>NC_065435.1:39470088-40095088 GCF_024364675.1 Aethina tumida | reverse complement strand
TATGTATTAATTTAACCTTGAGTAAATTATTATCTTTCTGCGTAATTATCTTTGTTTTGTGCAATTCATTTACAATTTACTAGTAGTTTATTTGTTGTTGAATAAATTTACTTTTTAACATTGAATAAGTAATTTTCTTATTAGAATCCCACTTAAGTTTACAAACATAAGAAGGAGATTATTAAAAATAATAAATAATAAACATGTTGCTATGAAAATTTTAGTTTCCTTTCATATTTTTATGTCACTTAAGGATGCCAATGGTTATATTAAATCATTATTATTTTTGAATAATGGATAATTTACCGCAACCTAAATCTGACAATGAAGAAGGTACTACCAATGATAAATTAGTATCATAAATTAATTAACTCTTCATTTAAGAACCTGTTGGCAACGATGAGGAAGTCGCAGGTAACGAACAAGAAACCGAAATCAAAGAAACAGACAAAGAGAAACAAGCTGAAGAGTTGGAGAATCGACGTGTAGAACTGTACTTGGATGCCTTTGCAACCATGTTAATTGATTCGATAATCAGGGAAGTTGCAAGTAGTACAACCGATCTTTAGGTTTTACTCATTTCTTACTCACCTCGTTTTAGTATCTCATTTGAATGAGATTCCTCCCATAACTTTCGAAGGGGGATCAGAGCAAACGCGACATCAGTATGTGCGAAGACTCAGATTTAGGGAAGAATGGTCCACGACTCTGTTAAAACCTCGTTCGTTTAAACGCCAGTTTTAACTAGACTTCTATATGAAATATCATCTACATATTTGAGTTCCTGAACTTTATACAAACTTGTTTTACATATTTATAAATAAATGAATTATATTCATTACAAAAGTTGTATAAAATGATGTTTTAGTTGAAGTATTTTTTTAGAATTGTTTAGAGAAAACACATTTCTTTCATATGTACGTGCTTTATTATTACATTTCAAAAATATATTTATTTGAACTTACGTACTACCAATTAATTAACAATTTTCTTCTCTCTGTTGAACAATCTCTTCGGGTATTTAACCATTATTCGCTGTCTTTTCGTACAACAGAATACTGAAACAAACTATTATTTAATAGATAGTTGGTTCAACACAATTGAACATACCAAAGAATTTTTGATCTCCACGTTCTCGCGTATAAGAAGTAATACTTCTGAAATACAAAAATGATTAAGAGGTTACATTATATCAATAGAATTTCCGCTTTACCTTCAGCTTCTGCAATTACACTGTCCGTCAATATTTCCGCCAACAAATTTATATCTTCCTTATCTATAACATAAACAGGTTCAGGCTTGGAACCCTTGTACTGCCTTACTGGATCACGATTAGATGAAGTGTCAAAGTGGGCATAAGTTTGTTTACTGTTAGACGGACTAGCATCATCACTGGTTTTTTTACTTAATTTCTGTTTGGAAGCCGTTTTGTTTCAATAGTTTCGCAATAATAAGTAGATGAACTATGCAGGTGACGAGACATACCTTGCACTAATCATTCGTGATTTGGCACATGTCAAGGTTTAATCAATTTTAAAAAACATAGAAACATTACTTGAGTAAGATAAATTTAGTTTCTTAGATTAAATAGATTTAAAAATATATATGATATGTTTTATTTTGACCAGTATTTGAATATTTACAGCTCTAAACGGTCGGTGTATTAAATTTATTCAATTTTTTTATATATTAATAGACATAAAAACAAACAACATTCCATTTCTTGTAAAATTTTTATTTCCAAAATATGAATTTTTTGGATTTGAACACATTCTATTCTATTCATTCTTAATTTATCTGTCTGCACCGTAAAATTTTGAAGATTTTGCCATTATAATTGCAATTTTAGAACATGACAGTTGGAATCAACAATGAAATTCCCAAATGTATAATACCATCAGAAGAACATTGCCTGAAGATGGTCTTTGACACCCTCTGCTAAACAGTGAGTGTTGTATACCCATATTTGGACATGACATCATGACCAAAAGTGGCTCCAATTGTTGCTTTTGTAGTTGGACAACAATGTGGACTGGAATTTCTTTAGAGACACGTACGGAGTTGCTCATATTAAACAATTAAATCATGAGATTACTCTGACGCAGTGGCCCTCACAATCACCAGACTGCAATCCTGTTAAACACATCTGGGACACATTTACACTCAAAATCTGGAGGAGCTTGCTATTTCTCTTAGAGATAAATGGCGAACTATGAATCAAGAATTTATTCTTTCGCAAATTTTAACTATCCTAAGAAGAATGGAAGCTCTTTGTAGTTCAAGGAAGATTCATCAAGGATAAATTGGATAAATGTAGCAGTTAATTTAATTAATTTTGCATTTTCAATTCCCCAAGGAATTTAACGACTCTAGTATAATTAGTGGTTTAAAAGTTCTCTTGTTGACGCAATTTTGTTTAATTTATGTTCATTAAAACTTAATTTGATGATGTATTTGTTGCAATTTATTGAAATAATTCAAAGTATTCACTTTTAGAGTCGTACTGTATTTTGATTGTAAATTATCTAACAGCATTTTGCCACCTTAAAAAGGATATTTAACTTGGGAATGGTTTTAAATAAAACATCATTTGGCATTTATACAATTTATTATAATACAGGCTTCAAACAAACAATATGCGTAGCATAACACATCAGTCTTTACACTTCAAAAGCAATGAATAGCAATTTATAATATACGTTTCTCAGCTTATCAATTAATTAATGATTATACATTTTTTTTTTTCATCTTTCTATAGTAAACACCGAAATCAACTGGTTATCAACTTTCAACGCACCTTATGAAAAATATATATGTTGTATATCGCACAAAAACTTTACTTACATACATTGATAATAGACATTTAAGCAATCAATAAACATTTCCATAATAAAATAATCTCATAAGTAACTGCATTTTCTTAAACACTATTTAATACAGGCCCGCATTGAGCATAGAGCCATTATTTTTTTTTTAATATTTAAACATACAGGGTAGTAATTTTTGTAAGTAATTATCAAAAGTGTTCCAAGTGACATTAAATAGTGAGAAAAGAAACAAGTCGAATCCATCCAACAGACAGTCAAATTGTTACTACTATAAATAAATTCATTGTGTGATGTGGCATTAATATTTGTAAGTCTTTAGGTTTTTTAGTCCGCCAGATGGAATCGCATCTTGAGCCTTGATATGCATAGAATAATAATAAACCGGCATTATAGCAAAAATAGCAAGATTAAAAGTTTTCCTATTCACTTTCTTCTTAGATATCTAAACTAAGCTTGAAAAAATATTCTGTATAAAAAACGCTACCTAAATATTTTGGTCTGATACACACAGATATGTGTTTTTGATTACCTTAAAATTAAATTTTACCATAAAATTTTGCGTCGAAAAATTAACTGTAAACATTTGTATTAATTTTTCAAAAATAGCACCGATAAAAGACAAGCAAAATAATTACTCAATACAAACAATACATAAGACAAATTTACAGATATTTATATTTAAATTTACGTAAAATGTTAAAATTCATTGGTCTCCTTAACACTAATCCTACAACCTTAAAGAAAAATAACACAGCTCTGAGATTATGGTCAACATCGTCGTGGTTATTGAAAATAAAATGCATTCATTCAGTTGAGATCTGTGGGGTAAAATCACTTGAACAAAACGGTCTGAATGAAAATATGAATTGCAATTGAAAATTAAAAATAAATCATGGAAATTATTATTAAGCCAACCTACGGAATATTAATTTTTAAAAGTATCTTAATTATGTTTTCAGAGATGGACTTTTGGTTGGAGCAATTCAACTCGAGTTCTCTTTACCCTTCGAATCTGAAAATATAAATGATGAAGTTATTAATAGCAAAGTGTAAACTGTTTGAACAACGTACCAGAATCACCTGCCGAGTCTCCGTTAGTCATAGGTACCTCCTCCTTCTTTTCCTCTTTCTTTTCCTCCTCCTTCTTCTCTTCGGTGTCCTTCTTCTCCTCAGAGGACTGCTTCTTCTTGTCCTTGCCCTTGGCGGGAGTGGCCGGCTTGGGTTTCGGCTCGAGACTCGGATCCAAGATGATCTTGCCGACGTTCTTGCGGTCGTGCATCTTCTGCATGGCCTCGGCCACATCCTCGAGGGCCCATGTCGAGTCCAACAGCGGCTTGATCTTGCCCTCCTGGAACAGCTTGAACACCTTCTGGACGGTGTTCTGAACGTAATCGGCGCCGTTTTGGGCGTACATCAGGCGGCGCAAGTTGAAACCGGACAGGGTGCGGTTCTCGTCGAACAGCTTCAGCGGCGAGACCTTGTCCACCTGCCACCAGGACCGAGCCACGCTGAAGAAGCTCTTGGTTTCGCCGGTCACCACGTTGGACGAGCCGTACAGGATGTAGCGGCCCATGGGCTTGAGGATGGTGTAGCCCTTGTTGCACTCCTCGCCGCAGAGGCAGTCCAGCACGATGTCGACGCCGTCGGGGGACACCTTTCTGATTTCGCTGACGTAGTCGCTGCCTCTCTCCAGCAGATGGTCGATCGGGGAGTTGGCGTTCTTGAGCGCCTCGTGCTTGCTCTTGGAGCACACGCCGAAGATGGTCACGTTGGGCACGGTCTTGGCCAATTGCACAATGGCTTGACCCTGAAACGTTTTGAGTTGATTTAATTTTAAAGCTTCTGGCGTTTTTTTGTCTAGTGTTTGATTTTATTTCCAATTAACTGAATAAATACAAGTCCTTTGTGTTTTCTGTCAGTATTTTTCCTTTGGTTCTAAGTCCCTTTTTATTTCTAGTTCAGTGATCCCTTAAAAATCCTTAATCGAATCAATTCGGCTTATGTAACTCGAGGAAATGTAATTTAATTAATGTCAGGGGATTTGTAAGCATAAATTCCAATAAAATCGGATAAAATATGTGTGTGGCACGGAATTAAATAAGTCATAGAAAATACTGCACAGGTAAACAAGCGTATATTCAAACGCATGTATTGATCGCAGTCATACGCAGCCCGGTTAAGTGCAGCCTGTTAATAATTGTGTACAATTGGTTTATTACTAAATCAACAAGAACTGACGGTCGTAATAGCATAAATGCTCTTAACGCAATTGAATCAGTTCGCCCGTCATATTTAACAAATATAATTTAAAATATCTGGTGATCAGATCAAAGTTTTGAGGCACACAAAATTGCCGGGCATTAATAATTCTCTGCGGCGTTTTATGAGTTCATTTCGTAAATGTTCACCGACGGTGCTCGACGTCGATGTGTCGGAATACTGAAATAAGTATAAATTATTCCCGACACGTTCCCGCTAACTTCCTAATTTTCACAGACGGCACATTCTTTCCGTACAAATTCCCCGCCTTTTGTAATAGAAGTTCACCGACATGTCCCACATTTTCCAGATTTCAATTCCACGTCGAACCGTCGATGTTCGAGCGAACAATGCGTTCCAAAAATATATTATCAACAATTTATTGAAACCCCGTCTCGTCGACCGTCACAATTTGGCTTCCACGCACCCTAATTATCGCATATTTTTTTCGCCGTCGACGCGCTGAAAAACATCAAAAAATAAACCCGAAGCTCGTTACGTCGATAAATCATCGTGCCGGTTTTATGGGACCTGGGGCAAATTGACTTCTTCGTGCCGCCCTTCAGCTAGCGCACCAAGAGTTTTTCCACCCTTGTCTCGGGTTAAATTTAATAACCGTTTAATCATTGTCACATTGAATTATTCGAGCGAAATTGCACGACTTGATTTACGGCCCCTCGAACGGTGTTCAACAAATTCGAATTGTGGTTTTTACCCTGTCCGACAAATCCAATGAATCAATGTTGTATTAGTTTTTTTTGCTTATTTGTTCAATAACAATATTTGTGTTGGTGTGTAACGGTTAAGTTGTGACAATATTGTTCTGTCGTTGGTTTATTGGGTATTAAAGCTCAAAACATGACTTTAAATGGTGATATTTGTCTTAAAAATGTGAAATTCTGTAAACATATTTCAAATTTTGATTATTTGTCCCTTTAAAATATTGTATTTTAAGTTGTTTTTTGATCATTCTTGTCTATAATATAATCTATAAAATATAAAATGTCAGCTTTTTTACTTGATATTAACCTTGAAAATACGTTAAATTTTCAATATTTTTCAATTGAATCTCTAATTTTGATGAATTTTGGCTAAAAAAGTAAAATATCAAGTTGATTTTTGAAATTTTTTTATGTATAACTTATCTTTTGTCTTTCAACATTTTGTTGATGCTGATATTTATTTTGGAAAATGAAAAATTAATAATATTAATCAAATTTTGATAATTTTTGCTTTAAAAATGTAAAATTTAAATTTTCTTGCAGAACTGCACATATTTATGTTGATAATATTCTATAAAATATGTGGAATTTTCAATATTTGAAAGTTAATTTTGGAAGATATTTATCATAAAATTAAAATTTCAGTTTTTTTTGTGTGCATAGTGATATTTATCTTAAAAACTGATTTTTTTTTCTATATCTCTCAAATTAATGTCAATTTTAGACAGTTTTTGCTTTAACAATTCAAAATTTAAGTAGAATTTTGATGATTTTTACTAAAGAATATGAAATATTAAAAATTTTTATCTTGAAAAAATAAAATTTCAGTTTTCTTATAGATTTTCAAATATTAATAATGATTTTTACTAAAAATCATAAAATATTTCTTTCTTACAGAATTTAAAATATATATGATGATATTTTTGTTCAAAATATACGAAATTTCCAATATTTCTCAATTGAATATGAAATATTGAAAATTTTTACATTAAAAAATTAATAATATTGTAAAATATTTAAAATTTCTTACATTTTCTTATAGATTTTCAAATGTACACAGTGATATTCTAAAAATGAGAATTTTTCAATATTTATTAAATGAATGTCAGTTTTTGATAGTTTTTGCTTTAACTGTTCAAAATTATAGGTAAAAGTTTTATTAATGTTAAATCAAAATATTTAAAATTAGGCTTTTCTTACAAAATTTCAAATATTTATGATGATATTATTCTCTAAAATTAGAGAAATTTTCAAAATTTTTATCGTAAAACTATAAAATATTTAAAATTTCAGTTTTTTTTTTCTATATCTCTCAAATGAATCAATTTTTGATAGTTTTTGCTTTAACAATTTAATATTTAAAATTTTTACTAAAAATCATAAAATATTTAGAATGAAAGTTTTCTTACAGAATTTAAAATATATATGATGGTATATTATTCTTTAAAATATACGAAATTTCCAATATTTCTCAACTGAATATGAAATATTGAAAATTTTTACATTAAAAAATTAAAATTTCTTACATTTTCTTATAGATTTTCAAATGTACATTTTAAAAATGAGAACTATTTTTTTAAATGAATGTCAGTTTTTGATAGTTTTTGCATTCACAGTTTAAAATTTTAGGTAAAATTTTGTTTAATTTTATATTAGAATATTTAAAATTAGGTTTTTCTTACAGAATTTCAAATATTTATGATGATATTATTATTTAAAATTCGCAAAATTTTCAAAATTTTTATGGTAAAGCTGTAAAATAATTAAAATTACAGTTTTCAATATTTGTGGAATCAATTTTTGACGGTTTTGTCTTTAAATTTTTAAAAATGTTGAATTTCAAGTTAATTTTTTGTACAAAACTTATTTAAAATTTCAATTTCTTTTGTAAGTAGAAAAAGTAAGTCGTTTATTAGTAATATTTGTGTAATTGTGTAACAGTTGAACGCAAACAATATAGTTTTGTCGTTGTTTTATTGAGCATTAAGACAACAAAAGGGAGACGTAACTCCGTCGAAGGAAATCGAAGTGAAACAATGCCCACCGGCATTGAATAAACATGCGACCCGTCTCCCATTCGATCGTCTGTCCCGATCGCAGTTCCAGTCAATCCGTCCGTCCATTGGAACGGAGGAAAAGAACAAAAAGGATCGCACCTCGGCGGAGTCTGCGACACAGACGGAGAGGGACACGCATGCAAATGGGGGGTGGTGTGGAGGATGCAGTTCGCACGGGCCGTGCGTGAGGGCGGGCGGGGGCGATGTGAGAGTGTGTGTGTGTGTGTGTGGAAACTGGATGCGAGACGCGAATCGACTCGTCGACAGAGCCGGATCCTCTCTCGTTTTCGAAACAACGTCTGGCGTTTTGTTGCCGTTGCCGCCGGTGGTGGTCCGTCGCGCTATCGACTGCTCTCCGTCTCCTCGTTCTTGCCGTTGCCGGCGGCTAATCCGCAATGCACGGCGGCCCGCTTCGCCTCCATTCCAATTATGCACGATCGTGCGGGGCGAAAGTTTTCGGTTTAATTATTAAATTTGGCTCCGGTCCGCCGGGCAGACCCGCGCACACAAACGGATTACAATAGTCGAAAGGCACTCGAACTTATGCCGAAGAATGGAAAACTAACTTGAAAAGATGACTTTTTTGTAGGTTTATCTCGTTATTATTGCATACAGCCTTACAACTTCCATAATACCAATCACTAGATACTTTTCACATTTTAATAATTGTATAAAACTCTCCTTCTTTTCATTAAACTCTTTAACAAAACTAACAGAACACCAATTACTTTAATGGTGTAGGATCTTTCATGTTGATTTACTTTACGGGTTTTAAATCCAAATAAAAACTAATGTAAACATAAGGGTAAACAATCCAGAGAATGAGTATTCAAAACAAGATATACAATAAAACACGTTTTCAACATAAGTCAAATGGGTGTTTGAATATAAAATAAAATGTATGTCCTGTTGATGTTTATTTTAAGTATTTTAAGAGTTTTGTCTAATTGTAATGTATTCAAAATTTTAGTGTTCTCACAAAATTACAGATGTTTATGGTAATATTTTTATTTGCCTCAAGAAATGTGAAGCTTTCCATATTTATCAGATGATTTTCAAATTATTGACGTAAAAATTTAAAATTTTCTGCTGGTTTTTGTTTTATAATTCTAAAATATTTACAATTCCAGTATTGTTATAGAATATCAAAAAATCATAGTGCTAATTTTCTAAACAATATGACATTTTCAATATTTCTTTGAATTTTAATGATTTTTGTTATAAAAACGTTAAATTTTAAGTAGATTTTCGATGAGTTTTCTCTTATAATTGTAAAATATTCAAAATTTTAGTCTTCTTACAAAATTATAAATGTTTATGGTGATATTTGTCTCAAGAAATGTGAAGTTTTCCATATTTCTCAGAAGAATTTCAAGTTACTGATGTAAAAATTTAAAATTCTCTGTTAGTTTTTGTTTTATAATTGAAAAATATTTAAAATTTCAAATTTCGCTTTATAATTGTAAAATCTTCAAAATTTTATTATACTTAAGAAATTTCAAATGTTTATGGTGATATTTCCCTCAAAAAATGTGAAATATTTCTGAGATGAATTTCAATTTATTGATAAAAATATAAAATATTGGTAAAAATATAAAATTTTCTGCTTGTTCTTCTTTTATAATTGTAAAATATTTCAGATTTCTTACAGAAGTTTAAAAGTTGATGGTGATATATGTGCTAAACAATGTAAAATTTTCAATATTACTCAAACGAATTTTAAATTTTATGATATTTGTTATAAAAAAAGTTAAATTTCAAATTGATTTTTGATGAGTGTTTTCTTGCAGTTGTAAAATATTCAAAATTTCAGTCTTCTTACAAAATTTCAAACGTTTATGGTGATATTTGTCTTAAGAAATGTAAAATTTTCAATATTTCTCATATGTATTTGAAATTATTGATGTAAAAAATTTAAATTTTCGGCTGGTTTTTGTTTTATGATTGTAAAATATTTAAAATTTCAGTTTTCTTACAGAATTTCAAACGCTCAAGGTGCTGTATGTATTAAACAAGGTAAAATTTTCAATATTTCACAAACGAATTTTAAATTTTGATGATGTTTAACGTAAAAAAAGTTAAATTTCAAGCTAATTTTTGATGAGTTTTGTCTAATAATTGTAATATATTCAAAAATTCTTACAAAATTTTCTACTGATTATTGTTTTATAATTGAAAAAAAAATTAAAATTTCAGTTTTTTTACAGAATTTCAAATGTTCATGGGGCCACATGTGCCAAACTATGTGAAATTTTCAGTAATTATTAAACGAATTTTAAATTTTATGACATTTTTTGTAAAAACTTTAAATTTCAAGTTGAGTTTCTATTTATAATTGTATAATTCAAAATTTTGCTTTTCTTACAAAAAATTGAATGTATGAAAAGATTACAAATTTTGACCAATTTTATTTTACAATTATTTAAAATTACTTAAACATTGTACAAATTTTATTAAACTAGGAATTATACATTAACATATGTTGAATGAAATTAATCAATGAAAGACTTTTCTATTAACGTCAACATCAATAAAAACAATTGTGCATTCAATAAAACAGTGAACAATTGTAAAGTGAAATAAAAGAGTAGATTTACAAGGAAACAACTCCTCCATCAGCACTCAAAGTCAAGTTTGTAAACAATTCGTTCCCGTAACGTTAACAAATATAATTGGAAACAACCCGAGCATCCCTTAACAGTTTTAAGAGTGTTCTAGTGGAGTGTCAAGTAAGCACATGTTCGAACGGTGGCATGTAACAGCTGTTGGAACAGTCGCGCGGGCGGCGCGTCGTCTGTACAGGAAAGTCGAGGGCCGCGCCCCGAATCGCTGCCGCCGCCGCCGCCGCCGCCGCCGCCACCGATCGATAATCACGGCCCGCCGGGGGGGTGAGCGAGAGAGACGAAGCGAAACGGGGTGAACTACTGTCGACGGCGTGCAGGGACGGAACAGAAGTCTGCCGATTTACGTGTTCCGTATGTCTGCACAATCCTCCGCCTCTGTGCGTACAAAAATAAATGATTCGGGGGCGAAACAAAAGCAATCGGCACGGCAATCCGTAAATTGACCACGTGGCAATGGCGTTGCCGGTCGATAGGACGGACGCGGAATCGGCAACGGTAAATCGAGTCGGGAGCCGCCCCTGTCACGTCGCCGTGCATCCGTATCGCAGACCGAGAGACGCCCGGCGTCTGGGGGCGCCGGTTCCAGACGCCGCGGGGGTGGAACACCCCGCCGCAACCTGTTGCCGCGCCCGCACCAGCTCCACGCCGGGGCCAAGACGTCGCCGTCGACGTCGCGGGGCTAAAGACCCCGCGGCCCGTGTGTGGCACCACGTACGCGCGTTCCCGCTCGATGCGACTGCAATTATTGCGTTTTAAAACGCCTTTAAACAGGATCGAATGGGCCGGTGTTGCTGTGTTTTATCGCCTCGAAGGGAATGTTGCTGCTTAATGGTTTTGTAATTCGATGCGACGTCGCAAAACAAGGGCAATTTCACGAGGCCATGTTGTATTTTATCGTTGAAGGCCTATAAATAAATTGCACCTTTTATATCCACTCTCGAGTACCCACATTAGTGAAAAGTGTAATTATGGGCTTGATGTTTCAATAATAATTCTGCTGTTTATGGATCAATTTAAAGAACAATGTTCCTGATTACGTTGTTAACAATTTGCCCTATTTAATTAAATTTCAGTTTAATACCTAAAGAAATTCAAATATTTTGAAAGTAAAATTATATTTTTCTTACAGAAATTTAAATGTAATTTTTGTCTTAACATTATAAAAAGTTTAAAATGAGAATGTAAAATTTGAGTTTTAAGTTGATTTTCATCTTAAAATTATAAAATATTTAAAATTTCAGTTTTTTTATAGAATTTCAAATGTTCATAGTAATATTTATCTAAAAAATTGATAAATTTTTAATATTTCTAGAACTAATTTTATATTTTGATGATTTTTACTTAAAAATATAAAAATTCAAATTTAAATTAAATTGATTTTTGAAAATTTTTATCTGAAAATTATGAAATATTTAAAATTTCAGTTTTTTATAATATTTCTCAAACTAATTTTATATTTTGATGATTTTTACTACTACATATAAAAATTCACATTAGAATCAAGTTGATTTTTGAAAATTTTCATTTTAAAATTGTAAAATATTTAAAATTTCAGTTTTTTTATAGAATTTCAAATGTTCATAGTAATATTTATTTAAAAAACTGACAAATTTTTAATATTTCTCAAACTAATTTTATATTTTGATGTTTTTTACTTAAAAATATAAAAATTCTAATTTAAATTTTGATGATTTTTGTTTTAAAATTATGAAATATTTATAATACTAGTTTTTTTTACAAACTTTTAAATATAATTTGTCTTAAAACTGACTCAATATTTTTCAAACTAATTTTATATTTGGATGATTTTTATAGAAAAAAATTTGAATTTTAGTCACATTTGTTTTAAAATTATAAATAATAACATTTAAAATATACTTTTCTCACAATATTTTAAATATTTATGCTGATATTTGCTATAAAAAGTGTTAAATATGACTTGCTGACCTAAAATGTTTTTATATATCTACCTTATAGAATTTCAAATACTTTTGGTGAAATAAGCCTTAAAAAACGTGAAATCTTCAATATTTCTCAAGTTTCAAATTGATTTTTTAATTTTTTTGTAAAATTTCAAGTGTTCATAATCACATTAATCTAAAAAAAATAAAAATCTTCAATATTTTTCACACTAATTTTATATTTTGGTGATTTTTACAGAAAAAATTTGAATTTTAGTCATATTTGTTTTAAATTATAAATATAATATTTAAAAATAAACTTTTCTCACAATATTTTAAGTATTTATGC
This sequence comes from Aethina tumida, assembly GCF_024364675.1. Taxonomy (NCBI): domain Eukaryota; kingdom Metazoa; phylum Arthropoda; class Insecta; order Coleoptera; family Nitidulidae; genus Aethina; species Aethina tumida. The sequence continues at coordinate 40,082,348 of NC_065435.1, read as the reverse complement.
TGAAATTTGCTATAAAAATTGTTAAATATGGCATTTACATAAAATTTGCTATAAAACTGACCTAAAATGTTTTATATATCAGCTTTCTTACAGAATTTCAAATACTTTTGGTGATATCATCCTTAAAAAACCTGAAATTTCCAGTATTTCTCAAGGTTCAGGTTGATAATTGAAAATTAGTGACTTAATATTGTATATTTCAATTTGAATAGTGCTATTTGTCATCAAGAAGTAAATTATTAATATTTTGTAAACGACTTCACATTTTGATGATATTTGCATAAAAAATGTAAAAAATTTAAGTTTGTTTTGTTTTAAATATATTATAACACCACTTTTTTAAAAAATTTTAAATATTTTCATTAACATTTGACTTAAAAATGTGTTTTTGATTATGAAATGTTTAAAATATTATAATTATACATTTTCATAGATATTTATACTATAAAATGTCCATGTTTATTAAATCTGTTAATTGAAATTACGTATACAATGTAGAATCAAAAGAATGAGCAAACAATGTAATTTAATACAAAGGAGAGATAGACAATAATTTGGCCGGAGAAAAACCGACCACAGAATCATTATGAGAGTGGAAGGGAGTAGAATTACAGATAATCTCAAGGTAACAAAGGGACGAAAATTAATAACTGTACAGAATAAAAAGTGTCCAGTCAGGATTTATGCGGATATAATGGACCGACATCTCAGACATCGCTCCGGATATACCGCGAAACAATAAAAACGAGATTTATCGTCTGGGGGTCGTGCAACGGCTGGTGCTTACACCCCACATTAATGCCTCCCGCCCCCGCACATCCCCATCAACTCTATCTCGTGCTTTTCGGCCGAATAAAAAGATTATTCGATACGTAACGGCATTCGATAAATCCGCCGTGTGTGTGTGCGGACCGATGCGCGAGATAAAGTTGCTGACGGGAAATTTGCTTGTGCCGGAGAGACGGCGTGTTTTTTCTATTTTATTTTTGTTCACAACGGTCTGAAATTTTCCCGGCCGTTCCGCGATTATCAATCTACGTGTGTGTGACAATTGATGTCAACGTACGTACCACGGTATCGACCGTGGACACATTTGGTTTAAACAAAGCCCAGCGAAAATCGATTTCCATAAATTCAAGGACTGACTCATATCTAAAAGCGCTTTTTCTATTTATTAGACCGAACGGTGTGAGCGAATCGCGTTCTGTGTCGTTTGCGTTGTCGCCGACCGAAATATTATCAAGCCCCGGCAAACGTTGGCTGCGGCGCAAACATCTTAATACTCGTCCCGAGACAGTTTTAAGCTCCTTAGAACTAAATAGGTGTCCTGCTCCGTAATTGATGCAAACCCGGCTCGCATATAAATATGCGATGTTTGTTGGGCGAGATATTAATTTTCGCTTATTATAAAGTTTCCGTAAACAGCGGGAGGGCGGACGTGATAAAAGAAAAGCGACTGGGGAGGGGGTCGGCCCCGGCCCCGGCCCCGGCCTCGAGGAGATTCTCCAACTTTCCACCAACTTCACACGGAATCCCTTCTAATAAGTCTGTGCGCATTTCAATTCGCCTTCGAATTCATATCCGTCCGAGAAAGTTCTAGACGTTCGGAGCTTTGCGGGTTTCCTTTACAATCACTTACAATATTGAGGATGTTATTGAAAATGACGTTTTGTCTAAGGGACAAGGTAATTTTTATGCTGCGATGTTTAGATTAAAGCAGCGTTTTTTAATCAAGATTTATGATATTGTAAACTTGTAAGATACATTAATGTTTGTCGTTACAGTTACATGGTTTATGAAATTTAAAATTTTCCTTACAATTCATCAATTTCTTTGTTGTGTCTTAAACATTTTGTGATTAATTTTTGTTCTTAAAACTTTTTGTTTCAATTTTCATAAAATTATTTTCTATTTTGTTATAAAAATATTGAATTTTATGGCTGATTTTTGACCTTGAAAGATATATGTAATTTTCAAATAAATATTAATTTGAAATAATTTTTGCCGTTAGAAATATCATATTTATGAAATGACTCTTATAAATTATAAATTTTTGTACTTAAAAAATCACTTGTACCTTAAAGATACTATGTTTAGAGATTTATTTTTGTCCTTAGAACTGTTCAGACATCAATTTTCAATTTTCAAACGAATTTCAATTTTTAGTCGTTTTGTAAGAAATATTAATATGAAATAATTTCTGTCATAAAAAATGTAATTAAACTGTCTTACAAATTATTAATAATTTCAGACCTGTAAGTTTTGAGTTGGCCTTAAAAATGTAATGATGGTAATGATGTAAGTTTTTTTTACAGAATTTTACATGTTGAATGATTTTTGTATTAAAATTATAAAATATTCAAGATACAGTTTTTTCCCAGAATTTTAAATATATACAGGAATATTTGTCTTAAAAATTCGAGATATTCAAAATTTCAATACTCATCAAATTTATATAATTTTTACCATAAGAATGTAAAATTTTATTATTAACATTTGAAGATTTGTGTTTTTTTAAGTTTATTTAAAAAAATGAGGTTATCAGTTGATTTTAATTTGATTTTTTAAGATTTTTGACTTAAAATTATGATACATTCAAAATTACAGTTTTCATACAGTCTGAAAAATGTAACAGTTTTTATGAAAGAAAAAATAAAAATGATGTTTAAAACTACAAAATTTCGTGAATATTTTTGTCTTTAAAACTGTCAAATTCTAAAAATTTCAAATTTTAGATAAAATTTTATTTTTTTTTTTTTTTGTTTTTCATGAATGTTTTTCATAATTAATGAACCATGATCAGTTTTATCATAAATATGTAATATTTTGAAAATTTTGAATTTTTTATGGTATTTTTTTAGTTTTCAATAATATAAATGAAACAATTTTGAAATTTTTCATATAAAACATCAAAATTTTCAGTACTTTTCAAAGGAATTTCAATTTTTAGACATTTTTGTCTGAATTTTAAACATAAGTGTTGACCTTGAAAAATTCATTTTGTAAGATTTTGTAAGAAATATTAATTTTAAATAATTTTATATAATATGTATAAAACATTAAACTATCTTACTAATTCTTAACTTTACATACTTATAAGTTTTAACTTTTGCCTTAAAAATGTAATGATGGTAATGATGTAAGATTTTTTACAGATTTCTAATGTCTGTAACAGTTTTTATAATGAGTTTTACCATAAATATATAATATTTGGGAAATTTTTAAACTTTTTATGGTATTTTTTTTAGTTTTTAATAATATAAATCAAATCAAATATCAAATTTTGAATTTGTTGGTTTTTTAATGAATATTTATTCTCATAACAGCTTTTAATGATTTACAACATTCCTTAAAATGGTAAAATTTTCAATGTTTTAAAAAATTTTATGGTTAATTTTTGTTCTTAAAATGTTTATGCTGTTATAATTTTGTAAGAAATATTAATTTGTTATGATTTTTGCCATTAGAAATGTGAAATTTATGAATTCTTATAAAATTTGAATTTTTTATATTTGTACTGTGATGCGTTTATCATTATAAAAATATTACAATGTTCAAATATTCAATGTTTAATAAGTTTTCAAATTTTGATGGTTTTGCCTTGATATTATAAAATTATGTAAGTTTTCTTAAAAAACTTTAAATTTACAAACTAATATTTTATGATTTATATTCCTGAAAATGTTAAAATTTTGAATTTTTCAATATTTCCCTAACCAATTTAATATTTTAAGGACTTTTCGCTAAAAAAGTGAATGAATTATATTCTTTTGTCCCTAATTCATTTCAATATATCCTCAACAGTGTTAAGAATAAAAGACAAAGGAAAAGATTTCATAAAAACCACCAAATTTGAATCATTAAGCACTTTATGCTTACTTAAAAACTCATTTTTTTTTTAATGTATCCTTACGACTGTAATTTCCTTTGAGGTGGAGTTAAGATTTCCCAAGATCACACGATTCTCTGTAACGCCAGCATTGTTGTTTAGGGTCTGTCCCTCAGGTCCAGTCCGGTATTTCAGACTGGTCCTATTAGGGTACTATCATCCCTTAGCATCTCCTTAAGGGAGATAACGTACGTTATGAATATTTTTATTCACAACTACCAAATAGTCTTGTCCAACTTTCCACAAGGTCTTTTTATACCTTATCTTTGTGCCTAGTATTTTAAATTGCGTATTAAAAATGAGGTTAAAACTAATAATATTAGCAACTAATTCTTTGATCATAAATCGAAAGTATACGGAAACATAAAAAAACAGCAGAAACGTGAAAGAAATCGAAAAGCTCATCAATTTTCAATCGTCTTTGCGCATTTAATTTTCGAACTGGGACCGTCGACAGGTTTTCCCCCGGCATAAACAACGATTCGAAAGTTCGTACCTGGAAAAAGTAATATATTATTGAACTGGAGCGGTGTATGCGTGGCAAATCAAATATTCAGTGGCCAGAAAGGCCAGGCGGGAACTGGCAGAACGTTCGGTCCGACCTATGGCATTATGAAAAATATAACGTCTCTGTTTGTCTACGCTTCCGCCATCGATCGCCTTCGTTTCGTTTCTGCACCGCTCTTTTTTCTTTATTATTGGCCAATGTCAAGAGTGTTCCGTTTTCGTTCCGCGGCGCGCCGACGGGTTTATAATTGAAATATTATTGCGTTACATTTTTACGGCCGCACTTTTTTCCTATATTAGATTTCCGTTTAATTTCGTTTCGGCCGCCTCAATTTCATCATCGCGTCACGGACGGACGCCGAATCTAATAACGGATGAGAGTTTTTGCACATGCAACCGACGTAAAATGTGAAATTGTCATGGACTTACCACTCCGCCACCGACCGAGTGGACGAGGATGGATTTACCCTCGGTCAGGCCGGCGAGTTCGAACAGCAGGATGTAGGCGACGGTGTAGTTCATGGTGATGGTCGCCGCGTCCAGATGGGACACGTCCTTGGGCAGTTTGTAGACGTATTTGGCGGGCACGGCCACCAGTTCGGACCAGGCGCGGTATTCCGGGAGCGCCACTACTTGATCACCAACCTGGAAATGAATACATCAATTAATTTTCAATTATTCTATGACAAAAATGTTGAAGACAATTTAAGAAATTGTGGCGAATGCGTTAATAAATCGAGTTTTAAATACACTTCATCTAGAGAATAGAAATATCATGATCAAGTTTTTGTTTAAATTTAACAAATTTCAAATATTTACAGGGATATTTGTTTAAAAAATTCAAGATATTCAAAATTTTTGAATCCAGTATCAAATTTTTACGATTTGTACCATAAGAATGTAAGATTTTATGTTAATATTTGAAAATTTGTGTATTTTTTTTTTTTAAATTTATTTAAAAAAAAAAATGAGGTTATCAATTGATTTTAAGTTGATTTTTTAAGATTTTTGTCTTAAAATTATGATACACTCAAAATTAGTTTTCTTACAAAATTTCAAATATTTTTACATTAAAAATTTTAATATATCTGAACACAATATTTAGATTTTTATGATTTTATGTAAAAAAAGTAAAATTTTAAAATTACTTTTTTTTATTTATTAAAATCACACCTTTATAATTTTGAATGATTTTTGTCTTAATATTATAAAATATTCAAAATTATAGATTTTTCCCAGAATTTCAAATATTTGCAGGAACATTTGTCTTAAAAAGATATTCAAATTTCTGAATCCAGTATCAATTTTTTATGATTTTTACCATAAAAATGTAAAATATTATGTTGTTTATGTAAGATTTCAGTTTTCTTACAGAATTTCAAATAGTCATGGTGAAAATTATGATTCAATATTACAGTTTCTTACAAAATTTCAAATAGTTACGGTGATATTTGTCTTAAAAAAATTAGGATTTTCAATATTTTTGAACCCAATATCAAATTTTGAAATATTTTTTCTTTTAAAATAGAAAAAATTAAGTTACTTTTACAAGATGTCCTAACATTGTATAATAATAATTTTTTACAGAAATTTCAAATATTTATAGTTATATCTGTCACAGAAATTACGAAATCCAATATTTCTAAACCACTATTTTTGATAATTTCAAATTTTAATAAGTAATTTGTATTAAAATTGTAAAATATTTAAAATTTCAGTTTTCTTACAGAATTTCAAAAATTTAGAATGAAATTTGTATTAAAAAATTAAGATTTTCAATATTTTTGAAGTACATTTTTAATGAATCTTGTCTTCAAATTGCGAAATATTTAAAATTTCACTTTTCTTACAAAATTTCAAAAATTTAGAATGAAAGTTGTATTAAAAAAATAAGATTTTCAATATTTTTGAACCAAGTGTCCAATTTTAGTTATCTCTACCTTAAAAGTGAAAATATTTTAAGTAGATTTTTAAAGATCTTGTCTTCAAACTGTAAAATATTCAAAATTACATTTTTCTTACAGAATTTCAAAAATTTGTAACGTCCCATTTTAATTATTTCTACGTTAAAAAATGAAAAGTAGATTTTTAATGAATCTCGTCTTCAAATTGTAAAATATTTAAAATTTCACTTTTCTAAGAGAATTTCAAAAATTTAGAATGAAATTTGTATTTAAAAAAATGATATTTTCAATATTTTTGAACCCAACGTCCAATTTTAATTATCTGTACCATAAAAATCAAAATTTTTGAAATAGATTTTTAATGAATCTTGTCTTCAAATTGTAAAATATACAAAATTTCGTTTTTCTTACAGAATTTCAACAATTTAGGATGAAATTTGTATTAAAAAAATTGAGATTTTGAAAATGAAAATTTTTAAAGTAGATTTTTGATAAATCTTGTATTCAAATAATAAAATACATAGAATTGTTCTTTTCTTACAAAATTTCAAATGTTTAAATGATATTTGTCATTAAAAAATGTGAAATTTTCAATATTTCCCAAAAAAATTTGAAATTTTGATGATTTTTGTTTTATAAAAGAGTTTTTTCTTAATATATTTATATTAGAAAAACACAAAATTTAATTAGCTCTTAATTATCTTTGTAATATCAACTTTTAGACAAAGGAAAATTAAGTAAATTGAGTTATTTATATGTAAACGATTAGTAATATCTTATCACCGGGGAATTTTCAGATACTAGCGCAATGATAATTCGAATATTTCAGAATTACATTATGTTTTCCCGGAAAAATTATGGACTATTTTCAATATAAGTAGTTCATTGTGTATTGTCAGTTGGAATTTCAATTAGATGACAACTGAACATTTATATTTATTTATAATTGAAGAAATAATTTGTAGACATCGTGCTGTTGTCTATTATCTATTTTTCGTCCAAAATAAACGAGTTCCAACAGCAGGAACTTCCTAGGTGAACAACCCATCGCAAGACGTGCAAAATAAAATACAAATTGGCGCACAAATTTATTTTATCTCTCGTCATGTTCGACGTCAAAATATCCAGACGCCGGTGCCGTGGCACAAAATTGAATTTCGATCACAGCAAAAAAGTTGAGCGTTTTATTTAGCATTCGCCGATCGAGATAAACGGTCCCGCGATAACGGCGGGACGCGGGATCAGCGTCGAACGAACGCACCGCAGATAACGTTGTTTTATTACCAGATAATAGGGCGAAACAAATAACGCGTAAATCAGTCCCCGTCCCCGTCGCCGTCGCCGTCGCCGTCGCCGTCACCACCGTCGGGGGATACAATTTCCTGTGCGAAAACACTGAATATTTCACGTCGTTAAATTACTGTCGCTTTGTACGAAACTATATACATAGAGACATCACTGCCGCCGCTTGTTCCATATTCGAAATTACATCTCGCGACGCGTTTGCATTATTCAAAGCGGCAAAAGTCAAGACCATTATCATAACCGGAAAGACATCTGATGAATTATTATGGCTCGTGTACGAACTTGATGTGCACATGGGGAAAAATGAGAAATAACAACAAATTTCTTTAAGCGTCGATTTCAAACAATAAACGTTGCTGCTGCAATCACAGTGTAATTTATTCGCTGACACAGAAACAATTCGATAAAATGCATCGGTCAACTAACTGCATATTGTGAAATACCCCTATTTTTTATTTTTGCAATCGTGACAAAAACACATTCGCATAAATAAACGCTGTGAATGTGATATAATGATTTTTTAATATTGGAAATTTTTAATCGTCGTGTTTGTGTTTGTGTAAATATCTCTGCGTGCGTATCAACTATTCCAATGTGTTTTGCACTTGTTCAGTTTTACAATGTACATATAGAAAGTTCATTACATGTAGCTTGTCTGCAGTATTTAATGATTTTCGAAATTCAATCAAACATTTAAAAACATTAAAAAAAAACAATTTAATAAAACAGTTTAGAAAAGAATATTTTTTTTAAGAAAAATTTCCTAAAAGTGGTAAAAAATTATAAAAAAAACACAATTTAATAAAATACTAATTAAAAAAAAAAATAATTTTGTTTCGAAAAAGTTTTACTTTTAAAATAGAAAAAATTAAGGTGTTTTTTCAACATGTATGTATGAATATTAAAATTTTCAGTTTTCTTACAGAATTTCAATAATTTGTTATTAGATTTTTCATATATTCATAGTTATAACTATGTCAAAAATTATGAGATTTTCAATATTTGTAAGTCACTATAAAAATTTGATAATTCCAAATTTTAATAAGTAAAATATCTAATTATTGTTCAAAATTTTTGTATTAAAATTGTAAAATATTTAAAATTTCAGTTTTATTGCAGAATTTCAAAAATTTAGAATGAAATTTGTATTGAAAAATTGAGATTTTCAATATATTTGAACTCAGTGTCCAATTTTAATTATCTTTTTTGAAGTAAATTTTTATTGTAAAATATTTAAAATATCGTAATTCGTTTCAACAAACAAAAATTAAAAAACAAACAGTAAAAAAAACAATTTAATAAAGCACTTTAGAAAAAAATATTTTTTTTAGAAAAACTTTCCAAAAACGATATGGAATTATAAAAAAACACAATTTAAAAAATACAAAAATAAAAAAAAAATATACATAAATAAGTCAAACTTTTAATATATTAAAAACAATAAAAATCTATCAAACTAATTGTTAAAAAACAAAAAATTATGTTTACATATTGACAAAACACAATTTAAAAATAATAGAAATCTATGAAAATAATTGTTTATTAAGAAAAAACAAAAAAATGTTTCTTTAAATATTGATAAATCTATCAGAAATTATAGAAATAATTTAAAAAACACAATTTAGCAAAATAGTAATTTGAAAAATGAATTTTGTTTGGAAAAATTTGTAAAAAACATTTTTTAGTGGCAATAAATGAAAAAAATTGAAAAAATAAAAATATGTAATAAAAATAAGTGAATCTTTATTATGAATAAAAAAACACAATTTAAAAACAATAAAAATCTATAAAAATAATTTATTTTTTATTAAAAAGAAAAAAACAAAAAAATATTCATTTAAATATGGATAATTCTGTGAGGAATTATAGAAATTTTTTAAAAAACACAATTTATTAAAATAGTAAATTAGAAAAATGAATTTTGTTTGAAAAATCTTGTCAAAAACATTTTTTAAAATTTAAAATTATTGATATTAAATGAAAAAAATGAAAAAAAAATCTATTTTTGTGAAATTTTGTTATAAATAAAAGACTTCAGCTTAAAAACAATATAGATCTATCAAAAACAAAAAATATTTATTTAAATATTGCTAAATCTATGAAAAATTATTGAAATCATATAAAAAACTTAATAATATAGTAATTTAAAAAAATAAATTTTATTTACAAAAATTAAAAAACGTAAAAATAGTTTTTTAAAGTCTAAATTTTTGTAAGAGGTGTAATTTAACATTTAAAATCAATATAAATGATCAAAATAATTATTTATTAAGAAAAAGCAGTGTTTTTATAAATTGTTACATCTAAGAAAAATGGAATTCACTAAAATTTCAATATTCTTGAAATATATTTTAAAAGTATTTATTAAAAGTGAATAAAACTAAGAATCAATGTACAAAAAATTTTCAAATAAAATAACATAATAATAATAATAACTATTATTATTACTATCATTATTATTTATTTAAAGATTATTTTTATTTTGAATTTTAATGTGCATATCATGATTTTAGATGAGTATTAATAATTTACAAAAAAAATTAAATTCATTCATTCTGATATAAGTATATTACAACATTCGTTTTCTAAATCGATTAAAATAAAATTGGATAAAATAACTCATTTTTAAATCTGTCTAGTTGTTTTAGAAAGCAGAATGTTATTACAGATTTCTTATTGTTTGTTCTTAGACATTTAAAGAAGCCTATTTCTAAAATATTTTTTGTAGAAATTTGATTTTTTATTTTTAATGTAATTTTCAACTAAAATTTAGAAACAATTTTGCTATTTTTTGTTAATTTACTCTAAATTACAAATTACAAAAAAAATGAATCATTAATAATTTCTAATTAATGTCAATCAACAATCGACATTTTTGTGATAACTTCATAAAATTAACCAGACATGTGTAAACGATTTGGTTAATCATTAATTAATATGGTAGTACGCAAATTCCCAACAAAACAGTCACGACTGAATATTTAATAGTCGAATGTACAGTTTCGTTTATGGAGGAGTACCAGTACGCACATAAATATTTAAAAATGACTAACCGAATTAACATTTACGCGTCGCAACGCCGGAACAAGTAAACTCCGAACGCAAAGTATTTGTCGCAGCGCCACTAAAAAATGAATTAGCCAATAACGGCGGGCGCCAGGCGTCGGTTTACCTTCATTAGCACGACGCCCGTAAAAACGTCCGCGTAGCGAGGCGTAGGCGGAGGACGGGCGAACGGGGAGAGCACCCCCGGGGGGCCGCGATCCCGAGCAGCCACAGCCACTTTGATATTCCGCGTAAGTTACAGGAAAGGACGGACGGGGGCATTTAGCGGGGACGAGAGACAAGTTCGAGTCCGGAAAATTCGTCCGGGCTCCCTGTTGCCAGGCGGGACGAGGCACACGCACGCGGCGCCCGCCCGCCCCCGACCCGAATTCGGGTGACGCGTACCTCGTAAAAAGACCCCCCGTCCGTCCCTCCTCGTGCGCCGCTCCACCTGGGGGAACCGACGCGTTTTACGACCGGACCGGACCCGGCACCGCCGCCTCCCGGGCCCCGTTTTGCCCACCTGGTTTCGCGATCCGTCGAACTCTCTACCGCCCGCCACCCCCCGTCCCGCTTCCTTATCCGGGGGGCACGACGGAAAATCAAACTTCCGCCACTCGGCGCGATCTACCTGTGCGTAAAAAAAAATGTAATACATAGATGTATCGTGTCGTTCTCTCGTTCGGTTCAGGGCCACAGGAAATTGCTTTTTCTGATAAACCCCGCAACAAACTGCGATAATGGAACGTAAACAATTAAACTTCCAAGTTAATTGAATGCTTTGGCATGTCCCCTTTTTGAGTTGCTAATGCAAAATGTGAAGCTGAAATTGATTGGACGTACATATTTGAAAATTGTCTAGTCAAGTTTTCCGGAAACGCATTATGTATAAACTATTTCGTTTTTCACCATAACTGTTTTGCTTCTATAGAAATGTTTCATCACACAGAATCTGCATTTTGTTGCTGTTTCAGGAAGTAATATAAAATGATTTGAATTCTGATGTGCTGATGCGTTAAATCAGTGTCGTTAACTGAAATTTTTAATACTTATTAAAAAAACTAGTTAAAACGACACACATCAGTCAGAGGAAAGACAAAACATGCATTAACCAATGGAAAATGTGTAAATTTACCCCATAATCTAAAAATAAGTCGGTGACAAGTGTCTTCTTCAAATATTTACTATAAACATTCTGGAAATAGATAAGTACAACATTTCATCAACAATATCACAGAATCTGTTTGTTGAAACTGTATGATACGATTAAGTATTTCATATAATTTTGTAGAAAAAATGCGATTTCACATTCCAAGTAACAATTAGTTATTTTATTTTAAAATGATATGTCAGGAATTTATTAATTTTAATTGTACCATGTCGAATCATTAGTTTTTATCGGTCACATAATAATATCTGTATGAGAGACAAAAAAAAACTATTTATGAATATTCCTTTCCTTGTTTTTTTTTTATTTATTTACTCTTTGAGAAAAGTTTCTTTACGTACAGTGGTGGCCAGAAAAATATCACAAAATGTAAATATATATATATATATATATATATATATATATATATATATATATATTTGAATATTCTACACGTTTTTTTTGTTGCTTTTTTTGTCACACATCTTAAAAACGACGAAGATATTTAAAAGCACATATTAATCTGATTTACCAACAATAATTAACCAGTTACATGGATTTTTTTGCTTGTTAATAATCTGAAGCTCTGTCCAAAGTTGTTAAGAATTAGTAAAGGCATGATCATGTCGAAGATCTTGATAGGCCAGCGTAAAGTCTGGATCTAAACCCAATTGAAAACTTATGATGATGAATGATATGAAATATCCAATTAAATATTAACATTTTTTTGTAATTAATGTAAAAATTATTTAATAAATATATATTTTTATTAATGTTTATTTTAAGTAGAAATTATTTGATTTATTAATCAGTGATAGCATGTTTTTGGTTTAGTTGTTTTTTTAGTTCTTTACTCCTTAGTAATGTAAAAGAAACATTTATATTTTTTTTACATAAAATTTTAACTAAAAACCTTTTACAAAAGTATAAAATAATATTACAAAAGTATAAAATAATGTTATTTTATATATTAATATTTTCAAATTTTTGCATTTCAGTTTATTTTAAATTTAAATAAAAATTATTTAATAAATATATATTTTTTACATATGTACTATTATGTGAGTAATCACACTGTACATTTATTTTAATTATTGTTTATTTTAAGTAGAAATTATTTTGATTTAGGTACAAAATGAATTATTGTAGAAATAATGTAATTGTTTTAAACAAAATGTAAAATATTTTGACTGGATTTAAATAGAAGTCTACATTTTCTGTACACCACTGTAATTTTAAAAACAAAAAGTTTCTTCAATAATAAAATATTCTCTTCAAAGACGTTTTTTATCATAAACTTCAATTTCGATTAAATTAAATAAGTAATTACGTTTTTTGTGAGTCAATATTTCATATTAATCAGTGACTCATAAGCTTCTTTCAGCATTCTACTCTTTGAGCCCAGCTTTATGCGACATAATAAACATTTTCTTGGAAATTACATTTTTAATCAAAAATTCTATGAAAATGAAAAATAAAATACAGAAGCAATCTCAATTAAGTCGAAAATATGTCGTTGCAATAAGAAGTCTCTTCAAAGAGGATTTTTAATGCAAATTTAATTTAAATTAAACCGACTTAAGTAATAACTATTTGCCTTCTCAACTCCCCGGAAAGTAATCTAAAAGTAAATTGGTAAATATTTTTTATAAAAAAGTTTTTAAATCGTTTCTGTTATAGCCTTTTTATTTATCTACCTTTCGATAAAAAGATTTTTTGCATTAACTTAATTTTAGATGTTCTTCTTGAGGAAACTAAGCTATAAATTTAAGCTAATAAATAATTATATTTATGACAAGATTGGTCATATTTTAGTTTTATTTATGTGTAATAACAATAGAATAAAATATTCTCTTCGAAGAGGAAATTTAATTAATTATAATGTTCAATTTGTGGCTATTTTATTTTAAATTTATCATTTTACATCACATCACGAATTCATTAATTTTAATGATACCACAACCAATTAGTTTTTATCGGCCAAACAACAAACAAACAAACAAACAAACATCCGAAATTCGCCTGAAAGCAAATTTCGAAGCGCACATTAAATTTCATACGGAGTTGAATAAGGTAAGAGATAAAATAAATTCCCTGCAATGGTTTATTTATCCGGTGTCGAGGGATCACCGTGTCGGGTTCATCTAATCTCGCGCCGCTGAATAATTCAGAAGGTGAAAACGGCGAATTTTCGAACGCTTCACACGCGGACGCCGAAATGTTGCCGCCGTAAATTACCCTTCCCGTCCAAAGTTCAATCCCATCACACAGATTGAACGTCCCGAAACTAATTAATCTAAAAGCAAAAAACTCGTCGCCCCCCCCCCTCCCCCCGGAAAAAAATTAATTACACCACAAAACGGGCGGATCGGATTCGAAGCTCCCCAGACGCAATCGGGGTCTTTGGGGAAACGCGACACCGGTAATCCCGTCTGCGTCTCCGGATGCTGCGATCCTTTCTCCCCGGGCCACGTGAAAACTCAAACGGGGGGGTCGGGGCGACAATTATTGCGCCGAAATGGTCGTTATCTGTTTTCCCTCGCAGGTCTGGCGCGTGATGATCGCCAGATGGGAATTCAACGAAGCCTGTGGGGGGTGCACTTACCGCAAGTCCTTCGACTCCTTCGCCGATCTGTTCGATTTCGCCGGCGCACTCGAAGCCGAGGATGAAGGGACATTTCGGCGGCGAGTCGATGGCTCCTTGTCTCACCATCAGGTCCTGGAAGTTGAGACCGCTGTAACAAGAGATAAAACGTCGTTACATGTCTCGTCTTGGGCGCTCGTTAATTAAAATCGATTCGTTATTTACTTCCGTCAGCCAACAACGGACCTGTTGCCCGTTTTCCAGCATCAAAACACCCTACGACACCTATAATAATAGTCTCGCTCGGTAAACAACTTGTCAAAACACATTAGACACGTCCCTCAACAAATAACCGAGGCAAAGATAACGCTAACGACGAAGGACAAGAGCATTTTGCGACGTCGGGAATTTGCATTGTGTGTCGGAATGGGCTTAAATGGGCCGCATGCCCGACCATGGACCGGAAGCTGTTTGACCGGAAAGGGGATAAAAATCAAATACCAGACGGGGAGCAATAACCCCGCGGTCGCTTATTAAAAGTGCATTCTTCCACTGGAATGATTAATGGAGTTGTGTGTGTGTGCATTTATCAGAATTTTCAGTGACAGTTTTCATTTATGGATGTGCGGGATGATTATGCAAAATACATTCGAGTTTACTAACAAAGTTATATTAAATTTGTTTAATATTATTTATAGAGGGTTTCGTCCTAATTTGCATCCAAATATTGAGGACACAAACTATTTTAAATTACGTTTATTTCTTATCACTGTTGTGTTACTGGCCAATTTATTTTATGTGAAGATTAGTGTTGTTTAAAAATTACTCACACCAATATTTGAACATGCATTTGTCACCCAATTTATTTTTAAACATTTATTGTTCAAGATAACTGTTCATATTTCATATTAAACAATTATTTATATATTTTATTTAGTTTTTTTACTCGTCGAGTTTAGATTAAAGACGTAAAAAGATTCTCTTTGACTAGTCTACTAATTTAAACTTAAATTTGGATTAAATGTTCTATCAAACTGTAAAATAAATTAGGGCAACCTTTCTATTTAACATTCCTGTTTTCGTCTTCAGAAAAATTTAATTAAGTTAGAAAACTACCATTAGAGTTAAAAGGAAGTAAATATTTTATATTAATTATTGATTTTTTTGTAACTTTTAAATTTTAATTCAAAAACTTTTACAGAAGTGTAAAATACAGTGCAACAATTTCAGTTCAGAAAAAGAAATATTTTCTTCGAAGAGGCTCCGTTTATTAGAAATTTGATAAAATAAAATGAATGAAATGAAAATAAAAAATATTTTTTGGTAATAAATTTTATGTATGGGAATTCAATGAGTAACATTTTTGACAGAAACTTTAATTTTTGATTAAAATTCTGTAATAATGTAAAAAATGCAAACAAACTGGATATTTATTATTTTTGCTTTTAGTTTAGTTTCACTTGACATAAAAACATGAAATATTATCTTCAAATAGACCCTTTTATTAGAAATTGTATTTAAGATCAAAGTAAATATACATACAGACTTTTGAAACACATATAATAGTTAATATTTCTTTTTATTCAGCTTCTTTTAGTTTTTGACTCTTTGAGTCTGGCTTTGTACTTTAAATAATAAAAATATTCTTTGAAAATTTTATTATAACAAATATTTTAATAAAAGAGAATATAAAATATGAAATACAACAATTCTTGCGTTTAAATATTTCTTATTTTCTCTCATCAGCGTAAGAAATACTTAATTAAGTTTTTTAATTTAAGTTAATAATTAATTATTATATGTAAATCAATGTTTCTATTTATTTACTGTTTGACAGCAGCTTTTATTTAATTAAAAAAATTTCATTGACATTTTAATCTTAAGACAAGGGCACCAAAAAATTGTCTTTCAGAAAAAAAAAAATTCTTCTGAGTTAATATTTCATACTAATCAGTGAATCATAAGCTTCTTTCATTTTTCTATTCTTTGATCCCAGCTTTATACACCATAATAAACATTTTCTAGTTTTTTTTTTACTCGTTAAATTCAGATTAAAGACGTAATAAGATTCTCTTTGACTAGTCTACTAATTTAAACTTAAATTTGGATTAAATATTCTGTAAAATTGGAAAATAAATTAGAAAAACTTTTCTATTTAACATTTCTGTTTTCCTCTTCAGAAAAGTTCAATTGAGTTAGAAAACTATCATTAAACTACCAGTATATGTAAATAATTATTTTCATATGAAACCAACTTTGTAAGTACATATTTTATATTAATCAGTGATTATAAAATGCTTTTGATTTAGTTGTTTTTTAGTTCTTTATTCTTTGGGAATAACTTTTATGTAAAAATATGTTAAATTTTAATTCAAAAACTTGTACAGAAGTGTAAAATAAAGCACAGCAATTTTGTATTTCAGTTTAGAAAAAGAAATATTTACTTGGTAAAACAATGCACACAAACAGGGTATTTAATATTTTTGCTTTTAGTTTAGTTGAACATTTGACATAAGAACAAGAAATATTATCTTCAAGGGACCCTTTTATTAGAAATTTTATTTAAAATCAAAGTAAATATACGTAGAGACTTTTGCAACATAAATAATAGTTAATATTTTTTTTATTCAGTGATGTATAAGTTTCTTTTAGTTTATGACTATTTGACTCTACCTTTACACTATAAATAATAAAGATATTCTTTGAAATTTTTATTTTAATAAAGGAGAATATAAAATATGAAATACAACAATTCTTGTGTTTAAGTTTTCTCTTATGAAATATTCTCTTTGAAGTTAATAATTAATTATTATATGTAAATTAATGTTTCTATTTATTTACTCTTTGATAACAGATTTTATTTAATTAAAAGAATTTCAACATTAGTTATTTTTGGATGTCCTGAAACTGGACTGAGAAAAGAATCAATAATATTCTCTATGTACAGACTATAAGTTAAGTTTTGATCAAATATAATAAATAATTATATTTATAAATATAAATATAATTAACAAAATTAATTATTGATTGGTAACATTATAGTACTTTAATCTGAAGTCAAGAGCAACAAAAAAATGTCTTCCATAATAAAATACTCTCTTCAAAGAAAACCTTATTATAAATTTCAATTTATATTACATTAAGTAAGTAATTACGTGTACAGATTGTTCTGAGTTAATATTTCATATTAATCAGTGATTCATAAGCTTCTTTAAGTTTTCTATTCTTTGAGACCAGGTTTATGCATCATAATAAACATTTTCTTGTAAATTACAATTTTAATCAAGGATTGTATGAAAATGAAAATAAAATGCAGCAGCAATCTCAATTATGTTAGAAATATGTCTTTACAACAAAGAAAGTCTCCTCAAAGAGGATTTTTCGTAAGTAAATTGAACTAAGTAATAAATAATGTACGAAAAGTAATTGTTAAATATTTTTTATAAAAAAGTAATCCAGTGTAATGAATGTTTACTCTTTTGTGGTCGTTATCATTTACCACATAAAAAGTGTAGTTCATTGTGAAGTTTTCTAGGTCAAAACTGTGGTGATAACGAAATGCACGAAATATGAATGGATCATGATGTATTTGCATCATGAATCACAGAAGGTAATCGTAGTCGCAGCTCCTTGAAATGTTTTGCTGTTTAAGGTTTTTACAGTGAATCACTATCAGAGAGAAAGATTACAACAGCACACTAATACCACCGAAGCAAAACAAACGAAACGTTTCGATAGCAAGTCTATTTGCGGCGTCGTCGACAAACCCCATTCGAAATTGAAACGACTTGTCGAGCCGCATCGGAAACATACAGAGTGCAGTTAAGGCCAAATCGTCATAAAACAATATCGTGCGGAAATCTAAATATAACGTCGCGGTTCACGGATGAACGACGGCCCAACAATAAATGGCGAAACGGTTGGTTATTGCACTCGCCCCCTTTCGCTGCTACCGACATGTTATTTCGCGGCGCGCTGTATATTAACCAAATAGTTTATCGCCAGACGCAAAACCCATACGATTGATTGTATCCCATTTCGAAAACAATCTCGTGCCAGCTGCGTTTCCGACTGTTTACGCCATTGTTTTCTTTCTTTTATTTATTTATTTTTTTTTTTATTACTATTATTATTTTCACTTGCCTCTTTGTTTTCCTTGTTTATTCGTGACCCCAAATATAAACACATCGGTTATTATTAACTCGATCTTAAGTTTATGCCGTTTCGTTGTTTTTTTTTTTTTTTCTTTTTGCCATCTGGCTTTTATTTCGGTCGAAGGACGCCGATAAGGGCTTCCATTCAATACTGTTTACAACGGTGGAATTATTGTTTCATGTTATTCGTTTCGTGCACTTAGGAGGTTTTTATGTTCGTCGTTGAAGAAAATTTAGGGTTGTGCCTTGGTCAAGTGACTGAAAGAATTGCCACGTTGCTGTGTAACTTCATTTATTACAAATACAGTCCAACTTCTATCCTTAAAATGACTTGTCAGGCGTAGCCTAGTAAATTACAAATTATCGAAAACCAGTAATCGAACACATTACAAATAGAAGTAGTCCTGAAAGGATCATTGAACGTATTTTGAAAACTCTAAAATGGCCACTGGGGAGCTAACACCACTAACTTAACAGATAAATAAATTTTTCTTTCTAATTTATCAATTAAGAGTGCATTTGCTTATTTTTTAAAATAAAGTAACACGTTAAAGATTGAAAAAGTTGAAAACTTTGTAACTTGAAATTGACTGAACAGAAATCGGTAAACTTGGCATCAAAAGCAAAAGTTTTCTGTGATCTATCATGTATATTTTATGCCTTTTTATATCAGCCGTTGGAGAGACCAACATGGCCACTTCCGTTGGAATTGACAAAGTTTGTGGTGGTAATATGTTTGTTGTCTTCTGAGGATTTAAAAAAAAATATGTTATTCTTAAATGCACAACCTGAACAAGGACAGTCAACAAAATCAATCGAACTGTTAACAATGCAATTAGGTACTCTATCAAAAAATTCGACTTTAGTGTCAAATATTTTGTTCAGTATATTTACACATAATTCTCCCTCTTGACGCAGTTTGATTCGAATTATCAAAACTTCGAGTAATCAAAATTTGACTTATCGAATTTCGACTGTATTTTAAATTTATCTCGGTCATCCATACACTTCGATACACACTCGTTATCCAGTTCATTTCCTCTTTATTTGTATCTAATTGGTCCATTTGTATTTTACGATGAACTTTATAGATTCTCAGCTTTTTATGAGAACCAATTAGTGTTGTTTAGTGAGTACCCATGAAAGCGATTATTTCCGCTGAAATAAACTTTAATTTAATGTTCAAATTAGTTTATGCGAACCTAGTAATAGTCTTGAACGTTTATTTCTCATTATTTTATTATTTTTTTTATACATAAATTATACAAAAATTAAGAAAAAACATTTATTATAATTTTATTTTAATTTATACTAAACAATAATATTTTTTAGTAAATTTGGAACTGGACATATTAATTTCGATACAACAATCATTTAAATCTAAAATACAGTTATTTTAATAATTTTAAAATTAATTAAGTGTAATTTCAACGTTTTAGAAAGTTCATGATGTTGATTTTACTTCAGTTTATTATTTTTTCTACAAAAACCATATAGAAATGTGGCACAAAACACTGGAATATTTAATATGCATTGAAAAAATATATTTTTAGAAAATGTTAAACAACAGTGACTAAATACTAAAAAGTATTCTCAAGGATTTAGAAAATGAACAAATTGATAATAATTTTATTTCATTTAACCAAAAATGTTTACAAAAATCATTCAAAGAGGAGGCAAAAAGCCCTCGAATATTTATTATATATTTTTTTCAATTAAATTTATATTGAAAAAATTTTGTTTTTAGGAAATTTTGAACTGTGTTAATTTGATTTAAAAAAAATCATTTTGTTAACTTTAAAATTATTCTCAAGGTTTTAGAAAATCAACAAATTTGTGATAATTTCATATTATTTAACCAAAAATTTTGTGTAAAAATTATTCAAAAAGGAGGAAAAAAATATTTTTAATAATTCCTGAATAACAGAGTTAATTTGATTAAAAAAATCATTTAAACCTGAAACTCAGCCATTTTGATAATTTAAAAAAAAATTAAAAGTACTTTCAATTCAAAAACCATTGAGATATTTATTATATACTTTTTTTCAATTTAAATTTATATTGAAAAAAAATATATTTTTAGTAAATTTTGAATAACAGCGTTTAAAGTTTTAAAAAATCAACAACTTTGTGATAAATTTATTTTATTTAACAAAAAATATTTACAACAATTATACAAAAAGGCAAAAAACATTGAAATATTTGTTACAATTTTAAATAATTGTATTTCATTCAGCATTTATTTAAAAATGTAAAATAATTATTTTGATAATTTTTAAAATAATTAAAAAATTCTTACATAAAAAAGGCAAATAACATTGAAATATTTGTTAAATTGTTTATAATTCAAATTTATTTATATTTTTAAAAATATTAAAATAATATAGAATTTTCTTCAACAATAGATTTATTTAAATTTTGCTTCACCTAATTAAAATTTTAAATTTATTTGAATTTAAAAATTATTTACATTTGAACTAGTTATTTTGATTATATCTCAATTAATTTTAACAAAAACCAAAGTTATTTTCACAGTATATAAAGTAATATTATAAATGTTTACAAATTTAATATGTATCTATATCAATTTTGTTTCTTTCATATATTTTTTTATTCAAATTTTACTGGATTTACTTTCCTCGAAAAAATATTATGTTCTCCCTTTTGGGGTGTCCTTGTTATAGTCAATAGTCATCAGGAATTTTGACCAGCCAAGGCACAGTCAAGAAAAATCATGGGCCAAACACATTCTCCACGATTGCGCCAGAAATAAACGTGCCGACATTTATTTTATTTTTTTTTTGTAAATAGCAAAATCCCCACACATATTTCGCCCGGTTTTAATTTAATGATGCGCCGAAAAAATAATCACCGCCGGTGCATGTGCAGGACAGACGAAACACGGTTATTACAAAAATAACTGCGAATAACGAACGGAATGCATTTCGCTTCCGAACCGGCCGACGCGTTCGCCGTCGACTTTTTTACCCCCCGGTTTCAATTATAAATTTAATTGTGACGAGACAATCATCGGACGCTTCCGTCGTGCCCGTCCGCGCTTTTTGCCGTTTTGATTTTTCATTGGAAACGTGACACCGACATCGGATGATTAGAGCCTTTGTCGACGCATCAGAGACGACGTTCAAAGAACCCGGCCGGGCCGATTACTTATCGAGTGTGAAATCGATTCACCTCAAACGCGACCGATCCGATTCGAGCTTGTTTACCGAAACAACAAATTAGCCCGGCCTGGAAAGCCGACGCGGAATTAAACTCCCCCACCGTCGGACCCGGTTCGTAAGTTTTTCCACTTTTCGCACGTAATCCCCGGCCCCGAGGACCGGGGACCGCGGAGGACGGTAGGTTCAATTGCAACGTTGATATAATCCCCGGCGTACAAGGAAAAACACTCGGGTGCATTACGGAACGCGTAGAAGCCCCCATTAGAATTGACGGCGGAGAGTCGGATCAATTTTCTGGGGTCACAGCGAACAAGTGTTGCGCTTAGAAACAGTTCCGACGTCTTTCATACAACCGTTTCCACTTATTAACTCGAATCGTCGGGCCCGAAACAATTTCAACGCACCGTTGTTGTTCCAAACTTGAACGTTATTGATAAACGCATCTAGTTACACAAAGAGGGAATTGTAAACGGTTTGAAAAAGGGGCAGATTAAGTGTTATCTTATACGGGAACCACTCGAGCCATAAGGTTTAAGGCCGAATCCTAAAATAACAGAAGTCTATTATGCCCGGGTCCATACTGAGGCAGCTTTGAAAACACATAATCCACAATTTACCTACTTGTCGAAGAACGGGAGAAAAAATGTGATACATCTGTTCGGGGTACGACGGTGGTGTCGATTACACACACACATATACTAAAGGTTCAGAAAATCTGTGGCCAGTGAATGACGCCAACGAAAGATGGAAGGAAGGCCCGCAAGTAATTGGTGTATGGGAGCGAGGAGGATCGCATGTTTTTATCATGAGGCGGACAGTTAAATTGAAAATAAAGCAAATTAACAAGGAAACATGAAACAGTCTGTCTGGCCGCCACGCCAATGCACCATAAACTTTTCATATCCCTTCTACTTTCCGCGTGCACCCGCCGTCTCTTCGTATCGGTGGGATGAACAAAAGTCGTTGTTGGTTTTAAGGCGAACTGCCCGAGTTTTAACGTTATTATCATTTTTGCGGACGGCTATATTGGCGGGGTTTGTTCCTAGTTCAGTAAGTTTTAATTAAAAAATTACTGGCGTTAAGGATATTAGTCAAATAAATAATTGCTCGCAGCTGATAAACTTTTGTTTTTAATTAAATAATTAATAACGCAGCTCCCATAGAAAGTAATTTATACTGCAAAATTTAATAACATTAAAAGTACTCCTCAATAGTACTTGATAATAACTCCACTTTATTTAATTAAATGCATACAAAAATAAAAGATAAAATACACCAGAATATTTATTATAAATGTTTACAACTTACCTTTTTATTAAAATAGATTTTTCAATTAATTTTTAATCACATTTATCTTAATATGAAAATCAATTAAATTTGTACCTCAGATATTTTATTTTATAATTTCAAAGTTTCATAAAGTTATCACCTTGATACTAAAAACAAAAACAGAAATATTCTTGATGAATTGAAATCTGTGAATAATTGTATTTATTTCAAGAAAAGAATCATTTAAATCTGTAAAATAGTTATTTTGATAAATTTAAAAGTAATTAAAAGTGTTTTTTTTTAGAAAATCAACTGTTTGATAATTTCATTTCATTTAACTACAAATTTTTACAAAAATCATTCAAAAAAGAGGCAAATAACACTTAAATATTTATTATATATTTTTTTCCATTTAAATTTATATTTTGAAAAAATTATTTTTAGTAAATTTTGAATAAGTGTTAATTTGATTTAAAAAAATCAGTCATTTTCATATTTATTATATATTTTTTCAATTTAAATTTATATTGAACAATATTTATTTTTAGTACATTTTGAATAACAGTGTTAATTTGGTTAAAGAAATCATTTAAACCTGAAATACAGTCAATTTGATAATTTTAAAAGTGAAAAGGCAAAAAATATTGAAATATTTTTCGATTTAAATTAATACTAAACAAAAATATTTTTTAAGAAATTTTGAATTCGATATATCAATTTGAATATAAAAATCATTTAAATTTGAAACACAGTTATTTTGAGAATTTCAAAAATAATTATTATATTTTATATATATTTTATTTTTAGTAAATTGTGAACAACATAAGTAATTCGATTTAAAAAATCATTAAAATCTAAAACACAGTCATTTTGATCATTTTAATAATAATTCAAAGTATTTTCAAGATTTAAAAAATCAACAACTTGATAATTTCATTTCATTTAGCCAAAAATGTTTAGAAAAATCACAAAAAAAAAGAAAAGGCAGAAAACATTTACAATTCAAATTTGTAGTAAAATATTGTTAATAAATTTTTAAATAATAGTATTTGTTTTAACAAACAATCATTTAAATCTGATAATTTTTGAAAAAAAAAATTAAAAGTAGTTTCAGATTAATTTCATTTAACGAAAAATTTTTACAAAAATCTTACAAAAAGAAAAGGCAAAAAACAATGAAATATTGTTTTTTTTTTTAATTTTTACAATTCAAATTTATGCTAAAACAAAAATATTCTGTAAAAAATTAAAAAAAAATAAATTTTGAAAAGTATTTTTGTTTTAGAACATTTTAGAAAGTTCACAAAATTGTCTAGTTTTAGAAATTTAAAAATATATATATATATATATATATATATATATATATATAAGAAGAAAATATTTAAAGTATTTCAGAAAATTAACTCCCTACATTAATTCTACTGTATTTATTATTAATTTAAATTGAAACTGACTAAAAAATGTTTAGAAAATACAAAAAACATTGAAATATTTGTAAAATTCGAATTTAATAAATTTTTAAATAATTGTATTCATTCTAACAAATAATCATTTAAATATGTAAAATAGTTATTCTGATAATTTTTGAAAAAAAGTAGTGTCACAGTTTTAGATAATTTCATTTAATTTAACTAAAAATTTTTACAACAGGAAAAGGCAAAAAGCATTAAAATTATTATTTTCTAAAATTAAAATGTTTTTGATTTAGTTGGAACATTTTAGAAAGTTCATACAATTATCAATAATTTTAGAAATTTAATATAATCAAGAAAATATTTTAATTATTTTAGAAAATTTACTGCCCTGTATTAATTCCTCTGCAATTATTATCAATTTAAATTGAAACCGACTTATAAAATCAAAAAGACGGTTCACAGTCGACATTTGCAGTGCGAGTCTCAAGCCCAGCAATTATCTCCAGCTGCAATTATTCAAAATTCATTCGAGAAGTCACCCCAGCCAGTCCGGGAGGGTGAAAAGTACGATAAAAGCGCCGCGAAATACGTCCGTTCCCATCTGGGAACATTAATTTCCACATTCACGACGGCACCTTTCGACGAATCAGCACCAACCCCTCCCGCAAATCTGGCTAAAAACCTTCGGCATCAATCTCGGCCGGGATTTTTTTTTTGTTTGCGGCGCAGATATATAAGTGCGTTGCTAAGTGGCCGGGGGAAGCGTCAATAAACATTAGCACGTAAACAAACGGTTCACAATTGCGAAAGTCACTTGTAAATGTTTAAAGCGACTAATACGGACTCTAAATGCGGGATTATACCGAAGATTAAATGTACATTTTCTCTCTCTTTTATATTTAAGCCCCCATTATTGTAAAAGATTCAAATATAAAATTATTTTCAATAAAATTTGTGAGAGTATTTATGAAGTTTTATAATCCAGTGGTGTACCATACACAAATTCCTAGATACAGAGGATTTATACAGAGAGGTCGTAATATAAGTGGAAGAGATACCCTCAATTCAGTGTTACTTTGCTTGTTTAAATTAAGTGAGTACTTACAGAATTATGAGCCATTTATTTAATGTATTAGGTAAATTTCCAAAAAAGTGTTTATTACTAAAATATTCGATAGGTAAATGGGTCAATTACAAGTCAATATTTATACAATAAAAGACACTTTTAGTATGTCGTTTACTTCGGAATTGTTGGTTGTGCTTATAATAGTTGAGAATCAAGAATTTTTACGACCTGACTAAGAACATTATATTTTAATGTAACCCCCTTCCTTTAAGTAGTTGATGTGCCCATATGTTATCAGGCAGTTTAACACATGTAAATTTTATGGCAAGATTTATATTTTTATATATTTTAAATGGTTTTTATTCGAATTTGATATCTTGAAAAATTGAAAAATACTCAGACATGTACGAGTACATTGGTGGCCATAATTATAGCAACTTATTAAAATGTTTTAGAAGTCATGCTACTTGAATTGGTCAATTTAATTATATTATTTAAGTAACTGTGAACATCTTTCAATATTGTCGCTGGACAAAACTATAGCAATTTTTTACTTTATACTTAGACAAACTGATAAGTAGAGATTGTTAAGAGTTCAAATTACTTTATGTAAGTCAAGTAATAGTTTTTGGTCTTAATTTCACATTATTTTATTATATTTTTTTTTAATAAAAATTAGGGAAAATCATTGAAATAAATATTATAATTTTTTTTTTATTTAAATTCATACTTAACAAGAATATTTTTTAAGAAATTTTGAATTGGGCATATTAATTTGAATATAAAAATTATTTAAATGTGAAAGATTTAGTTAAATTGACTATATTTTATATGGTTTTTATTCAAATTCGATATCTTGAAAAATTAAAAAATCCTCAGACATGTACATGTACAGTGGTGGCCATAATTATAGCAACGTATTAAAATGTTTTAGAAGCCATACTACTTAAATTGGTCAATTTAATTATATTCTTTAATTAACTGTGAACATTTGTTAATATTCGTTGTCGTTGGACAAAATTATAGCAACTTTTCACTTATACTTTTTTATATAGTCGATTATTTATCAGAGAACTTTTGCTTATTATAATTATTTAATAATGGGTCATAGACAAATTGATAAGTAGAGATTACTAAGAGTGCAAATTACTTTATGTAAGTCAAGTAATAGTTTTTGGTCTTAATTTCACATTATTTTATTATTTTTTTAACAAAAATTAGGGAAACAAAAATATTTTTTAATAAATTTTGAATTAGACATGTTAATTTGAATATAAAAATCATTTAAATGTGAAAGATTTAGTTAAATTGACTCTATTTTACATGGCTTTTATTCGAATTCGATATCTTGAAAAACTGAAAAATCCTCAGACATGTACATGTACAGTGGTGGCCATAATTATAGCAACTCATTAAAATGTTTTAGAAGCCTTGAATTAGTCAATTTAATCATATTCTTTAATTAACTGTGAACATCTTTTAACATTCTTTGTCGTTGGATAAAATTATAGCAACCTTTTTACTTTATACTTTTTAATATAGTCGATTATTTGTCAGAGGACTTTTACTTATTATAATTATTTAATAATGGGTCATAGACAAACTGATAAGCAGAGATTGCTAAGAACTAAATAAATCAGTGGTTTCCTATTTTAGTTCAAAAAACTTAAATGGATAATTATAATGTAATAAAGCAATAGATTCTTATCGTTAACTCAAATTAAAGCCAATCTGGAGGAAATGGGACTTGCAGAGATTTAGTTTAGGGACTGTGGGTTGGAGGTTTGTTTGGCATGTCATAATACACAGAGGGTTCCATTGAGAAAAACATATATACCCTTTGTATCTGGTGATATATGGACATCATAGGAAAATATGTTTCATAAACATTCATAAATATCCTTACAAATTTTATGTAAATCTTCCTTGGGTATCTTTTATGATAAAGTAAATAGGGATGGTTAAAATATAAACCAATAACAATGTACGATAAAACCGTTCCCGCTGCCGAGACACGACAGTTTCCCGATGAGTGTCTGACAATGTCTTTCAGCATCGATTTGCAAATCAATACGTATTCTTTTTGCGTTCCCTTTCGAGTGGGAAACCCATTGAAAAACTGCCGCAAACAGTTGTGTCGCAATCACCGAACGTTCCGCCCGCATTTGACGTTACAAGGAACGTTCGGTCCTGTGTGACACTCGAAAAAAGCACCACGTTCAATAAGAACGAACGGCTGTAATGCGTTCCCAGCGAGAGTAAATTAATTAACCGTCCCGCCAGCAGCACATGTCCACTCGACGCAATTGTTTATAAATATTCTAAATCACGACAACAAAAACCGCTTTAATAAAATGTATATAGGAACTTCCGGTGTGCGGATGACTCACGTCATCATCGTCGTTGTCGTCGTCGTCGATTGCCTTTCACATGATGAATTATCTGTCGCATTTAATAACCGCGTCTGCGATTCAATTTTAACGAGCAGCACTTTGTGCGCGTTTGTTTCGAAAAAAAAAAACGCGATAGGCGACATTTAAATATTCATTACACGACATGGAAAAAAAATCTGGCGATATCGCCGGTACCGCAACTGAAATTATCACTGGAAAACGGTGGATTGTCAAAGCGAGGCGCATTTAGTTGCCATGACTAATTCCTGCGATGATTGGCCCAGTGAATCTCGAACGAATTGTATATTATTGTTATACCGAAGATTATTTATGACTCAATGAGGACCTAATCGAATTCTGTTGATGTGTTCTTTTGTATATTGGTGCGCCAATATCAATTTCAGCTGTACCCGTATCTTTTCCTGTACAATAAAAGCTATTGGTTAATGTGCCCTATCAATTTATTATAATGGCTTTATTAAGGAATCACTGTATTGTAGTTTATTGGAGTTGAATGTTTTATTGTTAATTTATGGTTTCAGTTTGTAGAACTTTCCAGATAATAAGATAACATTTAATCATGACATGTTGTACAAATCTAGAAATCAATATTGTTTCCAGACTAGTTAGCAAGTTTTAATTGGTCTCTAATTTACTAGTTCTAATGTTAACAATTTAATTTCTAAATAATTATATATGTTTTGAGTAACTGATACTGAAACAACTTTACCAAAATGTTTATGAAAATTACCATAATTATAAATAATTGAAATGGAAAAATATCAACAAGTATTCATATTACTACTATTTTGAGAACTTATTAGCAAAGAGGAAAATGATTTGTATGTTTAATTTAATACTTTGTCAGCAAATTTTCCTTCATAAAATCTTAAATTTTATGTTATTTATAATTCCAAGAAGGCGAAAATACTAATAAAGGACCTATTTACAAAATACATAATAAAATAATGCTTTGGTAAAAATAATACAATCACAACGACAATTTGTAAAAGTAAAATTACTATTTTTTTCCTTTTAAAAATATACAAATAGATAAAGTATATTGAGTTTTCTGTACATAATTATGTTGATAATACTGTTTTGAGGACAAAATTATAATAACAAACAAAATCAGAAATTCACAATTCTTAGAAAAAGTGAAACAATGAAAATATCTAAACTAACTTTGTAAAATTTGTTTGGAATAATTCATATTTTAAATTTAAATACGTATTTTTCAATAAAATATTAAATTCCATAATAATACATATAATGTCTGAAAATTCTCATAAAATACATGATTAAATACAAAAATATCTTTATCAGTTTTGTCAAAATTATTTGAAATATATAAATAATTTTAGATTAAAACATGTAATTTCAGAAGCAGCAGATTTTCAATAAATTCATAAAGAGAAAATTACATAAAATATTAAACAATTTTGGATTTGGAGAATAATAACTTAAAAATTAAAAATTATTTGAAATAGTTCATATTTTAAATTTGAATACGTATTTCCACAAGTTCCTTCGATAAAATTTTAAATAAAAAAAAAAGTTACATAAAATATCTGTAAATTCTCACAATTATTTGAAATATTTCATAAATGAATTTGGACTAAAAGAACATTATTAAAACATGTATTTCCAGAAGTTGTTTTAGTAAAACTTTAAATATATTCCAATACAAGAGATATTAAAATTATATAATATTACTAAAAAATTCTGGAGACATAAAATAATAAGTTAAAAGCAAATCTCACAAAATATATTTACTAATTTTGTAAAAATTATCTGAAGAACATAAATAATTTTAGATTAAAACATTTTGGATCTGGAGAATAATAACTTTAAAGTGTCAAATCTCACAAAATATGTGTAAAAATTGTTTGAAATCTTCATATTTTAAATTTAAATACGTATATTCAAAAGTTCTTTCGATAAAATTTTAAATAAATTTCATAAAATTACATAAACTGTCTGAAAATTCTCACAAAATTCATGATTAAATACAAAAATATATTTACCAATTTTGTCAAAATTATTTGAAATACTTCATAAATGTATTTAGATTAAAAGAACATTATTAAAATATGTATTTTCAGAAGCTGCATAAAAGATACAAAAATTTTTTATCTGAAACACTTAAAAGTGTCAAATCTCACAAAATACGTGACGAAATAATCTTTTATTATAAAAATATATAAAAGTAAATAAATTTCTTGGAGAAATCAACAAGTAGATAACGTATATTAAGTTTTTTGTACATATTTATGTTGATAATATTGTTTTGGGGACAAAATTAAAGTGTAATTCCATAAGTCAAAATCAAAAAATTTATAAACATAAGTAAAAGTAGAACGATAATAAATTAATAAACATTTTGAACATAAATATAAAAATATAAAAATTAATTTTGTAAATATTATTGTATATTAAAACAATTTATTACTATAAATATTTATTTTTAAAAGGCATATTTTTAGAACAAATATTTTCTTTTATACACCCTTAAATAAGTCGTAAAACTTCCTAGGAACATAAAAGTGTCAGAATTCACAAGCTAAGAATAAAATAATGTTTTGCTATAATCATCATAAAAAAAGTATAACAACAATAAAAATATGACTATGTAAATGTAAAATAAGTATGCGAATTCACGAATATTAACAAAAACTGTCTTTTTTACTTTGTCAGCTGTCACCTGAAATTGCAAGAACGATTCGAATTCGACAATAACCCAAGTGCATGTCGGCTTCAAAAAACGTCAAATTACGGCCAGAACGGCCCGGGACGATATAATGCAACAACAACAATTAACAAATCCAGCCGTAAACCCGACAATTCCCACAACATATTGCAGACAGAACGATCTGCGAAAACGCATCGGGCCGCCCCCGAGAACAATTTCGCCCACAATTTCCGCCCTTTTCGGCCAATTGTTCACGTGCCGATGGCCGGGCAAAAAGCCGGTCGCGAAAAGAGAGAAGAAGAAAAAAAAAAGGCAACGCAAAAACGCACTCACCATGCCTTGACGCGGATGAGGACCTCTCCCTCGTTGGCGGCCGGCTCCGGCTTCTTCAGTATCTTGACCGACTTGAGCCCGCCGAAGCCGGTGAGCACGACGGCCCTCATCTCCTTGGGCGCCTCCTTTTCCTCCGCAACAGGTTCGGCAGTGGCCTCGCCGGTCCCGTTCTCCTTCACCTCCTTGCTCTCGGTCGGCGTCTCCTCCTTCTGGTCCTCGTTGTTGGCAACCGGTGCGGGACTCTGTTCCTGTTCCGTCGACATTGTTCCGCTCGTTTGTCTTGCTCTTTCCAAACTGTTTTAAAACAACTAGTGTGAGTGGTAGACGGTGTTTCGTCCGGTGCACGGAGTGAGGTGGATCTGGCGGCGATCGGGAGCGACGGCAGAATGTAATGGATGTAACAGGTGCTCGGATGGCTTGGGGCGCGTCAGCGGTCGACGCATGTGCAATGGGGCGCGCTGCATCGCACACAGCCACCCTCTGCGCAACCGGGATCGCCCGGAGGGACGATCCTGGGTTCATTCGCTAATATTAACGTTGTTTATTATTTGTTTAATTGATCTCGTCTCTGATTTATCGTGGTTTATTGAATGTTGATAAATTCATTTAATTTAAACGCTACATAAACTGTAAGCCTGGTCATTAAATTAATTAATTTTTTAATAATTTTTGAGATTTTTTTAATAATTTCAGAATATTAATGAACTTCCTAAAATACACTTTACAAAATACATATTTATAAATGATGTTTTAATGAAGTTTATAATAAAAATGATTTATACTAGACATAAAATTCATATATTTATGTTTTTGCAACAATTTTTATAATATTTATAAAAGATGTAGGCAATTTTCTTTTAATCTTTAATTTAATATTATATTTTATTAATATATTCAGTATTGCATTTAATAATATTATTATACTCGTCCAAAAGAAAAAAGTATTTAGAATGAGAGAAAAATGATAGAAAGAGAAAAATATTTGTTGATTGTTGCCTCCTCTTCATTCAGTAGAAACAAAAAATATAAATGAAACCAATAATTTCATTCTAGAAGGTTTCAAGTCTAAAATATTTTGAAAAAACACTCTATGTTCTTCAAATATTAAAATAAAATAATAAAACATAAAATTCATATATTTATGTTTTGGTTAGGTTAATTTTTATAAAAAGGAATTAATATTTATAAAATATTTAGACAATATTATTTTAATCATATTATATTTTATTAATATAGTTAGTATTAAATTTTGTAATTAATTTGATATTCAATATAATTATACTTAAAAATCCAAAAGAAAAATGTCTTTAGAATGAGAGACACAGAATAATATATATAAATATGTAGTAGAATTGTTGCCTCCTCTTAATTCAGTAGTAACAAAAAGTATAGAGATACAAATAAATTCATTCTAGAAGGTTTTAAGTCCAAAATATTTAATATTTAGATAAATTTTTAAGTATAATATATGAAAAATATTTCTAAAAAATACTCTATGTTGTTCAAATATTTATTTCTTATACAAAATCATTTTATAAATTAGTTATTTAACATTTTTAAAACAATTTATATTTGAACTCTTAATCCTTTGGCCCATCCCAATATCATATCAGACTTATTTGTAAGGGGGAAATAAAAAAGACAAATAAGATAGTAAAAATATGTTTGATTAAAATTATTTTAATAAAAAAATTAATAACGAGATATGGAAGAATAACAGAGGTATTTAAAAATTAATTATCTTCTTAAATATTTATTTATATATTTTAAAACAGAATTTTAGTACCTCAAGATGGAGATAATAAAGTACATCCAACTCTGGACAGGAAATAATATTTATAAAATATTTAGACAATATTCTTTTAATCATTTTATATTTTATTAATAAGTCAGTATTAAATTTTGTAATTTCATATTCATTACAATTATACTATACTAGTCCAAAAGAAAAAAGTCTTTAGAATGAGAGAAAAATGAAAAAAGAGGAAAATACAGATAAATATACAGTAGCATTGTTGCCCCATCCTAATTCAGTAGAAACAAAAAGTATAGATTAAACCAATAATTTCATTCTAGGTTTCAAGTCCAAAATATTTAATATTTAAATAAATTATTAAATGTAATATATTTTTAAAAAATACTCTATGATGTTCAAATATTTATTTCTTATACAAAATCATTTTATAAATTTGTTTGTTATTTAACATTTTTAAAACAATTTCTATTTGAACTCTTGATTCATTGGCACATCCAATTAACAGCCCTATTTGTAAGGGGGAAACAAAAAAAAAACAAATAAGATAGAAAAAGTATGCTTAACTGAAATTATTTATTTACAAAAATCTTAAAAATGAGATATGGAAGAATGAGGTTCTCAAATTCTAGTATTTTCTTAAATATTTATTTATATATTTTAAAACAGAATTTTAGAATTTTAGTACCTCAAGTTGGAGATACCAACTCTGGACATTTCCAGGAGAAATAATTATTTTATTAATTACTTTTTTCCTTATGACAATTTTTAATTGTTACCATGATAAGAGCACAGAAAAATAATAAATAATACAATAATACAATTTTGTATTTATCAAATCATGTTGGTCATTTATTTATAAAACAGATATAAACATGAATCAGAGTACAACCAATTTTTATTAAATGTATCTGTATCTAGGTTATAATGTTACAATTTGTGTTATATGCATCTACGTGTATAAAAACTAATGATATCTTAATAATCTTGTATATTTGTATAGTAAATACCTAGTGTATATTTATATGTATATATAATTAATGGAAGAACCACGGAGAGGAATCCAAGAACGTCTGATCAGTCGCATGTGGTTAGCAGGCAGTACTGCTTAACCTCAGCAATAATTAGTCCCAGTTTCAGTGCACGACTTTGAATATCGGGCGGCAACAGTCTATAAAATCGAGAGTAATATTGAATGAACAGGTCCAAAGTCCTCTCTAATAGCTTGTAACATCCCGGTTTCGGCAGGGCCAGTATTTCTAAATGTAATTTTTGTAATGACGCTCTCCAAGTGCAACTCAACTTATATAGTACATTTGGACTGCACTTCTGTAACTCCATTACTTTGCTGATGGAACTATTTTTCAAAAGCACCTCAGCTTCATCAACATATTCAACTAAGTCATTAAAATACTCTCTTAAAATGAGTCTCTGGTATGTCCTGACATTGAATATGTACCTTTTCGAATACAATTCGAAGCCAAAAAATCCACGTCCTAGTTTGTCTAAAATGTGCTGGCAATTTATTATATTAAATGTAACTTTCTGGTTTTCCATGTTGTGGGCCTCGAAAGACATCTGAACTCTATCAAAGAACTGTTGCATCACCTGATGAAGCTCTACGTGCAGGTCGTTGATGATGGCGCATGATTTACCAATGATATGCACCATGCTGTAGGCGTACTGCGTGAATCTTTTGGTGACAAAATGTAGACCAACGTTGGTCCCCAATTCAGATCTGTCCAAATTCCTCACGCTGCTGATGTTGAGCTGCAACAAAAACTTGTATCTGCACAACAAAGTGGTCAATAAATTGCAGCAGTACACGTCCAACATCGGGACGTGTTCACACGTGCCCTTGAATCTTAGAAGCAGCTGATACGACAACATCAGCCCAATGGGGTCGTTACATTCGTCGATTAAATTCGTAATTGTTTCGTTGATTAAGCTGTGCGATCTTCCCATCATTTCGTCGAACAACGACGACGCCTCCTCGTCTTCCAACATGAATATGTCGCGGATGAACTCGTGCTCGTGACAGCATACTCCGATGTACAGCTCATGGATGGTCTTGAAAGTTTGTTCTATGTAATCGAAGTCGGAGTCTTCGGGACTGGTGTAGAAAATCTCGTGTCTGTTGTTCAATTCAAATCGATTGATTTCTTTGTCTGTACCAATTAAGTCGGATTTGGTCCATTTTTCTTTGTAATCGTAGTTGAGACGTTTGAAATATTTGAAGTACAGATAGTTCATGGATAAGATGTACTCGTAAGTAATTCTATTGGCAGTAGTCTTGTCGTATTTAACCAAAAATGGGAATAAGTACTTGTACTGTTTCAAGGTGCCTTTAATGGACTTGGTGTTGGGCTTTTGGTGGCATAATTTGTCTACTACCTTAGTGTAGAACTTATTGATCTTTTCCACTGCAATGTCCTTTGCATTTTCCAAAACTTGCTTTATGGTTTTATGGACATTTCTAGCTCGTATCATTTCAATTTTCTTCTCCAAACGCTTGAGGCTAGCGTGGTAGCTCAGTTCGGTCACCTCCTCCAGTGATATTTCTAAGATTGGAAGAGACAAGTCTTCCAGCACTTCCTGAAACTTGTTGACCAACAAGCCTGTTTTGACAACTTTGGTCGAACTGTCCAACGACAAGCTTCTCATTGACGCGTCATCCATTCGGCCTTCGTCGTCGCTGCGGTCCTTCGAGCATCCGCCCTCCTGGTAGCCCCAGATGAAGGCATCGTTTTGGTTTTCTTCCGTGTCCTCCTGCTTGGGCTCTGCTAACGAATTGTCGCCTTCGCCCGACTTCAAAGTGACGTCGGCTGGACTTTCGTCGGTGCAGTCCTTCTCCGTGGGGTCCACGGAGTTCTGGGTTAACTGCCAGACGTTCAGTTCCTTCTCCGAAATATCTCCTTCCATAGGCACCTTCAATTTGGTCCAATACTGGAATACGGACGACAATTTTGAAAGACAGTTCAAAAAGGTGGCCAGTTTATTCACTGATCCTGTGCCTCGGTATATAACTCATAATCAGGATCAGGATATTGTGGTTTTTCAACAACAATTATGTTCTGTCATCTTTAAAAACTGTCTAATATCTTGAGGGTGTGATTCTAAAATGAGCACTTGAAATTTACTATTTGTTTATAAAATTGATGTTTTAATTTGCCTAGCAACGATCAATTTACTTGGATCATAGAATTAAATAAATTATAACATATTTTAATCAGTTTAAATATATTATAGATAGACGAAAACTGTGATCAGTCGTAAATAATTTGGATGCTAGGAGCGGGTCTGCGAGTGCGTACATTATTTTATTCATCAAATATCTTATAATAATAAAAGATGATATTGATTTCTGTTTGCACACCGCCTGCATACAAACGCAGTAATTGTATAGAGCTTTAGAAAATTTACTATGCATCGTTTCATGGCTCGTTACGAATACTGATCTAAATAATATTTTATGGTCTGCGAAAGGGACCAATCATTTGTTGCATGTGGGTGTTAATGTACTGTTCGTAAGTTAGATATGTGTAATACGAAATACCCGATAGATTTATTTAAACTACTTAAAGGAATTTCGGATGATTCATTATCGAATTCCGAGCTTCCGTCGTAAATTATCGAAAAGAGGAAACGGAAAGCAAATTAGATAAAGTTATCAGATCTTGTCGCATTCAAGATGATTTATGGACACAGGTAAATATTGCCGTCACGACAGTAATAAAGTAATTGATTTAGGAAATGCCGGCCAGTTATTTTGCATTTAGCTACTTCCGTACTGAAAGCATTTTTATGAGCATTTCAAGAATTATTTTCTTGTTCTAATCTCAATTGGTCGAAACACTTAATGGATTGGTTATTTATAGATTACTTTTACTTCTGGCCCGGCTAGAATTTCATAAATTAAAATACTCAAAGTATTTTTCTACTTTGAACTAATTTAATTTTGAATAACTATTACATTAGGTGTTATTCATGCATTGAATTTATTTTTATCTATGCACATTTTTGAGTTCATACAGTAAATAATAAAATGTTTTAATCTCTTAAGTATTTTTATTATGATTCATAATATTACAAATTAAAATATAAGTATTAAAAATACCTCAAAAATTCTATGTAACATCTTTACTATTTTATAAAAAGACAATATTAAAAAGAATAATCAATTAATGGATTATTTATTAATAATTTTTTTCAATCTGCTGAAATTTTCAAAAATACAGGGTGCTGCTAGGCTTTGAAAATTCATAGTAGTCATAGGTTTAGTTTCACAGCCTTCCAGTCGTTCCATAAGAAAAAACGCTAAAAAGTAAATAGTGAAATGATTTAAATTACACTTTAATTTACATAATGACAATCAATACTAATAACTAAAAGCCTACCTACTAAATTGGTTTACAATTAAAATTCTAAAAGGGTAAAATACATGAATCACTATTTGAAAACAATTTTTAGAAACACCCTGAATGATTGATGCTACCTACATACAATTCGATATATATATAAATTAAAATAATTATCCAACTCTCCTCTCTCTCTCTTAACAATATTTGATAAAAAGGGAAATTCAATATTTACATAAAATAACCAAAGATTGCTGAATCTAAAATTAACTATAATTTTCTACAAATTATATAAAGCAAAAACCACAAACGTTACACTTTGAAATTATACTATTGATTTCAATCAATATAAAGTCATTTCGATTGAAACCGACGAAAATTACAGTCTTTAAGACACCAGAACAGCTAAAAGCACTTGACTTAGAGTGAGATGCATAAATTAGAAGTCCCTTGGATATTTTGATTTTAAGCAAAATTTTTAAGACACTTTCAATTTATGCATCACACTATAAATCGATTGCTCCCAGCTGTTCCATTATCTTGTACACATCAACTTTATGCTCGCTCTAAAATTAATTTTAATTAATATAACACTTGTCAGTAATTTTGTACTGTATATTTCTCTTAAAGTTGCTGAATATATCCTCATTAAACAGTTAATTTAAATTTCAAGGCAATTTTGATTGGAAACCGTAAAAAAATTAGTCTTAATAACAATAATTTGAAAGAAAACTGTTAATTTAATGGTTCAAAATGTTCCATTATCTTGTAGGCACTAAAATTTATGTGTGATGCCAAATTATACAACAATTTCGAATTCGAAGTTCCTTTAGTATTTAAAAACATCACTATAAATTTAATGCATCCAGGCCCGAAGTTATGTACACGAAGCACTATTAATTTTGAAAAATTATATTCTTTAAGATAATGGAACATCGCGAAACTGCAAATTTGTAGCGAGATGTTCAACTCAACGTCTGTGGAAACTAATACAGAGACTTTGAGCTGAAAACCTCAATATAAATTTGCAGGTCCGTGTTGTTCCATTATCTCAAAGACACTGTTGCAAACAATTTATAATGAGAGTCGATTAAAATGCTTAAGAGACATTTAACTGAGAATATTAATTTTGTTGTTCCGATCATT
This sequence comes from Aethina tumida, assembly GCF_024364675.1. Taxonomy (NCBI): domain Eukaryota; kingdom Metazoa; phylum Arthropoda; class Insecta; order Coleoptera; family Nitidulidae; genus Aethina; species Aethina tumida. Next base: position 40,044,206 of record NC_065435.1, on the reverse strand, counting down.
CCATTCTCTTGCAGAACTGAAATTTACTTATTTTTCGAAATTAATGGAGAAAGATTGAGATTGATAGAACGATTAATTTACTGGGTCCAGTTGTTCCATTATCTTGCGGCCACTAGAATTTATAAATGGTTTCAAATTATACAATAATTCTAATTTCAATGTTCAAGAAAATTAATGACATTTAAGCCCAGAACTTTATGCATACTAATGAGTGGTAAATTTTGATTTTTTTGGTTAAAAACACTATATTTATAATGAAATAGTTAACTAAAAGTCCTTCAAGATGGAAATAAAATGTGTAAAAGTAATTTAACTGATGCCACTATAAATATAATGGTTCCATCGTCCTGTAGACAAGAAATTACATGTAATGGCTACTGAAATCTCTAATAATTTAGTCTTAAAAACAACACAAGTCCCTTGTAAATTCTGAGATTGGTTCCATTATCTTGCAGGCGCTAGAATTTATGGAGAATTTCAAATTAATTCAAAGTCGTTACATTAATTTTGAAAAATAAGTCTTTAAGACAATGGAGCATCGCGAAACTGCAAATTTGTAGCGAGATCTTCAATCCAAAGTCTCCTGAAACTGAGACCCCGAGCTGAAAACCTCAATATTAATTTGCAGGTTCGTGTTGTTCCATTATCTTAAAGACACGAAAATCTGCAAGACAATTCCGTTGTTGACTAGCTTGTTGAGTAAATTGATTTTATGATTTAATTTTAATTTAACTTTAAAAATAATTACTTAATCTGACAAAATTATAGTTTTTAAGACAATAGAACGGCTCGATACTGTAGACTTGTAGCGAGATATTTAACCCAATGTTTCTGAAAACCGATTCAGAGGCCTCGAGTTGAAAACCTCAATACTAATTTACAGCATGGAGTCGTTCCATTATCTCAAATTCTCAAAATACCCTGCTGTTCTGATAACTGATTTTATTGTTTAAAATATACTATATTAATTTTAAAATAATTACTTTATTTATAATCTGATAAATTATGGCCTTTAAGACAATGAAATAGTAGAAGGCAATAAAGTTGTAGCAAGATCTTTAACTCAATGTCTCTTGAAACAGACTATGAACTAAAGACCTCAATATTAATTTATTACCTCCAACTATTCCATTATCCTAAAGACTTGGAAAACAACAAGGTAACGAAACCATCCTGCAGATCAAAACTTTATGTGAACGCTTTATATAAAATTGGAAATTTAGTTTTTCTTCTGTCAATCGTTGGCTTGGTGAAAATTGATTTTAGGATTTTAATTAAACCATTAATTTTAAAATTATATATAATCGGATAAGTTATAGCCTTCGAGACAATGAAATGGTAGAAGGCAATAAAGTTGTAGCAAGATCTTTAACTCAATGTCTCTTGAAACAGAGACCATGAGATAAAGACCTCAATATTACTTTATTACCTCCCACTATTCCATTATCCTAAAGACACGAGAGACTGCAAAACGATGGAACTATTTTGTAAACCAAAATTTTGTGCGGACTATCATATAAAACTGGAAATTTAATTATTCTGTCAGACATTGGTTTTTGTTGAGATATTTGATTTTAGGAATTAAATTGGACTATTAATTTTAAAATAATTACCGTAGTATGATATATTATAGCCTTCGAGACAATGAAATGGTAGAAGGCAATAAAGTTGTAGCAAGATCTTTAATTCAATGTCTCTTGAAACCGAGACCTCAATATTACTTTATTACCTCCCACTATTCCATTATCCTAAAGACACGAGAGAGACTGCAAAACGATGGAACTATTTTGTAAACCAAAATTTTGTGCGGAATATCATATAAAGCTGGAAATTTAATTATTCTGTCAGTCATTGGTTTATTGAAATAATTTATTTTAGGAATTAAATTAGACCATTAATTTTAAAATAATTACCGTAATATGATATATTATAGCCTTCGAGACAATGAAATGGTAGAAGGCAATAAAGTTGTAGCAAGACCTTTAACTCAATGTCTCTTGAAACCGAGACCTCAATATTACTTTATTACCTCCCACTATTCCATTATCCTAAAGACACGAGAGAGACTGCAAAACGATGGAACTATTATGTAAACCAAAATTTTGTGCGGAATATCATATAAAGCTGGAAATTTAATTATTCTGTCAGTCATTGGTTTATTGAGATTATTATTATTATTAGATTTATTAAATTGGACCATTAATTTTAAAATAATTACCGTAATATGATATATTATAGCCTTCTAGACAATGGAATAATAGAAGGCAATAAAGTTATAGCAAGATTTTTAACTCAATGTCTCTTGAAACCGAGACCTCAATATTAATTTATTACCTTCCACTATTCCATTATCCTAAAGACACGAGAGAGTGCTAAACAATGGAACTATTTTGTAAACCAAAATTTTGTGCAGACTATCATATAAAACTGGAAATTTAATTATTCTGTCAGCCATTGGTTTATTGAGATAATTGATTTTAGGAAGTAAATTAGACCATTAATTTTAAAATAATTACCGTAATATATTATAGCCTTCGAGACAATGAAATAGTAGAAGGCAATAAAGTTGTAGCAAGATCTTTAACTCAATGTCTCTGGAAACAGAGACCATGAGATAAAGACCTCAATATTACTTTATTACCTCCAACTATTCCATTATCCTAAAGACACGAGAGACTGCAAAACGATGTAACTATTTTGTAAACCAAAATTTTGTGCGGACTATCATATAAAACTGGAAATTTAATTATTCTGTCAGTCATTGGTTTATTGAGATGATTGATTTTAGGAATTAAATTAGACCATTAATTTTAATATAATTACCGTAATATATTATAGCCTTCGAGACAATGGAATAGTAGAAGGCAATAAAGTTGTAGTAAGATCTTTAACTCAATGTCTCTTGAAACCGAGCCCTCAATATTAATTTATTACCTTCCACTATTCCATTATCCTAAAGACACGAGAGACTGCAAAACGATGGAACTATTTTGTAAACCAAAATTTTGTGCGGACTATCATAAAACTGGAAATTTAATTATTCTGTCAGTCATTGGTTTATTGAGATGATTGATTTTAGGAATTAAAATAGACCATTAATTTTAAGATAATTACCGTAGTATGATATATTATTGCCTTCGAGACAATGAAATGGTAGAAGGCAATAAAGTTGTAGCAAGATCTTTAACTCAATGTCTCTTGAAACCGAGACTATGAGCTAAAGACCTCAATATTACTTTATTACCTCCCACTATTCCATTATCCTAAAGACACGAGAGAGACTGCAAAACGATAGCACTATTTTGTAAACCAAAAATTTGTGCGGACTATCATATAAAACTGGAAATTTAATTATTCTGTCAGTCATTGGTTTGTTGAGATAATTGCTTTTAGGAATTAAATTAGACCATTAATTTTAAAATAATTACCGTAGTATGATATATTATAGCCTTCGAGACAATGGAATAGCTGAAAGCAATAAAGTTGTAGCAAGGTCTTTAACTCAACGTCTCTTAAAATTGGGATCTTGAGCTAAATACCTCAATACTTAATTTATTGAGTCCAGCTATTCCATTATCCTGAAGACACGAGAGACTGCAAAACGATGGAACTATTTTGCAAACCAAAATTTTGTGCGGACATATCATAAAACTGGAAATTTAATTATTCTGTCAGTCATTGGTTTGTTGAAATAATTGATTTTATGATGTAAATTATACCATTAATTTTAAAATAATTATGTAATCTGATAAAAAATTATAGCCTTCAAGACAATGAAAGAGCTGAAAGCAATAAAGTTGTAGCAAGGTCTTTAACTCAGCATCTTTTGAAATTGGGATCATGAGCTAAATACCTCAATACTAATTTATTGAGTCCAGCTCTTCCATTATCTTAAAGACAGAAGACACTGCAAGACAATGGAACTAAATATTCTGCAGTCCAAAATTTTATGCGAACGTATATAAAACTGGAAAATTAGTTTTTCTTCTGTCATTCATTGATTTGTTGAGATAATTGATTTTAGGATGTAAATTATACCATTAATTTCAAAATAATTATGTAATCTGATAAAAAATTATAGCCTTCAAGACAATGAAAGAGCTGAAAGCAATAAAGTTGTAGCAAGGTCTTTAACTCAGCATCTTTTGAAATTGGGATCTTGAGCTAAATACCTCAATACTAATTTATTGAGTCCAGCTCTTCCATTATCTTAAAGACAGAAGATACTGCAAGACAATGGAACTAAATATTCTGCAGTCCAAAATTTTATGCGAACGTATATAAAACCGGTAATTTAGTTTTTCTTCTGTTGAGATAATTAATTTTAGAATTTAAATAATACCATTAATTTTAAATTATTTAGCCTGATAAAAAATATATAGCCTTTGAGACAATGGTATATCTGGAAACAATAAAGTTTTAGCAAGGTCTTTAACTCAACATCTCTTGAAATTGAGAACTTGAGCCAAAAACCTCAATATTACTTTATTGCCCCCAGTTATTCCATTATCTTAAAGACACGAAAATCTGCAGGATAATAAAACGGTTGAAGATGAAAATTTAATGCTATAAGGCTTAACTGGGACCATTATTATAATAAACCTGGTTCCTCCAACCATTTTATCATCCTGTAGATGCAAAATTTACGTAAGCAAATTCACTAGTAAAAATTATTGAGAATTTTAATTAGTAAAGTTTCAGTTTTCCCCATTACTATATTATTAATTTCAATTATTAATCTTATTAAATATGTTATACTAGCATAATATACTAATTGTGTTTGAAATCGACAAAATTATTATGTCACTCTTAATTTTCAAGTCTATTGCACTTTTTTAACGAACGGTTTCCAATTAAAATTTGATTGTTTATTTGAGGAGGATAATTCTGCGCCTATTTACGTGAATTTATCGAATAGAATTCAAGTTTTAATTTCTAAGACAATGAAACAATTGTAAACTGTAAACTAATGGTGAAGTACTCAATCAGAGGTACTTGAACGACTTCTGACGTAGAACCTCACAATTAGCTTACAGGTTCCAATTGTTCAATTATTTTTCAAATATCAACTGTATCAATCTTTTGATTCGCACTGCCGCTTAAATAGTTAATAAATTATGGTGAGAGATGCACGCTATACTATTGTAAATTTTGGCTTTTCCTTTCTTCCACCAAGGACTGTATTTTTTTGTAGGAAGCTGTCCGTTTCGTTTGGGGCAGCTCCGGATCCATTTCCGTGTCCTCACTCAACAGGCGTTTGGCATTTATCACACCGTTTATTGCACGATTTATGTTCATCAGGTCCTGAAACAACGTCCGAATGTAAACATGACGAATTCGAGTCGATGAAATATTAATCGTTTACCTTTGAGGGACTTCTGTTGAAAATATAACTGAACGAGGGACTTCCCTCGCTGAAGGAATTGGGATTTTCGAACGGCTTTACGAACACGTTGCCGATCACGTGCATCTGGGACGACATCGGCTGCCTTTTCACCACCGGCAGGGGACTCAGCATGATGTTCGGTTTTTGGTTGGACGGCGCCAGCCGCTGTGCCAGTCCCTTCATCTCGTTCACGTATGTGTTGTTATAAAACGAGATCAGATCGCCACGGACTTCCGGCACCTCGACCACGCCACCTTCCACTATTTCCCTCCTCTTGTGGGCCAGCAGCACATTTCTGTAAATGTCGCTGGTGGCCTGGGGCTGGGTCCGGTAGCATCGCATCACGTCCGTAAACATGATGTGCTCCTGGCACACTTTGGCGACGACGTAGACGGCGCACATCAGCAGCTGATCGAGATGACGATCGCGCATCAGGTGTGTGTGTTTTGTTACGGATTCTTCGAATATCGTCCAGATTTTGGCTTTCAAGTCCTGCTTCTTCAGATTGGTGCAGAGATGGTCCAGCCGTTCCCCGGCCAAATTGTAGAATTTCCTGAAGAAAATCGCCAAACTCCCGGTCCTCCTGGGTGTAGGGGGCACCACGACTTCGACCACTTGATTCTGGTTCTCGTGGTCGGAGGGCGACGAGATTATGTTCTGTTGTTCTTCGTTTTCTGAATCGACGATGGGGATCAGTCTGTTTTCACCGCTGGTTGGGTCCGTAAACACTGAAGTTACGCAGTTATTTCATTGGTTACAGTGATATAAATAAAATTATTACCTAAATGTGTTGCGTGCCTTTGGAGCAACGATTGGCCTGGAGATACAGATGGGAACAGTTGTCTGTTGATGTTGTTGTTGACGGGAGATTGAAAAACATCAGTTACTGAGTGCTGCCTGTTGTTTCCTGGACAAGTAAATGAATTAAAACTGAGTTAATGGCCTCAGTAACAAAATACATACCTAACGGTGACTGCATCGGTAGACTTCCAGTGGTGACCATTGAGTCGCTTGTGATTTGTTCTGGCCGAGCAGTTTCCTTGAACTTCGGAATTTCCCCGGCCGTCTCTATCATCTGCCACAGCACACTGTCCGACGTCCACGCCAGACTCTCCAAGATTGTCTCTTCGACCCTGGTCAAGTGCTTGATGATTTGCCTCGACAGTCCGTCAATGGTTCGGACTATCAGTTCTATTACTTTAACGAAGTCGTACGGCCTGACGTTGAAAACGTCGAGGATCCAGGGGAAATCCCGGTTCAGTTTCTTGTTGTTGTCGAAGACGAACGTCACAATTTCCAAGGCACCAACCAACGTACATTTGTAGAATATCTCCATTGACACTATCGCCGATATGTCGTTCCTGTTGAACGTCTTCTCGCGGTGCAATATGCTGTCTATGAATTTATAGAATAGACGCACGCCCATATCAATCCGACTGGTCACCTCTTCCTGCGTCAATTTTCTGTGTTCGTAGGACCGCAGGAAGATTTGACGGAACTCGCTGACGACGCCATCGATTTTGTCCTTCGGGTTTTCCGAACAGTTCCTGTAACAAAGAGGGGGATATAAGTATTCACGATTGCACGTTTAGGACTCAACGTACTGGAACAACAGCAGAAGCCTGTCGCTTGGAGCAGCCGACACACCATTTAGCATGTTGTGAAGCAACGATTTACTGTGGGTCATTTCTGAATCGTCAGTCTCTTGATCTTTGGGACCTACGAATCTACGACCCGTCAAGGGCGTTTGAAAACCCGCGGGAGCCTAAAACAATAAGTCTTAAATGAAATAGAATAGATTGAAGTAGAGCGTCCAATTGTTTCAATGGAATTTTCCGATTTTGACAGTTGGTAGCACACTCACTGGAAAGTACCCAATTTCTTGGGTTAGGGAGACACATTTAAAAAAGGCGGTATTTTAAATTTTTTTTTGATCACATTTTTGTTAATATAATATAGCAAATCATTTCCTTTTTCAATTCAATTTAATTTTTAACAAATTAGTAAATATTAATTTACTGTAATTTTATGAATCTCTGACAAGAATTTTAAACAAAAAATTACTTACCACTCTTGGAGACTCCAAAGCTGATATATCACCATGTTCAGAAAGTACAGATTTTGTGATTATGTGTTGCTGTTGTTCCAACAGTTTCCTTTTGTATTCAGCTAGAAAAGAAAATACATTTAAAAAACAATATTAATATAATAGGGGATCAAAGGAGGTATTTTTAACTGTAAATTACAGAAAACAACAGGTTTTATGTATATTTATTGATCTTGTGTATTTTTTTTCAAGTAAACTATAAAATAATCCAGGTTTCATACACCAACCTTTGATCATATTGGTATATTTCACTCAGTTAATAGACTTGTGTACTTAAAAGGGATCATATAAAAAAATATACATACCAAGGAATATTCTCTCATCGAAACAACATTTAGTCGACAGCTGCATCTCGTAGGCCTTCGATATGTTCTTCGCGTTCACCTCGAACACGCTGGGATCGAAGGCGCCAACGAAATTATCGATCCCATGCAACACGTCCTTGTCGATCAGCTGCATCATCAGCTCCCGAAACTTGTACGTCTTTATGTGCATGGCATCCGTCAGCGAGTTCTCGCACCTGCACAGGTGCTTGATGATGCAGGGCGGCTCCGTCGGCTGCATGCCAGTTTTGTTGCAGTCTTCGGCCACTCCGACGAACTCGGCCTTCAGGATGTCCCGTCTGTCCGCCTGGTAGGCGTTCCTGAACGCGAAGTCCAGGCACGAGTACATTATGTGGTACGATTTGGTCAGGTCGCTGCTGTAATTCGGTTCTTCCATCTTTAACGTGTTGAACAGGTTCCAGGTGAACTCGAAGATTTTGGCGCTCGAACATAGCAGTGGCCTGGAAATTAATTCGGTTAGATTACTTTGTTTTAATTTGAAGTGGTGTAAGTACTTTTGTTTTCGGTTTCTGTGTTGTTTGTTTTGTTCCAGTTCTTGGGGGTCGGGCGTCACGAATATCCGGTTGTATTTTTGTTGGTACTCGTTGAATGTGTTGTAGGCGACTGTGAACGTATTCTTGAGGTGTTTTACTTTTTGTTGGAACTCATCTCCCAACCGTGCCATTTCCATCCATTTGTAAATGTTGGAAAAAAATTGAACAAAGCTATAAAACAAACAATTATTGTCATTTTTATCTTGTACTAGCTTAGGAGGGGTTTTAAATAAATGACTACCTCTTTATATACATTCTTTGTTTCAAATTGTAAAAACTATATGATAACAAATCAAAGAAAACCAAATTTGCTTTAAAAAAATACTCATAAATTCGTTTAACTTCAAATTGTAAAAACTATATGATAACAAATCAAAGAAAACCAAATTTGCTTTAAAAAAATACTCATAAATTCGTTTAACTGATATTATATAAGCAAAAAAAAAAATATAATAAAATAATATAAATTTTTTGAAACTACATTTACATCTTTTTCTATTACTAAGCTTTTAATTTGTCATTTTTATTTTTATTCTATAATGTACTGGAAATACATCAATTGTAATTGTTAGTAATTTAAAACAGGAAATTACAAGGGCGTTTTAAAAATAGATTTAATTAAGCATTATATTCCACAGCTCAACGGAAAATTAAGTGAATTGATATAAAAATAAATATAAATATTAAATTTAAAATTAAAAGTAAGGTGCACTGTAATAGTCAAGATGTCTTTGTGAATTTGAATATTAAATCAAGATTGTTTTAAGAGAATTTTAAAAATATTTAATGTTTATATTAATATTTAAGTGAAAAAAAAATTACTGTTTTAGCTACTTAGCTATAGCTATGTAGCTGTAGCTATACTAGAGATGAAAAACTAAATATGAACATCGAAGAACAAAGAATGTGTTGAACTAGTTGTGTTGTGTGTAAAAATTAAATGACAAATTAAAATTGGTACTCACCTCAAATTACTGTGTCGCAAAAGACTAGTGAAACTGACACAGCTCCCTTTCATTACGGCCTGGTCAACTGTTTGTGTCTCAGCAGACTGGCACACCTCGAATATTGCAAATCCAAGCCACTGTGTGACATCCCCCTTAATAGAAAAACAAAATGTAAAACCACACATCTATGTGACTGAAAGGAGTGAATGCAAACCTCCAGCGCATAGTTCTTGTAAATTTTCTGAAACTTCTCCCAGGACGCATCGACGATATCGTCCTCGAGATTGAGGAGCCCGCACAAATCCCTATGCTTCGTCCTTAATTCACTTTCGGGCAGAAGCACCATTCTAACTTGTGGGCGAGCACGCAAATCCACCGGGCCCCGAAAACAATAACAAACAGATGTCCGTGGTCACGTCGTGTCGCCTATTGCATGACAACACCCAGATTGAAGGCGGGAGACTGGCACACCACCACGATATCCAGGCACCACGCACCACTTTTCCCGGGTTATCGAAAAGGCGCCAAAAATAATTCGCCCCCCGAAAGCAAATTCAAATCCGGCCACTACGCATACCACGGTTTACGCGGTACTTTTTTTTGTGCGGGCTTTACGCGCTGCTGTTACGCGTACAGAGCTAACCTAGAACCGCGGACGTCAACGTCCTGGAAAAATTTCAGATGTTATCTTAAAATTAAAATGTCTCGTATATGTTGTACTGATGTTGTAGTTATTTAAAATTCATTAAATTGCAATTATTTGGTCGGAGGCATTGTATTTTGGACAATGGTATAAATTGTTCCCGCCTATTTTGGCGGGAACGTTCCGTAAACGTTTCGCACAGGTATGTTACGATTTGTTTTGTAAATTTCAATTGCAATTCATGTTTACTTTAAGTCGACACTTAATTCAATGTCTTTATGTTAAATGAACTGTGTTTCAGTTTTCATTTAAAAAATAAGTTATGATCAAATTACTGAACAAGCTTTGTTACTTATACGAGGGGCGGTCTAAAGTTTATGTCCCCTCGTATGCACAAAGTTTATTTAATAGTTTGATTAAAACCTATTGATTAAATTAAAAGATCGAACCATTTCATTTCATATAGACATAACTACTAAATTACTAATATGTTATAACTGACTTACCAGTTTGGATGTAAGGCGACCTGAAATAGATGTGAACAACATTGAGTACAGTTTGTTTATGAAATAAAATATTATTTCGTTGTTAAAGAAACCTCGGTTAAACAAAAAAAATTGAATAATTTTTAAGCTTTTGTTAGAGTGCCAGATGAATTTGTTTATTTGTTTATTAAACAAAATTTGGTTGCTAGGGACAATAAAAAATTGAAAAACAGAATATTCCAACATACACGATTTTATTTATTTGTTTATTAAACAAAATATTTGATTGCTAGGGACAACTAAAAATTGAAAATCAGAATATTCCAACATACACGATTTTGTTTATTTATTTATTAAACAAAATATTTGGTTGCTAGGGACAACAAAAAATTGAAAATCAGAATATTCCAACATACACGATTTTATTTATTTGTTTATTAAACAAAATATTTGATTGCTAGGGACAACAAAAAATTGAAAATCGGAATATTCCAACATACACGATTTTGTTTATTTGTTTATTAAACAAAATATTTGGTTGATAGGGACAATAAAAAATTGAAATGAAATTGATGAATGGGGACAATAAATTAAAAATATTGTACCAAATTTCAGTCTGCATATAATACAGACGATCGAATGAAATCATATAACAAGAAATGTATTTTAAATTATATGAATGATACAATCAATATAATACCATTGGAATTGATAACTTACTCTTGGCCAATAGAAACTATACCGATTGAGAAGCGTTTACTCCGTTTGAATCTTGAAAGACACACGATGCAAGACAGAGACAGTAAAAGTCTCCCCATCACGGAGCAATGTGGGGACTGAATCAAATGAAATCATTCGTGTTTGAGTCTCACAAAAGATCCAAACGTTTCAACTATCATTCATAATCAACTAACACTAATAACATAAAAAATTTTGACTTACCATTTCGGGGGTCGGGAGCGAACTGAAATAGATGTGCACAGAATTATGTACTGCTGCTTGTTTATGAAATAAAATATTTGGTTGTTAAAGAAACGTTGATAAAACAAAATAAAAATTGAATAACTTTTAAGATTCTCTTAGTATGCCAGGTGAATTTGTTTATTTGTTTATTAAACAAAATATTTGGTGGATATGGATACATTAAAAACTAAAATATATTCCGAGACTAATCGATTAAAGAAAAACATAATAGTGATATTATATTTCGTTGATAGAAAAACATTAAAATTAAAATGTGTGCCAAATTTCACTTTCCTTGTAATTTATATCGAATATAAACGATATAATTGATATGATGATATAATCTTGGTCGATACCCAACGTAAAATGATTCCTCGGTTAAAATGATCAATTACGAATGATAAAAAATAATTCGAAATTGTATAAAACTCCCCATTTAATTAATCGAAAATTCAAAACAATTCAATTATATCATTCATAATAGAAATATCATTTAAATTTTCGATATAAACTATATAATCGATATATGAATGATACCTCTTGGTCGATATAAAATTTCAAACACATAAAATAATTTGAAATTGTTTCAAACTCCCCAAGTAATTAATCGAAAAATCAAAACGTTTCAGTTGTATAATTTATAACAGAAATATCATTTAAATTACCAATATAAACTATAGAATGGATATATAAATGATACATCTTGGTCGATATAAAATATCAAACGCATAAAATAATTCCTCAGTTAGAATGATCAATTACGAATCATGTAAAATAATTCGTAATAGTTTCAAACTTCCCATTTAATTAATCGAAAAATCAAAACGTTTCAATTATATCATTTATAATAGAAATATCATTTAAATTATCGATATAAACTATAGAATCGATATATAAATGATACATCTTGGTCGATATAAAATACCAAACACATAAAATAATTCCTCAGTTAAAATGATCAATTACGACTCATGTAAAATAATTCGTAATAGTTTCAATCTCACTATTGAATTAATTAAAAAATCAAAACGTTTTAAAATTATAATACATCATTCATAATCAGCTAACACTACTTATAGTTATAAAAAATTTCGACTTACCCCTTCGAGTTCTGGGAGTGAACTGAAATGCAGCGTTGTTTGGTTGTTAAAGAAACCTCGGTTAAACAAAAACAAAAGATTTGGTTGGTATGGATACGTTTAAAAAACAAAATATTGCCTAGACGATAGGTTGTTTAAAAAACAAAAACATGGGTCGCTTAGAGACGATATTCAGTGAAAGGCAAACAAAAATTCATAGTCTACTATGTAAGAAATTAACGTATAGTTTATAAACATTTCTCTGAACGATGATCGACTATTTCACTACAAAATTCTAATGATATCCGATAAATGAGTGATTCAAAGGCAGTTTTTAATGACGGAAAGTAATGTGAGCGGGTGCGCATCAGTGGGGCCCGGAAACGATGCTGTTGATGAAACGGAGAATTCACGCAAGACCGATGGAGGAGGAATGGAGCCGAGCTGCTCCTGTTCAACGACGGAGCCTACGAGAACGGACGGAAGATCATTGACAAGTACCGTGCTCAGCCTTAGGATTTTGACACAGGAACAAATCAGTCATGTCGAAGTACGGAAGGGCGAGGTGGGTATAAAATCTGAGCTGAGGGAACAACTGAAAGTAGCCGATACGGAACTTAATCAAATTGATGGTAAGATGGTAAAATTTTCTGAACATATGGAAACGCTGAAGGGGGCCCTCGTCGCCATGCAGCAAGAAGCTATATTAGAAAGTCAAGAGGATGATGAAATTCAGGACGCAATAGTTCGATTGGGTAGGCTGATTAATTATTTGTCGACTCCGATCTCAGACTTGTTGGGCCGTGACCTAACCGATGACGATTATCAAAACCTTCTGGAAGATTTTGAAAATAGGTTAGAAGAGGCGCTACTAATACGACAAGACTTCAGAGACATGCTGGATGAAATCACGGGCTTAATAATTGCTAGATTGCAAGTGTTTATTTACACCGAAATCGAAAAACTATCTGTACCTAAAGCTAACATCAAAGCCATCAAATGTAAACTACAACAGTTTAAGTATTATTTCCACTTTATAGAGAAACACAACCAAAGTATTGCCATGAAAATAAGACAGGAGTACATAATCGCTATGGACAGTTTGTATTTGAAACATTTCACCAAATTCGTGTGTGAGTACGAAGAAAACTTAACTGCAAACGATTTAATCGGTCTGGGCGAAAATACAACGAGTATCTTCAAACTCAACAACAGAAACGAACTGCTCACCTCAGATGGTCCTCAAGAGAACTTTAAGTACTTCGAACAGATGTTTAAGTCACACGTTCAAACTTTTATCGACCTGTTCAGTCACGAGTATCAGTACTTTAAAGAACTCTTCTTACTGGAAGATGAGGAAGCGTCCGATATGTTTATAAAAATAATTTCGTCATCCCTGAAATTGCTCCAGGTAAAATTGGACGAAGCCATAGGGAGGTGTTACGACACGATTGGATTGATGTTGTCTTACCAAATGGTCCAACAATTTAATAAGTTGTGTCGTGAACGATCGATTATAGTATTGGACGGTTTTTTGCGGCAGTTAGATGCTAATCTTAAGAAACAATTCACATTGATCATGCGACAAAACATCGACAGTATTCAAGAAGTAAACGCAGACACTTTTAGTGGAGACTTCGGGGTGCACATTGTGGTAAAAAGATTTGCTGATTACATTTCCGCCCTGCTAACCATCAAGAAAGGTTCAGACGTTACCAGTCTTAAACTATACAACGAGCTGGTGAAGTCAATTGACATATTCCTAACTCGCTTCGCTAAAGGTTTCTCGGGACACAAGAAGAAATTCGTGTTCTTCATTAACAACTACGACTCCATTTTGAGTAAGATCGATGACGAAGAAAACGTGGCGGCGGAGTTCAGAAGTAAACTTTCCTCAAGAATCAACCAATACACCTGCGAGATGTTGCGATGTTACTTCGGGGACGTCATAAAATACGTGGAGAAATTCGAGTATTATATGGAGAAAACCGCTGTCGATCAAATACAATCGTTGAGCGCTAGAGCAGAGACCGAAGCTAAGAACTTCAATGAGAAATATCAAACGGCAATTGCCGACCTTAAAAGGGATCTTCTTGTGTCGTTTACGAACTTGTGTACCGGCAAACAAATTCTAAAGCTGGTTCTCACCAAGTTGATTCAGTATTACAAACGATTGTATTTGATTCTGTCGCACCCAGCCAAGATGCTTTTAGTGGATATTGAAACACTCATGTCGGAGATTAAACGCCAAGAAACTATTTCGAACTAACATGTAAATTTTAAGTGCCAAGTAAATAAATTAAATAAGCTAGAACGATTTTATTTATACTTTCAAAGGATGAAACAAATTTAAATAAAACAATTGTTTTTTAATTAAAACATGTATTCCAATACCATAATTATAATTCTAAATATGGCAAAACTTACTAATGCAATATCAGTAAAATACAATAAATTATATAAAATAGATCATTATCAGTAGAAAAATTAAATTGTCCTAAAATGGTTGATATAATTAACTTTGATCGAAGGACGATTGGAAACCATCAGGCGCATGCGTACTTCAATAAGTTCATAGAACAGCACTGCGCATGCGCCTGACGGCTTCTGATACTTTCCAATCATTCGTCGAACAAGGCTAGAATTACTTTATTACTTAAATCACATACAATTATTTTAGAAATTCCATTCTATATATAATCTAATAATCTTGGAAAAATCTGTTGGTGGTCAACAATATTTTGTTTATTGCATATATATGAATAAAAAGAGTATTTAAAATATATATTTTCTTTTCTTCAATATACACTTATAAAAAACTGCTTGATGATTTAACACTACAATGAGCAAACATAATTAAAGATTTTATACTTCGATTCAAATCAAAAACTTGAATGAAATCGACTAAATCGAATTACAAAACATAACTTATAATTAAGTTCTATGTATTGGACTTCCCCAGTTAAACAATCAAAAGCATTTATTGAAACGATTATTATACATCAATATGAAAGTTAAATCAGGAAGTATAATTCATAGACTATACGAAGCTCTGCAATTATAATATGTATATAGATAAAATTTTCTGTTCCTCTTTTAAACATATCCAGTGTATATCTCTAATCACAAGACACATATATGGTAGATTATGCATAGATTTATAAATTCCTGTGCACGTTATGGAATACAACAGGAAAATTTCGCAACAGCACTAAAAAAACTTAACAAGTAACGATGAAAAAATGGTATGATGAATGCCCCATCTGATTACTTTATATAAGTAATCGTAACAACTTCAGGGCAAGTGACTCTTAAATTATATATATATGAATATAATACTTTTATTTTATTTTAAAGTAGATTATAGTTAAGGGACAACCGGAATTACGTCACGCAAAAAATTCCCAATTTTGGTGACGTACGGCCGACGTCCAATTATTCCATTAAAACTATCTTAACGTTAGCATAAATTATTCTAACTTATGATGGGTTAAGATGACGCCATCGTCAATGTGATATCCGTGGTCCCGTTTTCCTGTACGACGCTCTCGCGTGGCGTCGTCGGAATGCCATTGGTACCGTTCGAGTGCTTTTGCTTGTCTTCCGATATGCTTTTTCTCGACGAGTTTCGTCGGCTGCGCGGCTTCCTGTGCACGGGGACGTCGCACGTGCCCTTCGGCACGAACGTCGTCCACTCGTTGGACTTGGCGTCGAGGTATTCGATGGTGTTTAGGAAGTTCTTACCTGTGAACACAAAAGAACATCTCAATGAGGTTAAACAGTATAATTATAATTATAATCGTTTACCAGAGAAGCCGCCGACGGCGTAGAGCCTGTCGCCCACCACCGCCACTTCGACGTTGGCCCTGGGGGTGGTCATGGTCGGACCCTGGATCCAGGATTCGCTCGCCTCGTCGAAGATCTCCGTGGAGTTGAGCGAATGCGAACCGTCCGATCCGCCGACCACGTAGATGCGGCCGTTGAAGACGGCAGTGCCGCATCCACGTCTGGCCGTGTTCATCGGCTTGGCCACGCTCCACGAGTCCTTCTCCGGATCGTAGACTTCCACGGAGTTGAGGCAGTTCCAAGCATCACAGCCGCCGATCGCGTACACCAGGTTCTTCAATGCGGTCACTCCAGCCTGGTAACGACCTAAAAAAGACATTTCGTGCAATGAATTTCATCAAAAATTGGACAAATACGTAAAATAAATGTGAATAACAAAATTAGAACAATTCTCGCCAGTCTGGACAGTGGTTTGAAGCTGCTAAACCTGGTGAAACAGCATGTAAATAATGTCTTAAGCCAAATGACGTATTTACTTAAAGACGAACTTCTTTAATCAACAGAAAAGACGTTCTGCTTCTTCATGACAACGGAAGATGATGTATTGACAAATTCTACCTCACCCACCGTATAAACTTTGGCATGAACTTGTTGAGTATAATGAGGATTATTTTGTTGAATAAATCTGTATCTTACCAATATTAAGCGAAGCGATTGGCGTCCATTGGGACGTTTTGGGGTTATACACTTCGCACTGCTTGATTCCCACCTGTCCGTTCCATCCACCAATGCAATAAATCAAATCATCCAACGTGCACACACCCATGTTACTTCTAGCCAACGACAGTTTCTGGGCTTTGACCCATTTGGTCGCGTTCATGTCTAAAATTTCGACAGAATCCAGTTCGGTCGTTCCGTTGCTGCCGCCAATTGCGTAAACTTTATCATCCAGTACTGCTATCTTGGCTCTGCCTCGGCTTTCACGCATTTGTGGAAGTATCTTCCACGTGTTGGTGTCCGGGTTGTACTGTTCAACGGACCGCAGACATTCTGTTCTATCGTAACCTCCTAAAAGGACAAAAGTAAATTAATTCTCCTGAAAACGAAGAAAAGGTGGCAAATGCCAAGACAGAGTTTAGCAATATGATTTAGTAATGGTACCAGCACATAATTTTTAAGACAGGTTTATGAAGTACCAATGAATTTGTGTTAAGTATTCTATAAAATTACAAATACTAGGATTTTAAAATATTTTAAGTAAAATACTGGAAATTCATAAACTTCTGGTACGTAAGTACTATCAGTGCAGCCCAACTTTAGGTCAAAATCCATACCGCATACTAGGAGCGTCCCTTGGTAGTTAGCACAACCGACAGCACACCTCTGGGAGGTCATGTTGGAGAGTGCGCAGTAAAGATCTGGTTTCTCTTCGCTGACTTGTCGACTTGCGTCTGGCGTTTGCACCGGTGACGGTGTCTGTGGCGTGTTCAGTCTGCAACAGCATGTTTAGTAACCAGAATCTGCACCGTTAACCACCACTTACCTTAATTGTATGGAAAGAGTGCACAACTTGCCGCCCACGGTGACAAGAGCCAAGAAGGAGTGTTCGGAAATGCTGTCGTAGGCGATCACGTTCCAGTCGGGTTCGACCTCGTATTCGAGATCTTCGCCGATTTCCCTGTTGTAAATCAGCACCCTGGGCTTGGAGGGTTGCTGTAGGGCCTTGCGCTTCGGTTTGCCACCCGATGGGGTGTTTTTCATCGACAACTTTTTGTAGTCTTGTACGATTTCCGTGTCGCTTACATCGCCTGAATTGAATCAACGATTAAAATTAGCCGGGGATTGTCGTTAAGCAAACTTACCAGCGGGTAGAATGACGCAATCCTGCAAGGAGTTGTCAATGGCCAGGTACAACATGAAAGTCTTTTCGAACAGCTGATCCGTACTCAGGGTTTCTTCAGTCACCTGCCTTTTAATCCACTCCAGTACCAGTCGACACAACGAGCTCTGGTTCACGTGGGAACGCTCCTCCTTGGACTGGTTGAGGACTTCGATGCGGGCACAGAAGAGATTCAGTAGATTGTTGACTTTGCTGACTTTGGCGAACTAAAAACATAAATGGAAGAGTCAAAAGAGTTCAACTGGGTGTTCCGAAATATAAATACCTCTTTAGCGATGAAGGCGTCAACTTGTTGGATGAATTCTTTGTTTCTGGCGATGCCGGGCAAGGAACGGATCTCAATGCAATTTTCCACTGACAAGTGTTTGATGAGGTGCTGCGCACATATTTTGGTCACCCGCTCCATCTTCAAGTGATTCGCCGCCAGGAACACCGCTTTAACCTTAAAGCAATTTAATTAAAAAATATTCAAAAAAGGCAAGAAACGACTTCTTGACTAAGTAGCAAAATATGTTATGGTATAACTGATATAAGAGAACTTAATATAAATTAACAATTAATAAATTAAAAATGAAACATTTTATAAGAATACTTTTGTAAGTCATTAATATTCAAATTAAAAATTGTATCAGATTGTGAGAAAATTTATTACTAGAAGTTTTTAAGTATAAATTTTCTATTAATTTTATTTTAATTATCTAAATAATCCTTTAATTTACCACCTCACAATACCAATCTATTTTTAAAACATTTTGTATTTTATCTGTTTAGCTTTGTTAAGATAAACGTAAAATAATATATTTGATGTTTAAATGATTAATATAACAACAAAGTGATAAACAATGCGCTTAAACAAACAATCATTCACAGTCAGGATTCTACACATTATACATATTTATTACTACATACTGATTTTACTGTAATAAGACACCAACTATCAAGTTCTGAGATTGGAAACAACGAAATCCTTTTAATATTTTCCATGTTAACTAGTTCAGTTAAATATTATTTTATAATGAAATACATTAAAGAGACAACATAACAAGATACAACATAAAATTAATGACTTAATATTTTTTAGAACTCAATAAATATACAGTGGTGAACAAAGGAATAGTACAAAAATTAAAATTAAACATTATTTTTTCAGTTTTTGCTCTTTTGTCACACATCTTAAAAGGAGGGTGATTTTACTTTAAACTCATACATTAATCTGATTTGATTGACCAAATGAATACCACATTCAAATTCGATTGGCCCCCATAAAGGCTAAATCTAAATCCAATTAAAAATTTATTAAATCTCGATTAAAACACTGAAGACTATCAAATTTAGATAAATTTTAGTTACTAATTAAATTCCACAAATTTAGATATTTCTTTGAATCTATGGTTAAAAACTATTTTAAATAAAATGTAAAAAATACTTTGATTTTACTTCATCTTCTAAAATTGAAATGAAATTATTGGTCCAAACCTTTTTTCAATTGAGTTAATAGCAACATTCACATGTATTATTGAAAGTTATTGAAGACACTGAAATTTTGTGATACTTAAATTAATGAACTAATATTTTTAAATGTCAACAACTATAGAGTGGTGAACAAAGGAATAATATAGACATTAGAATTAGAATTTTTTAGTTTTTGCTCTTTTGTAACACATCTTAAAACCGAGAGTGATTTTACTTTAAATACCACATTTAAATTAGATTGGCCAGAATAAAAGCTAGATTTAAATCCAATTACAAATTTATCAAGTCTAGATTAAAACACCAAAAACTATCAAATTTAGATACATTTTAGTTATCAATTAAATTCCCCAAATTTATATTTTTCAATCCATGCTTAGAAATTGTTTTGATTTAGATCCAAAATGAATAATTGTAGAAAGGTTTATTTACAAGTGGATGAATGAAGCCTCGAAATAACCCCCTTCACTCAAACAAAAATAGTACCTGGCTGTTTTTGCAGTGCAGGGTGGATGTGTAGGCGTAGTCAATGAGGGTGGACATGGCGTTCTGATCGAAGCCTCCATTCAAGGTGTAGGTGACCACGTTCTCGAACCTCTTGGGGTCCTGGTCGTTGGAGAACAGCTCGAACAGATATGCGGAAGCACTGGCCAGGACGGCTCTGTGGGCGTGCACCTCTATGTTGCCAATCTATACGTACAAACAAAAGGCGACAATGAAAAATTGGTTGTCCGTACTTGGTTTTAGGTTTACATGAATTTTTCATTTTTGTACTCATTTTAGATCTGAACATTAAAAAACGGGTTGGACGTTTCGTACAAAGAAAAAAATTAAATAATAAATAAAAGCGATTACCATCACCTATCTTCACGCAATGTTCTGTAAAACAGAAAAAATTAAAACGTTCTCACAACTAGTTGAAAGAACGACAATAGTAATTTTTACTGTACGAAAAAAAGTGATTTGAGAAATTTTTACCTAACTTTCTGTAAAAAAATGTTATAAAAGGTTTTTTGTGCCGTGCGAATAAAATGGTATTATTCCATGGTGATTTTATTTTAAATGTTGACTCAGGTAATACCAGAAAACCGCAACGAATAATAAATGTACGTGATATTTCAATACGAGGCATTGTTCACGCAAATAATTATTAAACAAAACATGTAGATAAATATAGTGGCTGTTGCTATCTTACGTGGAGACATTTAAACGAGGTATTTCTTTAATTGCAACGTTCCCGATCCTGATTCGAGATAAAAGTAAATGGTTTTACATGGCAATAAGACCGGGTTATTCGACGGCACACGCTGGCAATACGGGGTGCTATTAGGGTTTATCTAAATCTACTCTGTATCAGAAAATGACTTAAAAACTACTCACTACTGGTCATTAAAATTGAATTTATGACTGAAGATTTTGATATGCTGCCCAGTAGTGTGTAACTGACCGTGGTCAATAACAATTTTACCGGCTGGTCACTGGGTCCAAAAGTGAATTTAACAAACGAACATCATCATCGGGCACACCGCTATTCGCAGTTCCACCAGCTACCATAACTTTTCTATAATTTCTGTGCTACTAACTAAAACGGGTTAATTATGGAAAAGGAACAGTGTCGACGGCGTGTTTACGGGAACTAGGCGAATAACGCGGGCCGGGCAGCTAGATCAACTGGGTGCAACAGTGACCGGCGGTAAAACATGTCCGATTGCACCACGCGGGTCAGGCACATACGTGAAGAATGACGTCACAGAAGTGACGGTTTTTTCGCATCTTGTTGAGGGCCGCCAGGGTGGTGGACTGGTGGGTCTCGTCGATGAACTCGAGCGCCGCCTCCTCGACGCCGTCCTCCTCGCCCTCGATGTCCTCCACCACGTGCATGTTGTCGTCCTCGTCTTCGGACTGGGGACGCGAGTGCAGTTCCGGCACCGGGACCGAGCCGTTCGGTGTTATCGTGCAGTTGCCTGAAAAATTGTTCGAGTTAATATCGCCTAGGATGCGAGGATGGCGGTTTGGTGCACGTTCACTGGACAACTACGCCGTTTGCGTGAAGTTGAAGGACGGCGCGACGTCGCTCTCCTTCGGGACAAACGAGATTAAACAATTAATGGAATCACGTCAAGTACCAGTTGAGTTTTCCGCTTAGCGAAACCGATCGACTGACGTACTATTGAGACACATTAATGTGACACGTTCGATGGGACTCTTCCCAAATCGATTTGACATTCATGACACAAATGTCCCTTGACACTGACACACGCAGAGTAATTTAGATGAAATATTAAGTGCCGGAATAAGTGGTTAATGTCGTTGCGTGGAATCGCCCAAATCGTTATTGAATAACGATCTTTTTTTTTAAAAAAAGGACAATGAGAAGTTACAGCGAACGTCAACTTTTAGTTATTGCATATGATTAAGTTACATTTATTTTTATTGATCCTTGATATAATCGACCAAATCCAGTTTGTCTCACTTCGAACTAACGAGATTAATCATTGTGGATTTAAAAAACTTAGTGCTCGTTCTAATGGCACGTTTTTATCGTTTTGATTCTATTCCACGTTAGCCTTGCGTGTAAAATTTACAAAGAACATATCACTCATGCAATGTTATTTTTTTTATTTCTTTCCATTTAAGCAATTAGTCAGGAACAAATTTGTAACATATTTAAAAACATTAAATGTCACGTAAGCATGTACAAATTGTACAACTGTAAAATATATATAAAATATTTGATTATATAAAAATTGAAGAAAAAAATTCTACAAAATTGTGAAATCTTAAAATAGAAGAATTCACGAATTAATCATACATTAAAAGAAATTTTTATTAAATGTCTTGGACACATTAAATATTGAAATTTTCCAAAAATAGTCAAAAAATTTTTTTAATTGAAAAAATTGTTGAAATAGTAATTTTTAAACATTTACTCGAGCAACATTTTTTGATATACTTCCTAATTTAACTTATTACCTATAAACTATAAAAGTCTATAAATAAAAAGTAATAATAAATGTACAAATATTTATTAAAATTTGTTTATTAGAACTATAATTAAGAAAACTTGACAAAAATATGAAAATATTAAAAATTATAAATAATAATAATAGTAATATAAATAAATAAAATTTTAAAAAAATATATAGAAAATATGATTTTTTGGTAATTGTTTAAAAGTTTATAAAATTTGGTTTTTAATCATAAATTAAGAGAAATTCACAAAAATTTAAAGTAGAATTTAAAAAAAGGTGAAATATCTAGTATAAAATAAATATAAATAATAATTTATTATAAAATTACTCAAAATTTGTTAAATTTTATTACTGACACTTACAAAAAATACATAGAAAACATGATTTTTTTGTGAAATATTTAAATAATAACAATAAACGTTCATAAAATCACTCAAATATTGTTAAATATTATTATTATTATTAAGAATATACAAAAAATATTAATAAATTCAAAATATTTAATGTCTAATAAATAAAATTACAAAGAATTTAAAGAAAACATGATTTACTTGGCAATTATTTAAATAATAATAAAAATTTGTTTTTCAACCGTAAATTAGGTAAACTTCGCATAATTGTAAATATCGAAATAAATATTAATAATAAAATTATTATTATTATTATTATTATGAATATCCAAAAAAATATTAATAAATTCAAAATATTTAATATCAAATAAATAAAAATTACAAAAAATATATAGAAAACATGTTTTTGTTTGTAATTATTTAAATATTAATAACAATAAAAGTACAAAAGTTTAATATCAAATAAATAAAAATAATATTATATTATAAAATCACTCAAAAATTGTTAAATTTTATTATAGAATAAACGAAATTACAAACAATATATGGAAAACATGTTTTTTTGGTAATTATTTAAATATTAATGACAATAAACGTACAAAAGTTTAATTCAAATAAATAAAAATAATAATATACTATAAAATCACTTAAAAATTGTTAATTTTATTAAAGAATAAACAAAATTACAAAAATACATAGAATACATGTTTTTTTGGCAATTATTTAAACATTAATAACAATAAACGTACAAAAGTTTAATATCAAATAAATAAAAATAAATATTATAAAATCACTCAGGAATTGTTAAATTTTATTAGAAAATAAATAAAATTATAAGAAATATATAGAAAACACGTTTTTTCGTTATTATTTAAATAATAATAAACGTGTAAAAGTTTACTACATTGTGTTTCTCAAACTATATATTAGGGGAACTCCGCAGAATTGTGAAAATTCAAAAAAATATTAATAATTTTAAAATATTTAGTATTAAATAAATATAAATAATAATATATTATAAAATGACTCAAAAATTGTTAAATTTTATTAGAGAATAAATAAAATTTCAAAAAATATATTTTTAAATAATTAGTTGAATAATAATAACAATAAATGTATAAAAGTTTACTAAAATTTATTTTTCAAATTATAAATAATAATAAAACTTCATAAAATTGTAAAAATCATAAATATTTAGTATAAACACAATAATTAATTTAATACGAGATTTTGTATAAAAAAATATAAAAAGAAAAATTAAAAACTAAGAAAAAACTTGTTAGACATTCTAAACATTGCAAAAATAGTCGAACACAGGTTAAAAATATTTTTTTACGTTTTGGTTTGTCATTCAACCAATCACCTGTGGATCATGTGCCCAGAATAATTGATGTCTATTTCAAATACTGGTTGGAGGCCAAAACAATTCAATCAGGCGATGACCAAACTCAATAAACCCAAGAAAATAACGCGAATATCAACAGAAAATGGAATCGAGTGTCCGAGCCAATATAAAATGTGTCACGTGAACTTCCTGACCAGCATCCCACACACGGGACATGTTCCAATTAATATTAGAACCGTTTTTAATTTGCGACAATAAAATTGATTCGGTAATTTGGCAACGAAACTAGTTTTGTTTAGACCTAATTAACAAATAATTGTACACACAGACTTTTGTCTGGTAAAAAGAAGTTGTAACAAACGTTAATTATATTGAAAAAAATAATGTCACGTTCATTTCCAGACGTCCAATTAATAAACCCGTGTAAATTAGCCCACGACAATCCAATTACACAAGTAAAACTTTAGCGTTTGTAATTAACGAGTTGATACGGAGCGTAGTTTGAATAAATCGTGTGAATTAGAAAATATTCGATTTAGTGAGGTCGATAAACTTTCCCGAGATTTACCATGGTGATAACCTTGTGTCGTTTAATACACTCGCCGATTTATTAAAATTTATTAACCGAAAAGTTACCGGTAACATAAAAACGGTATTGGAAATCATTCGGAGGTGTAGAAGGAACGACGAAATATGGCGACCTTCAGTCAGTTTATTTAATTATTAGGAAACTACGTAATAATATTATTAAGACCGACGACACGATTTGGAACTTGATACGTACAAGCAATTTATTGGGATGTTAGTAACACTTGTTAAGCGTGACTGATGTAAAATAATAAATAATACATTTACAACCTGATAAAAGTGTGTGTTTATTAAGTTATAATATAATCATTGAAGTAATCGTCTGATAAAGGCAGAATAATTCAATTAGATTAGCTGATATTGATGTGACATGCACTTTTAGAAAAATTTAAATCATCCACGTGGTCCACGAATTGGGTCAATGTCAATTGACCAGGACGATAGTTGTAACGTCGAGACGAAAAATTTAGCATCCATTGTGCTAATTCTCGCACTGTTGGCACAGACGACGACAGGTCGACGAGAACAAACGTAATATTAGATAACCGCGGTCTATTTAAGAAAAAGACACATCCACTAATAGAAATAACTTCCTGATGGTAGGGTCAGGAATAGGCGACCGTTTTTCAGTGGTTTTAATTAACTTCCGACAATTTTAAAAACGTTGGCCTGGCGTGTAAACACCAGCGTAATCTGCGAGTGCGGTACATAAATCGGTAATTCCCCCGGAGAGGAACGTTTCTAATTTTAAATAATTGTTAAATTATTGTACGTTTACTAACCTATTTAGTGGGGCGTTTGGACGGTTAAAACTTTTGCACGGCACTGAATGCAAAAACAATAATGAATATAAAAAAATGTTAATTGTGGGAAGATTAGATAAGATCTAATTTTATGTTCTTTCAAACTTCTATCACAACAAACACCACCATCAATTAGATAAGATTTGGTCTCACTCTTAATTGGCTGCTTTAATTTTGGGTTTGACGTGTTCATTAATGGTCCATCAGATAAAATTATATATATACGACACATGCAAAAAATTAATTATCTTAATTTTAATATAAATATCTTTGTTTGATGAACCTAGTTTTTTGAGTTCTAAGCTGGGTTTTACGTTCAATTTTGTTTCCATTACTGGGCACCGTCTAGATAAGTCGGTTCTGGTCTAACCAGTTATATCTAATTGGAATTCAACACTATCTGGACTATTACACGGGGTTACAAAAATTTCCTGTAGATAAATGATTTTTTTGTACCAGACCGGACTACAGTGGAATTTGATGTGAATAAACTTTGTGTTTCTGTCTAATAAATAGAATTTTTTGTAAATAATATTCTAATAAAAATATTGAAAAATCCATACATGCTTATAAAATATTAAGACTTAAGATAATTTAAGAAATGTATTAAAATAATATCGATTTATTTGTTAAATTTATTTAAAATATTAAAATTGTAAAAAACATAACATATAATAGATCTGAGAGAAAATTGTCTTGCCTTGATTTGGCTATTAATTTTGATAAATCTAATTTTGAGAGGGAATTCAGTTATTTTGGTGGCTATGTTAAAATTGACATCACAAAATATTATAGATCATTATAGTAGTACTAGTTCCTGAAAAGGTTAAAGTATGTCCTATATTTCTTTTTTTCCTTTTCTTTTATCTTTTTCAATGTATAATTTGTTTATCCATCACTTCATATTAAGAGATACGACAGGAAGATTATGAAAAAAATTATAGTAAATCTTCTTAAAATTAATAATAAAATGTTTTAAATGCCCCTTTACTTAATAAATTATATTAAATATTTTTTTATAAGATAAATTTTCAAATTTCCAAATTTAAAATTTAATAAATTTATGTTTTACAATTCATTAATTTTAAATTAATAATTTCAAAAATTAAAATTTAATAAATATAAATTTTAAAATTTAAAATTTCAAAATTTAAAATTTAATAAATATAAATTTTAAAATTTCAAAATTCAAAATTAATAAATATAAATCTAAAATTAATAAATATAAATTTAAAATTAATAAATTTAAAATTTAATAAATCTAAATTTTAAAATTTAAAATTTAATAAATTTATGTTTTAAAATTTAAAATGTATTTAACAAATATAAATTTTAAAGTTTCAAAATTAATGAATTTAAAATTAATAAATTTAAAAATTCAAAATATAATAAATTTAAATTTTAAAATTTCAAAACAGAAAATTTAATACATTTAAATTTTAAAATTGAAATTTTCAAAATTTAAAATTTAATAAATATAAATTTTAAAATACAAAATTCATAAATTTAAATTTTAAAATTAATAGATTTAAAATTTCAAAATTTAAATATTAAAATTTCAAAATTTAATAAATATAAATTTTAAAATTTAAATTTTCAAAATTCATTTAAATTTCAAAATTTAAAATTTAATAAGTTTAAATTTTAAAATTTAATATTCCATTAGTAGTTTCTATTATATGTCTGACGATCACATTTATTTATTTATTATTCATTATTAGAGCAACTGTTTAAATTATATTAATTTACTGATGTTTTATAATCTATTCTAAAAATTAATTCTAATAATAATAAAATTATAAATGTGTATTTATCAATGCTTCTAAAGTACACTACTTATCAAAAATAACAATTTTAAATCTATAAAATATGTTATGTAGTACATAATACAACCTTATTATTATTATTATTATTAAGAATTATTTTATGTAAAGTTCTTATTTTAATCCAAAAAAGTGAGTTATTTGTGTCTGAGTAAAGATTTTTCTTTGATTTTCAAAAAAAACTACGATTAAACCACTCCACAATAAGTTTGTCGACTTTTTCGAGCATAAATTATAAAATATAAGCGTTACCATTGTAGGGGTTGTCTTTGAGACAGTAAAATATTCTTCCACTTAGAACTTAGGATGTTGTAATCAAGTAAACACCATAAAGTAAATTCTAGGAGTTTCCGGCATTATTCTAATCAATCGATAGTTGGTCCTAGAATTGTTGCCGACAGAGAATGCCATTGGGCCATAAGACAGGTATTATCGGAAAGGAAAAAACCTCGAGGAATTTACCTGCGGCTGGAGAAATTCGACTTACTGAAGTATTTTCTTATTCTATACAATGTTACATTTATTTTTTAGATTGAAGTGTACATAAATATATCAACTTTACTTTAGAATGGAAGAAATTTTTATTGACTAAATATTTAATTTAACATTAATGTTTTGTATAATATTTTTCTGACCAGCTATTACTTGCCCCGTTTCGTTTTTATTAATAGAGGAAAAGACTAACTTAGCAATCTCTAATTGTTTCTCTGACTTGACTTGGTAAGGCTGGATTATAATTTTTTACAGAACATGAAACGGTTTAACTACAACTCATTATTAAATAATTATAATAAGCTAAAAACCTCTAGAAAACAATCGACTCAATGGACACGGATCACTGAAATATTAATGTAAAAAGTTATTATAATTTTGTCCAAGGAAAAATAAAAAATGCAGTTCATTAAAGAATAAAATTAAATTGACCAGCTACATAGTGGACTCAACAATAACAGAAAAAGCAATAAATATTGCATATAGTAGAATCCAATTCAAATAGTACGGTCATATTTTAATAAGTTGCTAGCACTACGGCCAAGTACTATAAATTTGAATGAGCAGAAGTTGACAACAATGTACTTTGTTTGTTTTTTGCAAAGAAGTTAAAATTTTAACTTTGACCACTTGTTTGTCGGTTATTATTCACCTTTGATTAACAC
This sequence comes from Aethina tumida, assembly GCF_024364675.1. NCBI lineage: Eukaryota > Metazoa > Arthropoda > Insecta > Coleoptera > Nitidulidae > Aethina > Aethina tumida. The sequence goes on along the minus strand of NC_065435.1, from coordinate 40,015,525 downwards.
AAGGTTAGATAAAACACGACAAAAATATTCTGCTTATTAAAATTAAAGTAACACATAAAAATTCCTTTACTTTCAAAAACAACAGACTCAAGAGAGCTTGTTGGGAAAAAATTGCATCGCATTTATTTATGAATAATAATAATACAGCACGTTCGTAATAACACTAATCAAATCAAATCGACCTGGATTTCACGAAACAAAAAAAAAAAAAAGTCGTAGCACTACATGCTAAAACATTCGAATTCATTGCATCACCGCCAGTTTTTTCCGTCGTAAATAAATCCTAGTGTGCACATAAAACAATTCCGACCGACGACCACGTGAATGTTTACCGTGACGCGTCGTGACGTTGCCGTTCCGGAGTTCCCGATTTTCTCGAAATTACGCAGCATCTCCGATTGAGGGGGTCAGGCAGGGCCGCGGTGGCCCGTTCCCGCCGACCTTGCCGCCGGTACCGAACAACGGTAACGTGTTTGACCAGGCGTCGATCGACAAAACAACAGGGGGGCAAACGTTGAAACGTCGACGGCGACGGGGATGCACCCCGTCCCGTACCTGACGGAGCGAGTATCGATTCGGCTGCGCCGGGAGAGAAGGCGGGAGACGACGGCGAAGGTCGCCGCGTCCTCGACCAGGAGAGTGCAGCAGCAGGAAATGTATGTGTGAGTGAGTGTTTGGGTCTCCCGCACCTCTCGCCACCCATTAATCCGCATCGATTTCGCTTGCATAACGGGGTTGGGATTCGACGTTGCGACCGGTCGGGTTTATATGTCTTTTTGTCGTGCGGCGAAATGCAATTGCTGAAGAAAAAAAAAACGACGGACAATCGCTGATGGGTCAATCGAGAGCGGGGACGCACGAACTGGGAATACGATGCGGCTCTCGTGTGAATCGGACGATCAAAGCGCATTTTATTTTTCTGTTTGGTCGATTTTTGCAGCCCATTGTACAACATTTTTATGGTTTTTAAACACACTCGGGCATTCGGTCAACAGCTGGTCTTTCGATACTTTTTCGTGTTTGTGGGATTAAACAATTTTTAAACAGGATTTCAATCCGATTTTGTTTGCACGAGTTTTTCGATTGACAATTTATTTTATGTTCCAGTTTTATCCATTTTTACATTTTTGTTTTAAGGATGTAGAATTTATACCTCAAAATCTATGGAATTTCCAATATTTATTAACAAATTTGAATATTTACTTATGTTATCAGCTGATCTCTATCGATTCCTTAAATAAATATAAAGTTTGATTATTTTTGTACAGAGTTTTCATTATTAACTAATGAATGGATTTCAATAATTCCATTTTTTACTACTTTTTTAACCAATTTTTAAATAATCTTTTAACACGAAAATTAAGAGTATTATTATTGATATTTTAATCTTAATTTCTTTATATTATAGAAGAAAAAATAATAAAAGAACCTTTGAAATTATGGCATTTTGATAACTATGAGTAATCGAATATAATGAAGTATATTTTTCGTCTTATCTTTCGTATTTTCAAACTTCTATCATTAAAAATAACAGATAACAGAGCAAAACCAATACCTTCTTTACTTTATCGTATAATAAACTCTTTTATAAACATTTTTAGTGCATAAAACCTCGTACATGATAAATATGTTTATGTTTATAATAAATTTACTGAAACAGTTTTGTACTACTTTTGGTACATTTTCCTTATTTTGTGCTATAAGTGAAATTAATTGAAATGAGAATTTGATTTTTTATACACGTAAATTTGTCAATATATTTCACAATTTCTTCTTAAACTAACCAGAAAATAGTTCAAAATAGCAGTACGTTCATGAATGTTGATAATCCGTTTTTTATTGAAGTAAAGTTATGTTACACATAAATCTCAACTGAAAAAACTTTAGTAGCACAGTATTTTATGTAAAAATTAAATGGAAATGACGCATATCTTACTTGTCATTTACAGCTGTTACTCATGGTTTTCTCAGAAATAAGAGAGTTGATAATTATATTAAAATTGTTATAATATAGGAGCCAATATTGAAAATATATTTCCTCTACCCTCATCTAGATTACTTTCCTCCTTTCCTAATTGAAAACATAAACAAGGTGAACATTTTCTTTAAAATTTAAGTGACACTGAAAATAAGGTTTGAGAATTATGGGAAAGGAGGCATACATATTAGATAGTTATTCAAAATTTATGAAAAACAGGAAGTACAGTATACTTTTTCGGTTAAATGAGTGCCTGATAATAAATGTATGTCTATGGATTCAAAATGTTCGTAACAGAGTTTTTATACTAAGAAGTTCACCGTAAACTGGTGCATTTGAGCAGAAATTGAATGAAAATGACGCACATTCTTGATTGTCATTTAAAGCTGTTGTTGACGATTTTCTGGATAACAAGACAGTCGGTGATTATGTAAAAATTATGAAGAAGAATTTATTATTTTTAAGAGTATTACAATTGAACGAGAATTTAATTAAAAGTATAAAAACAACTGTATATACACTTTTATTGGTATAAATAATAAAGATAATTAATATTATTTACCTATATTTATCGAATGTTTGATACTAACTATATGTTTATGAACACAATTTTTTTGTAAAAGAAGCCTCTATACCTTCAATTTTCTGACAAAATATTTGAAAGACTACAATTTGCTTAACATCATTTTGGGAATATTACAAAAACGAAGGCTAACTTTAAAATACCTTTAACATTTTCTTACAGCACTGAAAATTTTACCCTGAAAAATATGTTTCAGATATACGTATCAGATTTCTGAAAATTAATTCTAAGAAATTAATTTTAAAAATAATGTTTTTTACCAACTTTTTCATAGATGTAAATTTTTATAATTATTATCATTTTCCACAATACTAAACAGATTAAATTTCATTTAATATATTTAGTTTTATTATTGTTGATTACATATAATTAAGCAGTAAATTTGTTTGTAGAAAGATTTGGAAACTTTAGATTTTAGATAATACGTATAAAATTCCCGAAAATTAATTTTAAAAATCATGTTTTGCCAACTTTTTTCATAGATTTAGATTTTTATAACAATTATTATTTTTCACAATACTAACACTTTTTCATATATTTAAATTTTTATTATTATTACCCTTTTCCACAATACTAAACAGATTTAAATTCATATAATATATTTAGTTTTATTATTGTTGGTTCAGAGAGCTTTGGAAAATTTAGATTTTAGATAAGACGTATCAAATTCCTGAAAATTAATTTTAAAAATCATGTTTTTTCCAATTTTCTCATAGAATTAGATTTTTACAATCCTTTTTCCCGTTACTAAACAGATTTAATTTCATTTAACATATTTAGTTTTATTATAGTTGATTACCTAAAATATAGTTAGATAGTAAATTCTCTTGTAAAAAGATTTGAAAATTTTAGGTGTTACATAACACTCATCAAATATATGAAAATTAATTCTAAGAAATAAATTTTAAGAATTATATTCTTTACCAACTTTTCATACATTTATATTTTTATATTAATTATACTTTTTCACAATAATAAACAGATTAAATTTCATTTAATATATTTAGTTTTTATTATTGTTGATTATCTATAGATTTAGATTTTAGATAATTATCAAATTCTCGAAAATTAATATTAAAAATCATATTTTTACCAACTTTTTTCATAGATTTATATTTTAATAATAATTATCCTTTTTCACAATACTAAATAGATTTAATATCATTTAACATATTTAGTATTATTATTTGTGGTTATCTATAGTTAGGTAGTAAATTTACTTGCAAAAAGCTTTGGAAAATTTAGATGTTAGATAATATGTATCAAATTTCTGACAATTAATTCTAAGAAATTAATTTTAAGAATTATATTTTTTACCAACTTCTTTCATAGATTCAGATTTTTATAACAATTATCCTTTTTCACAACATTTAACAGGTTTAATTTCATTTAACATATTTAGTTTTATTATTGCTGGTTATTTACAGTTAGGTAGTAAATTTGCTTGTAAAAAGCTTTGGAAAATTTAGGTGTTAGATAATATGTATCAAATTTGTAAAAAATAATTCTAAGAAATTCATTTTAAGAATCATGTTTCTTATCAACTTTTTTCATTGGTTTAAATTTTTATTATTAATGTCCTTTTTCAGAATAGTAACAAATTTAACTCCATTTTACATATATAATTTTACTATCGGTGGTTTTCTGTAGTTAGAAAGTAAATTTGTTTGTAAAAAGCTTTGGAAAAATTAGATGTTAGGTAATATCTCAAATTTCTGAAAATGAATTCTAAGAATTAAATTAAAATTTTTAATTTTAAGAATCATATTTCTTGGCAACATTTTTCATAGATTTAGATTTTTAAAATTATTACCCTTTTTCAAGATACCAGAAAGTAAAATAACTTGTTAAATTGGAAAATTTAGATGTTAGATAACACGTATAAAATTTCTGAAAATTAAATTTAAGAATCATGTTTCTTATCAACTTTTTTCATTGATTTAGATTTTTATAATATTTATCTTTTTTCACAGTATTAAACAGATTTAATTTCATTCAACAAATTTAGTTTCATTATTGTTGGTAGTAAATTTGTTTGTAAAAAGCTTTGAAAAATTTAAATGTTACGATTGATAATACGTGTCAAGTTTCTGAAAAATGATTAATTCTAAGACATTAATTTTTTATAATAATTAATCCATTTCATTTAAAATATTTAATTTTAAAATTTTCTAATAGTTTTCTAGAAAATTGACTGGCAGAAAAGTCATGGAAGTAATGCTCAAATAGTTTTGCATCCACATACAAAAAACCAATCAAAACCATTGACAATACAGAAGGACACCAAGCAACTGAATTCCCTCAATATCCGCAGTTAAAAATATTACACATGTTTGACTTGGCTCGAGTTTCTCTTGTAGAAATAGTAATAATAAAAAACCACACAATTGCATTGCTAAAAATAAATTGGCGCTAAATCACTTCTAATTGCCGTCCGTCAATTGCCATTTAACATAATTGTCGACGGGTTGTCACCCGGACACTTTCTGCCAATATCCACCGTTCCGTCGAAGAACCGAGCCTCCTTTCACTTATTAAACGGCTTGGACTAGCGCCACCGGCATTATTTATCGTCCGGCGGGTGCAACGATCCACCGCTTTATGAATCGAACAAATTCGCATTATTGTCATGCCGAATTTCTACGCCGCACCTAACTATTAAAACGTGAATGGATTAACAATCGTCGGCGAATCTATGCAAATCAAAAGCCTTAACCTGAATTAAAACTGATCCTTCGATTGGGAACGAGGTATTTCGGTTAGTTAAAAAGCAAATCTGACGAAAAATCCAAAGTGCAAAACAGCATGTGATCACTAGTACTTGACTTTTAAATTTAGAAGGCACTAATAAACAAGCGAATTTTGTTGTGTTCTACGTGTGATCAATCATGAAATGCATAATTGCGCTATATTTAAACGCAGGAAACTGTTCCATTTAAAAATCGTACATTAACTGCATGCAAAACGGAAAAATATGATGGTTTCTTGTAGAAATTTTGCTAAATATGTTCATTAGTCGGGTGAAAGTGGACGTGCACATCCTTGTTGGCGGATTAAAACCGGAATGGTGGTGCTAAAAATTATTACAGATTAAGTATCCTTTAAAATATTGAACGTGCGTACAAATAAATTCGTTATCAGGAAGTGAATTGTCCAGTGATAACTACGCAATTAAAAATGTTTCTAATTAAAACTAACTAAGTACAGTGGATGGTCAAGTCAATGATGAACCAACAATAAGACATTTTATGCACTAAAACAATGATTGTTGTTGTGCTCATTTTATTAACAACGCCATCAAAAAACTACTGACATAAATTATTTGTAAACTACATGAGAATACTGTCCATTCTAAACATTAGTCAGCATTCCATAAAGATACTTAATATAATTATAATTTTTTGCTAGCACCTAAATAATTTCCACCACAAAAATAAAAACCACTTTCATATCGGTTCTTTTTATAAACAATACCAGTTGGCAACACGATTAGTTATCTGATTAAAGTCGACACCGTAATAATAAATGTTTTATTAATTTTTTTTTTAGAAAATCTGGCTTTCTAAAAATTTGGAAAGCATCCACGTAAATTCTGCCTTAATAAATAAAAGCGTCCAGCGTTACGTCTTGGCAACCAATAGAAATAATTTGAGAGTTTGTTATAAAATATGTCAGGAAAGTTTTGGTTGAAATTGGGCAGGTGGTGGTCCACAAAACTGGCTCCTATTATTCATTCGACTTCGAGAAAAGTGGAGAGCTGATCGAGGAACGTGTTGTCCAGCGAAACATGTTAAGCAGGTAAACGCACAATCGGGCACACATCTAGAAAAGCCCGCTACCCCCGTCGAACCCCAAAGGCGACCGGTGGAATTCCAGCACATCCTCCGGTCGTCCGATATTGAGGAGGCGGCAACGGGACAGAAAACAAATCGACTTACCGTTCATCGTTTTAGCCATGATGGTGTGTTTGTGTGTGTGTGTGGCGTGAGTCGGGGGAAAAATCTGCAAGAAAACTCGGCATGAGCGAATGGTAAACAAAACGCTGTTGCGCGAATTGTCCGACGCCGAACGCTTTCCGGTAAATGCGGACGTCTGTGGGGCGAACGGACGCGCGACACGCTTCAATCGTGGCGGATTTACGTGCGAAACGGCCCCCGCACGACTGTCAATCGGGCCCGTCGCAACGGGTCCGCGATGTTTTTGATTTTTGGCGAAACATGTGAGTGCGCCATGGTTTTCGCCAGTTTTCTCGATATTATCCGGATTGTGGATTGAAGCGCGGTCGCGCGCCGTTGCGTTACTTACATGTTTTGCGCGCACGGAAAACTTGGGGATTTCCACTCGCCAGTCACTGTTATAACATACACGTACTGTAATTTAGCACTTTTACATGAGAAATGTGACCGCTCAGAACAACTGCCATATTACAAGAAACCGCACGCATGCGCCGATGGTATCATCACCGGAAAGGATTGTTGGTCGGTCGAGGTTTTCTTTCGCGTTTGCTTGGCGTTTCGTCCTCCGGCGCACAGATGGCGCCACGATATCATTGTCGGTGTTATACACACAATTTAATATGTGGTTGTTGAACTATTAAAATTACTTTGTTTGTTGACAAAATGAGGAAATTTTCTAGAGAGAATAAACAAGTGGGTCGCATAAATAATTTGGGGTGTTCTAGAATTGAAGACATTTTGATTTATAATATTAGTCTCTCTGGGGGCTGCCTGCCCCAAAAATAAACCTCTAGACTCCGTTAAAGAATATTTACAGATATCCTACTATTCATTTTACAATTTCTTTAAAACTACACAAAAATTTAATAAAATAATAACAGCTATTGTCTTTCATCTTGTCCACAACTATATTCAACCATGAATATAAAAATTAAAAAGGTCTCTAAAATGTAGATTATAGAATTTAATCGTGAATTTTAGAAAATTATATTCAATTAAAATATTCTTTACAATTTACAGATATTCTACTATTCATTTTATAATTTTTTTAAAACTACACAAAAATATAATAAATTAATAACACCTACTGCATTTCATTTTGTCCACAACAATATTCTAGTGTGAACGTAAAAATTAAAAAGATCTCTAAAATGTTTAGATTATAAAGAATTTTATGGTGAATTTTAGAAAATTAAATTCATTTTAAATGTACTTTACAATTTAGAGATATAAGAGTTTAAAGATATATTTCGTTATTTATACCATAATACAAAAATTTAACATCGAAATCTTAAGAACAAATATTTAAGAAAAGTATCTAACAACACATTAAATATTTTGTTTAAATTTATAAATTTTGTAATTTTTAATTTATTTTCTTTTTTAATATAGTTATATCCATTTTATTGGGAATGACATGTACAATTTAAAAATCCAAAAACATACAGGATGTTCTATTGAAGATAACAAAATTATTGTATGTAAAAATGTACTCACAATAGCTTTTTATAGAATGACTCTTAGTTAACATTTATGCTAAAAATGAACTTTCCAGCTTCAAAATTGGAGGTTTTACAGACCATCAATCTGTCAAAATTTTTGGGAAAAAAAAATGACAACATAACATAAAAACTATTAGATTTAGGTATAGGGTATGGTATAACCATTTTATTCGAAATTACATGAAGAATTTAAAAATCAAAAATAATGGCCAGGGAAATAGCATATTTCTATATATTGTTAATTAGGAAATAAATACTTCTAACATCGAAATTTTAAGAACAAATATTTAACAGCAACACAATCCAAATTTTTTGTTTCTAAATAATAACAATACACAATAAGATTTGTTCAATTTTTCGCAAAAATTTAATTTATTTTCGCCATTTTTAATTTAATTTTTTTAATATATATTTATTATTCGTACTTAGAACAAGTGTTTTATCCCCTTTTTTCAATTTGATTTAAATAATTTCAAGAATTTCCTCCAGATGTCATATTTAAATCTATAAATCTTATGGAGCATACAAGAAGATTAAAATTTCAACGAAAACCAACAGGTTCACAGGTGGTCGATTTGATATGGAGTATCCCATATAAAGTGGTTGGGGAAATACCATACATTTCAATTTATTGTTAATTAGGAAATAATTCTAATTAAATATAATTAAAATATAATTACAATATAAACCATTTTTCGAAAGCATTTTGATCCTCTAGAGACGTCAACCACATTTAGACCTTGATTTTTCTTGTCACATCTATTTCTCTTGTTGCAATATTCAATGTTTCTTTCTTTCCACTGAAAATGAATTATTAAATAAAATAATATAAGTCCTACTAAAAATAAATTCTTAACATTAAAAGTATAGTTAAATACAAAACATAAATATATTTGAATGTGGTATTTCTTTGCTCAACCAATCTTTTTAAGATGTGTGAAACATAAAACAAAAATCTATAGGATATTGAAATATATTCTTATACTTACTGGACAAATTTTGAATAAAATACTTTTCTGAAATATTTTGTTTAATTTTAAATTATTTAGCCACCACTGTACATACATTTTTTAATATTTCTTGTTGATACAGGCTCTTTATGACGTACCATCGTTTTTTTATGCGCCATTAGAACACCCTGTAGATTAAACAATTTAATTGCTCCAGAGAAATTACCGAGTAGTCCCTTGTTAATAACATGCAAACAAAAACAACAATAAAATAAAAGAGCTGACCAAAATACATATCGAACGAAATTTACATATCTGCTATCTGTCGTACCAGTTTAGAAATAAGTTCCCTTTAGGTGCCGTCCAAGTACCGTAAGTTTATCCAAAGCAACTGCCCATTATTTTTCGCGCACAAACTTAATAAATATGCATTAGATCGTCACAATTTTACAGTTCGTTCGGTTGTACACGACATAAATTACGGATGCAGATAAACGGTCTCAATGGGATCAGTGTCTGGTCGTGTTGCTGGACCACTCCCGATTTTCTCGAACTAGGAAATGAATGGGTTAACATGGAATGCTTAACATGACCCGTGTACTATATGGGAGGGAAACACTATCGGAATCCTCGTTTTATTTTTATGCGTTTTATTGTTATGTATCCAGTTTGTGGGTATGTAAAGATGAAATGTTTGTGTGGGTGGTGGTTTTAAAATAAATATTTTAAGTGTGCTCTTCACATAAATTTATAGTTTATAAAATATTTGATGATACAAAGTGTTTTGATTCAACAACGGGGAAAAAAGATAAGTAAAATAGTGCACTTGATTTATGATATTTAAATACTAAGTAATTGTGCAATATTATTAACCTTAACATGATTTATTCCATTTATCTGTTTCACCTACTCCACATTTTACTTTATTGCCTGTTTACCATTGTTTATTAATTAATTCAGTGCTATTATTACCACAAAATGAAGATTTTCTTTAGTACTAAGAATTAATTATGTAATAAATTATAATTAATTAAAATAACTACGATTAAGTAAATTACATTTAACTAGATTGTATTTTATTGTTCGAATTACACGACGCCCTGTATCAAATTCCACATCATTTATTTGTCACGAACTTGGCATACATATATTCATGTGCCATTGTTTTGTTCTATATTTTTAGTGTTTATTAACCCTGATCTTTTCATTACCGCTTCATCCAAAATTAAGTCACAAATTAGGCCAATTATTGCATGAGATTAATTGAACGACAGCCGAAATTGATTTGTTATGAAGAAGATTTATCCAATTTAGTTTTAAATGACCCGGATAATTCTCGAAGCAAAATTATAAATAAATAACTAAATAATACAAACATGATTTACGCAGTTATATTTTAGGAATCAATTACAAATCAGATACTAAAAGTCCAGACAAAATATTTCGAATCATATTCATGGAAGTATCCATTTACAATTGGCGACCAACAAAAGTTGGATTTGCACAATTTATTTCCAGGACATTGTTCGGCACATTTTATGTTAATTTTACCATAGGCCTTTTCAAGAATTTTATGGAAATTCGTGTCCGCTTGTTCTTCGGTCAGTTCTTCCGGACATTCTTTCCAAGTCTCGCTGCACACCGACAAGGTTGGTGGCTCAGTTCTAAACTGGGTCTTGAAAATGAAGTCTTGACCTTTCAAGAAGTTCTCCGTTGTTATTATCTTGACGGATTTGTCGGTGAGTTGTTTTTCGACTTCCTTCATGCAGGGACACAACCACTCGTTTGGATGCATGCTGATCTCCTTGATTTTTACGTTGTCCAGCAGTGATGAGTTCAAGTTTCTTAAGAAGTTGAATGAAATGTAGAAATTGTTCACTTTGTTGACGTTTGCCAGGATGTTAGGACTGAGGGTGGTCAATTTGTTAAAGGACAAGTCAAATTTTACGATGTTTAATGGGTCGTTGAATAAGTCGTCGGAAATGTACTCGATTTCGTTGAAGCTGAAGTCGATGCTGTTTAACTGGGGGCAATTATGGAAGGAGCCAGCTTCCAGTGATTTAATTTTGTTGTGGTGCACGCTGAGGGTTTTCAGGAAACTGATGGCCGATTTCGTTTGGAACCAGTTTCTGTCGAACTTGCTGAGGGAGTTTTTGTCCAAGTAGATTTCCTCCAGTTTATTCATGTTGGCAAAGCTGTTGTTGCTAATGGTGTGGATTTCATTACCAGCCAAATACAAGTAGTAAATGGGCAAATCGCTGAAAACTCCGTCGGGGATGATTTTCAGTTTGTTACCACCTAGGAATATTCTCAACAAATTGGGCAAACCTTCAAACGCTCCCGGTTCTAGTGACTTCAGTTCGCCAGGGGTGCCGGTGACGTCCAGCAGGTCGGGGTACCCATCGAAGACGCTCTTCGTCAACAGTTCCACGTTCGGTGGTAACTGAAAATGTTCGGTGCTGTTAATCAAGTGGGTGCAGTTCTTGTTGTCGATAGTGGTGCATGAAAACAAGTTGACATCGTCGCCTCGGACACCATCACAACACAGATAAGTTACCAGCAACAACAAAGCACGACAATGAGCGATGGCTGACATGGTGGAAATGCCGGGTGACTTTATAATAATTGAAGATATTTACAGAAGTTAACCTGTTTTGCGATCTTGTGACCTTCAGCCCACCACTCACGGATTTGGAAAACACGCTACACTGTATTTTGAGAATTATCTGCATCTTTGTTGTTCTTGGAAGTGTCTGGAAGATAAATAAAAACATGAGATAAAGTGTTTCATTGGCAAATATGTGTTTTAATTCAGTTAATTCTTGTGAATATTGATGAGAAACTGGTAGTGTTTGTTAATCCAGGAATATTTATCTTATTGTAAAAATTTTAATCAGTTTGTTTATGTGGTGATTATATTAAATTATAATTCAAGGATATGGTAATAATTTACTGGCATAACAAAAGTATTTCAAAACATCAAATTAAAAGTTTGCGACTTACCTGATATAAATATAACAATTAAATAATAAAATAAACATAACATTTACTACGAATCTTTTAATACTAAAGCGTTTTAAAATCAGTACAAAAATAACTTGTGTAGTTAAAAATTGATCAACGGCTACATATGTCACATTGCTAACCATAAAAAGACCACACAAAGTAGTTAGGTTCATTGTCACGATAAAATCCTTCTGCAATAAGCGCCCAGCAATAATTCGATCTGCATATTTTCCCAACCGGGCATTCGTCTTGACACTTCACGTTGAAATCGGTGTAAGTCTTCTCGAGTATGTCGTGGAACGGTTTGTCTTTCCTGAAGTCCTTGTCTATGTCTTTGTCCGAACATTTGTCCCAAATTTCGGTGCACACCGACAAATTGGCGGCCACGAGGTTGGTGTTCACCGGCAGCTGGTACTTGAACGTGAATCCCTGGCTTTGCACCGCATTTTCGGAGCTGATACTTTGGACGTGCTTCTCGTACAGTTTTTGTTCGAAGTCTTTCATGCACGGGCACAGCCACTGGTTGGGGTGGATGCTTATGTGGTTGATTTTGGCCGCGTCCACCAACGACGGGTCCAAATCTCTTATGAAATTGAACGAGATGATGAATCTGTTCACCGAACGGATGGGTGTGAGGATGTGGGGGCTCAGCGTGGTCAGTTTGTTGAATGACAAGTCGAAGTCGCCCAAGTTTAGGTTGTCGTTGAAGATGTCGTCCGCGATGTATTCGATTTCGTTAAAACTGAAGTCTAGGGTGCGCAAGTTGGGGAAATTGTGAAACGACCCCGACTTGATGGCACTTATTTTGTTGTGGTGCACGTTGAGCACTTCCAAGAAACTAACTTGCGACTTCGTGGCGAACCAGCTCCTTTCGAAGGTGGTGAGCAGGTTCTTGTCCAAGTATAACTCTTTTAAACTGTTCATGAAGGCGAAAGCTTCCGAATCGATGTACCGTATCGTGTTGGCCGCTATGTATATGTAATAAACGGGGAGACCGGTGAACACACCGTTCGGGATGATCGACAGCTTACCACCGCCGATGAAGATCCTTTTCAGCTTCTTCAGGTCGGAAAAGGCGCCGGGTTCGATGGCCTTCAGTTCGCCGGGAGTGACCATGACATCGTACACGTCCAGGTGACCTTTGAACATCTTTTTCTCCACCAGCAACGTGTCGGCCGGCACCAAGAAGTGTTTGTTGTTGTTCCTCGTCTTGCGCGTGCAGTTCTTGTCGTTCTGGTCCTTGCAGAACGTCACCGTAACACCTTCATATTGAAAACACGCACAGCACCCCAAACACACTGCCAGAAACAACAAAACGCGACGACATTGGACGGATGACATTCTGAAAATACCGCACGACAATCTTCGCTGCGTGCCTGAGTTTATTTACTGTAATTCAGGGTGATGTCTCAAGCAAAACTGTTAGTCCTTAACCAGTTTTTGTTGACTGTGGTGACCTTCAACTGACCAAGTCGTTAATTGGAAAACACTAATCTTATCGTATTTTGCATTGGGATTTTAACGTTTCTGTGAACTATTATTATTAATTATGGTATAATAAAGTGCACGTTATGCATAAATATGAATTAAATGTGCTACAACAAACTAGACACGTCACAATCTCTTACCTGTCAGATATAATAATTAAATAATAAAATAAACAGAACATTTACTACAAATCTTTTAATACTAAAACGTGTTAAAATGAGTACAAAATAACTTGAGTAGTTAAAAATTGATCAACGGCTACATGTGTCACATTGTTGACCACCCAAAGTAGTCAGGTTCATTGTCACGATAAAATCCTTCTGCAATAAGCGACCAGCAATAATTCGATCTACATATTTTCCCAACTGGGCATTCGTCTTGACATTTCACGTTTAAATTGGTGTAAGTCTGCTTGAGTATGTCGTGGAACAGTTTGTCCCTCCTGATGTCCTTGTCCATGTCTTCGTGCGAACATTTACCCCTATTTTCGATGCAAACTGACAAATTGGCGGCCACCTCTTCGGTGGGGATACTGTTAACGTGCTTCTCGAACAGTTTTTGCTCGAAGGCTTTCATGCACGAGCACAGCCACTGGTTGGGGTGGATTCTTATGTGGTGGATTGTGGCCGTGTCTACTAACGATGGGTCTAAATTTCTTATGAAATTGAACGATAGGATGAATATGACCACCGTACGGATGGGTGTGAGGATGTGGGGGCTTAACGTGGTCAATTTGTTGAAAGACAAGTCGAAGGTACGCAACTTCAGATTGTCGTTGAAGATGTCGTCTGCGATGTATTCGATTTCGTTAAAACTGAAATCCACGTAGTACAAGTTAGGGAAATTATGGAACGACCCCGACTTAATGGCACTTATTCTGTTATGGTGTAAATTGAGTACTTCCAAGAAGCTCACTTGCGACTTCGTGGCGAACCAGCTCCTTTCGAAGGTGGTGAGCAAGTTCTGGTCCAAATATACATCCTTTAAACCGTTCATGAAGGCAAAACCTTCCGAATCGATGTGCCGTATATTGTTGGCGGCTATGTATATGTAATTAATGGGGAGACCGGTGAACACACCGTTCGGGATGATCGACAGCTTACCACCGCCGATGAAGATCCTCTTCAGCTTCTTCAGGTCGGAAAAGGCGCCGGGTTCGATGGCCTTCAGTTCGCCGGGAGTGACCATGACATCGTACACGTCCTGATGACCTTTGAACATCTTTTTCTCCACCAGCAACGTGTCGGCCGGCACCAAGAAGTGTTTGTTGTCGTTCTTCGTCTTGTGCGTGCAGTTCATGTTGTTCTGGTCCTTGCAGAACGTCACCGTAACGCCTTCATATTGAAAACACACACTACAGCCCAAACACACAGCTAGCAACAACAAAACGCGACGACATAGGATGGATGACATTGTGGAAATACCCCACGACAATCTTCACTGCGTTAATGAGTCTATTTATTGTAATTCAGGGTGATGTCTTAAACAAAATTGTCAGTCCTTAATCAGTTTTTGTTGACTGTGGTGACTGATCAAGTCGTTAATTGGAAAACACTTATTTTATCGTATTTTGCATTGGGATTTTAACGTTTCTGTGAATTATTATTATTAATTATGATAAGAAAGTGCACGTTATGAATAAATTTGAATTAAATGTGCTGCAACTCACAATTTCAAATGAAACAACTAAATAAAATGCTATTTTTATTATAAAAGTATTAAAACGGTACAAAAACCCATTGGTCAGATAAAGAACGTCCACACAAAATAATTAGGGTCGTTGTCGCGATAATAGGCTTCGCTGATAAGCGACCAGCAGTAATCAGATCTGCATACTCTTCCACCGGTGCACGAGTCCACGCACTTCACGTTTACCTGCGAGTAGGTTTTTACAAGGATGTCGTGGAAGGGCTTGTCCTTCAGAAAGTCTTTGGTTAATTCAATGGTAGGACACGTGTCCAAAATTTCGGTACAAATCGACAAATTCGAGGCCACCAAATTGGTATTGATTGGGAGTTGGTACTTGAAAAAGAAGTCTTGGCTTTTGACCGTGAACTCCGACGTCATGCTTTTGATGGACTTTTCGTACATCTTTCGTTCGAGCTGTCTCATGCAGGAGCACAACCACTGGTTGGGGTGCAGGCTGATGTGGTCGATTTTTTGTTTGTCCATGAGTGAGACGTCCAAGTGGCGCAGGAAGTTGAAGGATATTAAAAACTTTTCCACGCGACGGATCGGCTTAAGCACGTTGGGGTTTAAGGTGGTCAGTTTATTGAACGACACGTCGAACGTCCTGAGGTTCAGGTTGTCGTTGAAAATGTCGGAGGAGATGTACTCGATTTCGTTGAAGCTGAAGTCGATTGTGTACAAATTGGGGAAGTGATGGAACGAGCCGCTTTTGATGGTGACTATTTTGTTGTGGTGCACGTTGAGGACTTCCAGAAAGCTGACCCGCGACTTGGTCGCGAACCACTCCCTTTCGAAGCTGGTGAGCGCATTCTTGTCCAGATAGATCTCCTTCAGGTTGTTCATGTAGGCGAACCCGTTCGAACCGATGTCACGTATCAAATTACCGGCCAAATATATGTACCTGAGGGGCAGGTTGGTGAACACGCCGTCCGGGATTATGGAGAGCTTGCAGCCACCCATGAACACCCTCGTGAGCTTCGTCAGGTCGGAGAATGAGCCGGGTTCGAGGGCGATCAGCTGGCCGGGTGTGACCAGGACGTCTATCAAATCGGGGTAACCGTCGAAGGTACTTTTTTCGATGAGCACTGTGTCCGGTGGCACTAGAAAATGACGTGAGTCTTTCGACAGGGGTTTGCCACACTCCTTGTCGTTTTTGCACGAGTACAAAGTCACACCTTTGTAGTCGAAACTGACACGTTCACCGATAAATAGCACGAACAACAGCACACAGATCAGGAGCATTGCAAAATCCGACCCGGGGTGGATGTTTACAACTGTTAAGTATGGTCCAGACCGCAAGTGAATCGACCTTCGACTGGCAGAAATCCGTAGCACGTATCTTACACATTTTAACCGCAAAATGTACGTGCACTCGTTGATTTGTTTGTTTGCAAATTAATATATGTTCTCAATTAAATTCTAATTATACTTTGTGCATATTAATTATAATAAACATATAAACTGGTTGAAAGAAGCTGAGGATGTTGACTTTTTTATTATTTCAGTGATAATAAATTCATTTATTTCTTATAAACAAGTTGCTGATAAAAAATAATCTAATTTATAATCAGAATATTTGCCATTGAACTATCAACGTTCTTGTAAATCAAATAATAATGTAATGATTATTCATAGGGACATTAAAATGCATTGCCAAAAACAAGTTTGATACAAACTGTAGATTAAAGTCAGAAATCTTCTTTATTACTTGTTTAACATTTAGTGCTAAATGACGTGTGTATAAAATTAAAAAATAATGACAATTTTTATTGGTAGATATAGCGTGTAAAAAATAAATAGCAAAGCCAGGTTATAAATAGAATGAAGCAAAGAATATGTTAAACAGTTTTGTTTATTCATTAATATTAATAGTATCGTATTTTTTTAACATACTAACATACTTTAGTTATTAACTAATTTATATATTTCCTTAAATAAATTAATTTGAATTTTAAAGAATTAAGAATTTTTAAAATTAAAATATCCAAACAATATTTTCCCTCTGATAAGTTTTAAATGGAATAAGATATCGACCTCAAATAAAAGCCCTATATAATCTTATCATTTTAACTAAATTTTGCCATATTGATTTGTGTCAAATGTATGTCGCAATTATTAACTATCTTTTTTAAATTTGAAAGAATCATTTTGTGTTACCTGATTTTAGAAGTATTTTTATTCTTTATTCAATGCTGTTTTTCTCTAGATAATACAAGTCAATATTTACACAACAGTCAATTTTAGTTTCTTAACTGTTGATTGTGCTAAAAAAATAGGAATTGTTACGACACGACTCTATATATATAGATATATATATTTCAATGTAACCCCCTGTATATTATGACATTTACAGCCTTTTTACTCTGATTCTAACTCTTTTAGAAAATTTTCCATTTATGTAAAGAATAATAAAAATAAGTGTGCAGCTTAGTTTCAACAATAAACAATTAACTAATTGTTTCATAGTCTCTGTCCACTTATGAGTTAAGTTAACATACATTTAAAATGTAATAATTCAAAATTTTTAAAAATTAGATATATACAGGGGGACCATAAAAAGTCTGTCTTTTGATAACTATTATAAGCACAACCAACAATTCAGAAGTAAATGAGTCGCTAAAACTGTTCTTAGTTGTATAAATATTGATCTGTAAGAATATAGAAACTTTGTAACTATCAATCCAAATTTAGTCAGCAAAAAATGGATAACAAAAATACCTTTCAAATAAAGTATTATAAGATATTTTTATAAAAAATAAGTACTTGATAGAGCCCATTGTTTCACTGAAAAATTATCAGGGGGACAAGTAAGTCTTTATTACTAAAAAATTCGATATTGTTAGAAACATTTGTATGTTTACTATTTATTTATTAGTATTTTTTTTTGAATTGTTGGTTCAAAATAATTATATTTTGCGACCCCCTGTATAATTTCAATCAGGAACATTGTTATATTTTTGTTAGTCCATAAGATGATATTTGTAATTTATATTATTAATAAGTTTCTATTATCTTAATACTAATTTAAATAATTAGAGATTTATTTACATAATAATAAATTAAAAAATAAAAATATTTATTTACAAAAACTTTCAATTTTAGTTAAAAAATAGTAGTAGTTAAAATAAATTAGAAGATTAAATAACATATTAATTTACAAATTTGAGATTAATAATTTTAATTTCTATTCTCTCAATATTTCACCAATTTAGACAGATTACTATCAAATTGAACGCTCAAAACACTGTCAAATCAATTAGTTTTTTTAACAATATACCTTTCTTCTCAAACTTATTATTAGTGAACATTTCTATATTAACGTAATTTTAATTAATTAAAAGTCACTTTTATTTTAATGTTTCATCAGTTTAGATAATCTTACAGACTTATTATCACAGAAAATTAATAATTCTAAGATAAAAATGTGTAGCCAGAAGAGTCTCAGGCTGATTATTAAATTTAACAATAAGAATTAATATTATAATCTTTTTATACATACAAAAATTAAATAAATTGAGAAAAAATTCACATAGTTTAATTTTTATTACCTTTTTCTTATATATTTATTATTATTGAACAAGTAGTAAATTTAACAATAAGAATTAAAATTATAATCTTTTTATACATAAAAATTAAATAAATATATTGAAAAATAATTCACATACTTTTAATTTTATTATATTTTCCATTAATTTATTATTATTGAACATATGTATATTAAAGTATATTATCTTAATATTTTATTAATTTAGATAATAGAGACTTATCAGAAACTTAATAATTCAAAAATAAAATTGTATGATCAAAAAAGTATTAAATTAAGTAGTAAATTTAACAATAAGAATTAAAATTATGATTTTTTTAATATAAATTTAATATTAATATTTAATTTAATTTTTATTATTTTCCTTCTTTAACTTGTTGTTAGCAAACATTTGTATAATACAGTAGTAATTAATAAAAATTAACTAAAATAAATTGTATTCAACAATCAAAAATCTTTAAAATATTTAAATTGTGATTCTTTAATAATAAATGAATTGAACACTGTAATTGCTAAAAATATTTTTTAGAATTACAATATTCATCAGGTTCTTACTATCAAATATTCCAAATAAGTTCAAATTGTAATATGTTTCAAATAATCAATTATCGAAATATCGAAAAACTAGTTCCATATTGAGCATATTGTTAACCAAAATAACAAAAAAAAATAGGTTATTATATTTGTCAGACTCTAATAGGAGAAGTGTTTGTTAAAATTAAATTATCGAACTAATAAATCACGGTTATATTTAATGTTTTTGTAGTAATCAAATGTATGTTTGAAGGCACGTTTCGAACAATAAATAATCAGCATCGAGTCAAAAATTTACGATTCGTGGACCATTTTGCAGATGTTGTCAAAATTTATCACAGAAACATGAGATGTGTAAATACATCAGACATGTCCTAATCTCCCACGAATAACAAGCACACATTACAATTTTTGTTTGTTCGCATTCGTTTTACGAGACGGCCCCATAAAAAATTTTATTCAAATATTCGAGATAATCTTCAATCGGCTCGAATTTTATAACGTGCCAATTCATCTGATAATACACATTTTCTGTTGCGGGTCAAAGACCTTTTCGTTTATTGCAAATTAACTGCAATTTTTTCCTTATGCATCTTTTTTCATCGCGTTGACCTCTCGTTAAAATGAAAATTTTACCTGACTTTCAAATATTGACCAATCACTTATTTACGTGGCCGAAAATAGACGTGTAAGGTATCAATTGAAAATAATCACAATAAATTGAATTGAATTGAATTGAATTGAACCTGGCTTGAAATGCAAATCTATCGGTTCGATAAATATTGACACAACCTAAAAAACCATTACGGGCGTCTTGTGTTGCGGAGAAAAATCACAAAATACCAATGAAACATCCCATTGTCCCTAAACGTTGTTTGATCATCGATAAGCGAACAAATATTGATACGGCGTGAATTTCGGTGGATCCGCGAATGGACAAAAAGTGCGGGATGAATTTATTTTTAAAACGGATCGCGGGGAAATTTATGATCATTGCGGGATAGGATTGTGTAGTACGCAGTGTCGCTTCCACAGCTCCACCGTTCAGTGTTCCATTGTAGTTTGCCTTGTGAACTTAGTGATAACGTTTTAGAAACACGTTCAAATTGACGCGGTAAGTCAGATTCAATTTTTATTTTCATTATTATTATTATTATTTTTTTTTTCACTTTTATTTTATTTATTTTTTATCAATTATTTTACACCCAATCATACAAAATATTTTTTTTTGCCACTAAAATTTTTATTAATTTTTATTTGTGACTTTTATGGGCATTAATACAATTTTATTATACAAGTCTATTTTATAATTTATTTTTAAAAATTATGTACAAAATATCGATTTATGGTTTAGGAATTAAATTTTCTAATGGTTATATTTAAAATAAAATTGTCAAAAATGCCTTGTTAAAGGCAATTTACAATTTGCAATGCAAATTTTCTGCACTATACCGAAAATTTAAATATATAAAAGTCAAATTTCTAACTTTTGAATTACTTGTATATAATTTAGTTTTAATTTTAAATTTTTGCTATATTTATATTCAATGCAGGTTTTTTAAAAATGTATAAATTCTGTTCTTATTTTGTCACAACTTTTAAAATTTATTAACAAAAATCTTATATAAAAATATATCAAATTTAAATATGCTGAAAACAAATAATACACTTAAAGAAAAAAATACAATTTAATTATATATAAAGTGAAATTCTTAGTGTTGTATTATTTGTTTAAAATTTCAATTTATTTTTAAATATTTAAAATATTTACATTCAATAAAAGTAAACTTTCTTACAAAAATAGCTTCAACATTACCTGTATATTTAAAACAGAATAATTTAAAAACTTAAATTTAAGTATAAATATTTTCAAAACGAATAAAGTAGTAAAAATATATAATAAATTAAAATTAAAAAATATATAAATATACTTCTAAAATAAAAAATTACTGCAATTCATTTTAAATGTAAATTTATATACAAAAAATGTACTAGAAAAAAAAAATAATAATAAATAAATTAAAAAATAAAAAAATATACACTTTTAAAATAAATTATTTTTAAAATACACTAAGATCATATAAAATGTCAAATTCTTATTATTTGACTAAAATTTTATTTTGACTTTTTTTTTTATATTTAATATATTGTCATTAAATAAAGAAAAATTCAAGAAAAACTGTATATTTCAATAATAATTTAAAATTTTTTAAATTGAATTGAAAATAATTAAGTTAACTATTTTTAAAATGAATTATATATTGTTAAGGAAAAAACAACAATAAATTAAAAAATAAATACATTTTAAATTTGTATACAAAAATAATGAAGTTTAAAAATTATTTAAACGAATATAGTGGCAAAAATAAATAATATAATAAATAGAAAAATATGTATAGAAAATTATATACATACTTTTAAAATAAAAAGTCAAAGACTTAGCTTTGTATTATTTGGCTAAAATTTTGTTTTATGTTATGGTTTATAAATTAATAACAATTAATGTTATTATTATAATTATAATAACAATTAATTTCGTTAAATATTTCTTAAATGTATTTATAAAAACTAAAATAAATCAAGATAAACTATTTAATATTTTATATTTTAAGTTTTTGAGAGTAAAAAAGTTATGTGAATTAATTTTTATTTTTTCTATTAAACTATGTTTATATATAACTTTTATATATAAAAAGATTATATTTTTTATGTATTGTTAAATTTTGTAATTCATTAGTACTTTGCTAAAGTTTCTATCATTTTAATATTTCACTAATTTGGATAATAATCACTACATTAAAAAATTAATAACTTCAAACATGTATGGCAAAAATTGCCAAATTAATTGGTAAATTTAACAAATATTTAAAAAAAATTAATCTCATAATAATTAATATTATTATAATTATAATAACAATTTATTTCGTTAAATACTTCTTAAATGTATTTACAAAAACTAAAATAATTCAAGATTAAGTATTTATCAATCAATTAAAAATTTAAATTTATTAATTTTTTGAGAGTAATAAAAATAATAAATTTTAAAATTATTTTTTAGTTTTTTTATTAAAATATGTTTATTTATAACTTTTATGCATAAAAAGATTTTATTTTTAATGTATTGTTGAATTTAGTAAATCATTAGAATATTATGTTAAGTGAAAGTCTCTATTATTTCAGTATTTCACTAATTAAAAAATTAATAATTTCTTTCTCTTTGTGTGGGCAAAAATTGGCAAATTAATTGGTAAATTTAATAAAAATTTAAAAAAAAAATGTAATTTTATACATAAAATTTATAAATAAATTTATTTTATTAAATAAATTGTAATTGTCTATGTTATTTCAATATTTCACTAAATTTCACAATAAATTTAATAAATAATTTTTATTACCTTTCTTATAATAACAATAATAAATTATTATTTTTTAAATTTATTATAATAAATAATTTTTATTACTTTTCTTCTTATAACTTATTGTTTTTTAAAAATTATAACATGAATAATAATATATTGTAGTTTTTTAAAATTACATTGGACGCCAAACTAATAAGAAAACATTCAATTCATCATCGTAATTATTGATATTAATTAAAGCCGGAAGCACTAATAATACCCAATATTAAGCACGTTTCAAATTTAATTAAGATAATAAAAAACATCCGACAGTCTGAACATCTCAAAACCAATTAAATCTAAGTAGTTTTAACGCTTGTTAAACCTATTTTTTCATCATTTAACTGATTCCCTGCGCTTTTATCCAATATTTAATTTCCAAATAGATAATAAGACAAGTTGGCAAATAAACTAATTATATGTACATTACCTAATGTCGCTTCTTTTAAAAAAAAAGTATGCCGCTACAGGATAAATATTTACGTATTAAATGAATCATTTGTTCTTATTAAATGACTCGTTTCCTTAATAATTCATGTTCTTATCGATTTGTTAATTGAATATCTCGGTTGGATGCAAGAATTCAAAACATTTCGTGGAAAAGTGCAAGTGTGATATCATCGGTCCCGATTTTTGCGAAAATTTTATAGAACACGCTCGTAAATTTGATAAAAGCGAATGGATTATGCATATATTTCAATGACGCAATTTGAATGTGCCGAAGGACACGAGATCTCTATTAAAATTTATAATTTCGTTTTCGAATCGATTGTGTGCATCGTCATCAACTTTGGTATCAAGTTAAAAAAAACTCGTTGTTTTTTCTGATTTTGAATCGTGTCAAGTGATAATTTTTCATTTATATAGACTATAGAATTTCTTTTATTTTCCAGTGACCCAATATTCGTAACGATAAAATCACAATCCATCAATAATAAAACAGCCTTGATGTAATCTTGCACAACGTTTTATCTGCAATTCGTACGAAGAAATTGCTGTGGAAAAAGTGCATGGTTATTAAACTCGGGCGCGATTTTATTATCCAGTTATTTAGTTCAATTGAGTTGTTGATTTAAAAAATCGTTAATTCGTTCGTTTTAGTGTTTACATTGCTATTGACTTTTTAATGGATCAAGATTGTGCGTGTGTGCGTCTTAATAAGTTTATGTGGTTAATTCACGAAGCAACGTTCTCATAAATACAAAACGAGAGTTTAATGTAAATGATTTAACGTGTCGTTCTGCACAACAGTTTTTGGCGAAATTTCGGCGATCGTCCGATAAAACAAAAAATTTTCCAACCAAGTTGAAAGGCAAACAGGAAAAAATCGCCACCTCGGTTCCTCCTGGTCCAGACTACAATGGATTTCAGTGTGCGACAAATCTTTAAATATACTATATATATCGTTCGTTCATTCATTCGACAAGATCTGTCGGCACTTTTCATGTTAGAGTTGCAAAACGCCCGACATTGAAAATGATATTCTTCAAATTGTATTGTTGCCACGATTCATGCACAATTCATGAGCTGATAACTCATTCAGATTAAGTCCAGATCGACATTGACATATTTTCTTAAACTGTCCAGTCAGCAATGACAATTCATTGGTAATCTGATTCAGTTTTTTCCCTTGTAAGTCAACGATTAATGGACGCAATCAAGTTTTAAATGATGGAAATTAAAATTACAGTGAATTATAAAATAACATAATAATAATAATAATGATAATATTTAAAAAGTAATCAAATATTTAAAATTCCAATACTACAATCAATAAAAATCACGTATTTTATATAAATAGTTTATTTCTTATTATATATTTTATATAAATAGCTTATTTCTTATTATTTTTTGTTTATTAAAAAAATGTAAAATTTTCAAAATACTTTAAAATTATTCAGTATTTAAGTATTTGACAGTTGTTACATTAATTATATATTTATAAAATATTCAGTAAAATTGTCTTATAGAATATGAAATATTTTACTTTAGGAATTTTTTTTTAATTTTATGAGAATAGTTTATTTATTGTTAAATATTGTAAGTTTAAGTTGACTCCTCTTTTTTATTTAAATGCTTTTTTGTTTTCAGATTTTTATTTTTTATAAAAAAATTAAATCATATTGAGTAAAATTTTTCTTATATTTTAAAATTTATTGAGTATTCAAATATTTGATCATTGAATGTAAGAGATAAATGGCTAAAAATTAATTAAATGACAATTTTTAACAAAAAACAATGTTTTAAAAATATTCAATAAAATTTTCTTATAAAATTTTAAATATGTCTTACTTTTAGACTTTTTTTTTTACTTTGTGAAAATATTTTAAATTATTTAAGAAATACAGATACTATTTTTTTTTTTTAATTTTAATGTGACAAATTGTTTCTTTTTTTTAAATTTTTTATTATTTATTTGTTGTTAAATTTTAAAATTTATATAGTTTCCAATTTTTTAAGAGTTCAAATACAACAAAATAATCAATAAATTTATTCATTTCTCATTTATCATTTATGTTTTTCATTTTTAAGTTTAAGTGGACTCCTCTACATTTTAAATAAATAACAAGTTTTAACATAAATTATATGTTTTACTTTTAGACATTTTTTTTTAAATTTGTGAAAGTGTTTTAAATTATTTAAGGAATACAGACACAATTTTTTTCAAATTTTAAGGTGTCAACTTATTTTTCTTTATTTTTTACGAAAATTATTTATTTATTGCTAAATTTTAAAATTATTATAGTTTCCAATATTTTAAGAGTCCAAATACAACAAAATAATCAATAAATTTCTCATTCATCATTTGTTTTTAAAATTTATAAAGTTTAAGTAGAATCCTCTACATTTTTTATATAAATTTTATTGGATTTTAGATTTTTATTTTTTGTAAAAAAATTTATCATGTTGAGTAAAATTTTTCTTATATTTTAATATTTATTTTGTATTTAAATATTTGGCAATGTAAAAGATAAATGAATAAAAATTAGTTAAGTAACAATTTTTAACATAAATTATGTTTTAAAAAATTCAATAAAATTGTCTTATAAAATTTTAAATATGTTTTACTTTAAAACATTTTTTTAAATTTGTTAAAGTACATTAAATTATTTAAGGAATATAGACACTATTTTTTCAAATTTTAAGGTGTCAACTTATTTTTTTTTTATTTTTTACGAAAATTATTTATTTATTGTTAATTTTTAAAATTTTATAGTTTTTTTTAAGTTAATTTTTCAAGAGTCCGAATACAACGAAATAATCAATAAATCCATTCATTTCTCATTTTTTATTTTTAAAATTTATAAAGTTTAAGTTGACTCCTCTACATTTTTTATTTAAATAGTTTTTTGTTTTTTGATTTTTATTTTTTATGAAAAAATTATATCATATTAAGTAAAATTTTTGTCTTATAGAATTTTAAATATGTATTACTTTTAGACATTTTTTTAAAATTTGTTAATGAATTTTAAATTATTTAAGGAATACTATTTTTTTTTAAATTTTAAGGTGAAAAATAATTTTTTTTACGAGTATGATTTAATTGTTGTTAAATTTTTATATTTTCCATTTATTTAAGAGTCCAATTCAACGAAATAATCATCAATTCATTCCTTTTTCATCCATCATTTTTGTTTTTTATTTTTAAAATTTATTAAGTTTAAGATGACACCTCTACATTTTTTTATAAGTAGTTTATTTGTTTTTAGATTTTTATTTCTTATATGTCTTAAAAATATTTCTACCTCTTTTTTTAGATTTTGATAATGAGTTGTAAATTATTTAAGGAGTACAGATATATTTTTTATTTTAAAGTGATATAAATTAAACTTTTCATGTTTTTTTGAAAATTGTTCATTTTTTATTATATTTTATAATTTTATATTATTAAGTTACTTAAGAGTTCAGTATTCAGATAATTTTTAAATAAATGTATAACAAATAATAATAACATTAATATTAATATATAATAATTTTTAAAATTGCTTCCGATTCAATTCACAGCCCAAAATAACGGAATAATAAATAAAAATCGCTTCGATTAGAATATTTTTACATAAATGGCGCATTCGCCAATATTCAGAGCAAATTGTTTAACATTAACGTTATTGAGATCGTTGACACCCACTGACACAACATAAAATAGACCAACAAGACTTTTATCAATATAATAAAAATTTATGTCAACTTTTACGCTGCCCAAGCGACTACGTCACATCGAAATGCAACACACAAACAAGATTACAGCCAAACAGCTGATTTCGAATAACAATAATAATGACTAACCTCGTATTTTTCACATATTGCACGTTACAAGTTACATTATTTTTTTGGCAGCTTAATTTAGCGGTGCAACGCTTTATTTTTGTTTTTTTCAATTATTTTTAAACCAAACAACATTCTAGGTCGCGTTCAATGAGTAACGAGACAAATTAAGCAGATGCCTCACATCAAAGTGCAATGTTGAAATTTTTAATAATAATAAATATGCACCGGCCAAGTGAAATGGATCAAGTTCGTTTATAGATAATTTAAGGACTGCCACACGACGAAACTGTTGATTTCTCAACCGGCGTTATAAATCTTGACACATACGAAAGCGTGTTTTTAGATAAGAAATCCGCGGTAAATTTATCGACTAGCACTTGAACAATTTATTTGCCGTCTAAAATATGTCCATATTAGTCAATGTTAATTGATATGAATATTACTTATTGAAATTTACGGTACAATTCATCATTTCCAATGGTTATTATAGGTGCGGTAATCAAGGTTAATTATATTTAAATTAATTATTAAATTTAGACCTTTACACTGTTATCGTCTTAATTAGGAACACTTCCCAGAATAGCATAAAATTTGAGTCGAAGTGTAAGTACATGCGAACTTGGTCAACTTAAACAGTGACTTGTTTAAGTAAAGAGGAAATACACAAATTATTATTATAATTATAAATGTACAGGGTGGGCAAATAATGGAGGTCGTCTGCCACACTTATTAATAAAGCAGGAATAGAAGAAGAAGTAGGTACTAATAAAAGTGACTTTGAATTGAACACATTTTTAATTTGAAACATTGAAAAATAAACACTATAATAATTTGTTAAATGTTCTTCAAGGATTTTAAAAAAAAAACATTTTATTATAAATTGTCACTTAAATGTAGTGCCTGAACAAAGATATCATCCATAAAATTGGCCCTGAAAGATGAAACATATATTTCATATAAAAAATAATTTTCATCCTATCTAATGTCTCAAAAATATTTGAAAAAACAGTCCGTACGCCTTTATTGATATTATTGTTACAATATCGTTCAACATTAACTAACTTAACAATGTTTACTGAATATGTGTCAAGTGAAATAGATAAAGGTGTTAAAGGATTGACCACTTTAAGTCGAAATACCTTTGGTACACCCTGGGGTGCCACAGGGATCCAATGTTGGACCCCCTCTTTTTCTTCTATTCATTAATGATTTACCATTGATCACTTATATTGTTTGTGAATGATTTTTGTTCAATTCAATGGTATTTCTGATTGTGAGATTTTACAACTGTAAATCTTGATGTTGTGTGAATGGTGTGCAAAAACAATATAAATATTAATATGTCTAATTGTATTAGTTGATCTTTCACTTGTAGAATCAAACATATTGTGTGTAATTATAGTTTACAACTTACACAACTTTTTGTTTCCTTTCTCTCGTAACATCTCCTAAAAAAAAGTGTTGTTAATACATTAAATTCCAAACATTATAATACTTTGTAATTTTAATTTGAATGAACAAATATCGATGAACTTTCTTTTTTCACAACAAAAAAACTATTCTAAATTGTCATTTACATCAATGATGATTCTCTCTAAATATTCGACTCATATAGTTAGTATAAAACAACATAGAATAAATTAATATTATTTTAACAATAGTTCATATTAAATAAACTGGGTATGGCTATAATATTTTCATTTTAAAAAGTTCCTATAATATTAACCACCACTGTATATTTAGTTGGGCAAATATATTATTTTTTACCATATTTTTCTCGTAACATTTCCTAAAAAAAGTATTGTTAATACATTAAATTCTGAATATTATAAAACTTTGTAATTTCAATTTGATTGAACAAATATTGATGAACTTAATATATAAAGAAAAAAATAGATTTTATACCCATTTCTACATTACTCAAATTTTGTTATTTTAATTTTTTTTATTTCCTCTCAAAGTCTTCAAAGATTTTTTCATAAAAAAAACTATTCTAAATTATCATTTACATCAATGAAATGATTCCCTCTAAAAATTCGACTCATATAGTTAATATAAAATAATATAGCGTAAATAAATATTATTTTAACAATAGTTCATATTAAATTAACTGGGTATGGCTATAATATTCTCATTTTAAAAGTTCCTATAATATTGACCACCACTGTATATTTAGTTGGGCAAATATTTTATTTTTTACCATATTTTTCTCGTAACATCTCCTAAAAAAAGTGTTATTAATACATTAAATTCAAAACATTATAAAACTTTATAACTTCAATTTGATTGAACAAATATTGATGAACTTAATACATAAAGAAAAAAAAAATAGATTTTATACCCATTTCTGCTTTACCTAAATTTTGTTATTTTAATTTTTTTATTTCCTTTCAAAGTCTTCAAAGATTTTTTCACGAAAAAGAGTATTCTAAATTATCACTTACATTAATGAAATGATTCCTTCTAAATATTCGACTCATATAGTTAGTATAAAACAACATAGAGTAAATTAATATTATTTTAACAATAGTTCATATTAAATTAACTGGGTATGGCTATAATATTCTCATTTTTAAAAGTTCCTATAATAATGACCACCACTGTATATTTAGTTGGACAAATATTTTATTTTTTACCATATTTTTCTCGTAACATCTCCTAAAAGAAGTGTTGTTAATACATTAAATTCTGAACATTATAAAACTTTGTAATTTCAAATTGATCGAACAAATATTGATAAACTTAATATATAAAGAAAAAAATAGATTTTATACCCATTTCTACATTACCCAAATTTTGTTATTTTAATTTTTTATTTCCTTTCAAAGTTCAAAGATTTTTTTTATAAGAAAAAACTATTCTAAATTATCTCTTTGTAATTTAAATTTAATTGAACAAATATTGACGGACTAGTATATAAAGAAAGAGTTTTTTATCAATATTATAGATTTTATACTCCTTTTACGTCATCCAAATTTTGTTATGTTAATTTTTTTGACTTTTTTGAAATGATTTTTGATGAAATGATTCCCTCTAAAAATTCGACTCATATAGTTAGTATAAAATAACATAAACTAAATTAATATTATTTTAACAATAGTTCATATTAAATTAATTGAGTGTTAGTAACACATTAAACTCTGAACATTGTAATACTTTGTAATTTCAATTTCACTGAACAAATATTGATGAATTTAATATATAAAAAAAGTTTTTTTATTAATATTATAGATGTAACACTCATTTTTACATCACCCAAATTTTTTATCTTAATTTTTTGGTTTCCTTTCTAAATTTTCAAAGATTTTTTCACACAGAAATACTATTCTAAATTATTATATATTCTGAAAATTATAAAAGTTTGTAATTTTAATTTGATTCAACAAATATTGATGAACTTAGTATCTAAAGAAAGGGTTTTATTATTGATATAATAGATTTTATACCCATTTTTACATCACCCAAATTTTGTTATCTTAATTTTTTTGTTTCCTTATAAAGTCTTTCAAAGATTTCTTCCAAAAAAAAAAAACAATTATTCTAAATTATCACTTACATCAATGAAATGCTTCCCCATAAGAAATCGACCTAATATAATTAATATTTTATTGAAATGATCGGAGTTCAAGGTGCCAAACAAAAATCGATTGAAAATTCAGACAAACACAAAAACAATTAGCGACCGTTTACACGTAAATGATGAATACGTAAAACGCATCCCTGGGAACGTTTCAAACGCAATAAAACCCCGCCGAACAATGGATTTATTGTTGATGGTTTTTCGCGCCGCGATATGAGGCAATTACAATACTTTTAACGGCCACTAAACTCTTATTGATTCCGGTAATCGATCTTTGTTTATGCAAGCGATCCGAGCCGTCCTAAACCGTTTCTTATCGTCCGTATTTATTGGACGCCCACGCCGCCGCACATAAAACACGGATCTGTTTGTGTGAATTTAATTGGTTTTCGCATTTGATTTTAAACGAGTTTCGTCGAGACGCCAAACAATTTTCGAACGGCCGCCGTAATAAAAGTGCCGGACGGTTGGCTCACTTCAAAACCGACTTTTTCACGCCCGCCTTTCTACCGGTTAATAGGTTTGTTAATTTTTTTTAACAACTATACAAATAATAAAGTGCCAGAATTCCGTTTCGTTTCGTTGTTGTGTAAATTTGTTTGAAGACACACGTAAACCCATCCAAGGCTGTTGTGGTGAAATCTCCTCGGTCGGTGATCGAATAAGATTGCAATTCGAAATGGTGGACGAGGCACGCGTACAATGAAAAATTAGCACGTGTGTCCTACCTCTCCCTAAAACGCGGAGTCAGCGTTCAATTAAAATGCATCGGCCGTTGCAAAAATCCTGTTTACGTGACCGAAGATGCTCACCGTCCGGCGACCGCGACTGCGTCATGCAGAATTGGCAGAACACACAAAGAACACACTGTATACAATCATGTCGGTCAATACTTCTTGTATTAAAAATAATTCTGTTAGCTACAAATCAAAAAACTAAATATTCAACTGGTAAAAAGTAGAGGAACTTTTCACTAAATGTCATTAATCTCTACAAAATCCACAATAATTTTTAATTTTTCAGTATATACCAAAGTAAACTGAGTTAATATAATGCCTAATGGAATGAAATTATTTCCCCAATTAAAATTACGATTGTATCGTTCTTTCAATCCGATGAGAGAAAAATCAATATCACTCGATTGTAATGCATGTTTTACAACAATTTTCAAGATTTGGTAATGTGGGAGGAAAAAATAAAACTGGAAGACCAAAAAAAAACTAACAGGTTTCAGGATAAACAAATTTTATCCCACTTCAAAAAAGATCCTTTCCTGAGTTCCAGCAAAGTAAAAGGTCTACTTGAGACACAACTTGGAATTAATGTTTCTCATGTGTGAAAGTCAGTCAAAAAACCACTACTGTCAGAGAAGAACAAACGAGCTAGAGTTGAGTTTACCAGGTCCCTTTTACACTGGACTTTAAATGATTGGAAACGATGGAAGCGATCTGGAGTGATGAAATCAAGTTTAATCTGGTTAGCAGTGACGGGATTTTGTATGTAAGGTGATCTATTCATAAAAAGTTTAACCCAAAGTTTACATCAATGAAATGATTTCCTCTAAAAATTCGACTCCTAAGTTAGTATAAAACAACATAGAGTAAATACATTATTTTAACAATAGTACATATTAAATTAACTGGGTATGGCTATAATATTCTCATTTTAAAAGTTCCTATAATATTGACCACCACTGCATATTTAGTTGGGCAAATATATTATTTTTTACCATATTTTTCTCGTAACATCTCCTAAAAAAGTGTTGTTAATACATTAAATTCTGAACATTATAAAACCTTATAATTTCAATTTGATTGAACAAATATTGATGAACTTGATATATAAAGAAAAAAATAGATTTTGTACCCATTTCTACATTATCCATATTTTGTTATTTTAATTTTTTTATTTCCTTTCAAAGTTCAAAGAATTTTTTCATAAAAAAAAAACTATTTTATATTATCTCCTTGTAATTTAAATTTAATTGAACAAATATTGATGGACTAGTATATAAAGAAAGAGTTTTTTATCAATATTATAGATTTTATACTCCTTTTACGTCGTCCAAATTTTGTTATCTTAATTTTTTTGATTTTTTGGAAATGGTTTTTGATGAGATGATTCCCTCTAAAAATTCGACTCACATAGTTAATATAAAACAACATAGAGTAAATTAATATTATTTTAACAATAGTTCATATTAAATTAACTGGGTATGGCTATAATATTTTCATTTTAAAAGTTCCTATAATATTGACCACCACTGTATATTTAGTTGGACAAATATATTATTTTTTACCATATTTTTCTCTAAACATCTCCTAAAAAAAGTGTTGTTAATACATTAAATTCTGAACATTATAAAACATTATAATTTCAATTTGATTGAACAAATATTGATGAACTTGATATATAAAGAAAAAAATAGATTTTATACCCATTTCTACATTACCCAAATTTTGTTATATTATTTTTTTTTATTTCCTTTCAAAGTTCAAAGATTTTTTTCATAAAAAAAACTATTCTAAATTATCTCCTTGTAATTTAAATTAAATTTAATTGAACAAATATTGATGGACTAGTATATAAAGAAAGAGTTTTTTATCAATATTATAGATTTTATACTCCTTTTACATCATCCAAATTTTGTTATCTTAATTTTTTTGATTTTTTAAACTCTGAACATTGTAATACTTTGTAAATTCAATTTGACTGATTTGGTAATATGGAAGGAAAAAATAAAACTGGAAGAAAAAACCAACAGGTTTCAGAATAAACAAATTTTATCCCTCTCCAAAAAAGATCCTTTCCTGAGTTTCAGCAAAATAAAAGGTCTACTTGAGACACAACTTGGAATTAATGTTTCTTCAAAAACTGTAAGAGAAGACAGACGAGCCAGAGTCAGTTTACCAGGTCCCTTTTACATTGGACGAGCGATCTGGAGTGATGAAATCAAGTTTAATCTGGTTATGGGATTTTATATGTAAGGTGATCTATTCATAAAAAGTTTAACCCAAAGTTTACCATACTCACTGTTAAACACGGTGACAGGTCGGTAATGGTATGGGGCTGCTTTTCGGGTTTTGGAATGGGTCCTCTCCTTTGAATAAATAGTATCTTGGATCGTTTTATGTATAAAAAAATATTGAGGAACAACATGGTACCATATTCAGAAAAAAATATGTCACTAAAACATTATTTTCAACAAGATAATGACCCGAAGCTCACTTCAAAATATTTGAAGCAGTGGCTTTTAAGGGAAAAAAATAATGTTATGAACTGGCCATGTCGATTTCCAGATTTAAACTACATTGAAAATTTATGGGAGATAGTGAACAACAAAATAAGACACAAAGACTATAGTAATCAGCAAGATTTATTCGTGGTTCTGCAAGAGTCTTGGCAAAATATGGATCCAAATAATATTGACCATCTGTTGCTTTCCATAAAAAGAGGTGTTTGAAAGTTATTCATAATAATTTTCAAATATATTAGTGTAGAATTAATTAAAACACTAATTACAAATTATTTGTAGTAATAAAACTTAAATAGTATAAGTTGTTCCACTTTTTGCCAGTCCAAAACAAATAATCATCAGTAAAAGTAAACGCTTTATTTTTATTTATTGTTTGACTATATAATTGTTAAATTTATAAAGTTAAGTTAATTTTTAATATACATATACATTTTTTGAATATAACAACCAGGACAGAAATTACTTGAATTTTAAAAAAGTTGCCCCACTTTCTGCCAGTTCTGCATGTAAATCTCGACCGGGGTATTTTGAGGATCACATGCACCGAAAATATGCAAAAATCTCATAAAGAATGTGCCGGCACAATTTACGAGATGTATGTAATTAAATTATGATGGCCTGTAAATTGACTACAAAAACACAAGAGTGCTCTAATTGTCGTGACGTTATCCGTTCGTAAATGACAAAGGACAATAAAATGTCGAAATGTCGACATTATGTCATCTCTTAATAATTAATCCCCGTGGACATTGTAAACATTTCAGCGGCGAGAACTGTGGGAACACATTAATTTGATACATTAGTGAATTTATTTATTAATGTTCTTATATGGGATTAACGGTCGTGCACAACAAATAAATATGTAAAATATATTGCCACGAAGGTAGGTCATGGATTTGAAAATGACGCCGGACAATGAGATAAAATGGTGATTGTAATGGTGTCACGAAGCCGAATGAAAAAGTAAAAAATAAAAAAACGTCAAAACGTTCCTATTGCCGAGATAATGGTTGATTTAATCGATCGTGTTTGCTGCGAAACACAAACGAGACGCTTTAGGGGTATGCAAATACACGTTGAATAGACAGATCAAACTCTAATAAGAAAAACACATATCTAACTATTATTAATGCGATTAAAGATTTACAAAGTGTTTAACAATGGAAAAGTTAAAGTGTTAACATTGCTTCGTACTAATGGTAATTGTAAATATTTTTTAAATATTGTAATTGAATTTTTATTATCAACTGTGCTTATTACACGTTTCGTTTAATAAGGTTTGTTTGTTAAACTGTGTTTTTTGTAACTTA
The DNA here is from genome assembly GCF_024364675.1 of Aethina tumida. Classification (NCBI taxonomy): domain Eukaryota; kingdom Metazoa; phylum Arthropoda; class Insecta; order Coleoptera; family Nitidulidae; genus Aethina; species Aethina tumida. The sequence goes on along the minus strand of NC_065435.1, from coordinate 39,980,482 downwards.
GTTTCTAAAATAGTTGTTTAAAATGTTTATCATATTAAATAGTTTGTAGCCAATGAAATTATAAAAGCTTTTTTAAGAACAGTAATTCTGTAATTGAAATTTTTCAGTACATTCTTTAAATATGAACCAATCTTTTTATTGATATGCAATAACATAAAATAAACATAAAAAAATTAGCTTTGGCCATTAAACATGAACATCTTATGGATTTAACAGTTGTTACTTTTAGTGAATGTTAAGTATTACATTCTTTAAATATAAATTTTGCTACAATAATGAATTTTTTATAATATGAACAGAAAAAAAATCTTGATTTGAATATAACAGTTTCCCAAAAACAGTATTTTTAATCAATTCAATTTTATAGACAATTTATAGCATATTAAAATACATTATTTAAAAATTATTCAAAAAACTAGTTCAGTTTTTTTATTTATACTGCTATTGAAATTTTTCAGAACATTTAATTTAATTTTATTGACAATTTATATGATTAAAATATATTATTTAAAAATTATTCAGAAAACTAGTTCAGTTTTTACTGCTATTGAAATTTTTAAGATCATTCTTTAAATATAAATTAATTTTTGGTATAATATATATATTATTTAAAAATTATTCTATATAAATCAATTCCTTTTTATTGACATTTATTAGAATTAGATTAGAAAAGTTTGATCAAGATTTACCAAACAACCTACAAAATTATGGCCAAATAGTGTTACAATAGTCCTCAAAAAACATTAATTCTACAATTGAAAATTTTCAGTACATTCTTTAAATATAAATTAATCCATTTATTGATAAACTATAACAAAAAATAAACATAAAAATATCTGCTTTGCTTATTAAATCAAGAAAATTATTTTTATTTTTATTTTTAACATTTATTTTTAGAGAATGTTAAATACAAGTATTACATTCTTTACATATATATTTTGTTACAATAAAGAATTTTTTCATTATTAGAACATTCAAAATCTTAATCTGAATACAATTTTCTCTCAAAAACTTTATTCTTTTAATTTAAGAGGCAATATTTAGTATAATATACATATTATTCAAAAATTATTCCATTTAAATCGATTCCTTTTTTTTTGGATTTTATTAGATTTGTTTCATTAAACATATTTGATTCTACAACAATGAATGTAAAAATATTTATTTATACATGGGTTTCAACAACTTTTATAAATTTTTAGTTTTATCTCACTTTTTTATAAATTAGTTCAAATGATTGCCAAGAAAAAGACTGACTTATCAACATTTATCAATAAACCTTCAAAATAATGGCCAAATAGTGTTACAAAAGTCCTCAAAAACCTTTAAATATGCAATTGAAATTTTTCTTCTTAACCTTATTAATTAATCCCTTTATTTATAAACAGTAACAAAAAATAATTATAAAAATATTTTCTTCGTCCATTCAATCATAAAAATCATTTAAATTTTTAACATTTGTAATTTTTAGTGAATGATAAATTAAGGTATTGCATTATTTAAATGTATATTTTACTACAATAAAGAATTTTATTATTATCTGAACATACAAAAATTTTGATTTGAATATAAATTTTTCCCAAAAACAGTCTTCTATCAATTTTATAGAAAATTTTTAGTATAATAGTTATTCCATATAAATGAATCAATCATTTATTGATATTTATTATTTTTTTCCATTAAACATATATAATAATATAACAATAAAAAGTGAACGATTTTTAGTTTTAATGAATGCTAAATAAAAGTATTTCAATTTTTTTTGTCGATACTGCTGCTTACTTTTTATAAAATAGTTTAATTGATTGCCAGGAAAAAAGTCTAACTTATCAAAACTTATCAAATAACCTACAAAATAATTATGAATCTACCGGATGGCCAAATAGTGGAGGTGGACAGCCATATCTCAGAAACTACTCATCGAATAGATATGCAAAAAGATATATTATCAATAAAAGTGCCCCTGAAAGAAATGTAGAACGTAGTTTGTTGCTAGGGAGCCTAATACCGTGGATTTATTAGAAAAAAAGGTTCTTTCTAATTTATAAGTTAAATACATTTTGTTGTTTATCTTGGAAACATTTGCCATATTTTTTATAAAAATTTTTTGTCATAAAAATAAGGGTGGCAGTATATTAAAAATTGAGTTTCTCATTTTTTTGTTTTCATTCAAATAATGTAATCTATTCGAAATTGTAACTTAAATCTAGTGCCTGAACTTACGACAGTCATCAAAATCTATCAACAATTAATTTAATTTAATTAAACTAATCTAATTTTTAAAATATTCTCTTTCATTAAATGAATCAATAGCCCCCCATTGTATTGACATTTGTTGGTTCAGCATATAAACGAAACAATTTCCATGCACCAAACAAAACAACGGATGAGATCAGTGGAAAACCTCAAAACACATCAATCAAAACGATCCGATTGAACCGTCACGGGAAAGGAATTACAATAAGATCAAGGTACGGGTATGTAAATCGAGAACAGCTGATTGGAAAGCCGAAAGATGACTTGGCAATGATATTGAAAACGTTTTGGCGGCACCCACCGTTTTAATATGCTTACGGTGGCGCGCGAGGTAAATAAAATTACGTAAACATTTATTTATTTGCCGCACATGAGGCATACGAAAAACGGGCCGGCTGATCCGAGGGTCTGGGTCTAAAGACGCTTCCCAAAATAGACGTGATGCCTGTTGACATTCCAACACCCATTAAAAATACCTTGTTACCTTCTACTCTGCGTTAATTGTCGTATTTATGCGTTCCTCATTGTTCTCCATTGTCTGTCGTAAAATTTTAATCGGCCTCCATCAAAGGCGCTTCTTTATTTTTATTCACAACTGCTCAAATGCTTGGTATAGTATTTTTTTCTAATGTGGGAATCCGTGTATCGTTTTTTTAAGAGATCTATTCAGTACATGGTTGAAAGTATTTTCTATGTATGGGTAAAAGTGTTGCTCAAAGGAATATGACAATGTTTCAGAAAATTGGAACAATATAAATCGAAAATAATCTTAATTGTTTTTTTTTTTTTTTAGTTTAATAATGTTATTTAATTTATATTAGATTATGTAAATATTTACACTATTTTTTAATCTATTAGTCATTGGAACTTACACTTAAATAATAATTTAGAACAACATATATTTTTTGAAAAAAAAAAAATACATTAATAAATTGTATGAAGTGATCATGACGTTCTATAAAATATAGAATATAAATAAAAGAATTTTAACTATTTAAAAAGTTATTGACTTTTGTTCAGCCAAATTGAATTTACAGAGTGTTATCTTTTTCAGTTTTGAACTTATTACCAATACTTTATTTTATAAGAGACAGCAAGAAATTATGGCAAATGTTCTCAAATGTTTTAAATGTAGCTTTAATTGGTAAATTAGGAAAAAAAAAAATAATTTCTGAAAAATATTGGTCTTAGGTCCCTTGAAGGTCATCTTAAAAACTTAAAAATATATGTTTCTACATTTCTTTCGGGGGCCACTTTTATTAGTGATTTTTTTTCTATATGTATTTAATTAGTAGTTTATATAACCGACAACCTTCACTATTTGGTCATCAGGTGCATTCATAATTATTTTGCCTCTAATTCTTTTGTTACATGTTTAACAGATTTTGAATGCACAGCATTTACCATATGTGATAATTTAGAATAGCTTTTATTTAAAAAAGAAAATAATTGAAAAGATTGGAAGAAAAAAAAAACAACAATTTTAAAGTGTGGTCATATCAATTTTTCTAGTGATTAGCATAAAAAAGATATAAATAGAGACAGATAAAAACACATTTTTTAGATATGTAGTTTATTAACTTCTGTTCAGCCAAATTGGGTTTACAGATTCTTTCAGAATTTAACTTGTTACCAACACAATAACAAAAAATAATCATAAAAATTATTTAGATTTTTAACATTTGAAATTATTAGTGAATGTTAAATTAAAGTATTACATTCATTAAATATACATTTTACTACAATAAAGAATTTTTTTTATTATCTGGACGTACAAAATAAATAGAGGTTGATAAAAAACATTTTTTTAGATAAGTTGATCAACTTTTATTCAGCCAAATTGGATTTACAGGATGTTTCATAATTTAACTTGTTACCAAGATTTTATTTTAGAAGAGACAGCAAGGAAAATCTGTTGAAAATATCACAAACTTTGTTAAGATAACTAGTCAAATTTTTTTTAGATATGTAGTTTATTAACTTCTATTCAGTCAAATTGAATTTACTGATTTTTTCAGAATTTAACTTGTTACCAACATTTTATTTTAGAAGAGACAGCAAGAGAATATGATGAAAATATCACAAACTTTGTTAAGATAACTAGTCAAATATATAATAATAAACAATAACAAAAAATACTCATAAAAGTCATTTAGATTTTAGTTTATAATTTAGTTTAGTTTGTAATTTTTAGTGGATGTTAAATTAAAGTATTACATTCATTAAATATACATCTTACTACAATAAAGAATTTTTTTATTATCTGAACATACTAAATAAATAGAGACAGATAAAAACACATTTTTAAATATGAAGATTATCAAGTTCTATTCAGCCAAATTGAATTTACAGATTTTTTTATAATTTAACTTGTTATCAACTCATTATTTTAGAAGAGACAGCAAGGAAAATATGTTGAAAATATGATAAACGTTCTCAAGATAAATAGTCAAATGTTTATTGGTAAATTAGGAAGAAAATAATATTTACTTTAGTATCTAGTCATAGTGAAGTTATAATTTAGAATGGTTTATATTTTTAAAAAAATCTTTGAATGTGTATTTGAAAGAAAAATGACAAAATAAAATTTTCTAATTTGAAAGACTGGTCATACTGGTGTCTTTAATGACTGGTGTAAAAAAGGGTATAAAATATAGAAGATAGATAAAAAAATGTTTCTTTTGTCTTTTATCGAGACAAATTGAAGTTATTGAGTTTTAAATATATAAAATATTACAGCAAAATAATGTGATAAAAAGTATGGAAAATATTTCCAAGATAACTGATGGAATGTCTTAAGTACACTTTTAATTGATAAATTAGAAAGAAAATAATAATTTTAGTTTATACTTTGTTCTATACTTATTTGATCCACCAGGTACATTCATATTTACTTCTATTATTTGACAACTTTGTCTTCTTTAACCAGGTTAACGCAACAAATTCTCACTTTTTTCGTAGATAGAGAGTTGAAGGTGAAAATTAAGGACGGTTAAAAATAAAATGCATGCCATAAAACATAATTTTTATTAATTTCAATTTAAAATTTTAATTATTTACGACTTTTCACCGTTTTTGTGTCCTTAAGCATTGACAATGATGTAAATAAAATTCCAAGAAAGTGACATAATCCCATCAAATTCTCCATAAAATTAAACGATATCAAGTATCTTTTCGTTCCGATCAATAGATCATGTTCGGATAATTAACACCGGAGTCCGCTACTACGTAATGATATGCATATTAAGAACTAAACTCCGACTGAAAAGTAAGTATGCAAATCAAACAACAAACACATTCGGGTTGTATATATATAAAGACCGTAACATTGTTAACAATGATACTAATAGCATTTCCACACAAACGGTGCGTCCTCAACTCAAATTTTGTTTACTTTAATGCGAACGATAAACACTGAGCGTTAACGAAATCTTCGATTTACACTTTGAAGATTTCACGGTGTGGTAATTTCGGTGAATTTTTTTTTGCAGATGGGGAGGGTCCGGTGGCTGGAGAGTCTCGTTTTTCTCGTGTCTTTGACTGTGATATGTGCTCAAATAGACGATTTCTTCGATCTGCGTGGACCCTATTGCGAAACGAACAACGCCTGTTGCAACGGACGACAGGACCATTGTTCCGTGCCGATTTTAGGTAAGGCTTGATGATTCAACTGACAAGGGATGTGGTTGAAAACGTACGCACGTTGATAAAATGATATCTCTATGTTGTTGGTCGTGAATTATCTCTTCATCGCTAAACAACCGTAATTTTTTTGATAACCTAAAAACTAATGGTGTTTGTTCGGATTTAATTGTTTGGTTGAATAAATATGTCTGTGTTTAATTTGGTTGTAATAAGGAAATTGCATGATGTATAAGAGTTTCTATTTCCATATTTATTTATAAATGTATATATATACAGATAACGTAAACTAATTTAGTGCAGTTATGACGGTAATTAAACTAAGTAACTGCCTTTGATGAAATCTTCCTTTCTATTCTTGTAACCAACAAAAATAATTGAATAATTCACAAAATGTTTCCAGTTTTTTTTGTAGCAATTTTATGTGTTCTCAAACACTTAAGCTTACATAAAATTTTTATGTAGAATGTCGAAACAGAATTAACACTTGAAATTTTTAATTATTACTCATCTTTTATGTATTATGGTTTTATCTAAAAATATTTATTTATTTATTTATTTAATAAAAACAACCACCAAAATAAACATTTAAATGATGACACAAGTTTTTATAGAAGATAGCTACAACTATAAACTAAAAATTAATCAATAATTTTTAGAATTCTTTGTTATATTTCAAAAAAGTTAGATTTAAATGTATTTCTATTGAAAACAATTGTGAATATTTACAATAATAATAATTACAAAATATTGCTAGTTTTTCTTATGTTTTGGGGAAAGATTCGAAAACAAATTTTTTACATAAATTAAAAAATATATATACTACTTATTTTTTAATTGTTATTGTTTTGTATATAAACAAATAAGTTTTAAATCTAATATGTTTAATTAATTGAATTTCATTATCTATAGAATTTTCAAAAAATGCTTCAAATTTTACGGAGTAGTTCACTTAATTTATTCAGTTTGTCAAGAATGCAAAAAGGTACAAATTTGAAATTTTTATAACAATTATAACTTGATTTTGACTACTTTTTTAATTTATTTTGAAAAGTGACATCAACTGTGTTATTTTCAATGAAACATCCTGTATATTTTTGTATTTTTAAACTCTTTATATAAATCCAGATAAAATGGCTGTATCTTGTCTCTTACCTAAACCCAATACTTTTTGAGTTATTAGTATTTGTCGTAAACTTTTGACAGATGGTTTATCTAAAATGTCTGTAAAACCAAAATTTTTGATGCTGCAAAGTTTATTTTTGACATAAACGTTCACCAAGGACGATCCTGTAAGAAACCATGATTAGTACTTTACATTATACAGGTAGTTCGTAATACACATACTACACCTCATTACTTTATAATTGTTATAAAAATTTCAGATCAATACATTTTTTGTTCTCCACAAACTAAATATATAAATATATGTAAAATTTGAGTCACTTGATAAAAAGCCACCAAATACGTAAAACATTTAAATGATAATAAGTTTTTAAATATGAAAGCTAAATTAAAGGATGATGATTAACTTTTTTTTGGTTTTTATATCAACATTAAAGAATAACTGTTAGATAATTCTGACTTTTATTTTAAATTAAATAAATGTAGTCATATCATCAGAGCAAATAACGATTTTAATTATTAATTGTTATCTATGAATAAATGTAGATAATATATAATAATTATAAGACGTGATACTAGCTGAAACCTAAAAAATATTAAGGATTAAAAAAAAACCCTTTTTAATTAACGAAGACATGATGATTTTTTATGTATTATTTATTATTAGGGTTATTTTACCAATAATATGTAAAAGTTATTCTTGACTTGTAAATCTAGCATCTCTCCAGTTCAATAAAATTGTTAAATTTTCAGGCACACTTTGCTATTGTGACGACTTCTGCAATTCCACGGGCACACATTTCGACTGTTGCCCGGACTACTGGACGTATTGCAAGGGATTACCGTTGCCCACCACCTACGCACCGCCCACTACGACGAGACCGTCTGACCCCCTGCCGCTGCTATACTGTAGCCACAAGGGACAACAATACCAGCCACGTAAACCCTTCCAAGACAACTGTAATAGATGGTAGACGATTATCAGTTTCGATTTTTTGGGGGTATTTATGCATAAATAACGATTTTTTAGTGAGTGCACTGTATCGGGCACCAAGGCGATTCTGGAATGCGAGGACAATATTTGCTTGCAAGATGAACGCATCATCGAAACCGTTAACAGATCGCCCAATTATGGATGGACTGCTGCCAACTACAGTGAATTTTGGGGCAGGACTTTGAGCGATGGCATTTCATTAAGGTACTGCTAATTTAATTGTCAACTTATGCTCACCAATGTTTTTTCAGACTGGGCACCATCGAACCAAAAGAGGTGGTCATGAGGATGCAGCCGGTTATTAAAGTGTACGACCCAACGGCTCTGCCAAGATCGTTCGATTCTCTGGAGAAATGGCCCAGTTGGATCCTGCCCATCCAGGATCAGTTGTGGTGCGGTTCCTCCTGGGCCGTCTCCACCGCTTCCGTGGCGTCCGACAGGTACTCGATTATTTCACAGGGTCGTGAGAAGGTGCAGCTGAGTGCTCAGAATCTGTTATCTTGTGACATGAACAATATGAAAACTCGGGATGCCTGCAATGGAGGACATCTTGACAAGGCGTGGTTGTTCATTAGGAAATTTGGGTAAGTGGACGCTTTATATGGACTTTAGCAGTGTTAATTTATTTTTATGTTCCAGGCTGGTGGACGAAGACTGTTTCCCATACAGAGCTAAATACGAACATTGCTCCATCAAACGTAAGGGTAATTGGGCTGATGTTGGTTGCAGACCTTTTAATCCTGAAAGGAGACATAGATACAAAGTTAGTCCTGCTTACAGGCTACGTAATGAAACTGATATTATGTATGAAATCGAACAGTCTGGACCAGTGCAAGGTATAAGTTCACATTATGACCTCAAACATTTGTTAATGAGAGTTTTTAGCAACCATAAGGGTGTACCATGACTTCTTCTCTTACAAATCAGGAATCTACCAACATACTGATTTAGACCTCACTGAGCCAACCGGTTACCATTCAGTTAAAATTGTTGGCTGGGGTGAAGAGTACACTTCAACCGGTTTAAAGAAGTACTGGGTAAGTACAGTAAATCAACCAACAAAATCTGAAATAAATGTCATGTTTTTTTTTCTAACAGAAAGTAGCAAACAGTTGGGGTACCAAATGGGGTGAGAACGGTTATTTTAGAATACTCAAAGGAGTAAACGAATGCGACATTGAAACATTCGTAATTGGAGTCTGGCCCGAAATTGAAGGGAAAATTTTGACCACCCATCATGGACATTAATCGGTTTGTTTTATGCTAGTTTCTAATCCACATTCGAAATAAGTTCATTTTGTTTAGCTACAACTGTGTTCATTTAGTGTTTTTTTAGTTTCGTTTTATTTGCCATAAACTGCCAGTTTTTACTTAAATAATTCACATTATTTATTGACATTGTGATTGCTAGTTTGTAAAAAAAAAATGTTAGTGCAGGTGTTCAATGTAAAAATTGTAGGGTTAGATATATATTTTTGTATATTAATATTTTTCCAGTAACTTTCTCATCATCTTTACAAATAAAGTATTTTAAATTACAAAAACGTGCAATTTTATTTCTTTAATTATTAGCCACAATATCTTTTTATAGACATTTTGTTGTGGTTTATCATTTCACATCACACACAACTCAGTAAACAACATATTAATAATTGTCACTCAACAAGTAACTACCTCTTAACCTGATTAATCTTGACGTTATCACTTTTTTATATGATCCAGCTTCTTTATGTAATGTATTATTGAGTAATTGGCGTAATTTAATAGAAAAATGTCTGAACATAAAATTAAACACATTTTTTTTATTATTAAAAATCATATTTCACCAGTTCTTATTATTTTTATCAATCCATCCACATTGTTATTCTTTATTGCCGTTCTGCAATGATTTATCATGTTGGCGGCTGTTTGTCCAACTATAATAAGAAACAAATCAATTATTGTCATTGAGTACCGCTTTAAAAGCAATTACCTCTTAATCTAGATGCTCTTTGTATAATAGCATTAATTTTTTTCATACTATCTACTCCGTCATTATAATTCTGCAATCTTATGTTGTGTCCATTTATAATTTCCTTATTCAGTCCCATCAGTTCAGTGTAATATTTAGGCATCTCCTTACTGCAATTAAAAGTTCTTAGCACAGAACTAGTTTTCTTTTTATAGTCTTACATATCGTTGAGTCTTGCATCTTCGGCACGTATTACTAAAGTCCTAATTTGACCTAACCGGTCTGCTATGTCGGTGCCCAGTCTTAAGCGGGCATCCTGGATCTCCTGCAACTTCTCCATCAAATTCCTCAAGTTCTCTTCTTCGCTGGGATAGTTGGCAGTCGACTGGAAACAAGCAGGCCATTAAAGTTTCAATTCACAACTGCTCCAACTTACCTCCAAGTTATCCAAATTCAGAAACGCGGCCAGAGATTGCACCAAATCGGACGCCAGCGTCATATTGTCGGCATAAAAAACAACCTTGCCGGAAATTTCAAACACCAGCACGATCTCTTGGTCGTTCCTTAAGTTCTTCAGGTTTATGACCAAACTGGGGCCGGATTCGAACTCCAAATCGGAGGAGAAGAGGAAGTTTTGATTGATCCACATGCATATCCTTTGGATTCGTTCGTTGACTTTAAATTCCACGTACTCCTTGGGCTTGGTTTGGAAATTGTGCCTTTGTAAGGAGTACATGGAGAAGCGTGGCAGCTGACGCGTTACCTCGAACACGTGGAATTGGATGCTGTTTGGGTAGCCGACCAATGCCTGAAAATAATACGGGTAATGGCAATAAACAACTGAGGTAGCTCTTTACTTTTATGTGGATGTCGACTGGAGTGTCTTTTAGAAGAAACAAGGGCACGGACAGCTCAGATTTGAGTTGAGCAGTTGAAGGGTGCACTACGTGCGTCTCCCCTTTAAAAATGCCCTCAGCAAATATCATAATGGCTCTTATAATGGTTGTATTGTTGGTTGCCACGTAAATTTCCACGTGTGGCTTCACATTTTTCTTTCCTTCGTTAGTGTTAATGGCGATTTGTAGTCTGGTGTTGGCGGGTATGACTCCATGACTCTCAAAACTCTCCGTCTGGCTCATTGCTGTTTCGTTGTACTTGGTGTTGTTTTCGTAGTGCTTCAATTCTGTTATCAGAGCTTGCTTTTGAGCCAATAACATTCTGACAGTGTCTTGCTCGTTGCCTACTCCAGGAATGGTGGGCAAGGTCTTAGTTGTTGAATATCCCTTAACTACAACAAAAATTATTACAAAGTGCTCAAATTAATTAAAAATTATTAAAAACACCTTCTCCCTCCATTGATATACAAATTAGATCAGTTTTGCCATTGGATCTGTAGTCACCTTCAACAATACCAGCCAGACCAGAATTCATGACGTCTTTGAAGAACACCTCCCCAGTTTTGACGGACCTGCAATCTATTTTGCCGTTGGACCAGCCTGTGATTAATTGCAAGCTAGACTGGCCCAGTAAGTCATAACAACGTAGGGAAATTGCAAAGTTTTTTGACTGTAAAATAAACCTCATTAAGTGTCTTTGATCATCAAACAATTAAATAATCATACTTTTACTCTCCAGAGTCGCAGCTCTTGCTCATAAACACCTACAGTACCATTGGATACAGAATAGGCAAACCTATTGTCTGGTAAAGCCACCAAATTGGTTACCACTTCAGTCTCAACGAGTTCCGCTAGTACTTGATCTCCTTTGAACACTCGAATGTTGAAATCTTCAGAACTGACTATCAACTAAAATATAATTTTGTTTAAGGAAGCATTCCAGGCAACATAGCTAAGTCGTACCTCATTCATACCATCTTTGTTGTAGTCCATGAGAATGATAGAAGTAACCACATCACCTACAGCGGTCCAAAACACTTCCTCACCCTTATGATTGTAACCGTGCACCGAAGAATTGCCTCCGACCATTAAAATTTGCGTCTTGTGGTCCCGAAACGAACCCAACGCCAAAGACTTGACGCCATCCGGACATTCTTTGAAGAACACGTCTTTGTTGTCGTGCACGTGGTACGCCAGAACGTTTGTTTCGGTACCGATTATTAGTACATCTTTCTCATCGTCTGGTAAAAATTGTCCTGTGCAAAGAGAAGAAATCGTTTCGTTAACGTTTAGTGTTGCTATTTCTTTATTGGATTCAGACCATACTATTCGACCTGTGACAACAGCGTTTCTTCTGTGGGGACTGTGAATTAACACCTGAAATTTACAAGTTTTTATTTGTGTTTTGTATTGAACACATTCTTAATCATGAGTTTTAGGTTATTAATGTGTTTCTTGAAGACTTACTTTGTCTGCAGTGGTTGCAGCAGTAACACATGGATGGGTACCATCATATTTGCCGATGGTTACTAGATTAGGCACAATTTTATAATTTAATTCTAGTGTAAAAACAGGCCTTATTAGTTTATCCATAGCTTAACACAGTAACTGCAACGCCACGTTTCAGCTGACAATGAAATTCTAATAGATACAAACAAAACGGTCGTCAGGGAAATATCGATTTTATTGAGGTTGGTCAGTTTTCAACGTATCCTGATAGGGAGATATTAAAAAGAATGTTCATTCACATCTTTTATTTATAAAATGTATATAGAAACAATTAACAAAATATCTGTATAAATATGATAACCCTAATCCTTATTTCACGATTCAGTCTTACAATCTGATTTTCCCATTATTAATTCCTTCATAGATTTCCTTCGTTACTTCGGAGTATCTAGAATTTTTTGCATCCAAGTAATAAACGGTTTCGTCCTTTTTATCAATACTATAGCCACTATCCTTTAAATCCTTCTTCTTAATTTTGAAGGTGCCGGTCATGTCTACAGATTTCACAACTCTCAGGAATATTGGAACAGCATATGAGGGTAAATTTGCTTTGAGATTTTGATACAACTTTTCTTTATCTAAATTGTCTTGAGGGTCTACGATAGCCATCATTCCCGCCCTGCCTTCAGTACCTGGAATCTAGAATACAAAAAAAATGTATAATATAAGTACTAAGTCATTATTAATTTGTTACCTCAACGCCATACACGGTGGCGTCCTTCAAGTCAGTTACATTACTAATAACACCTTCAACCTCACTGGTTGCCACATTCTCCCCCTTCCACCTGAATGTATCACCAGTTCTGTCCTTGAAATAGAAGTACCCATAGTCATCCTGAACCAAAACGTCACCAGTGTTGAAGTACATGTCGCCGTTGGTAAAAACGTTCTTGAAAATTTTCTTTTCGGTTGCTTTCTTGTCGGCGTATCCTGTAAAATTACTGACTGCCCTTTTGGGATTAATTTTACCGACCAGTAGGCCAGGTTCGTTGAAGTCGCAACGGATGCAATAGCCCTCCTTGTTTCTAATCGGTTCTCCGGTTTCTTCGTCTATTTTCAACAGTGCCACGGGATAAACGTTGAAATGCAAAATTGGCACGAAGCCCACTGCTCCTGGTTTATTGTCGATGTTGACTGAAACCAAAATATTTTTGCTGGAGTTTTGAAAGTCTTAGACTACATACTTAAGTTGGAATTTCCTTCGGTGGCACCATAAAACTCGATTATGTGGTTAATGTGGAACGTTTCGGCGAATTTATTCCAAATTTGCGGTCTTAAGCCGTTGCCAAACATTTTTTTGACTGAATGATCAATCACTGTTCCTTCTTTGTGGACCGTCAGCAAATATCTGCATATTTCTCCAATGTATTGGGCCGCCTAAAAGGTAATACCATTAGGGTAGTCCAAAATTAAATTTACTAAAGACCGTACCGTGCAGTTGTACTTCTTACAATCGACCCAGAAGTTTGTAGCCGAAAATTTCTTCCTTAAAGCCATGGGGGTGCCGTAAAGTAGAGTCTGGCCGGCTCCCATTATTCCTCCGGCAGTGTGGTACAAAGGAAGCGGGTTGTAGACGAGGTCGTCCTCAGTGAAGGTGCCCATGTGATGCATACCAGCCACAACGAACATAAATCTAGCAACAACAATGTCAGCATTTTGCTTTTCTTTTTTGTTTAGACCTCCATCTACCTCAGATTACTGATGACCGCAGCCTTGGGCAAACCTGTGGTGCCGGAAGTGAACACATAAACAATTTTGTCCTTGGGATTACCCAAGTCCGTTTCCTCCGGACGAGTGGCCGGAACATCCTTCAGTTCTTCACGGAGGTTCCTCGACAGGCTGGACGTGGTGGTCTTTGCGGGGTCCTCGTTTATTTGATACAGTTGTTTGCAGTCAATTCTTTGAATAATTTGCTCTAGAACTACGCACAATCATGTCATTAAAATTTAATCGACTAACTTAGTCACACATGGCTCAATTTGAATGTAACACAATTAAGTCGTAAAACTATTTTCATGTGATAAATTTTTGACTTTGAATACCAAATGCCACAGACGTAATACCCACTTTTTTCGTGTGAACCTCCATGGACTATTGCTTTCGCCTTGGAAACGTTTAAACAATGTATTAGTGGATCGGCCGTCAAGTTTGTGTTAATCAGGGCCGTCACAACGCCCAATTTGGACAAACCCATCCATATTCCAATGTACTCCGGTCGGTTTTCGAGAATCAAACACACCGTGTCGTCCTTCCGTAAACCTTTGGCTTTGAAATAGTTTGCTATTTTATTGCTGTACTCGTCCAACTAAAAATACCTCCGATGATAATCACCATTGTTAATTATTAGATTGGTAAACAAATACTTGCTGATAAGTCCATTTGTCTTCTTCAAAGTAATAGGCTATTTTGTCGGGATGTTTCCTGGCGTATTTCTCGAACAGTTTCGGTACTGTTTCGTTGTTTTTCTCCCATAATATTATGTCCAAGTTTATCAAGAAAAAACGCCAAGCGGCCCTAAAATTTTTATATATTGGTAATTGTTTATTATATGTTAATAATTTCAGTTCAAGGCTTATAGAAAAATTAATAATATTATCTAGATTGCCTTTCATTCCAATTTTCATATCAGTAAAATATAATATTGTGTGATAATGGCATTATTCAACTGGTTGCTGAACTTAAATTATTTATGCACAAGAATGTTATCAATTGTATTAAATGTCTCTTAAATACATATATAAATAACCTAACAATTTATGTATGAACGTAATTTTAAAAGTATTGATAAATGAGCCTAATCTCATTATTAGTAAACATTTTCTAAACACAATTTGTAAAATATATCTTTAACCTTCTGGACAAAGTTTGAAGCCAAATTAATCTCTATTGTCGTCATAAAAGTATAAATAAACAACATGTAATAATTTATACAAAAGATATACATTTACAAAACATTTTACTTTAATTGGTTTTATAATTAGGGGAGTTTTGTCCTTACAATAGTAAAAATTGATTTAAAAGTAACTTACGTTAAATCTCTTGGAAGACTTTTGTAGATGCAGTATAAAGTATGACGACGTTTACTGCTTACTAATACGTAAATTAGAGTCGAGATAAAAAATGCCAAAAATAAAGTAATCTGTAACAAAAATTATCAGTCAGTCATAGTAAAAATATAAACAAATACTTTCGACACAAATAATAAGCTAGAATATGTATTGCATTTGCCAAAATTCATTTATTTTTGATTTAATCAATTAATCCATCAAGATCTTTGGTAAATGCTTAAAATTAAAAAATAAAAAACATTGAATTCATTAATAAGGACCAGTTTTAATAATAATTTTTCAAATTGAAAAACTAATTTATTCAAGCATTTTAGACAGTAACTGCAACAGGATGAAAACATTCCACAGTGAATAATTTATAATATAAACAAATGATTTCCTCACAAATAAGTTATGTATGTATGTAATAATATATGTATTTGCCAAAAATTCATTGATGTTAAAGATTTAACCAATTAATTCATCAAGATTTTTGGTAAATAATTGAAATTAAAAAATAAAAACATTGAATTTATTAATAAGAATCAGTTTTAATAATAATTTTTAGTTTTTCAAATTGAAACACTAATTTATTTAAGCATTTTAGACAGTAATTGCAACACAATATTAACAACAGGATGAAACTGTGCCATAATTTAATTACTATACAATCCACAGTGAATAATTTAAAATATAAACAAATGATTTCCACACAAATAAGTTAGGATAATATATGTTTTTGCCAAAAAATCATTGATTTTAAAGATTTAACCAATTAATTCTTCAAGATTTTTGGTAAATACTTCAAATTAAAAAATAAAAAACATTGAATTCATTAATAAAAACCAGTTACAATATAATTTTTAGATTTTCAAATTGAAATACTAATTTATTCAAGCATTTTAGATAGTAATTACAACACAATATTAACAACAGGATGAAACTGTGCCATAGTTTAATTATTATACATTCCACAATGAATAACAATATCATTGGTTCACGTTAAGAATAGACACCAAGAATGTATAAGTGCAATATTCTGATAAATTTTGTAAACATGCTAATTAAAAAAGCAAATTAGTGGCAAATGCTGAAACGAAATAAAAAAATATTAGTAAAATTTCCTAAAGTGATCGTCGTAGAATAACTGTTAATTTAACAATTTCGTCACTCACCATTTTTCCTGAACGATCCGCAGCCAAATGAAGTCAACAATTCAGGGAGCGCGTCTCGGTCAACATTGATCTTGTACCGCGTGTGCCGCAAGATAAACCCACCGACCAGAAAATCAAATCGAAGTCAGGAAAACGAGGCGATTTGGCGACGTTCGCGGCCTTCCAACTGTAAAGTGCCCCGACGTCGTTCGCGATCGAGACCGTTCGTACGTTCTTCAGATAACACAGTTAGTTTCTTCATTATCGCCGACCATTGTTATGGGTTGATGGCCTTCGCCGCGGAATATGGTCCGCTTTTTTTCCTCTAATGGTTATGACGGAAATGGATTTTTATAAATTAGGCATATCTTATCGAAACTATGAGGTATATGATGCATGTTTACAAAATACGCAAAATATAATTTTAGTGAAATGTTGCCTAATGACGATTAGTTCTAAATTATATTAATGTGGACTTTAGACTCCTTATAGAGACGTAATAGGTTTCTATGTCAGTTTAGGTGAGACATAATCAGTAACAATTGACAAAATTAATTTGTGCTGTTCATTCATGGCATCATTCAAATGTGATGTTAATGATCTATAAAAGAATGATGAATGGTTCTTAAAAAATTGCACATGGGACCTTTTGAAAATAGGTTTTTTAAACTTTAACTAATTCAATTATGGATAATACAAAAAAAGTATGATAAATTAAGAAATTTAAATTTATGCCGTCAATAAAATTTTTTGCAACATTAATAATCTCCAGTTTCATTTTATTACTATGTAAAACTATAAAAAATTTTCAAAATGCAATATATATATATATATATATATACAGGGTGTCTCTATTAGGAAGCATATTGGTATATAGGTAAGTTGAGGTCAAAAATATATAGTTCATTTTTGTGCATTCAATTTAGACACAAGACTAAAGGTTGCACAAACATATATTAATTACTCTGGTCTCAGATGGTAAACAATATATCCATCGTTTTCCAAATAACCTAGACGCATTTCAAAAAGTTTGAGATGTGATGGAGGAAATAAAATGAGAGAACCAGTTACCAACGATAAATTACCAGTTACATGGATTTTTACGTATGATAATGGTCCGCAACATCATTCAAGTTTTTCAAAATTGGTTAAAAAAATGTGTCAATATTTTAGTATTTGAGATATTCTAGCCTATTATTCAATTATTTTTTTTCTATGAATTTTGTTTAATGTAGGACAAAAAATAAAATTTTTTCAGAGAATGAAAAGTACTATAAAATAATAAAGTTATTATAACTAATATTAACGACAATAATTTTAAAACCTGGACTGAAAAATTCAAGTAATTAAAAGATTCTAGCTTGTTTTTCATTTATTTGTTTTTATGAATTTAGTTCAAAATTATTATAAGACAAAAAATAAAATTAAATTTATCATTTTTTCTGTGAATAAAAGTACTGTAATACAATAAAGTTATTAGTATTAATAATAACTACAATAATTTTAAAATTTGAACTTAAAAAATCAAGTCATTAAAATATTCTAACCTATTATTCAATTATTTTTTCTATAAATTTTATTCAACATAAATATAAGACAAAAAATAAAATTTAATTCATCATATTTTCAGTGAATAAAAAGTACTATAATATAATAGTTATTAGTACTAATATTAACGACAATAATTTTAAAACCTGGACTTAAAAAAAATTAAGTAATTAAAATATTCTAACCTATTATTCAATTATTTTTTCTATGAATTTAGTTCAAATAAGACAAAAAATAAAATTAAATTTATCATTTTTTCAATGAATAATGCAATAAAGTTATTAGTATTAATATTAATGACAATAATTTTAAAACTTGGACTAAAAAATTCAATTTCAATTCTATTTTTCATTTATTTTTTTTATGAATTTTTTTCAAAATTATTATAAGACAAAAAATAAAATTAAATTTATCATTTTTTCAGTGAATAAAAGTACTGTAATATAATAAAGTTATTAGTATTAATAATAACTACAATAATTTTAAAATCTGGACTGGATCTGGAAGTAGAAATTATTTTGATTAGGTACAAAATGAATAATTGTAGGAAGAGTATAGTGAAATTAATTTAAACAAAAAATAAAATATTTTGATTACATTTAATTGAAGATGTTTATTTATGTTTTTATGTGTGTATGGATAATTACAAATATTTATTCTGTGGTGAACATATAAATAACTGTCAACTTACTTCTCATCATTGACAGTTAATTCATCTTGGCCTTAGTCTGTACAAAGTTAATAAGGACTAATATATTGGGGGTCAGATTGACTACAAAAAGTCTCACATTTCAAAACAAACCTTACTTTATCATTGCCCATTGGACTTTGCCCAAACTCATATTCCTACTGGTCAACTTATAACACTTCTACCATTGATGCTACATTTTTTTATTAGTAAGGTGGCCAGTGGTTATACGAGCACCCTGTATATAAGTAAAATCCCCACTCTTGTAAAAAAGTGTGTATTTTGGTTGCCTATCCTCAAACAAAAATAACAAAAAACTTAATTTATGCGCCATCTATAAAATTCACACGAAACTAACTTGACGAAAGTAAAAACCGACCTGAATAAGTGTAGTTTCGAGCTTGGGCCAGCAGAGACCGCCACAACCTCAACGTAATTTCTGTAATTCCGCAGAGCCCGCAACAAACCAGTCGGGCCAAATCGGAACAGGTGTCGCCGGGCGTCGGTCCGGCGAGGTTCAAAGACTCGCGTGATGTGACCCACTTTCGGCACGAATTCCTGCACATTCCTGCACGTGTGAATCAGGTTTATGACGTCACGTGACGTAGCCGTGCCGCCTTCTGAGCGGTGCATTCGGCCGGCGGCTACGTGTGTAGTATATTATTTTTTTTTTTTTGGGTTTGGGTTTCGTACGTGGGCACGCTTTCGGTACCACCTCGTGTGTGTGTGTGTGTACGACGGGGAAAACGGAAATTTGTTTTGCTAATTTTGCTTTATTTTTTAGGTACCGCACGAACGTTTACGACCGCCGTCCAAAATAGTCTTTTTATCACCTTTAAATGTTCACGTTAAACGTGAAGACACCGAGGAATCCTCCCATTGGATGGTGTAACATTAAAATATTATTGTTTTATTGCCATATTCATGTTTTCCAATAATAAACAGGTTACAAAATAAAACACAGTAATGTTTTGTTTAATTGCCGAGATTTTTAGTTCATCGTGGATTTTTGTGTGTTGCATTTTTCTGGCGGGAAAGCGTCGCCACTATAAACTTAACGTAACAGCGGGTCCGCGTTTTATTTTTAGAAATAGTTATTCGACGTGTTTTTCTATTAATTTCCGAGACTGCATCGATTCAGGAACATGTATTTCACAAAGTGTTATTTGATACAGCAAACTTCCAAAAAATACGTGTGATAAAAACAGCTAAAAACATTTTACTTAATTAACACGTTAATTTATTCAACTACGTCAAATGCTATAAAATTATAAATCAATAAAAGTACGAAAAAAGTTAATGTAAAATTCGATCGACCTGTATGAAACTATTACATAATAAAATTTGCCGTTGGATTTGTTTACTTTCATACTTTTGTATGTTAATACAGTCATTATTCCTGCTGGCAATTTATCGGCGATTAAAAATGTAACAGGGACAATTATCGAATTACTTTTCAACGCCAATAACCTATATACTGAGAATGTTTGCTAAATTATTGATTCATTAATAAATCATGTATTACAGTTACCGCACGTTTATATAGTTATAAAATTGGTTGTCGCACATTTTTTTTTTCACGCTCATGCATTATTAATTACCTAATTCATAATTGTGTGATTGTGTGAAAATGCATTTAAAATGTCAAATCAGTTTTTACTAATGAGTCACAGTCAATTAGACCTGATTTGTCTGGGGGGGTACGTTGCAGACAATACAATTTATAGTTATATAATCCGCAATTTAAATTGTAAAGCAGTTTCTTTGCGAAGGCAATTAATGCGAGTTTTATTCGATACGTTTTTCCACGGTATCACGGAAAAAGGTATTAAAAAGGAAAACGTGTTTGTCGATTTGAACATTTGAACTTTAATATTTTTGCACGTATGGATTATGTGCGATCGCACGAAGCTGGAGACTTTAACGATAAGTTACGAAGGGAGATCATTGCCAATTGTCTGTTTGTATTCTTTGTCTGTTGTGACAACACAAATTCTTCGCATTTGTCAATTTTCTGCGGTATTTAGTGCGATGATCATGGTGGACCAAAATCCAAACCAGAAACTTCAAGAAATTGTATATAAAAACATTTAATATATTGTAAAAATAAGTAGGTAATAAACACAGCGTATAAAATAAATATAACTCCAATAAAAATAAACAAAGTAGTTTGCTAAACCCAGATTTAGTTTATCTACTGAAACTAGCCAAATGTCAACTATTCTATTTTAGTTTTATATTACTTGTTTTACCTACTTAAATTTTGTGCCATTTTAATTGTAATACCCATTTTGCCCACTCATAATTGCCAATTAGACTATAATCGTAGGGATAACTACGGTAAAATAAATGCATTAAAAATCAGATAAATCGTTTAAAAAATTGATTAAGTTATAAATATTAATAAATAATTCAATAAGTTATATAATAGAATTGGTAAAGCATAATAGCTTCATTTAAAAACTGTTAATGCGAATATTAATGCACTAATGGAGTATTATCTAATTAATAAAATTACTAAATCGAAAAAGTTAATGTTTATTTGTGTTTTTTTATATAAATTTTATTAGAAGAATTTATTAGTTTGACCTGCTTTCTTCAAAACTTGTTCTTTTTAGATCAATTCTTGGTCTTTTAACATATAACCCAAAGATTTTATCTAATTTTTTGTGCACCCTTAACATAAATATTTATTCTCATTTTATAGAACACAAACAATGTATGTTCAACGTTAATATTCAATTAGTAAAAAACACTTTCTATTAAGAATCGTCAAGGACTTAATGGACGAACTGTTTTCACTGAATTCTATTATGAATGCAGTAAACTAAATTCAATCGGTGTTTATTATTATATTCTTCACTTATTCAACGTTAATAATTGTCCTTAATTATATTAATTATAAGTTTGAATATTGCTTGGCGTTTGTTGATTATCCACAGGAAGTGAGTGGCAGGTAAAAATGATTTAAAATACCATAAACTACGTGTGTGCGCAAGTGCACATTTATCTCAGTTACATATTGTAAATTATTTGGTAACTTTCCTAAACTAAACCCGAAGGAAAACTGTGTTTGTTTTAGATTTATAAAAAATGCAGGGACCGTGCAAATATCCCGAAAGCACATCCTTGAACTAGAACCGAAAGACTAGAATCTTCGGGCTTTCACGTCTTCCAGGAAACGTATTTTATTAACACAGTTTCTTAATCCACAATTCTTATTGCGAAACTGATGTTTTTTCTTGAATTTTTCGAAATCTGTGGCAAAAGCGCATTTGTTTATTGGGTCCGGTTGGAAAATAATCTCGTTTGTTGCGCACGAATGATGAGATAAACGTAAGGGGATCGATAGTTCGAAAATATTATTAGCCACGCTTGTCCTAGTTCAATGCTAAAATCTTAAAGTTGACGTCAAAATCTTTATCACTTGACGACACACGCAAACAAACGGGACGTTTCATCAATATTGTGTTCTGATTTTTTGTTTTTTGTAATTTTCGAAACGTAACGTGGAGTTTTCATTAGTGCATGTGTGCCCCCCACTTTCACATTTTCGCGGAATTCAAACGACTTGTTCAGTTTTATCTTCGTGTTATGAAATGTTGCAAAAGTTTTCTAAATATAATTGCTGTTTGATAAATAAACAAAAATAATAAAGGATACGTATGCTTAAAACGAAGTGGAAAGTTGCTTTATAATTAAAAATGTTTGCATCTTTTGAGATGAGCATTACAGTCCAAAGTGCAGCAACAGGTTTCTTAAAAATATTTTACTACTAAACAAAATTTTATTTCATAAAACAGTGAATATATAAATTAAGTTTTTTACCTGTAATTATTACAGATTATTATTATATGTTGTTGTTATTATTTTTAAAGTGTTTAATATTTTTGAGTGTTTAATAAATTTTAAAAGTTTTTTCCTTCCTTTAAGATTAAGTGTCATCACACTTAGGTTTTGTCTGGAATTTAATTAAGTAGAAATATAATTTTTAATATTTAGATTTTTTAATATTATTATTTTTCAATAAATATTTGAAATAGTTTAATATTACATGTTATTTAATAAATTTTATATATTTTTCTATTTGAAGTTATATATTATTACAATTTAACTACGTTACAAAAATAATTTTTATTGTTTAATTTTTTTATTATTATTATTTAAAAATAAGTGAAAATATTGAAAACTTTTTAGTGTTTTACAAATTTTATAACTTTCCCTTTTTTAACATTAAATATCGCCATATTTTGTTTTTTGTTTAGAATTTAAATAAGTAGAATTATAATTTTTAGTATTTTAATTTCATAATATTATTATTTTTTTAATAAATATTTGAAATAGTTGAATATTACATGTTATTTGATAAATTTTACAATTTTTTCCATTTGAAATTATATACTCTACAAATTATTACAATTTAACTAATTTACAAAAACAAGTTTTATTGTTTAAATTTATTATTATTATTTAAAAATATGTGAAAATATTCAAAATTTTTGAGTATTTTTAAGTATTAAAGTATTATATTAAATTTAGAATTTAATTAAGTAGAAAAGTAATTTTGAATATTCTGATTTTATAATAATATATTTTTTTAATAAACATTTGAATTTGAAATTATGTATTATACATATTATTACAATTTAATTGAAGTTACAAAAATAAGTTTTATTTTTTAATTTTATTAATATTATTATTATTTAAAATTAGGTGAAAATTTTGGATTGTTTTATCAATTTCAACACTCTTTTTCCTCCTTTTAAGGTTAAGTATTATTTATTTGTCTAAAAATTTAGAAGTAGATATATAAAATTTAATATTTGAGTTTTATAGTATCATTTTTTTAATAAATTATTATTTTTTAAAATTAGGTGAAAATATAAAAAATTTTGGATTGTTTTATAAGTTTCAAAACTTTTTTTCATCCTTTTAAGACTAAATATCAGTAAATTATTATTATTATTATTATTATTTACACTCAGGTGAAAATATTGAACATTTTAGATTGTTTTATTAATTTCAAAACTTAAAGAAGTAGATAAATAAATTTTAATATTTGGGTTTTATAGTATCTTTTTTAATAAATTATTATTATTATTATCTAAAGTTTGGTGAAAATATTGAAAATTTTAGATTGTTTTATAAGTTTCAAAACTTTTTTTTCTCCTTTTATGGTTAAGGATTATTTTTTTGTCTAAAAATTTAGAATTTAAAAATAGAAATATAAATTTTAATATTGAGTTTTATAGCATCATTTTTTAGTAAATTATTATTATTATTTACAATTAGGTGAAAATATTGAAAAGTTTAGATTGTTTTATTAGTTTTAAAACTTTTTTTCCCCCTTTTAAGGTTAAGTATTATTTTTTTTTGTCTAAAAATTTAGAATTTAGAAGTAGATATATAAATTTTAATATTTGGGTTTTATAGGATCATTTTTTTAGTAAATTATTATTATTATTTAAAGTTTGGTGAAAATATTGAAAATTTTAGGTTGTTTTATAGTTTCAAAACTTTTTTTGTCCTTTTATGGTTAAATATTATTTTTTTGTATAAAAATTTAGAATTTAGAATTAGATATATAAATTTTAATATTTGGATTTTATAGTATCATTTTTTTAATAAATTATTATTATTATTTAAAATTAGATGAAAATATTGAAACATTTTTTCCTCCTTTTATGGTTAAGTATTACTTTTTTGTCTGAAAATTTAGAATTTAGAAGTAGATATATAAATTTTAATATTTAGATTTTATAGTATCACTTTTTTTAATAAATTATTCTTATTATTATTTAAAATTAGATGAAAATATTGAAAATTTTTTTACTCCTTTTATGGTTAAGTATTGTTTTTTTGTCTAAAAATTTAGAATTTAGAAGTAGATATACAAATATTATTAATTATTAATATTATTATTAATATTTGGGTTTTATGGTATCATTTTTTTAGTAAATATTTAATAAAAATATTGAATTTTATAAATTTTACATTTTTATATTTCAGATCACATATCACAC
Source organism: Aethina tumida (assembly GCF_024364675.1). Taxonomy (NCBI): domain Eukaryota; kingdom Metazoa; phylum Arthropoda; class Insecta; order Coleoptera; family Nitidulidae; genus Aethina; species Aethina tumida. The sequence goes on along the minus strand of NC_065435.1, from coordinate 39,955,649 downwards.
ATATAAAGTTTTTGTCCATAATTATCACAATTTAATTCAATAAAAGTAAGTAATTTTAATTAATAATATATTTTTTGTTGATGTTTTTTAATAAATATTTGAAAATGTTTAAGATTGCATGTTATTTTATAAATTTTACAACTTTTTTTCCCACTTGAGATCTTTAATGGACATGTAAAAAGTTTTACTGTAATTTAGTTAATGTAGCGATAAAACGTGAAGTATGTAAAAGTCCTTTAACGACATTATATCGTCCTTTTTGTTAAATATAGATTAAGGGTTCTAGAACATATAAATATTAAAGTAGATAATTTATATAGTCTTCACCTACACGTACGTAAATTATTACATATTATCGTCATTACGGTTGTTCTTATTGTAGTACACACATACACACACGCACATGAGTGTATCATCAAAGAGTTTTCCTGAGTTTGGAGTCGGGAATAAATTTAGAAACATCGCGATCACCCTTTTTGGACCAGACGCAATTGTGTGGTGCAACCAAAACTGTTTACCCCAAATACAAATACAGTAAAAAAAAAAAAAAAATAACAAGTGAACAACAAAACAAGACGGCAGTACACACGACGTCGATGTCTCCGGCCAGCCCGTATGTGCATGTGTATGTGAGTGTGTACGTGTGTGTGTGTGTCCACAGACACACAAACGTACATAAAAAATATTACGTCAAAAAAGTGTTATATAGCATGAAATCAAATCGGCGGTGTTTCACTTTCAAAAAGCACGTCAGCAGCGGCGACTCTAGCGACATTGCGCGCATGATCTCGCATCCGTTTTTACTTGCAGGAAAAACGCGCCGAGCGAGCTCAGTATCTAGTTGGCTTGGGCAAGCGCACGGACGTGTGGTACCCAAGTAGGCTGTGCACACTTGGAACGCTCGCCTATCAGTACCTACTGTCGACTTCGCTCCTTCCGTTCGGTGCGATACCCGCGAAAAGTCTTCAATGAAAATCCCGTCGAGCCGTGCGGATTCCTGCTGAATCGTCGCCGGTCACCGTTCCCCGTTCCCGTACTTGTCAGTACCGCGCGGGCACCCCGAGGATTTGAGTGAACGATTTTATTTTTTTTTTTACATTATTTTGGTGCTACAGTGACAGATAACATGTAAAAGAGGAGTGACAATTAAATTAGAAAGTGCGATACGCGTGTGCGTGTATATTTAAACTATTAAATTTTCGGACGCAAGTTTCGGCAAAGTGAAAGTGGCCCGTCGCAGTGAAAGTCAACCTATTGTTAGTTTCAGACGGTTCGAACGCAACGATGGATTCACCCCAAATGTACGATAACCAACAGCACTCGCAGACCAACGGCGTGATTAACAGCAATGAGGCGAAAAAAACGGTCATCATGAACAACAACAACAACAACCTGACGACCCTAAACAACAACACGGGCAATTCGAAGCAGACGGCCGCCCTGCTGAAGCAGCACCAGCTGCAGCAGTACCAGCAGCACGGCGAGCTGAGCGACCTCAACACACCGGAAATATCGCTCGATCTGCAGGGCCTGATCGACGACTCGCAGTTCAGCGACGGCCTCTTCACCGACATCCTGCAGTCGCAGGGCAAGCACATCCAGAACCTGCACTCGCGACAGGTGATGGGCGTGCAGGGCTCGAACTACCCGAGGACGACGCTGGCGTACATGCCGCAGCCCGTCCACAGTGGTGCTACGTACTCGGCCACCCAAAATTCGAACAGTGACTCGAACAGTTCGGTCGGAAGTGACGTGCCGAGTATCAAAGAGGAGCCCGTCGATCCGGCGGAGTTCTCCAGACGGCAATCATGCAACGTGCTGCCCAACAGCTACATGCCGGGTGCGGGCTACACGAACCCCGGCTCCACCTTCACCACCCTCAACCCCAGTCCGGCGATACATCACCAGCTGAACATGAACGCGATGAAGAACAAGTCGGTCATGATGAACAATCACGTGGCGAGGAAGAGCATGAAGCCCTGCGATAAGAACAGCGAGGAGTACAGGAGGCGCAGGGAGAGGAACAACATTGCGGTGAGGAAGAGCAGGGAAAAGGCGAAAGTCCGTACCAGGGAGACGGAGGAGAAAGTCAAGATACTGCTGAAGGAAAACGAAAGACTGCAAAAGAAGATCGAGCTGATGACCGAGGAGCTGAACGTGCTGCGGAGTCTGTTTTCCAACGTGGGCGTGCTGCCCGAACACGTCCATCGGGAGATCAACAAGCACCTGGACACCTTTCAAATGCAGCAGCAGCAACAGCAACATATGTAAGGGCACATTTACTACTCGTCATATTTATCATTCATGATTTTGCGCCTCCTCTACTTCAATCGTTCAATTGTTACCGTTCTGTTTTAATTGTTCAGGTCGGAAGACAACAGACAGAGGATGATGGAAATGCACGACTACGGACCGTAGCATCCAACGTTACCTTAACGTTAAGCCGTAGGCGTCAGGTAATGAAAAATCAAAACGAATTCGAAGCTTTAATCTTGTGAAATTTTTGACAATAAACCACTGTTTTGTTGTTGTTATTGTTGCCTGTCGAATGTTTTCTTATTTTCTCGGAGAGTTACTTTATTATATACGGATCTTAAAGATTCAGCTTTAGTATATTTACTAGATCTCCTCTACCTTAAAGAGTAATGACGTGTTCTGAACTATTTAATTTATTTGTAAGTAAACGCAATCGGGGCGTACGACGCCCAAATCGCGGTCATTTTCATTTTTTTAGTTATGCAACTATGTGTTTTTTTTTTTTTTTTTGCTTTTTGGGTGAACAACGAGATTGTTGCGATTTGGCCGTTGGGCGCCCAGAAGTTTTGTTAACGGGTATTAAATGATAAATTATAGTTTTATTCCGTTCGAATTTTGTGATCAATAAAAGTGTATTTAAAATACGAATATATTTTTTAACCGATGCAATGATGTACCTTCTTAATTATTAGTAAATTAATTGTATTTTTAGGTATATTTTTTTATGACAAAAAATATATCGTTGTTGTATCTTTATTATTTTATTGTAATATATTGTTAAATTTAAGATTATTCTGTATATGTATGTATAGTGTATTTGTAAATCTTAATATATATTTCCAAAGAAATACAATTTTGTATAGATGTCTTATATTGTAATGTTGTACATTTTATTTTATACTACTTAAACATGTTCTTGTTTTTATTATTTAATAAATACCTTGGAATTATAAAGAGGGTTTTATTTCCATTTTGGGGACAAATGCAGCAAGGACTTCTTAAGGTGAGCATCAAAAGGTAATTTTTACTAATTTTCTGGGGTGACAACGAAATTTTTATTTGGTCGTTGAACACCCCCAATTTTTTATTTAATAAATGTTTGGGTAAACAACGAAATTTGTGCCATTTGGTCGTTGGATACTCATTGTAAATTGTTCTAAACGCATGTTGTGGGTGAGCACTGGTTCCAACGTTACCTAAAATATCTAAATTTTGGAGAAAGTCGACGCGGAAGAGAAAGTGATTCAGCTGAAACCCGAAGGTTTCAAGGATGGGACACCGCTGAAAATCGAAACGAACAAATAAATGCGGCGATTACGGGAAAACACAATGATGTATTATCTTACATCCTCATACATTTAAGTAATATAGATTACTGAGTCAAAGTACCGTAGTACGTGAGTCAGATGAACTAAATGTGAAAGTAAATATGTATTCGGAAACATCTGGAAAAAATACTCTTATTTTCATATGTTTCATTACACAAACAATTAATGTGGCGCTGGTACGGTACTTCTGTTGGTACCGTTGTGCGTTATCACTGTAGGTAACTTATGAAAAACGTTGCGCAATTTTTAAAGGATCTTGTTTGCCATAATATCCGTAGTGTTAATCCTGCAACAATAAACCTGACATCTTCTTCAAACAACTTAAGTCGTTGAATTTCACTGTCATCCTGTAGTTTCTGTGTTGCACGTGAATGTCACGGTTTTTAATATTTCGTCGGGCTTTCGGGGGTTTTTTTATCTCCACCTTTAAACATGACCTTATTATATTTATCTTAAACTAAATAGTCTAGATAATCGGTTATCTTCTTTGTTTTCACTATTTTTTACCGCGTTTATGTTATACCATACACACAAGTTGGATTTTTATCAACGATGCATAATAGTTCATTAGATAAAAAAGGTAAAATACTTTCTTTGGCTTAACTTGATTTATTATTTGCACATGCACAAGATTAATGTACAATAATGTAACAACATAAGTGAGTGATTTTCGGTTTATCTCGTACATAACATAAGTAAACACGTGAATGAATGGCACAAAATACAAAAAAGCGTTCGGTACTGATTTGTGCCAATGTGTGGGAAAGTCAACTGATTTTTCCTGATCTCTCTTATCGTTTATTGAAGAAACAAGAAAAAAATTCCCATGTAATTTATAAAGCAAGATAATTGTTATCAACTTGTCCCTATTTGTTATTTAATACATGACACTATTGTGAACAATTTCGAAACTTGGATCTGACCATAGCCAAGAGTTTGTATATGATCCATCTGTAAATATAAACACGTCTTACCTTGAATGTTGCACGAAACTCATCAAATCATTAAATATGATAAATTATGTGTGTTAAATTAATTTTATTTATAAAATGTATCCAATTTTAACGTGCAAATAAATTGTAATGGCTTATTAATAGTTTAAAGTGGGGAAGGGTTTTGTTAACAACAATTTAGTGAAAATTATTAATTTTTAATAATAAATCAAAATTTTGACACAAAAAATCAATTTACTCTTCAAAAAAGGGAATTTAATAAAAAATATTTTTTGAAAAAAAAAAATAATAAATTTAGAAATTTAATTTGAAAAATTTCTGTTAATTTTGTTTATAAAATTTATCCAATTTTAACGTGCAAATAAATTGAGTAAATAGCTTATTAACAGTTTAAAGCGGGGAAGGAAAAACGTCGATGGTTTTGTTATCAACAATTAATTGTAACGAAAACGTTGACCTGGCCAAAATAATAAACACAATTTACCTTGAGGTCCGATAAAATCCGGAGTGGTCGAGGTGTTTCAAGAAAACTTGACCAACTTTAGGTGTTACGACTTCGGAAATGAAATTTTTCGTTTGACAACAATAAACAATAACAAAACTAATAAATAATTACGTTTTTTGCTGTTGCAATTTAGCACAATTATTATCTGAAGTGTTTACGAAGCTGTTAGATATAGTTTTTTGGTGCATTTTGTCGACTGCAAAATATTTTGGATACGGTGACTAAAAATCTGGTTGGATCCGGTCTATGAAGATTTATCTTGTGTTTTTAAAGGCTTATATTTAACATACATCATCGTTTTCTGATAGACAATTTTAGAATAATGTAAACATATTATATTTATGTATTTTTTTTTTAATGTTCGTGGATCGTTGTATTAAAATTAAGTTTTCACTGTTTACAAGATGAGAAGCAATTTTATAAATAAATTCATAAATGTTATCATAATAACACCAATGAAAGACGACAAAAAAGTGTTAAGGAACTAGTTTTAATTTGTTGAAACGACGTTTATAACAATATCATCAACCACAATGACAATTCGTAATGAATCAATTAAATAAAAGTATCCTGGATTGCAAATCTAAAAAAAATAAATAAAGAATAAAATAAAATAAAATAAAATAAAAGATCGTGTGCATCCACATAAATAATCCTGTTGCGGAGAAGGTACCGTCCAAAAGTATGTGCACCTTGAAATAACAGCGACGCTTATATTTAGCGATTGGTATAGGTCAGTGCTAAAATATACAATTGCAACATTATAAAAATAACCGAAAAAAATAAACGCGAAATTCGTAAACACGCATAAATAATGCGATTTCGTCTGTGTGTGCGTTTTGGTTATTGAATGTGCACATTTTTGTGTGCGGGCCCGTTGGGCAACGAGCCGTGCCCGATTTTCGCTATTGTTGTGTGCGGTTTCGTCTATTATCCATAAACATAATAATACATCTCGATTTCGTTACGTAATTATATATTTTGTAATTGGTTAAGAACGGTTTGTTGCCGCCGTGTTTATTGGTACGGCCGATCGAAAAATGTGTTGGGGTTACTCAAAATTTAGGTTTTTAAAGAAAAGAAAACAGTTTATTCTTTAAAACATGGAAAATACTTTTTAGACAAAAATGAACATTTTGAGAAATTTCTGTTAATTTTTTATTAGTAAATTATAAACAATTTTAGGTTAATTATTGAAAGTTTGGATAGAATAATGATTTATTCCACATATTTTAAAAGAAGATATAAATTTAATAGTTTTTAATTAAATTATGTCTTTTTGAACAAAAAATCATTGGAAAAAGAGAATTTATCTTCCTTTTTGTATAATATAGGATTCACTACCAAAAAAAAAAAATAGATTTTTCAAAATTCAGTGAAAATTATGAAATAATCAAAATTTGAGACAATAATGAAAGAAAAAAATCAATATATTCTTCAAAAAATTTAATTTATTAAAAAATATTTTTTGAACAAAAATTGAGAAATTTGATTTTGAAAAATTTCTTTTAATTTTTTGTTAATAAATTATAAACAATTTTAGGTTAATTATTGACACTTTGGAGTAAAATAATGATTTATTCCACATGTTTTAAAAGGTCATATAAATTTGATAATTTTTAATTAAATTGTCTTTTTGAACAAAAAATTGGAAAAAGGCAATTCACCTTTTTCTTTGTATAACATTGTCTTTTTTAACAAAAAAATATTAATTTTTAATGAAATAATCAAAATTTTGACACAATAATAATTGTCAAAAATCAATTTATTCTTCGAAAAATGTAATTCAATGAAAAATATTTTTTGAAAAAAAAAATAATTAATGAAATTATGTCTTTTTGTACAAAAGATTATTGGATTCAAACAATTTATTTTCTTTTTTATAGAATAATAATAGAATTCACTGCCAAAAAAACACAGATTTTGCAAAATTTCAGTCAAAATTATTAGTTTTTAATGAAATAATCAAAGTTTGAGAAAATAATATAAGAAAAAAATCAATTTATCCCTTTTTTGTTAATTTTTAATTAAAAATTTATAAATAATTTTAGATCAATTATTGAAACATTGAAGTAAAATAGTGATTTATTTCAGATATTTTAAAACAACATACATAGTTTCTAATTAAATGATGTCTTTTTTAATAAAAAAGTATTGAAAAAAGATAATTTATCTTCTTTTTTGTACCATGAAGAATTCACAGCCAAAACAACTGTAGATTTTTCAGTGAAAAAAAGTTTCTAAAGTTTGAGACAATAATAAAAGAAAAAAAATCAATTTATCCTTTAAAAATGGTAATTTAATGAAAAATATTTATTGAACAAAAATAAACATTTTAAGAAATTTGATTTTGAAAATTTCTGTTATAAAAGAAAAAATCAATTTATTCTTTAAAAATGTAATTTAATGAAAATTATTTATTGGAAAAATTTGAGAAATTTAATTTTGAAAAATTTCTGCTAATTTTTAATTAAAAAATTATAAATAGTTTTAGATTAATTAGCGAAATTTTTGATAAAAAATTGCGATTCATTTCACATATTTTAAAAGAACATATAAATTTGTCAGTTTTTGATTAAATAATACCTTTTTAAATAAAAATACAAATTGACGCCAAAAAAAAAGATAGATTTTCCAAAATTCAGTGAAAATTTAATCAATTTTTAATGAAATAATAGAAACTTGAGACAATAATGAAAGAAAAAAAATCAATTTATTTATTAAAAAAGGTAATTTATTGGAAAGGTATTTTGAAAAATTTCTGTTGATTTTTAATTAAAAAAAAAAAATTATATGTACTTTTAGAATAATTATTGAATCTTAGTAAAATAGTGATTTATTCCACATATTTTAAAAGGACATATAAATTCGTTAGTTTGCAATTAAAATATGTTTTTTTTTTCGAATAAAAAATCAATGAAAAAAGATATTTTAAATTCTCTTTTGTACAGTTAAAACATTAATTAAAAAACAAATAAACAATTTTCGATTAATTATTGAAATGGTGATTTACATTCCTTAGTTTATAATGAAATTATTTATGTTTGTATAAAAAATGAATGGAAAAAATCAGTCAATCCATCTTTTAAAAACAAAGGTTTACTTCGAAGCTATGTCACTTCCACCAAAACACAAAATTATGACCAGAAATGGAGATTTTTGATAATAGTTTGTTTATATAATATATATGGAACGTATCGAATTTTTTCAAGGATAAACAAGGTAAATAGTACCTAACATATTTAATCTATTACAAACACGGAGCAATTTATCAAGAACAATTATCACGGAACTACTAACCCTCCGGTTTGGACGCAATGAAAAAAATCAGTCGAACAACATTAGCCAGCGACTTGTATAATATGCAAATCGGACATTAATAATTAATCATGGGCACTGTTTCAATTTGTGAACATATTAAATGGTTAATTGTTCGAAAGAGCGCGAACATAAATAAAATGGCATACGGCTGTTGTACAGGCAACAGAGAATAATTGCATTTACTTTGGCGAAGGTCGTGCAGAAGGAAGTGGTTGACACTGTCATAACCATTGGATTTTCATAATGCCGTCATAAAATGCAGCTGCTGAAAAATCAATCCCAATGACTATTTATAACTGTCATTCGCGTTACCAGGTATGATCTACGTGTGCTTGACCGTGAGGGAAACTGCCATTTTTTCTTTAATAGTTTTGTGAATTTTTTTACATTGTCAGAGTACGATTTCACGAAAGGATGCGGTGAGAGTGGATTCATTCATCAGTTAAATTTATAAAGCGGCCTTGAAATATAGTGGTGTGATTTTATTAATGGCTTCTAATTATCAGTGTGATAAGTTTTTCTTAAAACTTATATTTGCTGACGGAATAAACATGTTAGGATTTGTTTTTTACAAAAAGTATTTATGTGCATTTGTTTATAACTCATATCGGGGATTTTCCTGAGGTGAATTTGAATATTATTTATAAAACAAAGATACGAATTCCCAGACAGAACTACTACACAATAAAAAACACACAAACTATGACTAAACAATCAAATAAGCTGGTAATTCAATAATTTAAATAAAATTGTAATAAAGCAATAATAAATAGTAAGCAATATTTCTTATTTTTCTTATAATGTAATATTATAATTTTAATTTTATTTTTATTATCAACATCTTAATATTTACGAGTTGTACATGTTACTTAAATATTTTATTATCTAGTAATTAATTAGTGTATTAAAAATGTATAATTACTTGATCCAGTTTTAAAATAATAATTATTTGCGAAAAACATTTTCATTTAAGCAAATTTACTTAATTTTGTTTTGATAATTAATCCTCACATATCACTAAATAAAGAGGAAACTGAATATTTAGATTTAATTTTATTAAATTTTATTCTTTTCAAAAATTTGTACTGTTTTTTAATTTTACCAAATAAAAATTACTTTGACAACTGTAAATTTCAGTAAGTATAAATTAAAATAAATTATAATTAATTTAATTTAAAAAATTAAAAATAAATTAAATTGAAAAATAATAAAATTGTTAATTTAAAATTATAAAATTTAAAAATTAAATTTTTAATTAAAATAATTATTTAAAAAAATAAATAATAATAAATAAAATTACGCTTAAAAATTAAGCTTATGCTTAAAAATTAAAACTAACCAATTAGATATCAAAAAATGAAAATAAAAAAATAATAATAAAAGTAAATTAAATTGTGAAATAATAAAATTGTTAATTTAAATTTAAAAATTGTTAATTTAAAATTATAAAATTATTAATTTAAAATTATAAAATAAAAATAAAAAATAAAATAATTATTAAAAAAATTAATTAAAATTATGCTTAAAAATTAGAAATAACCCTTTAAGGGGTTAAATTTAAGCTGAAAAATCAAAACTAACCAAAATTAAAAATTGTAAATTTATAATAATAAAATTGTTAATTTATAATAAAAAAATTAAAAAAAATTAAATAATAAATCATTAAAAAAAAAAAATTAATTAAAATTACGCTTAAAAATTAAGCATAAGTTTAAGCTTAAAAATTGTAAATTTAAAATTATAAAATTTTTAATTTAAAATTATAAATATAGAAAAAAAAAAAAATAAATTATGCTTAAAATTAAAAATAACCTAAATTTAAGTATTAAAAAATAAAACTAACAAATTAGATTTCAAAAAATGAAAATCTAAAAGGTTAAAATTAAATTAAATTGAAAAATAATAAAATTGTTAATTTAAAATTAAAAATTTTTAATTTAACTAATTGACCAATTAGATTTCAAAAAACTAAATAACCAATACAATATATATAAAAATTAAAAATAAATATATATTTTAAGTTAAAAAAGAGCAAAAAGTAACTAATTAAATTAAGAAATTAAATAATTGTTTTAAATTTATAAAACTATGCTTAAATTACAAATAACCCATTGGATTATGAAACATTAATATTAATTTAAATTTATAAAATTTAAAAACTTAAACTTAAATATTAATAATGAATTAAATTTAAATAAAATTATTAACAATATTAATTAATTATTAATCAAACTAAAAAAATTAAAAAATTGTTAATTTAATTTTATAAAATTTAAAAAATAACATAAGGTAACCGAGGTTACAACTTTTACAAATTAACAATTTTTTCCTTTTATCTGAATTTAGAAACTAACTAAACTCAGACAAAAAAAGGACGAACAACAGAAACAAAAATTCACTATCGACACGATTCCCTGGTTGCTAACTAAACTTTGAACAATTGATGGACGAGCATGTCGGTGACGCGAACCAATAAGATTTTCCTCTACCAAAAAATGCCTAACGCGCCTAACGAAGTTTTCACATCAAAAAAACTTAAAAAATTAATAATAAACAAATCAATTTAATAAAAGTTAAAAATAATTTTGATAAAAATATTAAAATATCCTAAAAATCCTACAAAAAATATTAATTGTTCAATAATTTCTGTTAATTATTTTCTTCTTTATACCACTATGAAAAAAAACTGTTAAAATGTCAATATATATTTATTTATTCAAAAATCTCATTACTTTAAAATATATATATATATATATATATATATATATATATATATATATATATATATATATATATATATATATATATGAAAATTTAATTAGTAAAAAGAAAAGGAAAAGGTAATTAAACACATTTATTAGAGTATCAATGTTATTTTATGCGGAAGCGATCCACCGTAGGGACTAATCAATTAATTAGCCGATCGGAATGATTTATCTTTTAAGGCGAGAGGCGCAGTGGCACGCCACACACAAATAAAATGCATCCATCCACTCTTGTCGTGTATGTAAACAAATGCAAATCGCACTGAATTTATTATCCGGATGAATATTAAACGAATCGGGACGGGCTGCATGCAGCTCATTTGGTAATTGATTCGCTCCAAGATGATAACGGGATTAATCATCGGAGTGTTCAAGGATGTTATTACTATTATTATTATTATTATTATTATTATTAATTATTGTTATTACTACGTTTATACTGGCCCGTTACACCCCGTTTATTATTAATTAATAATGTTTTCATTAAAAAGTAACTTGAATAAATATTAAGTGGTATTTATCAGATTTGTTATGAAAGATAATTGAATTCATACGAAAAACAAAATCGAATCGGATCGATTCAGGCCATGATCACACACAAGGTAACTAAGACAACCCACACAAAACTCACAAACGTCAAAAGCTCAAGCAGACGTCGTAATGGAGCCCAGATTCTTCGACTTGTCCCGTCCGTTTTTCCCGACGAAGGAGAATCCGAACTGCTGCCGCAACTGCGAGAAGCGAGTCAAAATGATCACCCTGCTTCCCAATGGCATCGACGGGAACGTGGACTGGTCCTACCGCAGCGAGTACATCTGCTTGAAGAAGCATTTCTGGGATGCCGAAATCTTCAAGCAGGGAAACAGGAAGAATAAATAAGTCGTAGTTATGTAATTAATCAACTTGTTCTTGTCCACATAAAGTGTAAGATTAAGCCGCCAAATAAACAAATTTTCAGTTAATTGATTTTTTATTTTTACGTTAAACTTAGGTTAAGATTTGGGTTTTGACTGACGTTTTAGTTTTGGTCTGGGGTTCAAAATTTCCGACTTGTCTTTTCGAATTGTCCCTTTTACCCGAAGCGGGCAATTTGGAACTGTCGTTCCAACTGCGAGAGTTGGGTCAAAGGTATGCAGGTACTCCAGGGACTGCCCCCCAGGAACTGGTCCAATTCCAGCCGCTTGAAGAAAGATGTCCACAATTAGGGAGAGAAGAAGAAAAACTGAGTTGCAAATAATTATATATTATGTTGTTCAATGTAAATGCTAATCTTAATAAAATATTTAATTTATTATGGACTTTTGATTAAGTTGGGGGGCTGACTAACATTTTAACTTTGACCATGATACATACGTCTTCATGGAGTTCAAAATGTTCGATGTTTGCCCCTTTTACCAGCGGAGGACAATACGCGACGAATCACATCAATTATGTGACTTCGTGATCGTCTGACCAGTCTGTGCTTGAAAAAACAGTACCGGAATTTTTGTCCACAGCAATGGAGACAAAAAGAAGAAGTGAGTTGTAGATAATTAAGTATTTTCTTATCCATAGTAAATGAAATGTAAGTACTAATCTTTAATAAAATATTTAGTTAATTGACTTTTGATTGAGGTTAAGTTTAGGGTCATGACTAATATTTTACTTTTGACACTTTTCCCGTCTGTTTTACTCAATGACAGACAATCCGAATTGCTGTCTCAACTGTAAGAAACGCCTCAAATTGATTATGCACCTTCCTGGTGGTCTCACCAGGAATGTGAACTGCTTCAATCACAGCTAGTTCATCTGCTTGAAGAAATAGTAATGGGAATCTGATGCCCAGAACAAAGAAGAAAAATAGTAGAAGTAGGTGATGAGTAGTAAATCAAATGTAAGTACCAATCTATAATAAAATATTTTTTTTATTGACTTCTGTTTAAGGTTAAGTTTGAGATATTGACAGAATTTTAATTGTGAACACACATCCAGTTGGACCCGTGTTATCCAATGTTTGACAATCTGAATTGCTGTCTCAATTGTAAGAAATGTCCCAAATTGATTATGCACTTTCCTGGTGGTCTCACCAGGAATGTGAACTGCTTCAATCTCAGCTAGTTCATCTGCTTGAAGAAATAGTAATGGGAATCTGATGCCCAGAACAAAGAAGAAAAATAGTAGAAGTAGGTGATGAGTAGTAAATCAAATGTAAGTACCAATCTATAATAAAATATTTTTTTTATTGACTTCTGTTTAAGGTTAAGTTTGAGATATTGACAGAATTTTAATTGTGAACACACATCCAGTTGGACCCGTGTTATCCAATGTTTGACAATCTGAATTGCTGTCTCAATTGTAAGAAATGTCCCAAATTGATTATGCACTTTCCTGGTGGTCTCACCAGGAATGTGAACTGCTTCAATCACAGCTAATTCATTTGCTTGAAGAAATAGTAGTGGGAATCTGATGCCCAGAACAAGAAAGACAAAAAGAAGAAGCAGGTGATGAGTAGTAAATCAAATGTAAGTATCAATCTATCATAAACTATTTATTTTATTGACTTCTGTTTAAGGTTAAGTTTGAGATATTGACTGAATTTTAATTGTGACCACACGTCCTGTTGAACCCGTTTTATCCAATGCTTGACAATCTGAATTGCTGTCTCAATTGTAAGAAATGTCCCAAATTGATTATGCACCTTCCTGGTGGTCTCACCATGAATGTGAAATGCTTCAATCACAGCTAATTCATCTGCTTGAAGAAATAGTAGTGGGAATCTGATGTCCAGAACAAAGAAGACAAGAAGAATTAGGTGACGAGTACTAAATCAAATGTAAGTGCCAATCTATAATAAAATATTTATTTTATTGACTTCTGTTTAAGGTTATGTTTAAGATATTGAGAAAAGTTTAATTGTTACCACACACACCGGTTAAGTTTAGGGTCTTGACTGATATTTTACTTTTGACACTTCTCCCGTCCACTCAATGGTAGACAATCCGAATTGCTGTCTCAACTGTGAAAAACGCTTCAAACTCACCAAGAATGTGAAAGGTCTGAAGAAACAATAATGGAATCTGATGTCCACAAGGGAGGAAAGAAGGAGAACTGAATTGTAGATAATTCAACTAGTTCTTATCCTTAGTAAATGTATTGTTAGTCGTGATCTTTAGTTTTAGTTTAATATCTTAATCTGTTTTGAAAGAATTCTGGAAACAAATTTTATAATGGTTGGACACAAAAGTTATTAAGTATTTATTAACTATATTATGTGTATGTATTAACCAAATGTATAAAACTAAATATATATAAAAACAATTTATTTTTAAAAAGAAAATAAAATTATACACGAATATCAATAAATAATTGTTATTAAATTATTTATTCGTTAAAAATAATTAATTTCCTCTGTAAACTAAACTAAATTTTTAAATTAATGTAACCATGTAAGTATATAAACAAATATGTTTCATTAAAAATACTCAAATATTAGTAATTAATTGCTATTAAATTATTTATATAATAAAAATAATTAATTTCCTCTTAACTGTTTAAGTTTATAATATATAAAAATAAAATTCATGAATATAATTCATAAAAATCTAAAATAAAATCGATAGAACAATTTTCTTAGTCAGTTTTTTTTAAATGAATATAAACCATATTTAAAGAGTATATAAAATCAAATATTTTTTAAAAAGAAAATAAAATTATACACAAATATTGGTAATTAATTGTTATCAAATTATTTATTTGGTAAAATAATTTTCTCTCAACTTATTGAAGTTTATAGTATCAAAAAATAAAATTTATAGATATAATTGATAAAAAAACTAAATCGTTAACACAATTTCTTAGTCAGTTTTTTTTAATGAATATAAACCGTATTTAAATAGAACATAGAACAAAAATTATATATTAATATTGGTAATTACTTCTTTGTTTAATAAAAATAATTAATTTTCTTTTAATTTTTTAAATTTATAGTATAAAAATAATAAAATTGATGATATAATTGATAAAAATCTAAAATAAAACCTCCAGAACAATTTTCTTAGTAAGTCTTGGAAATTAATTGTTATTAAATTCTTTATTTGATAAAAATAATTATTTTTTCTCAACCTATTGAAGTATGAAAAAATAAAATTTATGGATATAATTGTTAAAAAACTAAAATAAAATGAGTAAAACAATTTCTTAGTCAGTTTTTTTTTAAATATTGGTAATTAATTGTTTAGTAATAAAAATAATTAACTTCCTCTTAATTTGTTAAGTTTATAATATAAAAAAATAAAATTTATAAATATAATTGATAAAAACCTAAAATAAAATCTATAGAACAATTTTCTTACACAGTTTTATTAAAAGGATATAAACAATATTTACCATAAAGAGTATATAAAAACAAATATTTTTTAAAAAGAAAATAAAATTATACTCAAATATTGTTAATTACTTGTTATCAAATTATTTACTTGATAAAAATTATTAATTTCCTCTCAACTTATTGATGTTTACAGTATCAAAGAAATAAAATTTATGGATACAACTGATAAAAAGCTAAAATGAAATCAGTAAAACAATTTCTTAGACAGTGAATATAAACCAAGTTTAAAAAGTATATAAAACAAACAATTTTTAAAATGATCTTGTACTTGATGACGTACACAAAACAAATTGAAACGCATCCAGTTACGACAAACGATGACGACCGAAACGTTTAAGAAAACGGAGTACCCGACGAACCGAAAATCGATTTATGCGTGCATCAAATTGGCGAACGTTCGGTCCCGGCTCTATTTCAGTCGGTCTTGTTTTTTTCAGCAGGGAAATGCCACCGTGCCCTCCGCCGTGCAGGCGTTCAGGCGACAGCGGCAGGACCCAGTGACACAGTGCTGGTTCTACACCGTGTGTCCGGAAATAGCAGGAAAGACAGGCGACTGCCGTTTGCAGCGGGGTAGACGCTCAATGTCACTCCTCGGCCTTCGCTATTTATACGAATACGATCAGCACCACACAACGTTTAACTTGACTTGTTCTTGTCCGTTCTTCGTGTGCGTCTCTTTCTCACTATCGTTCGCCGTTCCGCACACACACACACACACGCTCCGCTACCGGGATCCTGCGTCGTGTATTGTTGTATCTCGTGTTGCGTTACACGGATCACATCCGCCTCGGGTGGAACATGAACCGCGATCTGATGCGTTTTGCGAACTGCACGAGATCGACGGCGATGCTGTGTAGACAAATTGACTCGTATCGTTCGTAATTGTTTGAAAATTGTTTCATTTAACTGGCCGCTGCTGTTTTGCAATATTCATGAGTTAATTACATTAATTTACTTATGTGTATATGCCTAATTAACTTTTAGATTTTTATTTACAATAATTAAATTAAATAAGGAGTTTATCTAATTTTAATTGACTGTATATGAAGCATAAAAACTAATTTTAACTAGATAAATTGTTTAAAAAGTTCATATAAAAAATTATCATCGAACAGAAATTTATAATTAATAAAAAATATATTTCAAACAAATATCAAACAGATACAAATATTTCTTAAAAATAGTAAATATATTGATAAATGAAATAATTTTATATTATATATATTTATATAATCGTAATTTTATAGAAAATAGACATTTAATTTAAAATTATAGCATATAATAAAATAATTTAAAATACTATTTAGGTAAAATAAAAATAATAATTATGTAAAATTATTCTATAAAAAATTATAAAAAATTTAGTTAATTGTCTGTTTATTTTTATATTAAAACTTAACTTAAGTCTTTAAGTGGACAATTCGTCGTTCCAACTATGATAGCTGGGTCAAAGTTATGCAGGTACTCCAAGGATTGACGCCCAGGAACTGGACCAATTTCAGCTTCTTGAAGAAATATGCCCACAATCAGGGGGACAAGAAGAAAAACTGAATTGTAGATAATTATATATCGTATTGTTTAATGTAAATGCTAATCTTTAACAAAATATTTAAATTATTAACTTTTGATTAAGGTTAAGTTGAGAGGTTTGAATAATATTTTTAATTCTATCATGGAGTGTGGTATAATGTTCAATATGTCTTCCTTTTACCCAACTATCTGATACTCTGACCAGGAAAATAAAAAACTAATTAATTATAAATATATAGGGTGGTCCACTTAACTTGAAGAACGAAAAAAGTATTGATTTGAAACTTTTGTAGCAATTATAACTGTACATTTCTAATATATCTTGAACGAAATTTAAATTTGTTATTTTCAAAGACATTTTTGTATTTATCAATTCTACATGTAATTGTAAATAAAATGGCAATACCATGCCCTATACCTAAACCCAATAGTTTTTTCCAAAAATGTTCATAGATAAAGATGGTCTAACTAAAATCTCTTTAAAGTCAGCAATTTTGATGTGGGAAAGTTCTTTTTTGCCATACACATTACCGAAAGATCCTATAAGGAGCCATTATTAAAACTTCCAATATTTTATACATGGTCTTCGATATTTACGTTTAATTTTGTACATCTTAAAAAAATCAATAACAATGTTATTTTAAATGGAACACCATGTATATTTTAGCATAATTAAATAGAATAGTTAAATAATAGTGTAATGTTAATATATATACCAAATTTATTATCAATACACATAGGAAAATGAGCGTTATTTTTATATTTTTAGTCAAATCTCTATATAGAAAGTTATTTTGTTTTAAGATGTACACAATTATATGTAAATAACGAACATCCTTTATAACATTTGGGAATATTAATAATGACTCCATATAGTATGGTCCTTGGTTAATCAGTATGCCAAAAATTAATTTTTCTGCATCAAAATTGGTGACTTTACTTACATACATTTCAGTTAGACCAATTTGTCAAAATTGTTGGAAAAAAATTAATATCCCAAAAACTATTAAGATTAGGTATAGAACATGGTATAGCTATGTTACATGTAGAATTTAAAAATTCAGAAATATACAGGGTGTTTCATTGAAAATAACAAGATTGATGTCACTTTCAGCGAAACCTAAAATGAAGTATTAATAAAAATAAATTGAAAAGTGGTTCAAGTTATGTTATAACAGCTATACAAATTTTAAATCAGTACCTTTCTCTCTTCTCTAAAAATTTTTAATGGATAAGCTAGGCTCCACCCTGTATATTCTTATTCAATTAAATATATAAAAACTGTTAATAAACGCTTAGAAAGAAATTATTAATGAATCAGTATGTCAAAAATTAATTTTTCTTCATCAAAATTAGTGACTTTACATACATTTCAGTTTGATCAATCTGTGAAAATTGTTGGAAAAAAATTAATATCTCAAAAACTATGAAGATTAGGTATAGAACATAGTATAGCTATTTTATTTGCATTTAAATGTAGAATTTAAAAATTCAAAAATATAATATAAGTTATAACAGCTATACACATTTTAAATCAGTATCATTCTCTCTTCTCTAAAATTTTTTAATGGATAAGTTAGGTTCGACCCTGTATATTTTTTTTTTTCAATTAAATATAAAAAAATTATTAGTAAACGTTTAGAAAGAAATTGTTAAAGAGTTTTTAATATAATCTAATAAAGTACTAAAAATTATATAAAAACTCTTTTAGAAAGTCTTGAAAATACTATCAAAAAATTAAAAATATATTAAATATCGACAAAAACATTTCAAAATATATTGTAGAGAGTAGAGGTTAATAAAAAATATCAAATTTTAGTTACAGCTCCATTTCTAAAATATTTTCAATGTATTGCCACTTCCGGAAGTGACATTAACTTAGTTTTTTAATTGAAACTCTCAACTTATGGGGTTATAATTAAAACAACAAACTTAACGTTTGAAACTATAAACAATAATGAAACAACGTCTAATAAACTTAAAGATTATTGTCTATTACTGGTTTTATTTTGAGACATACCAAATGGTGGAAATTTACACTTAATCAAATATAAAATATTAATGCAGGAATATTCAATTAATTTGAATTAATTGTTATACTTACATGTTGTTTTATACTTGAAAATATAGTTCTTGTATAATAGTTACACCCAACATAACCTAAAATGCACTCTACACAAAATTAAATGCAAATAAATAAAATTAGGTCAAACGTGTGTCGCTTCCAGGAATCACAACATTTAGTTCCTGCATTCTGATTGGTCGACGACCAGCAAGTACAGTTTTGACGAAATTTTTAATAACAAGACGCGTCCGCAATTTTTCGCCGGTCTTCACGAATTTTTCTCCAGAATTTTTGTTAATTTATGTGCTGTTTTGACTGTTTCGTGTGATTTGAATGCTGGACCTTTTTTATTTAAATTCAGGTGAGTCTGTTTATTAGGTTAAGAATACGTATAACGACAACTACTTTTTTGTTGCCTACGTTTTAAATATCACTGTTCATAATTCCCATAAATAAAATAACGACCGTAAATCTGAAACCGCATGTTTTCATAGTTGGCCATGGATATTAAATGACAAACACCGAAAAAACGACCATTCTCATTGAATCTAATAGTAAAATGTTGAATTAATTTGCACAAATTATTATATGTACTTACATATTATTCAGTACTTGAAAATGTAGTCCCTTATAACTGCACGTAAACACCACTCGAAAATAAATGCGAATAAATTAAACGGGTCAACCGCCTATCGCTTCCAGGAATCATAAAATTCAGCGTCCTGCCTTCTGATTGGTCGGAGCGCCACCCAAGTGCAGTAACTAAATTTTTTGTGAACAAGACGCGTCTGCAATTTTTCGCCGGTTCCTAAATATTTTCGTTTTATGTTCAACACGTAAAGGTGTTTTGTCGTATTTTGTGTTTGTTCAGACTGTTTCCTGTGATTTCAACGCCGGGTTTTATGAGAACTTGAAGGAATACGGGTGAGTTTTGTTCAAACCGTTAATTAGGTTAATAATTTTTCGTTGGGACTCTGCGTTGTTATTCCTATAGTTCGTACAACGACAATGATTACTTTTTTGTCGTTTATGTCCATTTTCTAAATATCAGTGTTCATAATTCCATTAAAATGAAACTAATAAAATTGTAACTATATATTTTGTAGTTGGCCGTGGATTTCTAATGGCGGATACTGAAAATTTTCATTCGATCTAAAAATAATAATAATAAATTAAAATAAAAACAAATTACAAATTACTCACATATTATTTTATATTTGAAAATTACATCTAAACTTTGCTCTTCACAAATATAAAGGCAAACATATTGAATAGGACGATAGTCACATTGAAATCCTGCTTTCTGATTGGTCAGGGCGCCACCAAGTGCAGTTTTAGGGAATTTTTATAAGAATAGGACGCGTCCGCAATTTTTCGCCGGCTTCCAAATATTTTTATCGCTTGTTCATTATGTGGAGGTGTCGTGTGGTATTTTGAATTCGCTTTGACGGTTTCGGGTGATTTCAACGCCGGGTTTTATGAAAATTTGAAGAATTTGCCGGTAAGTTTTATTTAAACTGTTTATTAAGTTAATAATTTCATTTGTGGGACACATTGGTGTTGTTCCTATCGTACGTACAATAACAACAATTACATTACAACTATAGATATGGAATTACATTTTCGTCGTTTATGCCTATTTTCTAAATGTTAATGTTCATAATTTCAATAAACGAAGTAATAATTATAAACTTGTAAGTTTGATAGTTGGCCGTGGATTTCTAATGACGGTTATCGAAAATCTTTATCTTCTTATTGGTCAGCGGTTGCCAAGCGCAGTTTTAATAAAATTGTTTACGTTAAAAAGCGTCCTCAATTTTTTGCCTGTTTTCAAGTATTTTTGTTTTCAGCTCATTTATATAAACGTGTCACGTGGTGTTATTTGAACGCTGGACTTGACAGAAATTTGAAGAAATTACGCGTATATTTATTTAGACTACTTTACCACGTTAATTAATTTAAATGAATTAGGACAACGGTTTTATTCCTATTGTACAACGATAACAATAAATGTTTTTTGTTGTTTAAACCTATTTTCGCCATATCGATGTTAATTATTAATTAAATAAAAATTGTAAATTTTAAACATACTTTTTTATAGTTGGTTTTAAAATATTTTAAAACCATAAAATGCATTTTAATATTAAACAAAAACATTTTTGATTTGAATTAATTACATTAATTAATTATAATTATTTTTTAACTGTTCTAAAATATCTTTGATTAAGTATTCTATAAATATACAGGGTGATTCACCTAACATATTCATTAGAAATTTATGGAGAACAGAAAAGGGTTGAAAAGTAACATCAAATTTGTTGTTATTTTCAGCTATTGTTATTCAAATATTTACACTCTGTATATATTTGAATTTTTATATTCCACATGTAATTACAAATAAATAAATGTCCCAAATTTTATACAGGGTGTTTGTTATTTATATTTAATATTGAATACTTTAAACCAAATTAACTTTGTTATTTTCAATGAGTCATCATGTACATTTTGATATAATTAAATATATTAAGAAGTCTCTCGATTTGTATAAGTATTTTTTATAAATAATATGAATTATTAAGATTTGATCAAAAAATAAAATGAGGATACCACAAATTGATCTAAAATGTTTGTGAAGTCACCAATGTTGATGTTTGAAAGTTTATTTTTGGCATACATATTAACCAAGAGTCATCTTATAAGAAACCATTATTAGTACTCTGAAATTTTATATAGGGTGTTTGTTATTTACACTTAATTTTATGCATTTTATAAAATCAATAACTTTGTTATTTTCAGCGGAACACCTTTTCTATACATGAAATGAATATTTACAGATATTTTTGGTTAACGAGTATGCAAAAAATGAAGTTTCCAGCATCAAAATTGATGGCTTTACAAATGTTTTAGTTAGACCATCAATCTCTCAAAATTTTTGTAAAAAAAAAATAAAAACTATTGAATTAGGTATAGGATATGGTTTAAAAATTTTATTTAGAAATCCAAAAATATACAGTGTGTTGAATTAGCAAAGTAGTTCAAGTCTAGTTTCAATTGCTATAAAAATTCAAATTATCCATTCTCCATAAACATCTAATGAATAAGTTGTTAGGTGATTCACCCTGTATAATGATAATAATATAAAAAGTAATTAATGATTTAAATAATAATTTTGAGAGTAAATATACACAGATGTGTTTTCAATTATTAAGTTTAAGGAAAAGGAAAAAATTCGTTTGTTTTACTTTTCATAGACCAATTTTCAATTATTAAATGTAATAAATTAATTATTAATAAAAAAAAACAGTCAATTTAAAAATGATTTTATTTAATTTAATAATAAAATAATTAAATATTGACCAGAAGTTGTGACACATTTGAGATGATTGCATTTTAATTATTTTAGTTTCTGGGTACTTCCAATAATTAAGCACACGACCTTTGAACAATATTAAAATATTGAAATTTCTGTCAAATAATCAAAATATAGGGATGTCTTCAAGTCTGTGTCATAGCTTATAAAAATTATAAATAAAAACATAAAACATCGATACATAAAATTATAATAGTTGTTATTTGATCAAATACATAATAATTACTTATACACCATCTATATTTTAGCATAAAAAATCATGATTTAAATAATAATTCCAAGAGTAAATATACACAGTTGTGTTTTCAATGATTAAGTTCAAGAAAAAAGAAAATATTCGTTTTTATTTTTCATAGGCCAATTGTTCAGGCAATTTTTAAATGTAATTTTAAACTCCATTATTAAAGAAACAGTCCATTTAAAAATAGGTTTATTTAATTTAATAATAATATAATTAAATATTGAGCAGAAATGTGACACATTTGAGATGACTGCATTTTGTTTATTTTAGTTTGTGGCTGGTAATTTTAGTTTGTGGTTGGTAATTAAGCACATGACCTTTGAACAATATTAAAATATTGAAATTTCTGTCAAATAATCAAAATATAGGGATGTCTTCGCCTGTGCCACACCTAATAAAAATTATAAATAAAAACATAAAACCTCGATACATAAAATTATAATAATTGTTAAAAGTATTTGATCAAATATTATACAAAATAATCATTTATACTTTTCTTTTAAACCGTGTTATTTCTAAAACGCAATTTAATATTTTTAAACAATAATTCCTGTTTTTACATAGAGTTTGTTATGTTTCGATAACCGTTATCAAATCAATAAAACTATTTACAAAAAGTCTCCAGACACAATAAATATGTATATTTGTATTAATAAGGTGTCAATGAATGAACACGGTATACTTGTAGACAGATACACTTGAAAAAAGTGGGATACATTCATTTAGAATTTGTCATTAATTTTAGGCAGTAGTAACTGATGTTATTCTCCAGTGACAAAAATAACATTTGTGTATTAATAGGTTACGTTTAGTGAAGTTTAAAATTCAGTGGGCACGTATGCACAATACCGACTGATTAGAAAGTGAAATGTATAAATATGCATAATGCAAACAATGAACAGATCATTTATAAAGGCTTTTTTCATTTACGATGAGCCTACGTAGGTCGCTCCTAACAGCCAATACCATTTTAGTCGTCACGAAGGTAACACGTTTGAAACGAGCCGAAGATCCAATCAATTGGTGTTTTTGTAAAACTCATCACCACAATCGGTTTTCGCCGGTCGACGAACAGATTCGACGACTACACGTACCGTATGTGCATGTTGATAATTAAAATCTGCCTAGGTCCGCAATTCGTTTTAGACTACTTAAGAATAAGCAGTATTTGTTTAAATAATAAATTGTGTAGACCACGCAGTTAAATTAACATTGTTTAAAAATCCGACGGTTATCGGGAAGAGCAAAACCGACTGACCCATCAAATTGGAGTTTTCGTGGAAAGTGTCGTCACACCGTTTAGAAGCTGAGACGAAAAGTAATGTAAAGGTTGAGGCTTTCGGTCGTTGGAGTTATTTCCTAACGTTTCGCCAGCACGAGTGGCTGGCATCTTCAGAGGTCCGATTTGGTTCGTGTCACTTTGACATCTGATTCAGAACTAAATGAGAACTTAGACAACTAATGTTCTAGAAATGACGTTCTGTTCGTTGGCCGTTCTTTTCTGCTTAGCGGTTTTGGTATTTTTGAGCACTGGTGTCCATATTTTATCCAGCTTCAGTGCTTCTTCTTTTCTGTTGAAGTTTTTCCTTGCTTATGGATATCAATTGCTTCCCTAATCATTCTCTTGTGATATCCAGTTGTCGAGGCAAGCAATTGTGTACCATGGAATTTTATCTTGTGATTTCCATCTAACAGTGCATGTTCAGCTACAGCAGACTTGCCTGATTGTCCTTGTATGCAGTTTCGTTTGTGTTCCTTAATCCTAGTCCCTATTGAACGTTTTGTGGTAACGATGTATACTTTCCAGCAAGAGCATGGTATGCGGTATATCCCAGAAGCTGTTTGATGGTCTCTCCTATCTTTGGCTGATCTGAGACTGTGTTGAATCTTCCTTGTTGGTATAAAAACAGCATGGATGTTATGTTTTAATTGGTAACTTTATATATATATATATATATATATGGGAGAAAAGCTTTGCCAATCACTTAGTGAGCCCCATTTATATGTAAAGTTACCAATAAAATTCGAAATATCTTATTAAAACAGAACATCCATACTGTTTTTG
This sequence comes from Aethina tumida, assembly GCF_024364675.1. Taxonomy (NCBI): domain Eukaryota; kingdom Metazoa; phylum Arthropoda; class Insecta; order Coleoptera; family Nitidulidae; genus Aethina; species Aethina tumida. Next base: position 39,930,884 of record NC_065435.1, on the reverse strand, counting down.
TACCAACAAAGAAGACTCAACACAGTCTCAGATCAGCTAAAAGATAGGAGAGACTATCAAACAGCTTCTGGGATATATTGCATACCATGCTCTTGCTGGAAAGTATACATCGGTACCACAAAACGTTCAATAGGAACTAGGATTAAGGAACACAAACTAAACTGCATCCAAGGACAATCAGACAAGTCTACTGTAGCTGAACATGCACTGTTAGATGGAAATCAAAAGATAAAATTCCATGATACACAATTGCTTGTCCCGACAATTGGATATCACAAGAGAATCATTAGGGAAGCAATTGAAATCCATAAACACGGAAACAACTTCAACAGAAAAGAAGGAGGATTGAAGCTGGATAAAATATGGACGCCAGTGCTCAAAAACACCAAAATCGCTAAGCAGAAAAGACATCTGAAGATGCTAGCCACTCGTGCTGGCGAAACGTCAGGAAACAATTCCAACAAACGTGGACCAATAAACCCGAACTATACTATACTATAGATATGAAACGAGAAGGAAAAAAAAAAATGAAGCAGCCCGTTCAGTGAAGGATACAATGTTTGGCGGAAGTGTTTCGACTAACTGCATTCGACTGCCAAAACAAATGAATCAAGTCCTCTCGCATTATGTTATGAATATGTTTACGCGTACTAGATTTAGATTCGTGAATTTAACTTTAGAAACGCCACCTTGAATCTTTAATTAATTATTTGTTATTTTCGTTTTTCGCGGGTAATATACGATTACTTCATTAAGTAATTTATCGACGATAAATTTGATAATATTTACGGATCCCGTTTTACAGTTTACGGGGATGGTGCGAATGCAAATGTATGCGGGGGACTTATTTCGAGTGCATAGCATAATAAACTGTCGCAGGCAAATATTGGCACATGAACTGGATAGTCTAACGCACTGGCAATGACATAGAAGGCTTGCCGTGCACTATTTATTTTTATTCGACGCGGCCCGATCACACTTTGGCCAGTAATAATATACAGACAAGGGACTGGAAGAAAGTCGAACCTTGAACAATGTGTTTGTGTCGGTTTTCATGGAAATTTATATTTAAGTGATTTATGTTTAGGTATTCGATTGAATTGTTTGTTTTGTGCATTTTTTATATGTCTAATCAATTGATAAGGTTTAATTCAGTTTTAAATTGTGCGAATTTTTATCTAAATTGACTACTTTTCCTGGAGTTATTGTTATTGCACTATTATGAAATGTTTTTCGAAGTTTCATTCAGGTCGAAAAATGGTGGATACGCCATTCATAAATTTCTACTTGTCGCAATTATTACATTGTTTTGATAAATTTTGTTTATGCACTTTTATGTTTCACAATTAATTTAAATTATAGGAAATTACATATTGTATTATAATAAAAAATATTAACAATTTTCCCATTAATGTATATTAATATATATATTTTTAAATAAAATTTAACTTATATATTATTTAAAAATTTATATATAATATACAGTGTGACCTATTCACTTCTTCACCCTTTTTATTTATAATTTTCTTTAATTGAATAATATATGCCATATTCTTCACAATTAATTGAAATAATAGAAACAATTAATTTATTGTATTAAACTAAAAAAATATTAACGATTTTTCTATTAATGTCAGAGTATATTTTTAAATAAAATTTAACTTAAATATTATTTAGAAATTTATATATAATATGCAGTGTGACCTATTCACTCTTTCACTCCCTTTAATCTTCTTTAATTGAATAATGTGTGCCATATTGTTTTACAATTAATTGAAATTATAGGAAATTACATTGAATTGTATTATACTAAAAAAATATTAACGATTTTTCTATTAATTCATTCCTTCACTTTATTTTTTTTATAATTTCCTTTTATTTAATAATGTATGCCATATTATTTTCAATATCTTTCAAATAATTGAGAAAAATGTAATAGATCATATTTTTTTTTTTTTTTTTGAAAAATATATTACACAATAAAAAATTAATCAAAATAATAACAATAAACAAATAAATTTTATTTAATATTAAAAAAAAAAACTATAATAATAGAGTGTGACCTACTTACTTATTCGTTTAACTTTTTTGTTTACAATTTAATTTTAATAAATGATGTTTACCAAATTCATTATTCTAAAATTAGAAAAACTGATGACCACTTTTTTTCAAAAGTTTATAAAACAATGAACAAAGTTTGTTACACAGAAATAATTGAGAAAAATTTATTGCAGCATCTTTTTTTTTTTGAAAAGCCTGATACATTAATAAATTGATAAAAATAATTATAATATACAAACACATTAAATTTAATATTAAAAAAAATTGTAATATTGTAGTAAGACTTTCATTCTTTTACCTTTTTTTGTTTATATTTTAATTTTAATCAATAATGTATTAAATAATTGTTTTCTACATCTTCGAACAGTTCATTACTTTGAAATAATTGAGAAAAATTTATTAGATCATATTTTTTTTAGAAAAATTTTTGAAACAATCATCAAATTAATCTAAATAATTAAAATAAAAAACACATTCCTTTTAATAAAATTTAAAAAATTAAAAAAAAAACTATTATGTAACCTATTCACTCCTTTACCTTTTTTATAATTTGATTTTAATAAATGATCTATATCATCGTCATATTAAACATAATAATTTCAATATTCCTCTTACTTATTTATATTTTAATTTAATTAATAATGTATTAAATAATTGACAGATCATTACTTTCAAATAATTGAGAAAAATTTATTGGAGCATTTTTTTTGAAATCTAAAACAATTAACAAATTTTTTAACACAATAATAATAATAAACACATTAATTTACATATTAAAAAAAATCATAGTATTGTAGTGTGATAAATGATGACACCATAACTTTTTTAATATTAAACAAAAGATTATTATTGAAAACATATTGATAAATTAATGAATATTTTTTTTTTTTCAAAAATTTATAAAACAATGAACAAATTGATGAACACAATTGAATAACAATTTAAAATTACAGGTATTATAATAATTTATAATAATAAATAATGTACAGAAAAATTTAAATTATTTTAACGTTAAATGAAGTATAAGCCATATAAGAATTTCATATTAATTGGGACGCCAGTTAAATAATATAAGATATATTCTTTAATAAAACTCATAAATACAGATTGCAATGAGATGCATCTATTTATATAATTAACTGTCTTATCTAAATGTTGATGTATAATATAATTAAATGAGTCTCTCATAACTCTGTAACTACCCACCTGATTTTAGCCAGAAAAAGAGGATTGAATAGACAATAAAAATACCTTTCAAATGAGATATCACTAGACAACCTTTTCCATTACAAAAAAAATAATAGTTAATAGTGACCACATTTGGCATATGTTAATTTGGGCAAAATTTACATTTGATTCTATTAAAAGGTCCAACTAGATTAGAATGCAATTTTTTTGGAAATATTTTCGAAAACTGATATTGAAAACTTTTTTGTTCAAGTGAAATTAAATGAAGCTTTCCAAATATATTTAACGCATTTTTGATATATTTAATTAGTTTGAATAAATTTATTGTAAATTTTGAGATAATTAATATAATTTTTATGGTCACCTAAAATCAATTTATTTGAGGCTCCCTATGTATAAACAACAGTATTTAATTCTGCATATAGTTTTAAATTATTTTTACAACGTGATTTTGAATTATAATAAAGAGACAACATTTTATAATAAAATATCATAACATAGAATTGTTTGTTATTATCCTTGTTTTGAAGTATAACAAACATTTAAAAAATTTGTCATTAAATAAATATATATAACTTTGTAAATAAAATAGTAACAATTTAATCGCTATTTGTTTTAATTGTAGGAGTGTTTTTTCGTTGGTCCTTACGTCAAAAAACGTCACCGTACATATCGCCGTGTGCGTCGCTGATATTCGGATTTGTGGAATAAAGAATGACAACTTGAATTTTATCACAATTCAAATATTGAACGAACAAGTGAAACCGCTCATTAATTTTAAATCAAACAGAACCTAAATAACTACAAAGTTTATGTATTTAGTACAATAGTGTGTATAAATATTTAATATTCCGTACGGTAATAGTTCCACTCTAAATAATAAATTCACTAAACATGCTGGTACTACGCTTACACCTGCTGATGCCAATATTGAATGGATTCGATCGTCGATTTTGTTGGTTTTTTTGTTTGTTTTCACGAAAAATTATTGATGTTAGATTGGTTCGTGACGGGGAATCGAAGGCAAGTGCCCAATGGCGTTCCGTAAACAACGTTACAAATAAATATTTTGGTTGTGGGCCGATGTTTTGGGCCGACTGGATGGAAATAGGAGAGAGAAAGGACGGCGAGGCCCGTTTTTCGGTACGGGGGTCCGAGTGACGGCGAACGGAGAGAAGGCGTGCGAACATCGAAGCCACATTTAAAAAGTGAAAATAATAGAAAACTTCTCTTATATAACCGTCCAAGACTTCACATAATAAAATGTATACAAGTTTTGAATGTGTGCCAAGGTAGATTGGTCGGCGCAGTCGCCGTAATCCTGCTTTTCTCTCTTGTCGAACGTTGTTGGAACGTGCGGACACACAACTGCATCCGAGATCGGCGCACAACTGACTCAATGTTTGTGCCTTATTGTTCGATGCAGTTTCGCTCGTCCGTTTTTTGCCAGTAATAGATTCTGGCAATACGATAGAAAGACAATCTTGAATGCTTTAACCCACTGATTTTGTTCAAATGTGTCATTTTGTTATTCGAAAATATTTGTATTGGATCGGGTGACAAACTGGTTAAAAATATCAATGGCATATATTCGAAATTGGCAAAATTTTATCAACAGGAAATTTAAAGGTCCTTGTGAAGGAAATGTTTCTATAGATAAATAACAAATTTTCTTGATAATTAAAATTTCTTGATTTTCACACAGTTTCTAGTTCTAAAAAACTCATTCATTAATTTTTGGTTTCATTTTATAATGAATGAAAAATGTGACAAACAGAAATGAATAAGACAAATAGTAATATGCATAACATGTTTTTATTTATGCTGTGTTAAGTTGAAAAAAAAAAAACAAAATTAAAAGTATTAGTGAAGTAACATTATAATTCAAGTCAAACTTGAAAATATTTTTTTTAATTCACAGTAGAAAAGGCCTTGAGAAATCTTTGTCTTATGTCGTATATCTCTTAATGAACACCAAACTCCAATATTTGATGAAAATCTTTTTAATAAAATATTCAACGTATATTCTGTAAAAAAGTCAATAAAAAATTCTCATTTTTGGTAAATTTTCAGAGAATCTTGAAACATTCTTTCAGGAATCTAAAAGTATTTCAGTGATTTGAAAAAAATTGTAAAATATGTTTTTATTTATGTTATATGTTTGTTAATGAAGATTATTACAAATATTTTTTTAAAAAATAAGAAAAAGGTAAATCCTGTCATTTTTACTAAATTTTTAATTTGAAATTCTATTTCCTTTGGAAAGGATCCTAAACATTAATTAATAAAATCTAAAATAAAAAGGTTAATTAAAAGATTTGAAAAAAAAAACAGTAGTTTGTAAAATATATTTTTATTTATATTGTGTAATTAACTTAATGAGAAAAAAAATCTATAAATGACAAATTTATTTTACATACTTGAAGTAAAATTTTTCAAAAATATTATCAAATTCTTATTTTTGACAAAGTTCATTTTGAAACTATAAGTATAAATTTCAAATTAAAATGAACTTTTTGAAGAAAACCCTAAAAATTTATTTCAAGATTATAAAATATCTCATTGATCTGAAGATGTTTGTAAAATATATTTTTATGTATGTTGTATGTCTGTTAATGAAGACAACAATCTATAAATTAATTCAAATATTTTTTAAGAAATAAGAAAAAGGTAAATTCTATAAAAAATTATCATGTTTACTAAATTTTTAATATGAAATTATTAGAAGAAAATTCAAAATTAATTTTTATTTTAAGTCTAAAATTAAGTTCTGGAAAGGATCCTAAACATCAATTAATAAAATCTAAAATAAAAAAAAACTATTTGAAAGATTTGAAAAAAAAAACAGTAGTTTATTAAATATATTTTTATTTAAAAAAAATCTATAAATAGCAAATAAATATTTATTTTACATACTTGAAGTTAAATTTTTAAGAAATATTATCAAATTCTTATTTTTGACAAAGTTCATTTTGAAATTATTGGCATAAATTCCAAATCAAAATGAAATTTTTGAAGAAAACTGTACAAATTTATTTCAGGAATCTGAAGTATTCTAATGATCTGAAAAAAATTGTAAAATATGTTTTTATTTATGTTGTAGGTCTGATAATGAACAACATTCTATAAATTAATACAAATATTTTTTAAGAAATAAGAAAAAGGGAAATCCTATATAAAAATTCCCATGATTACTAAATTTGTAATTTGAAATTATTAGAATAAAACTAAAAATTAATTTTTATTTTGAGCCTAAAATAAAACTTTGGAAAGGATTCTGAACATTAGTTAAAGAAATCTGAAATAAATAGATTAACTGAAAGTTTTGAAAAAAACAGCAGTTGTGTTAATGTTAGTTAATGAGAAAAAAATTATAAATGACAAATATTAATCTTACATACTTGAAGTAAAATTTTTCAAAAATATTATCAAATTCTTATTTTTGACAAGTTCAATCTGAAATTGTTATTATACATTTCAAATTAAAATGAAATTTAAAAAAAAAAAAATTATTTCAGGAATATCTCAATGATCTGAAAAAATATTGTAAAATATGTTTGTATTTATGTTTTATGTCTGTGTATATGATGACAACAATATATAAATTAATATAAATACTTTTTAAGGTAAATTCTAATTTTTAGTAAAGTTTTAGTTCGAAATTATTCGAAGAAAATCAAAATTCATTTATATTTTGAGTCTAAAATAAAGAATAATTAATGAAAGTTTAAATTAAAATGCTTTTAAGAAAAGAATTTCAAAATATCTCAGCGAGTTGAAGAACTCAATGTATGTAAATATTATAATTTATAACATAAATGTTAAAAGAGATATTCCAAAATTCAGAAAACTGATCTAAAATATCTGAAACAGTAGAAAAAGTGTCATGATACATCACACTATATAATTACATATTTTTTTTTCTTATTCAATTAAAAGTAATAAATATATTTGAAAAATTGTCAGAAAATTAGAGAAAAATAAATAAACAAATAAAATCGTTTGCTATACAGGAGTGCACGTCGAGATATGTGCGTTTCCTTAACACAGTCGCGTTTACAGAAACGAGGAAATCGATCGGCGAAAAGAAAATATTTTTCAAAATTTAAAATGCGCACGGACAAGAACGCAGTTCCCGCCCAGCCGGAGCTTTAATTGGAACGATAAATTAACTGGGATTATTCATGAATGCCCAAGAACATGTCATATCGGGTGACAAGCAGGAAAAGTTGCGGTATGGGAAAGAAAAAAAAAAAAAAAAAAATTTATGTAAACTCGCGTCATACCTCACGCAGACTTTATTATAACAAAGCTCAGAATAATGATACTGCAATTATTTCAATTAATGCCGCGGTATTACCATTTTCCGGATAATGGTCTCAGCTGATATTTTATATATTCCGCGTCGATAAGTAATTGCCGGCAATTGCAATTAATCATTAACGGTAAGTCGCAAAAATACGACTTTAAATAAATCTATGTGATACAACGGTTATTGGAGTAGAAAATGACCTTTCCCAGGTAATTACGACAAAATCGACCTTAATGTCCGCTTAAAAAGGCGCACGGCTCAGGATGTATCCTTATTAATTAACCGAAGTGATTTTAAAAAGTCGATTAAACGAATGGCGAGGCGATTTTTTATTTTATTTTTGAGTAATTATAATTGGCGACCAAGGGCGAACGTTTTTATGTGTTTATGATAATTTAATTGGGGAATTAATGTATTAATGTAGTTTCTCGTTGCTGCAAATAGGAACGGCTATACGGTTATTAATCAAGCTTTACGCGATGTATCCGTAATTAATCTGCCAAAACTCAAGACCAATCGATTTGTATAAAAATGCGGAAATCGTTCGGTGCACTTAAATGCAGACGGTGCAAAAACTTCTTCTTATTAATGTGGTTACACCTATAAACATATTTTTAATTTCAAATTAAACATTTTTTACACGGATGTTCTTGATAAATGAATGTTGAACATGGGGAAGATAAATTTGCAGTTCATACATCAATAAAAAATACATATTTTGATCAAATTTTTCTGTTTATTTTAACTCCAAAAGTGAAACAGATATACTATTATATATTATTATATTTTTGATTTATTTTAATTATAAATATGGAATTTGTGAAAAAAATTCAGAAAATTAATTTAAAAAATAGAATATCCTAATTAACAGAAAAATCTGTAACAGAAACTTTTCATCTGAGAAGAATTTCTGTTAATGAATAAAAAAGGAGTATAAATTAAAGATTAAATTAGTTTAAAACATGTTAAAGAATTTTATAAATAAATCTATTAATAAAAAAAATTATTTTGGTAAATTTTTCTGTTTATTTTAAGACCAAAAGTAAAATTTGTTAAGAAAATTCTAAAATTTTACCTTAATACCTTAATTAGTTGAAATATTTGTAACAGAAATTTATAAAATATATTTTTGTGTTGAATTCTGTAAAATCAAAAATAATTTTTTCTATTAATTTTTATTATAAAAAAGAAATCTGTGCAAAAAATCCTGAAAACTAAGTTAAGGAATATTATCCACTGCAAATTGTCCAAAATATTTAAAATATCGTTTCTTATAATAACAGTTACACATAAACGTAATTTTAATCGAAATATAACAAATATTTTTTATCCGGATGTTAATGTTAAGTGAATATTGAACATGTGGAAGATGAATTTACAGTACATACATGAATAAAAAAATCCTAAATTATGGTAAAATTTTTCTGTTTATTTTAACTCCAAAAGTGAAACAGATATACTATAAAATTTTTCATTTATTTTAATTATAAATATGGAATTTGTGAAGAAAATTCAGAAAATTAATTTAAAAAATTTAAAATATCCTAATTACTTGAAAAATTTGTAACAGAAACTTATAAAATACCATTTCATCTGGGTAGAATTTCTGTTAATGAATAAAAAAATCCATTAATTAAAGGAAATATTGTTTAAAACATGTTAAAGAATTTTATAAATACACGTGTTAATAAGAAATGTTTAGTTTGGTAAATTTTTTCTGTTTATTTTAAGATTAAAAGTGAAATTTGTTAAGAAATTTCTACAATTTTACCTTAATACCTCAATTAGTTGAAATATTTGTAATAGAAATTTATAATAAAATAATAATAATTTTTTCTGTTAATTTTGATTATAAAAAGAAAATCTGTGCAAAAAATTCTAAAAACTAAGTTAAGAAATCTTAACCACTGCAAATTGCCCAAAAAACATTTAAAATATTGTTTCTTGTAATAACAGTTACACATAAACATAATTTTAATTGAAATATAACAAATATATTTTAACCGCATGTCAATGTTAAGTAAATATTGAACATGTGGAAGATAAATTTACAGTATATACAACAATAAAAAAATTTTAGATTTTGGTCAAATTTTTCAGTTTATTTTATTTCTGAAACATATATATTATAATTTATTTTAATTATCATCTGTGTAGAATTTATGTTAATGAATAAAAAATTGAATATAAATTAAAGAAATTATTGTTTAAAACATAAAGAATTTTATAAATACACGTATTAATAAAAAATATTTTGATAAAATTTTTCTGTTTATTTTAAGACCAAAAGTGAAATTTGTTAAGAAAATTGTACAATTTTACCTTAATACCTTAATTAGTTAAAATATTTGTAACAGAATTCACAAAATATATTTTTATGTTGAATTCTGTAAAATCAAAAATAAGTTATTTCATTAATTTTGATTATAAAAAGTAAATCTGTGCAAAAAATCCTAAAAATTAAGTAACAGAAACTTAAAAATACTATTTAATCTGGGTAGAATTTTTGTTAATGAATAAATAAATTTGTAAATTAAAGAAAATATTGTTTAAAGCATGTTAAAGAATTTTATAAATACACGTATTAATAAAAAAAAATGTTTATTTTGATAAAATTTTTCTATTTATTCTAATAACAAAGACAACAAATAGTTTTTATCTGGATGTTCTTGACAAATGAATTATAAAATTTTTCCTGAGCTTAATACACGAGTGCACAAGAAGAAGATATATTTTTTTCATTATGTTTATGAAATTTAGTGCAAAACAAGTGTGTAATTGTATTGTTTAAATATATATTAATTAACTTGAATAAAATACAAATAAGAGAAATAATAATGATTGTTTGTTTTACAATGCATAATATTTCGGTTACGCTCCATTGTAACCAACATGTTTCAATCGCAAAGTACTGTTATTATACCTGGAAATCACAGAAATTTTTAATCGATATAACCGACTAGTTAATAAACCCAACACAATTGCACCTTTCTTGATTTACAACTTGAACAGTTAGGCAAACTTTGGCGGCCACTTAATGGGGCTCGCGTTTGCATCGGACACAGTTCCACAGTTTAGGAGCTCCATACATCACATCCTACAAATGCACGATACTACGTACACTCCTTTCTTGTGAAGGCGTACACGTAAAAAAATAACGTTTACAAAAAATAAATTTATTTGTTTATATGCTGGTTCTTTCCTGTACGCAATCACTACCAAGAATTAAGTGTTTTATCTTATCTGCTCAATCAATACGCGGATCCACCTTGAACTTGATGATTGTTTCGAAGTGTTGAACATTTGACAAAAACATGTGCAATGAATGGCCGTATAATGTGTTGCCGTTGAATAAAAACGGCGTGCATTTAAACAGTGGATGCACATGTTAAAAATAAATTAGGAGCGATTAAGCACTGTTTCGGTGCCACCACGAACAGATAAATCATTCTTTTCGAGGCAATAAGGAAGGAGGAATTCACACAGAACAAGCATCCATTATCAGCTTTTTTGGTGCCGGCTTATATGGCGCTCACCGATATAAAATTTTGTTGACATTATTCCGCTCGTTTTACCTAACAGTAATTGCTTGAAAAATTCGAAAGACTTAGGAAAATATAATGTAATACGTTCAATACAAAATTCTATAATTTGGCATATTCTAAAAATAATGTTTGTGAAGAATATCCTGGAAAATAATTTAATGAATGTGTGGTATTTTAATTGGTCTAAAGAAACTGAAACTTGTAAAATATGTTCTAATTTATGTTGCATTTCCGTTAACGAAGACTAAGATAACTATAAATTAAAAACAAATACTTTTAATTGACGTTGAATTCTCTAGAAACCAATAAAAAATCATAATTTTAGCAATTTTTTAAATATCAAGAAAACTAATTAATTTCTTGTAGAAGAAGGTATAAAATTAATTTTTCTATATGTTCCATGATATTTAAAATTAACTTAAGCAATCGAAAATATTCTAGTTAAGTGATTTTATTCTTTAGAAACATCAATAAAATATATCAATTTTGGCTTTATTTTATTCTATTCATAAATTAGAGATTAGATTAGACTGCAAAATCTGAAAAATTCATTTAAGCATTCAACATATTTTAATTAAAAGATCTGAAGTTAAATTTTATAGAAACATCAATAAAAAATTCTCAATTCTGGCAAAGTTTAATTTTAAAATTAGAAGAATTATTAGAAGAAGACTCAAAAACGATTTTTCTGTATATTCCAAAATTTGGAAAATTAATTTAAGCATTAAAATAGTTTAATTAATAGGTCTAAAGTTAAATTTTATGAAACATCAATAAAAAATTCTTATTTTTGGCTCAGTTTAATTTTAAAATTAGAAAAAGACTCAAAATTAATTTTTCTACATATTCTAGAATCTTGAAAATTAATTGAAGCTTTAAGAAATACTTTTATTAGAAGATTTGAAATTAAATTTTATAAAAACATCAATAAAAAATTCTCAATTTTGGCAAAATTTAATTTTAAAATTAGAAGAAGGCTCTAAATTATTTTTTTATGTATTCCAAAATCTTGAAAATTAACTTAAGCTTTAAAAAATATTTTGTTAGAAGATCTGAAATTAAATTTTATAGAAAGATTCTTATTTTGATAAAGTTTAATTTTAAAATTACAAGGAAACTCAAAATTAATTTTTCTATATGTTTTAAATTCTTGAAAATTAATTTAAGATTTAAAAAATATTTTTATTAGAAGATCTGAAATTAAATTTTATAGAAACATCCATAAAAAATTCTCAATTTTGGCAAAGTTTTATGTTAAAATTAGAAGAAGACACAAAATTTATTTTTCTACATATTCTAAAATATTGAAAATTAATTGAAACTTTAAAAAATTTTTTATTAGAAGATCTGAAATTAAATTTTATAGAAACAACAAATTTCGCAATTTTGTTTTATTTAAAAATTAGGAGAAGAAAATTAATTTTTCTATATATTCCAAAATCTTCAAAATCAATAAAAAAATGTCAACTATTATTATTTTAAAATAAAAAGGAGGCTCAAAATTAATTTTTCCATATATATTGTTTTTAAAAATGTGTAATATAGATGAAATAATTTAAGTAATAATTACATACAATACATTAAACTATTCTTTTGTACATCCATAAGCTTTAATAAGTTTATGTGCTTTTAACCTTTAGTAAAATTATAATGACGAAAATAACTCCCTTAAAACTTCCAACTTATATTAATAATTGATCACCATTTAGAACAATAACAATAATTACGAACGAATTAATTAAAGGGATTAACTTTAAGTGATTGTCTAGTTTTGGGAAAATATGTAGAAGAAAAACTTACTTACAGTTGAAATAACCATATCAATTTAAAAATCGTCGTGCACAAGTAGTTTTAACTATTTCGAAAAAACTGTACCCTTGAAAGATAATTAATTAGTTAATTTATTATAAATATGAACAGATTTCCTTTGAATGTTTTATCGTTAATAAAAACTAAATTAAAAAAGTTCAAGATATCACTCATTGCCAATGTTAAATTTCATCATCTAATATGTACTTGTAGTCGTTGAATAAATGACATTGGAGTGATAATTTGATCAAAATTTCTAATAATCTTTCCACGTAATTAAAATAAAGCATTTAATGGCAGGTTATCAGTTGGTGGTTCACAAACAAAAAAAATTCCGACCAGATCGGAATGATGTAAGCCCCCGGTGCAGATGTATCTGGAAAAGAAAAACAAAATTGCGTTGTTGCCATAGAAATTGATAAGTCGTTATCCCCAGCAGAGAGATGAGCAAATAGGAGGCGCTAAAGAAAACAAAAAACAAGCGCCGATATCAAGTGTAATTCACAAATAAAACAAAGTGGCATGATCGTGCATTGTCATAAATAACAAAATCCGTGTTATCGCAAACAGATACAGATGCTCTGGAATAATAATGGGAGGTTAGTATGTGACGTCAGTGAACGTCAGAAGGGGTCAAAATTTTATAGCCGCTTATCACCGCTGTCGATGTTTACTTTTTAGGTTAACTTGAACTCAGTGACACAACGGGGCCCATTCTTCCACTGCTCCGGCAAACATGATAACGCGGGTCTGACCTTCTCAAAAAATACCTCGATCATGATGTAATTAGTCACTCGAATTTTACATCTTCGATCTCTGATCGTTCGCTTATCGCAATTGATAGAAGAAAAGGAAAGACGACTTGACCAAGTTCATATTTGGATTTGGACAAGAATTGATGAAGAGTCAAACTGTTTCTTACTCCTTTATGTGTTCCAACTTCTCGAAGGTTTAAATCAGAAGCTCTTTTAATGAAAAAAATTAGGTGGGAACACGAAGTGAATGAACAATTTTCATATTAATAAATCGTATCGCGTTCTCTACACACATCGTGGCCCATATTTAACAATAAATATGGCAAACAGATGTGCTTATTATACGAGTACATAATAACTACCTATAACAAAGAACTATTACACGAGTAACCCGGACAGATGTAGATTTTACGACGGATAAATACTTTTTGTATATGATAATTGGCCCAGTGAAACAATCCCAAGATCGATTTATCGGTTATCTCGTAGCTTTTTGAATAACAATCAATCAATCAAAACAAAAAGTTTCAGCTTGTTTGTCATCGAGTCATTGACGAAAATGACGTTAACAATAACACACAGTTATAAATAAATTGTTGTTAGAAATTGTTTGTTGCTCTTTAACACAAAAATACGCGAACTGGTGATCTAGTTTAATAACAATCGTCGTGACGAACGCGCACAAGCTTCTGACAAACATGTGCCCCCCCAAAAATAAATCAGGAGATTTATGAAACAAAATAGTCGTGTTTTCAAACGTTGGATTTTTGTAAATCGATCGGTGCGATGTTATCGAAAGAATTTTTCAACCGCGTCACAAGCAACGAGTAGGAAATTAAGAACAATGATCTATAAAAGTTCTTATCGACAAGTATTTTTATAGCCATAGACTTCATGACGCAAAAACGCAACACCGTTTTACTCGAGTTTCTTACATTTTCTACTGATTCACCGATTCATAAAATGGCCATTGTATTTTAAAGCATGATAAAATATTTCCGCCAAGAATGACATGGAAAGTAAGAAGAGAGAACGAGGAGACGAGAAGGATTTGTTTTTTCTCTATTTGTGAACTTATAACTTATGTTGATGCCTTAATATGCTTTAAATGAAATTCTAAAGATGATGACAAGTAAACATTTCTTTTTATAAAAAAATATTGTTTTGAAATTTTTGGGATTATTTACTAATTTACTATTTATTAAAAAAATATATTTCCCTTAAAGTTCTTAGAAGTAGATTGAAAATAATGTTCATGACTTAATATTACATAGAAGAAATTATAAAGATGTTGTCAAATATTTCCATGTATAAAATATTTATTTTGAATTATTTGAGACTATTTATAGTAATTAATTATACAAATACATTTTCTTTAAGGTTATGTTAAGAGTAAAACAAAAAATTTTATAGTTTTGATAGCTTAATATCATCTAGAAGAAATTGTGAAGAAGTTAAAGATTATTAAAAATTTTCTTCTTTCTTCAAAAAGTAATTACTTTGAATTTTTTGACATTATTTATTGTAATTAATTAAACAAATATATTTTCTTTAAAGTTGTCTTAAAAGTAAATCAAGATAAGAATAAAGAGTTTATAGTTTTAAAAACAGTGTTCATGCCTTAATATCATTTAGAAGAAATTGTGAAAAAAAACTGATTATTATTAAATATTTTCTTATAAAAAATAATTATTTTGAATCTTTTGATATTATTTGTTGTCTTAAAACTAAATCAAGATGAGAATAAAGATTTTATGAGTTTGAAAATTGTGTTGAGGCCTTAATATGATTTAGAAGAAATTGTGAAGAAAATAATGATTATTAAATATTTTTTATAACATTATTTTGAATTTTATAAGACTATTTATAGTAACTAATTAAACAAATATATTTTCTTTAAAGTTGTCTTAAGAGTAAAACAAGATGAGAGAAAAGATTTTATGGTTTTCAAAATAGTGTTGATGCCTTAATATAATTTAGAAGAAATTGTGAAAAATATGATTATTTTTAAATATTTTCATATAAAACATAATTATTTTGAATTATTTTAGACTGTTTATTGTAATTAATTAAAAAAATATATTTTCTTTAATGTTATCTTAAGAGTAAAACAAAACGAGAATAAAGATTTTATAGTTTTCAAAATAGTGTTGATGCCTTAATATAATCTAGATGAAATTATGAAGACGACAACGGTTATTAAATATTTTCTTATAAAAAATAATTATTTTAAATTTTTTGAGATTTTTATTGTAATTAATTAAACATATATATTTTCTTTAAAGTTGTCTTAAAAGTAAAACAAGATGAGAATAAACATTTTATAGTTTTAAAAATAGTGTTGATGCCTTAATATCACTTAGAAGAAATTGTGAAAAAAATGATTATTATTAAATATTTTCTTATAAAAAATAATTAATTTTAAATTTTTTGAGATTATTTATTGTAATTAATTAAACAAATATATTTTCTTTAAAGTTGTCTTAGGAGTAAAACAAGATGAGAAAAAAGATTTTATGGTTTTGAAAATAGTGTTGATGCCTTAATATAATTTAGAAGAAATTGTGAAAAATATGATTATTATTAAATATTATCATTTAAAACATAATTATTTTGAATTTTTTGAGATTATTTATTGTAATTAATTAAACAAATATATTTTCTTTAATGTTATCTTAAGAGTAAAACAAGATGAGAATAAAGTTTTTATAGTTTTCAAAATATTGTTGATGCCTTAATATCATCTAGAAGAAATTATGAAGAAGATAATGTTTATTAAATATTTTCTTATAAAAAATAATTATTTTGAATTTTTTAACATTATTTATTGTAATTAATATATATTCTTTAAAGTTACCTTAACAGTAAAACAGGATGAGAATAAAGGTTTTGAAAATCGTATTGATGCCTTAATATCAGTTAGAAAAATTTTTTAATGATTTTATGATTAATGAACATAACCTTTTAAAAATTTTTAATTAATTAAATTTCTTTTAAAAGTGTTTTAAATGTAAAACAAAATAGAACAAAAATTTTGTGTTTGTTGCTTTAGTACCTTGTAGAAGAAATCTTCAACGAGAAGACGATTAGGCTGTGAAAAGTGTGTTGTAAAAAATAATTACTAATTTGCAGTTAATTTAAATAATATACTTCCTATAAAGTTAAGAATATATTTAATAACAAGGGAGAGTCTACTAATGTAAATAAATTTCCTCGTAAAATTGAATTTACACTTTTTCTGGTACTATCACAAAATACCAACATTTTCCTTTTCGCTTCGGAAACCAGTTCTGTGTTGAATATGTTACATTTTATTATACCGAGACACGCATACGTGTTATAAAAAAAAAGAATAATAACAATTTGTCCCATTTATGGTAACAAATAGATAACAGTCTCTCGCACATTTGTCACTTGACGTGTATCGGTGCAAATTCAATATTAGCACACATAAATGCATAAACATTGACACATAAATAATAATAATATCGAAATGTTTATTCTTATATGTGTTTTTTATTTGCATTTCAATGGTGATACCCTTCTTGTTAATGCCGATAATTATATTTGTTCGTTTTTTTTTTTTATTAATTTGATTATGTACTCTTACGTCCGCACATAAAACGATTTTATATTTTTATACGGCCGGCCGGTTGTCAAACGAAACAACTCAAAACAAGAATTATCTGCAAAAAACATGTATTTATTTACAATTTTTTTTATGTAGTTATTGTATAACACCCGCGCTACAACCACACAATTCGACGTGTTTATTTATCGCGGATTTGTGGAGATTTTGTGAGGGAAATTTTAAGAGGCCGCCGTGGCAAGAACAATGTCTGTGTCTTCCTATTTTGATAACTCGTTTACCCGAGTTCAAACTCTGACGTTGGAAGCATTCAAATCGGATAAAATGTCTCCTTGATACTTATTAAATTATTGTTAATAAGGCGATAAACTATTTCAATTCCTTGTACAAATCGTAATGTACGAGCGACAAGCCTTTTATTCAGCATTCAATATGATTGAGAGATTAAAAGTTTAAAACCAATATCCCACATGTTGCATTAAAATACACACACTCACACACACATACATACATACACACACACGGTCTCTGTGCGCGTTTAGAACAACAAATAGGAACTTTATTTTGTAGAGGCAGAAGTAGTGCACCATTTCCGGTATCAAATATTTAGATTAGTTTTTAACCTTTTCATGGGCATAAATCAACCAAACATAATCACTATCTGCTGTTTTATTGAAACCGTATACTACAGCTTTAATTAGATTAGAGTGAAATTTTCAAATAAAATAAAATTGATGAAATTTTGTAAAATTAACACGTGATAATTATATTGATAATTGAAATTGAAATGTTTTAAAATAGATAAAAGTTTTTTACGACATTTTTAAAACCTTGATGTTTAAATATAGAAATTGAATTCTAAATATAAATTAATTAGACATTCCCGAAATTAAGTAAAATGAATCAAGGAATGTTAAAAAGAAATCTCTAGTAAAATGTGTTTTAAATTTTATTAAAAATTTGACTGATAATATATAAAAAAAAAAAAAAATTTAAAATTACTTTTAAATTAACATAATGTGTTATTAAGAAAATAATAAAAAATCCAATAATTAAATTGGAAACAGTAAAATGGTCAAATAATAATTAAATTATTTATAAAAAATATTTACTAATTTCTATGTATGTATGAAAATTTGGTAGAAATTAGTTATTATTATAATATTATAATAAAATTATTGTGTAATATTAATTATTAATCTTTAATATTATTAAATATAATTAATAAAAAAATAAATTCATTATAAATTATATTGATTTACAAATTTTTTAAAAAACTAGTTGTGATTACAGATACAGAATGTTGCAGTTTTTTGACCATGTCCAAAGTTTTTGTTGTCGTTTAAATATAGAAATTGAATTCTAAATATAAATTAATTGGACATTCTATGAAAATAAATAAAATGAATCAAGGAATGTTGAAAAAAATCTCTGGTAAAATGTGTTTTAAATTTTATTAAAAATTTGACTGATAACAAATGAAAAATAATAAAAAATCTAAACAGCAAAATGGTGAAATACTAATTAAATTATTTAAAATATTATTTATGTATGAAAATATGGTAGTAATTAATGATAATTATAATAATAGTTAAAAAAATATTATTTAATATTAATTTTTAACATTTACTGTTAGATTATTTACGAAATTTAATAAAATGAATCAAGGATTATTGAAACAAAATCTCTAGTAAAAGTATGTTAAATTTTATTAAAATTTTTTTTAATAAGAAACCAAAAAACAAAATGAATTATTAAAATTACTTCCAGACTAACATTATATATAATTAAAAAATTAGAAATAAATTAAGTCTAATAAATAGGCTATTAATAAAATTAAGATGTGATAATTATATTGATAATTGAAATATAAATTGCTTGAAATTGAAATATTTTAAAATAGATAATTTTTTATGAAATTTTTAAAACCTTGATGTTTAAATATAGATATTAATTATTTTAAAATTGTAAGAATGTTTAACATTATTAAATTTAATAAATTCTGTGTATTATACTGATTTATGGATGTTTGAAAAAATAGCTGAGTTATAGAAGTAAAAAATTCAAATTTTATCGATTTTTTGTCATTTTCGAAAATTTTTAAACCTTGATATTTAATTATAGAAATTAAATTTTTAATGTATTAAAAAGGATCCAAAAAATAACAAAATGAATTCTTAAAATTACTTCCACACTAAAATTATATATAATTAAAAAATTAAATTTAAATTAAATCCAATAAAAAGGCAATTAATAAAATTCAGATGTGATTATTATATTGATAATTAAAATATAAATTGCTTGATATATTTTAAAACAAATAATTTTTTAACAATTTTTTAACAATTTTATTTTATAATTGTAAGAATATTTAACATTATTAAATTTAATAAATTATATGTATTACACTGATTTACGGATGTTTAATAAAATAGATGAGTTATAGTAGTAAAAAGTTCTAATTTCAGGCATTTTTGGCCATTTTAGAAAATTTTAAAACATTGATGTTTAATTATAGAAATTAAATTTATTATATATTCCTCGAAACTGAATAAATTAAATATTGAAACAAAATTTCTAGTAATATGGTATCTTATATTTTAATAAAATAACACAATAATATTAAATCTTAAAATACGTAAAAATTGTAAATAAGTAAGGAATAATAATAGTCAAAATATTGATTTCTTGTATTATTCTTAATTCGTATGTACAATCTTAAAAAACTGTAAAATTGTGATGAAACCTAAAAATAATTATAAGCGAACAATAAAATGAATAAAGTTGGAATGTGGAATATGAAATCTAACGAAAACAATTTCTCCTTGAATTAAACCCACAGTTTGGACCCGTAAAACAAGATAAAACAATAAAAGTTTGGCTATTCAACAAAATAAATGAAATTGTAAATAGTGTGCACATTCTCAGCCAGGTTGTTCCTATTGAAACGACATCGGCAGCGGATTTTACCACTTATGCAGCAGAAAAGTAAATATTTGACTGTTTGTGTACGCTCGCGTAACTGTAAAATGGTAGAAAGAAAGACAGAAAAAGAAAAAAAATGTGCACCGGCACAAAATGCGCTGGACCGGCCGGGAATAGGTGCATAGGTGTCGGGGCCCGGTCCTCTTCGCCTATCCACTATCAAACTCTTCTATCTCTTCGGTAAAAAAAGGCGACGTATTCGGTTTCAATGGGCAGATGCGGCGTCGCCCGTTGAACCCGACCAACTCGGATCAGATGGGGTCGTTAACCGACAAGGTAACACAAGGTAAAGAGATTTGAGAAAAGTCAAACGTGGTGTGCTGAATACGGGGAATTAACCTCTTCATCTCCGCCACTTTGACACCGTCATCACTTGTCCGGTTATTATCTCCACTGCCACCTCGTAACTTGATACCTTTGTTATTTTTTCCTGTCTTCGTGTTTGCCATTTTTTTTTTTTTTTTGGTGTCACTGGCTTAATCTGAATGAAAGTGTTGCTGCCAGTATCTGGTGTGTCAATGGCAATTGAATTCAGTTTTGTTGAAGTTGAATGGACAGTAAAAGTTAGGGATAATCAAGTTTTAATCGGGAGTAAAAATGAAATTGTTTATTGAGAAGTTATTGACAGATGGGCCAGTTTCGTCTCGTTGTGGCTACGTAAATCTCGTATTTTGGAAATGAGGCAATCCAGATAATTTTGTTGTTCCTCGCAACAATAGAGGTCAATTGTTTTTTGCTAAAATTGTGTTGCTGAATGGTTCAAGATACCGTTGTTTTCTTTTATTTGATGATGAAATTACGATAATCGTTCACTTTTGACGATATTCTTCTATTTTTGGATTGTATCCGACACTTATTATGAAAAACATATTTGTGTGGCAAACAGATCGTAAATTATTTGGTGGTTTAGAAAAAATACTTTTGAAAAAGATTTTATTTCAAATTGTTTGTGCTCAATTTGATGTTTGTTAGATTACGGTCAATTAATTATTTATTTTAAACAGAAAAACATCACTACAAATCCTCTAATATATATCATACGAGAAAAAACAAAAATATATTAATGTCGAAGGGTTTAATTGTATTTTTAGTTATTCTGAGATAAATGGTTTTAAAGTTAACTTGAATTTCCAAATTTCAAGACTAAATTTAAAAAATTGTATTAATATTTGGGATATATTTAAGAATTTTAAATATTTTGTTTTCTACTTGGAAAAATGTATTTTAATGTTTTTTCCTGCAAGTTATCTTTTAGATAATGATATTTTGCACTTGGACCACTAATTTAAAAAAGTTTCCTTGAAATCTTCTGCTTCCTAGACCCTTGAATCAATATAATACAACTTTTAATATTTTGGCAAAATTTTCATTCTATGTAAAAAACATAAGGTCCACAAAAGTTTTATGGAATTCTAACACCAAAATTTGAATGAAAATAGATCTTACCTTAGTATAAAAGTTGATAAATATGTTTAAAGTAAGCACCGTTTTCATGTATTCAGAATTCAGTACTCTTTACATCATTTCCATATCTTGTTTTAAAATATTATTAAATCTTGAATACGTCTTTATAAATCTCCTTCGGTATTTATGGAGTAAACTATTGATTAAGGAATTCCCAATTAAAATATTGAAAATAAATTATTAACTTTGACGTACTGTATCTCTGAAATTGTAAATATTTGTACTAAGGTAAGATAAGGCAAATAAACCTAATTTTGTCTCGAGAATTTGCTGCTGTAGAACTCTCTACAAGTCTTTCGGGGACACCCCGTAGACATATGATAAAAAATAAATGATTAATTTTGACGTTCTGTATGTCTGAAATTGTAAACATTTGTACTACAGCAAGATAAGGCAAATCCATCTGTTTTACCTCGAGAATTTGCTGAAGAAGAACTCCCTACAAGTCTTTCGGGGACACCCCGTAGATATATGATAAAAAATAAATGATTAACTTTGACGTATTGTATCTCTGAAATTGTAAACATTTGTACTACGGCAAGATAAGGCAAATCCATCTATTTTTAACTCGAGAATTTGCTGAAGTAGAACTCCCTACAAATCTTTCGGGGACACCCCGTAGATACACCACAAATAACAATACAAAAAATAAGAAATATGAAAGATTAGTCTGCCTGGTTTACATGTCTGTATTTGTTCAATTGTATCATTTATATATTTATGACAAAAACAGAAAACTTAATTAAATTAATGCTAAATAATTATATAAAATGACACTAACACATAACAATTATAATGGTTATGTTAATAAAGTCATAACAATGAAAACACAATGTTGTAAATTCAATAACACAGATATCAGAATTAGTTTTTTCCCTTTAATTGTATGTTAATGTAAATACAAGTATTTTATTTAGATTATTCAGTGGCATACTTAAAAAAATTATAAATAAACAGGATAATATTTTTTTAACTGTACTTGATATTAAACCCAAACTTGCAATTTAAAAATATAAAAAAGTTTAATAACAAAGTCCTATCATAAAACAAATAAACAATTTCTGGAATTGAACTATACAAACAAACAAATATTGACACTTATCAGTATATAAATTTTAATTTAAAAAAAAAAAACGAATTAAGTCTATCACATTTAATCGTGGAATTAATTTTTTCTACACGTGTTAACTCGTTCGATTAAAAGATCCGCACGCATAATTATATAATTAATTAGCTGATCCAAAATTAACTCTAATCGGGGTTGAACTTTAAACATCGCGTCCATAAAAAAATCGAAATCCGAATCGAAAAGTCGTAATAAAACGCACGCAAAACCTCGAAATCCACTGACGAATTTTTGGTCCGTTCTATCAAGGTCCGAATTGGAGATTATTTGTTGACCCAAGAAATTTTCGGTCATTAAAAAATGATATGTGATAGTGTAAAATCTAATTTTGATATGTAAAGTTCAATAAGTGAACCTAATGCCGTACTAATCGTTTATCGTTTCAGTCTTTAGCCGGGTTTAATTTTAAATGATTCACTGAAGTAGTTTGCGAATGTTATAATACTTCTTTAAATGGAACATGACCCGAAAAAAATGAGTACAAAACACGTATACGTGGTGGTAATGGTTTAGAAAAAAATATTATTAATAATAATTTTTGTCCTAGTTATTATATTCAAAAAAATCATATTAAAATTAACTTCCTTCCCTTTATAAATTGAACAATTACATAGTTAAACAATAAAAAAAAATTAAAGAGTTTAATTTTACTGATGATTATTAGTTTTGGGCTGGCAAAAAAGGCAACTTATGCTATTTAAAGTTTTCTTACTACTGTTTTTCACTATCTTTCATAAATTTTCAATGGAGTTTAGATCGGGAAATTGACGTGGCCAGTTTATAACATTAATTTTTTCCCTTAAAAGCCACTGATTCAAATATTTTGAAGTGTGCTTCAGGTCTTGATGAAAATAATGTTTTAGTGACATATTTTTACCTGAATACGGTACCATGTTGTTCCTCAATATTTCTTTAGACATAAAACGACCCATGATACCCTCTATTCAAAGGAGAGGACCCATCCAAATCCCGAAAAGCAGCCCCATACCATTACCGACCTGTCGTCGTGTTTAACAGTGAGTACGGTAAACTTTTTATAAATAGGTCACCTTACGTATAAAATCCCATCACTGCTAACCAGATTAAACTTGATTTCATCATATTTTGGCTGGCCTTCTCGCATGGAGACCTCCTTGTTGTAATCTTTCTCTTACGGTTCTTGAAGAAACATTAATTCCAAGTTGTGTCTCAAGTAGACCTTTTATTTTGCTGCAACTCAGGAACGGAATTTTTTTGGAGTGTGACAACATTTGTTTATCCTGAAACCTATTGGTTTTTCTTAGTCTTCCAGTTTTATTTTTTCCTTCCACATTACCAAATATTGAAAATTGTTGCAAAACATGCGTTACAATCGATCTATATTGATTTTTCTTTCATCGGATTGAAAGAACGATACAAGCCGTAATTTTGACGTAATACTTGACCACACACTGTTCAAGTGATCCAAAATTATATTGCTAATTGGTACTATGGCCTGGCCAGCCCGCAGTCCAGACCTTAGCCCCATCGAACATTTCTGGAACAGGTTTGGAAGACGAATAAAAGACCATCCAACTCCTCCCAAGAACGAGAAAGATGAACTCCTTCTTGTCGAAATTTGGAATAATTAATGTTTTTTAGGATAATTCGAAAGGAAACACATTTTTATGTGATATTTTCGATTGTGAGACAAATAATCAACTGTTTTGATCGATTGTGAGTTTGATTTAAATGAATTTTATAATAAAACGTTTCGTTTTATATTGTTACAATGCAATTGTTTATTGTTTATGAATTCTTATCACGTATATAGATAAACAACTTTGTAAGTAATTGCAGATAATAGTTGAAAAAGGATAATTAACAAGAAATTAATAGTTAGTTACTTTTTAAAATATGTAAAAATGAACGAACGTGTGGAAAGGAAGATATGAACACTTATCATAAAACGCAAATACGAAATTTATCTGTGCAAACTGTGTCAAGTTTCTCGGTAAGCAATTTGTCGTGTACGTAAAATTTTCATATTCTTTCCACGATTTATTTCCGAACAGAAAAACGGGTTGGTTTTTATCTAAAGCAAATAATAATGAGCGTCATTGATAAGACGAAGGCGATCGGCCGAACTGCGTACGTACTGCACGAAACTTCTTAAAAATCTACGATTTAGGTCAAGTCGTAATGTTCGTGGGCCGTGTGTCTTCCTCGCCACACCGACTTGTGCGTCCCAGGAGTTATTTATACGATTATCATTTATTCTCATTATTATCTCCATTCATTGGTTTTCTATTTATAAAAGGCACATTACCACGTAAATATTTACGTTGCCCAATAGGTTACGGGTTTCGTTAAACTTTACACGCTGGACATGCAACAATGCTATTTCGGTAATCCGTAAAAAAAAAAATAATTGTAAACAAACATCGAATTCCGCAATATCACAATTACATATGTGGATGTGGAATGTCGCTTTTCTACTCGGCTCTGCGATTCGTAACACACTTGACACACGGTTCACGTACGTACGTCACACGAAATCCATCGAAAAGAAGAAAAAAAAAAAGGAAAAGGAAAAGGAAAAGGTCCGATTTGTTGCTTGTGCGGAAGCAGACGATTGTGCGTTTTGGTCAAGCGCCGCATTGTCTGCGAGCGAATCGAGATTTTGCAACGACGACCGATCGATCGATCGGTGGCGGCGGGACGGGAACAATTAAGCGGAGACCGTTTTCGAAAATGCGTCTGCGGTTACGTTACATAACGGCGGAGCACAATGATTATTTTTTTCCGCTCGGTTTTATTACGAAAATTTCGCAACGCGTTTTATTACATTGGGTTCAGAAAAATTGGGTCTGAATGAGGCGCATTGAAAGCGGGGCGATTTACGAGTGCTGAACTGTTTTACTGTTTGACTTTATGCGCTGTTTATGCGATTGTTAATAGGTAATACCGGATCGTTAAAAATCACTAGACAATTATCTTTGTTGAGGGAAAAATCGGTGGTTTTTATTACCTTGGTTTTGGTTCAGTGCTGTTTCGTTCACTTTTTACAATGCTGTTGTGTTGCACTGAAGATGTAATTTGGAAAATATACTTTTAGGAAGGAATTGATTTCAAATCGTGTGATCAGCTGATTTTCTGTCGATGCAACCAATTATTTATTTATTTTAAACAGGAAAACTTGATTAGCACTAAATTGTAACCATTTATCAAAAAACAAATATAGTAGTGGTCATAATTATGTCAACTTACTAAAATTTATTGAAAATATTACTTGATTTGGATTCCACTATTTGTAACATTTATTGGTTTTTCTGTTGTTTTTCAATTTCATTAACTGAGAGTATTTTTTATTCTTCGACAAATTACAACTTTTTACTTACAGTACTGGCAGAAAGTAGAGTAACTTTTTTAAAATTTAAATTATTTTTTACCTGGTTATTATGTTCAAAAAATGTATATTGAAAATTAACTTTCCTTTATAAATTTCACAATCACAGTTAAACAATAAAAAAATAGAGTTTAATTTTACTGATGATTATTAGTTTTGGACTGGCAAAAAATAGAGCAACTTTTGCTATTTAATGTTTTGTTACTACGAATAATTTGTAGTTAGTATTTTAATTAATTCTACACTAATATATGTAAAATTCCCATTATTATGAATAACTTCCAAACACCTTTTTTTTTCATGGAAAGCAACAGGTGGTTAATAATATTTGAATCCATATTTTGCCAGGCCTCTTGCAGAACCGTGAATAAATCTTGCTGATTATTGTACTCTTTGTGTCTTATTTTATTGTTCACTATTTCCCAAAAGTTTTCAATAGAATTTAGATCGGGAACTTGACGTGGCCAGTTCATAACATTAATTTTTTCCTTTAAAAGTCACTAATTCAAATATTTCGAAATGTTCTTCAGGTCATTATCTTGTTGAAAATAAAGTTTTAGTGGCATATTTTTATCTGAATACGGCACCATATTGTTCCTCAATATTTCTTTATACATAAAACGATTCATGATTTTTTCTGTTTATAGGAGAGGACCCATTCCAAATCCCGTAAAGAAGCCCCATACCGTTACTGATCAGTCGCCGTGTTTAACAGTAAGTATGGTGAATTTTGAGTTATAAAATCCCATCACTGTTAATCAGATTAAACTTGACCTCATCACTCCAGATCGCTCGTTTCCAAGTCTAATATAAAAGGGACCTGAGAAACTTAATTCTGGCTCGTCTATTCTTCTCTGACAGTAATTCTGATAGTTGTTTCTTGAGTAGACCTTTTATTTTACTGGAACCGAAGAAAGGGTCTTTTTGGAGTATTGTGGAGATTAAATTTTTTTATCCTGAAACGTATAATTTTTTCTTGATCTTCCAGTTTGTTTTTGCTTCCACATTACGAAATCTTAGGAATAATATAAGTTGTCAAAATCATATTTTCAGACGAATTTATTTTTTGTCATACACTTTTCGAAAAGAGGACTTTTTGGTGAATCTAACAATACGAATTTATTAGCTATTGAATTAAAAATAACCTCATAAATTAAATTATTACCAAGCAAAATACTGAATAACAAATGACTATAAAAAATCAATTAGGTGTAATTTTTGTCACAATATGATCGAAAATTGTCTCAGAAATCCAAAAATGTAAAAATATATAGGTAATCCAATAAAAATTCTAAAACGAAACCGGAAGTTATCGAACCTCTATCCAAACCATTTATCTCTACTAACCTCATTTTGATATATAGGGGGTCCTAGTTCTTGACTAATGAAGTCGTTCAAACCCGGTAAACTTATGGTCTTTCAATAATCAGTATCGATTCAGTCGTTTATTTACCAGAAGTATTTTCCTAATTATAAATGAGTCATAGTCATAACTATTTCCTGAGTTATAAGATTAATTATGATTCTGTTTTATCTCAACCGAGAGAAACAAATAGAGATTGCTAAGAATTTACAACTAAATAAGTCAGTCGTTTGAGTGAAACAATTGACATCTACGAAAAGTATTCAGGGAGTTGGAAAAACTTGAAAGAATCCATAAATGTATGATTCGAATGTCAAAAAACACAATCCATTCTTGTTGTTAACTCAAATTAAAGTCAACTTGAAGGAAACTGAATTTGAAGGTTGTTTGGCTACATACCTGTAAAAGAAACCTTGTTTTCTACTAAGAATGTAAAGGCTTAATTTCGATTTGCCCACATATGGACCGATTTTTGTACAGGCATATATTAAATAACTTTAATTTCCCACACACTGCAAAAACGATACCGTTAAGTATCGTTTTAACATGATAGCAATCTCAAAGACAAATCCAAAATTGTGATGATTGTTTAAAAGATGAAACCATCAATATTTTACCGTGACCAACTCAAAATCCAGATACCAACCCTACAGAAAATATGTAGCATCACGTTGATCATCAAATTCTGCATAAAAATTATTTAAATTTAAATGAACTCTTCACAACAATTCAAGAAACTTGGAGGAATATAAGCATGTCATATGTTTTATAAACAGACAAATTGGAAGAAATGGAAACAAAATAATATCTTGTCTTCCAAGCAAATAATAAAATGAATTAATTCATTGTAATCATACAGTATCATTGCGTCTAGTACAGCAATCGGACATCGACTGAGAGAACAAAATTAGAATTCAACAAAGAAACTATTGGTATATAAAAAAAGAATATTCAAACAAGCGAATTTTGGTCTGGTCTGATATATCAAAGTATAAGAGAGTAGGATTGAGTGGTAAACGTCGACGAACGTCCTCCAAAGTTTGGACCCTAGATACCCTACAAAAACTTTGATTTGAGTATAGATCATTCCATAAAATTTTTGGTAAAATGAACCGTTTCATATTCGTACAGAGATGTCCTAAGAGATATAATGGAACCATTTTCTAACGATAATTTACCAGTTACATGGATTTTTGTGGATGATAAGTATCCTTCAAAATTCCTGTTCAAAATTGATTAAAAGATAATCATAAGATAAGTTCGAAATTGACCAGTTTAATGTTCGTATTCAAATACAGTTGATTTTATGAAATGAGGTCTCGATTAATACACCAAAAGTCATCAAATTTAGATTGTTGTAATGTAGAAATTATTTAGGTAGAAAATGAATAATTGTAAAATATAAATTATTTTGATTGTATTCAATTAGAGGTGTGCATTTCATAATTAACATTAAATTGTAACATACGTGTGTTATTTTTCTTTCAATACAATGGTGTAATTTTAGTACTGTTTCATCATGAAAACTTATAAATATAATTTTGATAACGGTTTCATCATAAAATTCGTCAAGTGAACACCTTTTTCGATAACCTCATTGCTGGGGGTCCTTACATCAACAAGTTTTGTATACAAAATTTGAAAAATGTTTCATCATACACATTTTGTGGTGTAAATAAAATTTTTCTACGAGTTTCATCATTTTTTTACGATAACCTCATTGACTGGTCCGAAAAAAGTGTGAAAAATTGATGAATGAAAATGTTTAGATGGGTTTCATCATGCACACGATTTGTTTCGATAACCTCGTAATGATCGCTGGGGGTCTTGTAAAGTTCCATGTGATAAAGGTCCTAAAATAAATTTAATTAGAGAGTAAAACGTAAAAATGTCATCGAATATGCATTCAAACATTCGCTGATAATAATAACAATGCTTGACACATTTCTCACATAATCTCCTGATAAAGAAAAATAATGAAATGTGCGTTTATCACATATTTAAAACGTTAAATGTAGATCAAATACAATAATAATAAATTAAACAAAACTAAGAAAACAGTGGAAACGTTCAAGAAAAGAATCGCTCCTGTTTTGTTGACCTGATGCTAACGAAGGGCTGGAAAATTACCATGTTTGTTTTCGTTTTTAATCGTGGAATTTTATTCAAAGGCGAGATACAATGTTACAGATTGTTATTATTAATACGAACGATCGAAATAAAACATCTATTATAATTATTTGATCGATTTTAACGGTCGGAGAATTGTTTCACGTACCGCATCCTCGTGTTGAAAATGGTTTCGTTATTTCGCACGTGTTCCCACAAATTCGATGTTATTGAGACGTATTTAAAAATGTTCGATTTACGATTTTTTTCGGGTCTCGGGTCAATTACTCTTATCATTAACTAAACAAAGTATTAATTCTCAAATATAGAATGCGGATTCCGATTTCCTCTTGATTGAAATTCCAATGAAACGCGCAATTCAACATCGGCCTCTAGTAATTGACAAGTCATTAAAAACGACGATATGAAAGTTTATCAAGTTCAGCTGTGTATTTTTAAATTGATAAAAATCATCCATTCAGACAGTGTAGATTAAAAGTTGTGCCTACGTCGAGTCCATAGTAAAACCGATAACATATTCGACAGTCACTTTTTAAAGTTCATTTAAATTAAGGCTGACATTGATTTCTTTTAATTTATTGACTTGATAAATATTTACTTAATTAATAAAAATAGAAGCAAAAGCCAACTTTATATTCGTAAAATACTCTTATTATATTATTATTATGTATTACCAAAAAAAAAAACAACTGTCTTTTGTTTACCTAGACTCAATAAATATTTATTTAATTAGTAATAAATAGTAATAAAAGCTTCCTTATTTTATTAAACTGAATGAATTAAAAATATAATACACTTTTACAATGTTGATAAAGACCATTAACAATATAATTTAAATATTTACCAACTAAAAACTGCAAATTTCTTGGAATTTCTTGGACCATAAACATTTATATATTATTTATTATTAATATTTATGTTCGTAAAATGAACTAATCAAAATATATAATACTGTTTTACAATGTAGATTAAGTCCAATAATAAAGTTTAAATATTTACCAACTAAAAAAGAATTAATACAATAAACATTTAATTAATCAAAGATAATGGAAATGAATAGAAATTAATCCAGTTTTATGTCTGTAAATACAATAGTAATAAAACTTAAATATTTTAAAGTAAATGATTAAACAAATATATTATACAGTTTTATAATATAGAAGAAAATCATCAATAAAAAATTAAATATTTACTAACTAAAAGAATATAACGTCCATTGATTTCTTCGAATTTGTTAAGGAAATAAACATTTATTTAAATGGTAATAATAGTAACTTAGTTTATATTCGTGAAATGAATAAATCAAACAAATGTCATAAATTTTATAAGGTAGATAAAGACCATAAAAAACTAAACATTTATTAAATGAAAGGAATGTAATTAACACTAACTTCTTCAAATTTGCTGAAATATTAAACAATTATTAATAATAGTAATAAAAATTTACATTATATTTTAAAATTAATGAATGAAAAATATTTTTTACAGTTATATTATGTAAAAAACACTAACAATAAAAATTTTAAACATTTACTAACTAAGAAAATATATCTGTCATTGAATTTACTAAAATAATAAATAATTATTTAATAATTAACAATAGTAATGATAAAAATTTACTTTATATTTTAAGATGAACGAATAAAAAAGTATTTTTTACAATTTTATAATGTAGAAAAACAGCAAAATAAAATAAACTGTCACTGATTTCTTCGAATTTTTTAAGACAATAAACACTTATATAATTATTAATAATAGTAATAAAAGTTTATTTTATACTAAATGAATGAAAAAAAAAGTAGTAAAAAAGCATCCATTGACTTCTTCTAATTTCTTAAGATTATAAACTTAAATTTAATTAATAATAATAAAAGCGTAATTTATATAATATTGTTTAATGATGTAGACAAATTTCAATAATAATTAAATTTAAATATTTACTAACAAATTGAAACAAATAAAACAAATTTGTTTTTATCTGTTTGGGAAACCTCGTTATGGAATATTTCTTTTAATGTTTAAAAACCAATAAATTTCTGTAAAAGATATGCCAATAAAATAATAATATAAATATTGATAATATTAAAGGGAATATTTTTTAAATTTCCCTCCAACAAATGTATTTTTAGTTTGAATCTCGGTAAACCGATACTTTTATCTATTATTAAGACCTCTACAAACAACAGGTCAGTCGCAACAACCATATCAACGTTTCTGGGAAATCGGTTTACCGACCTTCGACGTAAGCCAATGAGATCACAAAATAATAATAATTTCGAGTGGTTGGTTACTGATCGAAGAAATGGCGGATGCGTTTTTCGAAACTGAACTGCATCTCCGGAATGTCGCACGAAATATTTATAAACGTAAATGAAATGTAAAGAGCTGTTCTACATTCTACAATAGTACATGCCGTAAACTTAACCGCGGTGAACTGTCAAAAAAATCCAGTTTGGAAAAACGGCGTCACAAACAAATGGGTTTTTCAAGTGTGTCCGTCCTACACACACGTCGTGAGATAAGCGTGGAGAAATAAATTCGTCGAAAAGTGCGTGCAACGCTTCGGGCGGTACCTCGATTCTCCGGTTCTAACGGAACCATCGCGTCACTTTTTGGTACATTGGTGCCGGGCCACTCCGGTTAACAATGGCTGCGACTTGGAATACGTGTTGTCAATTCGTCAATGCGTTGTCGTAAAAACGTGATGCTATCAGGAAATGAAATGAATATGCAAACATAGACATTTATTTACTTGTATTAATTAATCATTCATTTTAGACTTTTTCAATGTTTAGATAATGTGGAACGAAAACGTGAGTTCCTATTAATAAATACATTTATTTGTGTAATGTTTGAATTAATAATATTTTTAACCTACATTGTACAAAAAAAGGCTTGCACAGGAAGTTTTGAAAATTTATTATTAAATAATTTATTAGATTGACTAAGTAAACAATTTTTGCGGCTTAATAAAAACCAAAATCGTTTGATTAAAATATATATATAAAACTTCACTTCAAAAACAAAAAAGTAACTGCAGAAATAAGCATAGAAACAGAAATCTGTTGATTAAATTAAATGTCTGGTTGTTTAAAAATAATAAAATTTAAGTCTGTTGATTTATTATTTAAGTCTAATTAAAGAAAAATGATAATGACAGAAAAAAATATAAAATTCTAAACTTTTATCAAATTTTGGCAAAGTTCAAAATTCAATTTTTAAAATGGTATTTATTTGTTTGCTTTTTTGAATAACTAAAATATAAATTTTTATAAATCAAGAATTAATATCGATATATAAATATTAAAAATTATAAAATCTCAATTTATTCAAATATTGTTTACTTAGATCTGTAATTTAAAGAAAAAAATCATTTTAAAGAATTCTTCAGCATTTTTTTGAATGTTTACATTTTTTCTAAATATAATACATATTAATAAAATTAAAATTATTTAGACTATTATGTTAAATCTTCCTTATTTCTATGATTTACAATTTAAAAAACAAATTACAAAATTCAGTTTTTAAAATCATATAAAAATATGTTCTAAAATTCTTTAGAATAACTAGAACTCAAATTTCTTATAATATTTCTGATAATTTTAAAGAATTATCTTGAATTTCCAGATCATCTACAAAAAGCTCAAGATGATCATAGCATTTGAACATTAATTATTGTATATTTATGAACTATTCTAATTAAAAAAATGGACAAAACTGTAAAAATTTAAATACTGTTGTGAGACCATAAAAATATTTAAAATTTTTAAAAAATTAAAAATATTTAGACTATAATGTAAAATTTTCCTTATTATCTATGAATTTTAATATAAAAAACAAATTACTAAATTTTTAGTTTTTAAAATCGTATAAAAATATGTTCTAAAATTCTTTAGAATAACTATAATCCAAATTTCATATAATATTTCTGATAATTTTAAGAATTTTTTTGAAGTCCTGATATATTTAAATAAATTATTGATCATTGAATTTATTTACAAGAACTAATAATTATTATTTATAAAAACCAATTTCTTGACCATTTAAAAATAGCTCTCCAATCAATATTTATGAACATTCTAATTTAAAAAAAGGACAGAAAAACTGTAATAATTTAAATACTGTAAGACTGCATTTAAAATTTTTAAAATACATATTTATAAATTTAAAAACATTTAGACTATTATGTAAGATCCTCCTTATTTTCTTAAATTTTAATATAAAATATAAATTACTAACTTGAGTTTTTAAAATCATATAAAAAATGTATTCTAAAATTCTTTAGAATAACTGGAACCCAAATTTCATATATTATTTCTGATAATTTTAAAGAATTGATATATTTAAATAAATTATTGACCATTTAATTGGTTTACAAGTTGACCATATAAAAAAAGTTTCTGCAATCAATATGTTCATGTCATTTGATTATTGAATATTTATGAACTATTCTAATTAAAAAAAATGGACAACAAAACTGTAAGAATTAAAATTATTTTAACTATTATGTAATCTTTCTTTTTTTCTATAATTTATAATTTAAAATACAATGTACAAAATTAAGTATTTTAAAGAATTATCTTAATATCCTAACTAGATTATTGACCATTTAATTGATTCACAAGAACTAATCATTATTATTTAGAAAAACCGATTTTTGACCTCCTAAAAATAGTTCTTCAATCAATATTATCATAGTATCTGAGCATTAATATATTATTGAACTATTCTATTCACCATAAAAATATTTAAAATGTTTAAAATACATATTTATAAAATCATGTAATATCTTTTTTCTATAATTTATAATTAAATTCTTAGAATGGTTAGGAACTAGATATAGTATAATATTTCTGAGAACTTTAAAGTATTATCTTAATATCTAAACAAATTGTTGATCATATAAATGGTTCACAAACATTCAACATATTATTTAATAACAATAATTTTTCATCAACTACAGTAACATTAATAATTTTTGGAACTTATAAAACTATAAAAACATCAAACATTCTGAAAATATTAAAAAAAACAAAATTATTTAGACTGTTAGTAATTTTTCATAAAAGTGTGTACAAAAGTAAATTTCACGAGAAAATATTTTCTACAATTTTTTAGAATATTATAACTAACTTTTTTATTATTCTAGAGACATTATTATCACATAAGAATATTTCAATTTTTTATTTAAGTGATTTTCTTAATATTGAAAAATCTGTTTTTAAATTTTAACCATTTATATTTTCTGTTTTATTTAAATAATTTGTCAGAAACCGTTTATTTCTTAAGATTCCCAACCTATAATCTCGAAAACGCAGTCTCATTTCGAACCTGGAACCGAACAAATTCCGTTTCACGTCCCGCTCAGGTGCACCCCGTTCCTCCGTCAACACGGCACCGGGATGGTCTGGGTGGTGAGCGTTCGGGATTTTGGCAATCTGTACCAATAACCCCGGCTGACCCCGGCGGCATCGGATCCTAACGGGAGGCGAGCCGCAGATGCATAAGGCCCCGGCCGAGCGGGCGCGTCGACGGCGGCCGAAGAGCTCGGGTTCCCTGTTGCGGCCCGTCCGCCCGATCGCCGAGCCACTTTCACTAGATTCTAGGTTATCCACGTGTCGAGAAGTTTTATCTTATTTTTAGTGAGGAACACAATTTTATTTTAATCTACACGGCCCGAGCGGCAAGACGCTGACGGTGCCGCAGCCGCTGCACCGGTCGGTCCTCCGGGCCACCGCGCCACCGCGCCGCGCTCTTCCCTTTTACAGCGCGGAACGGCATTCTTCGGTGCGTCTTATCAGCGCGAGCCGCCTTTATATGACCACTGCGTTGCGATGCTTTTTTTTTTATTGTTACTGTTATACTTTCTGATTCTGGATAGTGGAGATTGTTGTCGTCATTATTTTCCACTTTTTTTTTTCTTCGAACTACTTCAAGTCATCTTCGGTTATAATCACCGATAGTTTTTCTGTTATTATTATTATTAAGAATTTAACTGGATACAAAATTTAACCATTCTTGTTCTAATAACGCAGTCAATGCGTTCAATGTATTTGAGTGTCAACCTTCCTGTAGAAATATTGATGAATTCATTGGTCACAAAGACTAATAATTACTGTTTATGTTCAATAAGTTTAAATGGTCACAAAATATAATTATTTTTATTTACAGAAACGAATATTTTAACCATCTAATAGTAGAGTCAAATGAAAATTATCAAAGGAGAGCCAAATGAATATTATCAAAGTATCTGAGTGTCAAACTTTTTTGCAAGTATTAATAAATTTATTGGTCACGAAAACTAATAATTATTGTGTACTATATTCAACATTTTGAGCACCTAAAATTAAGACTGAAATCGAAGTTAGCAAAGAATTTGATCTTCAAATCTTTAGGATTTTTAATGATCTAAATAAATATTTAATGGTCACAAATTCTAATAATTCTTATTTATGTAAACGAATATTTTGACCATCTAATAGTAAAGTTAAAGGAATATTATCAAAATATCTGAGTGTCAAACTTTTTTGCAACTTTAATGACCTTCTAGCAGAAGTATTAATGAGTTTATTGGTCACAAAAACTAATAATTATTATATACTATAATCAACTTTTTGAGCATCTAAGATTAAGTCTGAAAACGAAGTTAGCAAAGAATTTGAGCAACAAATCTTTAGGATTTTTAATGACGTATATCTAAATAAATATCAATGGTCACAAAATCTAATAATTCTTATTTACATAAACGAATATTTTGATCATCTAATAGTAGAGTCAAAGGAATATTATCAAAGTATCTGAGTGTCAAACTTTTTTGCAACTTTAATGACCTTCTAGTAGAAGTATTAATAAGTTTATTGGTCACAAAAACTAATAATTATTGTATACTGTATTCAACATTTTGAGCATTTAAAATTAAGTCTGAAAACGAAGTTAGCAAAGAATTTGAGCAACAAATCTTTAGGATTTTTAATGACGTATATCTAAATAAATATCAATGGTCACAAAATCTAATAATTCTTATTTACATAAACGAATATTTTGATCATCTAATAGTAGAGTCAAAGGAATATTATCAAAGTATCTGAGTGTCAAACTTTTTTGCAACTTTAATGACCTTCTAGTAGAAGTATTAATAAGTTTATTGGTCACAAAAACTAATAATTATTGTATACTGTATTCAACATTTTGAGCATTTAAAATTAAGTCTGAAAACGAAGTTAGCAAAGAATTTGAGCAACAAATCTTTAGGATTTTTAATGACGTATATCTAAATAAATATCAATGGTCACAAAATCTAATAATTCTTATTTACATAAACGAATATTTTGATCATCTAATAGTAGAGTCAAAGGAATATTATCAAAGTATCTGAGTGTCAAACTTTTTTGCAACTTTAATGACCTTCTAGTAGAAGTATTAATAAGTTTATTGGTCACAAAAACTAATAATTATTGTATACTGTATTCAACATTTTGAGCATTTAAAATTAAGTCTGAAAACGAAGTTAGCAAAGAATTTGAGCAACAAATCTTTAGGATTTTTAATGACGTATATCTAAATAAATATCAATGGTCACAAAATCTAATAATTCTTATTTACATAAACGAATATTTTGATCATCTAATAGTAGAGTCAAAGGAATATTATCAAAGTATCTGAGTGTCAAACTTTTTTGCAACTTTAATGACCTTCTAGTAGAAGTATTAATAAGTTTATTGGTCACAAAAACTAATAATTATTGTATACTGTATTCAACATTTTGAGCATTTAAAATTAAGTCTGAAAACGAAGTTAGCAAAGAATTTGAGCAACAAATCTTTAGGATTTTTAATGACGTATATCTAAATAAATATCAATGGTCACAAAATCTAATAATTCTTATTTACATAAACGAATATTTTGATCATCTAATAGTAGAGTCAAAGGAATATTATCAAAGTATCTGAGTGTCAAACTTTTTTGCAACTTTAATGACCTTCCAGTAGAAATATTAATGAATGTATAGGTCACAAAAACTAATAATTATTGTATACTGTATTCAACATTTTGAGCATCTAATATTAAGTCTGAAATCGAAGTTAGCAAAGAATTTTAGCAACAAATCTTTAGGATTTTTAATGACCTATATCTAAATAAATATCAATGGTCACAAAATTTTAATGATGCCTATCTAAACAAATTATTGACGGTTTCAATGGTCACATAATCTAATAATTCTTATTTAAAAAAACGAATTTCTCGATCACTTAATATATTATTAAAGCATCTGACTTATTTTTTTTTTTTAATTTAATATCCTTCCATTATAAATATTAATGAATTTATTGGTCACAAAGACTAATGATTATTCTTTACTGTGTATAATATATTGAGCATCTAAAATTAAGCCTTAAATAGTTAGCAAAGTATTTAAACAACAAATCTTTTGGAATTTTAATGACATTCAACTAAACAAATTATTAACGGTTTAACTAGTCACAAAATCTAACAATTCTAATTTACAGTAAACACTTTTTTGACCATCTAATAGTCGCAGTCAATCTTTTCTGAAAATTTGATGTATTAAATATTAATAATTTCATTGGTCACAAATCTAATAATTATTACTACTACTGGAAGTTAGCAAAGTATTTGAGCAACATTTGTCTTGGAATTGGAATGGTCTCTATTTAAATAAATTATTAACTGTTTAACTTAAAAAAATAATAATTATTATTTACTGAAACCAGTTTTTTGACCACCTAATGGTAGCATTTAAATCAAAGCGTAGTTTTTTGCAACTTTAATAAAATAATTATTGTTTGTCATATTCACATTTGAACATTTAAAATTAGATCTAAAACAAAGTTAATAATAGGGTATTTGAGCAACAATTCTTTCGGAATTTTAAACAAGTTATTGATTATTAGGTGATATGAAATTTTTTTGTAAATTTAATTATTTAATGTAGATATATGGTAACTTTGCTGGTCACAAAAACATAGTAGTAAATATTTATTTACACAAATCGAAAGTAGCAAAATTTGTGAGCATCAAACATTTTTGGAATTTTAATCACCTCCAATTAAACAAATTATTATAAATCAAATAAAATTACTTGTCCTGAATTTTGACGGTTAATATTTTAAATTTAGTAATATTGCTGTTGAGTTAACATATTTCCAAAATTTAAAATTAATTATCCATAGATAAAAGCGATACATATTCCATTTGTTACAGCTAAAACCTTAACAATCTAATCTGTCCAAGAAACAATCAGTGACGTATCAATCATAATAATAATAACGATAATAGTATCATATTTTCTTAATCTTGAAGTCCAACATCATTCGGATTTTTGTGTGTGTGTACGTCGATAGTGGGCTATTTAATTAGCTCCGTTGGTCTCTTAATTAAATCACGTTCTAGATTCGGATAAACGGATAAAAAATCGATTAGAGTGCATATCGGTTGCGGCTTGGTTTTATAATGGGCGGCCGATTTATTTCGGCAGTTATATAACTGCAGGAGAATTGGAACGCGACCGTGTTTTATAGCATTAAAATGTTAAAAAAATGAGTAATGTTTTGGCCGACTACTTTCTTAATTGGCGGATAGTGGTAATCTGGACGGAATTATGGGGCTCGTTCTCTTCAGTTTTAGCCGATTTTATTCGTTGCGCAACGAATAATTAAATCTTTTGATGGAATCAAATGTCAGTTTCACGGTGGATTTTCATTTTGCACAATTTAACCGCTTCAAAATTAACCTGCGTTATTGTTAAAGATGTGTGTTTAATTGCAGAAACATAAACGTTGCGTCACGTCTATTTGTAGGAAACCATACGGTCAGTCTGAGGTGGTTTTAATGAAGAAGAACGGTAGAGGAAAAAAGCGGACATAGGCGTTAAAATGCTATGAATAAATGAATGGGCTTATGTGGGTGCTCTCAGTTATGTTGTCGACCACAATCACCGTAAACGTATGTCGTGATTTCAAGCCATAATTCCCATAATTGGGCAAAAGTAGGATTGTCCACCATTTTATATGTTTTCTTCGATTTGATACGGTTTAAACACAAAAAGGTGTGTCAAAATATTAGAAAAATATGTACTTATCCAAGAAATTCACGTATCATATTTAAAATAACAATCCTATTAAAGTAAGACTTTTAATATATAATCCTTTTTATAAGAGGTTTAGTTTTGTTGTTAAACATTTTTGTTTAATACATCACTTTTCGTAAAACACATTCAATTATTGTCCTTAGAACTAAATAATCAATCTCATGTTTGTTGTAATTTTGGTATATTGTTAACGTACAACAAAAATAAATCTAGAAGTGTAACTCGTGATGAGTGTGCTGAAGCTATTTTGTTAGTGGAAGAAGAGTAGAGTTACCCTAGGATGGTACTGAAACTTAGACCAGGATAAGGCAGATATATTGATACAATTCCTGTCAAAGATCGTTACAGTCGCAGTTAAAAAACGTAGATGACTCTTTCTGGAAGAATATTAATGAATTTTTAGAATAGTAGAGTCAAAGGAATATCATCAAAGTATCTGAGTGTCAAACTTTTATGCAAATTTAATGACCTTCCAGTAGAATAATGAATGAAATTATTGGTCACAAAAACTAATAATTATTGTATACTGTATTCAACATTTTGAGCATCTAAAATTAAGACTGAAATCGAAGTTAACAAAGAATTTGAGCAAAAAATCTTTAGGATTTTTAATGACGTCTATCTAAATAAATATTTAATGGCCACAGAATCTAATAATTCTTATTTACGTAAACGAATATTTTGACTATCTAATAGTAAAGTCAAAGGAATATTACTGAAGTATTGAGTGTTAACCTTTTTGCAAATTTAATGACCTTCCAGTAGAAGTATTCATGAATCTATTGGTCACAAAAAAAAGTTAGCAAAGAATTTAAGCTTTAAGCAATAAATATTTAATGGTCACAAAATCTAATAATTCTTATTCACATAAACGAATATTTTGACCATCTAAAATAGTAGAATCAAAGGAATATTAGCAAAGTATCTGAGTGTCAAACTTTTATGCAAATTTAATGACCTTCTAGTAGAAGAATGAATAAATTTATTGGTCACAAAGACTACTGATTATGGCTTACTGTGTTCAACATATTGAGCTTCTAAAATTAAGCCTGAAATAGTCAGTATTTAAACAACAAATCTTTTGAAATTTTAATAACATTTATCTAAACAAATTATTAACGGTTCAACTGGTAACAAAATCTAACAATTCTTATTTACAATAAACAGTTTTTTGACCATCTAATAGTAGCTGTCAAAGCAATATTATCAACTTGTCTCAACCTTTTTTGAAAATTTGATGACCTCCCTGTAGAAATATTACTAATTTCACTGGTCACAAAATCTAATAATTTTTGTTCTTGAAATTTGAATGACCTCTATTTAAATAAATTGTTAACTATTTAACCACACCAGAAGACCAGAACAAGGCAAACATATTGATACAATTCCTGCCCAAGATTGTTTTCTGAGGCTTTCAATTTGAAGACAATGGTGTGTAAGTCCAAGGATTTTACAGTCGCAGTTAGACTCTTTCTGGAATAAAGAGTGTCGTGGCATGTACTTTTTATATAGGCACAATTTTTTGCTAATGATAGATAATGCTCTGCTATATACTCATCTGGTCGTGGTTCAGTATTATCTTCCTCCTTTGGAATTAGTATTATGACTTGGCCAGCCCGAAGTCCAGACCTTAACTCCATTAAACATATCTGGGACATGCTTAGAAGACGAAGAGTACCATCTAAACCGTCCTAAGAACTTCTTGCCGCAACTGGCATAAACTCAAATTTCAACGCTGATTTTGAGTATGATTAGATAGTGTGAGGCTGTAATTCGAAATAGAGGTGAAACTATCTACTATTATACAAGAAGTGAGTTTTATTAATTCTCTATTTTTAAAATAAAATTATTTGTATGTTTTATTTAGGATAATTCGAAAGGAAACACGTTTTTATGTAAAAAAACAAGTAGTTTATACTTAGACAATTAATAATAATGCGTTAATTTCTTGGAACGTGTAATTTTAAATCTAAATTTATTGAACATTATCTTTTATCTAATCCTAAACTTGACTGTTGTTAATTTAAATTAG
The DNA here is from genome assembly GCF_024364675.1 of Aethina tumida. Lineage (NCBI taxonomy): Eukaryota > Metazoa > Arthropoda > Insecta > Coleoptera > Nitidulidae > Aethina > Aethina tumida. The sequence goes on along the minus strand of NC_065435.1, from coordinate 39,889,050 downwards.
TCATTTTTCATAATTACATTACTAATTACTAATTATCATAGAAATGAACTTTATCAATGAAAACGTTGCACGTTTGTAACAATTCCAAATTGACTTGTTAAAAAGTGGAGCACGTTTTTCAGTTTTCTCACAAACAATTATAACAACATCATTTCTGTGTTACAGAGATTATACAATAAATGAAATCAAAAGTGCTTGGAAGTTAATTACTTCTTAACCAACCATATGGTGTATGGAAAGTGGTGCTTTATTAAAATGGTCTTGATGCGGTGCTGATCATTCGTGACCAATTTTTAATAGTTCACAGAAAATGTTTAAGCTAGAAAGTGAGAAAAGACGTTTTGTCAAATGGCACTGAAAAGATAATACAGGTTCGGATTTCATTAATATTTCAACGAGCCCAACTCTTTATAATTTGTTCGATAAGATCGAGATTTTATAAGCGATTACCGTGTAACACACTTAAACAGGAAGGTGCGATAAAATGACTGATTGGAACAGCACACAATCTAAAGTTTATCGAAACTTGAATAAGTAATTCAATGCATACGACTCGGAGCATTTATGTTAAGTCAAAATCACGATCACAATCTCACTAATAAACAGTTTTGGGCCGCTCAACCATAAACAATTTTACATTTACATGCGTGTTCTGATTTTGTTTTTTGTTTTTGGAAGTGTGTGATTTTTGAACGGTTTAATGCGATTACTTTCTACGGTTTTTTACTTTACTATTATAACGTAAGGAATGCGTAACAGTTGTAAATCTCATTAGGGAGTTTAATTTCGCACATTTTTGCGAAACAACGAAAATATTTTATGGCGTTGCCATTTTTGAAATGCAAATTAACGAAAATACTACAGCGGAATCCTTTGTATTTAAATGAGCCAAGCGGGCACCGCACAGTGCGGCGAATTGTTGTACAGTTAAAAATATCTTATTGGGAATTTGGGTTTAATTTTTTTTCGTAAAATCTATGTATTTAACTATTTATTAGTTCTTCATATATTTGTTATTGTTGTATATATATTAAAGACGAGTATTTAAATAAATATAAATATATCACATTATGTATAGGGTGTTCCTGTATATGTGATTCAATTTTTAACAATTTTAACAATTGTTAGCATACAAATTAAATTAAGTCAAAATAACTATTACATAACCGATTTCAAAGAAATGTCAAAATCATGGGCGTAAAAGTATTTTTTTTTTTTAAATTTTTGAAGTTGTCATTATTACTGTTCTGTGAACAGTGTACGTGATTTCAAATAATTTGAACATAAATTGAACAAAATTAAGCGATAAATTTCACCTACAAACCCTTGAAAAATTATTTAATTAGCTATGTTAATATAATATTCATATTAATACTTTAATAATTCTATAAAAATTGTTTATTAAACTTATTAACCGTTTGATATCTCATAATTGTTCAATACCATGCCAAAATGATTACATAACTTATTTCAAAGAAATGTTAAAATCATGGGCATAGAAGTAATTTCTTTTTAAATTTCTGGTGTTGCCATATTACTGTCATTAACTCCTAAGGTGATTAAAATTTTAAAGAAGAAGATTTCAAATAATTTGAACAAAAATTAAACAAAATTAAACTATAAATTTCACCTACAAACCCTTGAAAATTTGTTTAATTAACTATATTAATATAATATTCACATTACTACTTGAATAATTCTACACAAATTCATTATTAAACTTATTAACCGTTTTATATCTCATAATTGTACCATTGCAAAAGTAAATAAACAAAATTAGCACAGAAACCTTCGAGTAGTATGACTAAGACAAGTTGATGAAAATAATATATATATAAATATTTTCTTTTTCGAAAAAGATAGTTGTAAATATTTACTTTTTCAATATTATTTAAGTTTGTGTTTACTATTGTTCTTTTATTTTTTACATAAACACATATTTTTTGATTTATTTAAAATCATATGTCTATACAATAATTTTTTCCTTAAAATTTATGTAATTACTACAAATTCTTCGATTAATCAACAAGTCTTATTAAATATATTTAAACATTTTATGTATCTCCTAAATATTTATGTCGCTAATTAATAAAAATTGTTTGAAAAAAGGTTTCTAAAGATTTAAAAAGGCTTCAAAATTCATTTTACAGTTCATCATTGATATTTCTAAAGTTCTAAGTAAAAATTCTTCGATTAATAATTCTTATTAAAAATACAATTTCCAATATATTTAAACATTTTATGGTACCACTAAATATTTGTATGTCGTCAATTAATAAAAAATAAAGATTTAAAAACGCTTCAAAATTCATTTTACAGTTCTTCATTAATATTTCTAAATTTCTAAGTAAAAATTTTTCAGTTTTCTTCACGTTTTCTGAACCCTCAAAATTTATGTAAATAGTATAAATTCTTCAAAAATCAATAAGAAAATTATAATTAAAAAAAAACTTTTTGAATAAAGGTTTAAAAAGGCACAAAATTCTTTTTACAATTCTTTATTATGTTTTATAATAATAAAATTTCTTTGAAGTAGGTCAAATTCTTTGAGTAATTTTATCGTATTTTGAGCTCTTGTGTAATTATGAAGAATTTTTTAAAACCCAATAAGAAATCAAAAAAATTAAACAATTTAGGTGTCCTCCAAGTTTCATTTTAAATAATTAACAAAAATGATCGAAGAAACCTCCCAAACATAAAAGTTTCGTATAATGATTAAAAAAAATTATAAAAAACCTGAATGAATACTTTGAATTAACAAATCAATTGAAAAACATCCATTAAAGTGGAATTGTATAACAAAAAATTGTTTGTAGTTTTCAAAATTTTATAGAAACAAATTTCTAAATTTTGCATATCAGTATTTACTTTAAACGTGTACACGTAGTTGCTCCACTTAGTACATTTATAGTATGAATACTACTTTATTAAACAAAAAATGATTAAACAAAAAAAAAAATAAAATAAAATAAAATAAAAATGGGACAAGCAATCGTCCCACAGTTGCGCGCATTGGATTTGTATGAGAATGCCCATGTTTTCGCTTTCATTCGATGACCTGGTTTCTGTTACATCTAGAAAGTGTACGCCGCGGCGTAATGTGCATGAGCTCCATCCAAGTATGATACGGTCGGAACCAGGGGGCCCACTCGAACTTAGTGGGCTCGCACGCTTCCACCGGTCGCACGGACTCTGATATTTGAAACCATTGTCCAAATAATGTTAACGAGACGTTTCTATTTTACTTTTAAATTAGCCACCATTTTTTATTTGGTGGACTGCGAGCCATCTGTTTCCATCGGGGATTTATGTAACCGGCTTCGCGGGGATAATCTTCATCTGTGCTTGGCTGCGATTGCGACAACCGCACGATTTTACTCAACTACGCTTTATTTTATTTATTTATTTGTTTGTTTGTTTGTTAGCATATTGTTTTTGTTCGAAAGTAAAATGAAAACTTGTCGATGAGGTCGTATCCAAAATCTGGGGATTTATCAGATCTATCTGTAAAGTACCAGCCGAATTCCAAGGAAAGTCGTATGTGGAAAAATGATATCATAGCAATGAATATCTTTACTTAAATCAGATATAGAGTGTTTGCCTTTAGTTAACATTGAATTTGGAGATTAAATATTATCTAATATTACCTTTACAACAATATTTTAAAAACTATTGATTAAATATCACAATTAAAAAAATAAGAATATGGTTGATAAGTTTAGCTTCTAAAATATTATTCATAATAATTCGTCATAATTTTTGAAGTAATTGTACAAGACTAATTTATAACAAAGGCTTGAGAAGAGAAAAGTTTTGTTTGACAAAGTTTTTAACCTGTTGCTTCTTATACATCCGATTGTGTTGCTCAGAGTTACCATAAAAGTAAAGCTTTTCCAACTCATAACGTTCAAAAGAATAATTTGTTTTTAAACTATTGAAGGAGAATGGTCTGAAGTAAATTTATAAGCAAAATGTTGTCTAATATTGACTTTTAACATATTGTATTTCAAAGACTATTGATTTAATATCGATATCATAAAAACCAAGTAGAATATAGCTAACAATATGTTTGGCTCCAAATGCTCAATAAAATTATTCATAATTCTTAACGTTATTGATCATTTTTATTTAATACTAATTTTTAACAGATACTCAAGAAAACATAAGTTTTACTTGGCAAAGTGTTTAACCTGTTGCTTCTTATAGATACAATTCTGTTGCTCAGAGTTAATATAAAGGTAAAGCTTTTCCAACTCATAACAATTCAAAGGAATGTTTTTTTGTTAAACTATTGAAGGAGAATGGTCTGAAATGAATTTGTAAAGAAAATGTTGTCTAATATGGACTCTTGAAATATTATACTTAAAAGACTATTGCTTTAGTACCAACATCAGAAGAATCTACTAGAATATAGGTGACAGTATGTTAGGCTCCAAAATCTTAGTAAAATTATTCCCAATTCTTAAAGTTATTGACCATTTATTTCTGTTAAATATTTCTAAATAACTTCCACTTGTTTTGCTTCTTAATACTTAATTTATAACAGATGCTCAAGAAGACAAAAGTTTTGCTTGGCAAAGTTTGCAACCTGTTGCTTTTTATAGATCCAATTCTGTGGCTCAGAGCTAATATAAAGGTAAAACTTTTCCAACTCGTAATAATTCAAAGGAATGGTTTTTTGTTAAACTATTGAAGGAGAATGGTTTGAAGTAAATTTGTAAAGAAAATGTTGTCTAGTATAGACTCTTGAAATATTATACTTAAAAAACTATTGCTTTAGTACCAACATCAGGAAAATCTACTAAAATATAGCTGACAGTATGTTAGGCTCCAAAATCATAGTAAAATTATTCACAATTCTTAAAGTTATCGACCATTTCAGTTAAATATTTCTAAATAACTTCCAATTGTTTTGCTTCTTAATACTTAATTTATAACAGATGCTCAAGAAGACAAAAGTTTTGCTTGGCAAAGTTTGCAACCTGTTGCTTTTTATAGATCCAATTCTGTGGCTCAGAGCTAATATAAGGGTAAAACTTTTCCAACTCGTAATAATTCAAAGGAATGGTTTTTTGTTAAACTATTGAAGGAGAATGGTTTGAAGTAAATTTGTAAAGAAAATGTTGTCTAATATGGACTCTTGAAATATTATACTTAAAAAACTATTGCTTTAGTACCAACATCAGGAAAATCTACTAAAATATAGCTGACAGTATGTTAGGCTCCAAAATCATAGTAAAATTATTTACAATTCTTAAAGTTATCGACCATTTCAGTTAAATATTTCTAAATAACTTCCAATTGTTTTGCTTCTTAATACTTAATTTATAACAGATGCTCAAGAAGACAAAAATTTTGCTTGGCAAAGTTTGCAACCTGTTGCTTTTTATAGATCCAATTCTGTGGCTCAGAGCTAATATAAGGGTAAAACTTTTCCAACTCGTAATAATTCAAAGGAATGTTTTTTTATTAATCTATTGAAGGAGAATAGTAATTTTGTAAAGAAAATGTTGTGTAAAATTGACTTTTGATATATTGTACTTAAAAAACTATTGATTTAATACCAACACCACAAAAATCAAATAGAATGTAGAGTATATTATATTATTATTGATAATTTTTCTTAAATATTTCAACTTGTTTTGCTTCTTAATACTTTAATTCATAACAGATGCTTGACAAGTTTCCAACCTGTTGCTTCTTATCCGTTCAATTCTGTTGTTCAGAGCTAACATAGAGACAAAATTTTTCCAATATTTATTGTAAATCTAGTAAAGAGGAACGGTTTGAAACAAATTTCTAAGGAAAATATTGTCTAATATTGACTTTTTATTATTTAATATTAATATGACCAAAATTACAAAAATAAACGAGATTAACATCCAAATGTCTAGTACAATTATATCACATTTTTTACATAATCGACACTTCTTTAGTTCCTTAAATCATGATATGTTAGATGTTCAGGAAGAGAAGTTTTGCGTTTAGATTTCAACTTATTGCATCTGATCCCCTCAATCCTGCTGTTAAAGCATAACTGAAAGGAGTTCGTTTTTGCAAGCCCCAATAAAAAAGAACGTTCCGAAGCGAATTAATGAGGAACAAAAATATATGGAACAAATGAACCCGGCAACAATCGAAACAACGCGTTGCGAAACGTGCCGATTTCGCAACAGCGGGCCACACTTCTTATTGTAGTCACACCGCGGCAACAATGAACGCATTATTTCTGGTTTCGGTTTCAAAAAGTTACCAAAAATAGGCGAAGCGTTCGCGCAAAGGCAACGTGGCCGCGCCGTACCGCAGAACCATTACGCCACAATCGTCGGGTACCGTCGCGATGTTAAATAGTAAATTCACATCAATTAAGGCTTTTACATAACGCAGTAAGTAGAGCATGTGCCTCCACTCTACCGTGGAACGGTTCTAACAATGCCCACAGAGTCTGTAAACGGTCGCCGCGGCGTTACTTGTACCGTACCACATATTCGCTTTTGCTTTTCGTATCGCGAGAGGAAAAGTTTTTACGTGCACGGCTCGCAACCAGGCCAAAGTCACAGGCAACCGAGATCGAAACCGGAAAGCGCAGCTTGCACAAAGGAAAACGCACCTTCCTCATATAAGTCGGCCCCATTTTTTCCCAACTGCGGAATTGTGGAAATCCACTCTTGTGTCAATATTTTATCGATAAGCGATGATCCATTATTTTATTACGCCGACACTCGTGTCTCAAATATTTTCTTTATTAATAATCTATTTATTATCTATTTAAATAAACATGGTTTATAGAAAATTGACATTGAAATGCGTTGTAGTTTGTTAGTTATTATTGTATTGCTGTTTTCTCATAATATTATTATTTTACACTGTTGTTTCTTTAAATCTCTCTCGGGACTTCGATTCCTTTAATTTGTTGTTGAATAGTTTAGACTTATTCCTGTTCTTAAAATGTCTTTCTTTCTTCTTTAGATTACTTAGGATTTTTAAGCTATTTACATTCTTTAGATTCTGTAGAAACTTTTTTAGATTCTTCAGATTGTTCATATTCTTCAGTTTCCCAAGATTCTTTAAATTATTTAGATTGTGTAAAATCTTTAGATTCTTTAGATTCTTTGGGTTGTTCAGATTCTATAGATTCTTTAGCGTCTTCACATTCTTTATACTTATTAGATTCTTTAGCTTCTTCAGATTCTATACATTCTTTAGATTCTTCACATTCTTTAGATTCTTCACAACTTTTATATTTTTCAGATTCTTCACACTCTTTAGACTATTTAGACAATTTAAATTCTTCAGATTCTGTAGATTCCTTAACTTCTTCACATTCTTTAGATTCTTCAGATTTTTTTTATTCTTTAGATTCTTCATATTCTGTGGATTCTTTTTCTTTAGATTATGTAGATTGTTCATATTCTTCAGTTCCTCAAGATTCTTTAAATTTTTTAGATTTTATAGATCCTTTAACTTCTTCACATTGTTTAGATCCTTTAGATTCTTCAGAACTTTTATATTTTTTAGATTCTTCAGATTCTTCTGATTCTTCATACTCTTTAGACTCTTTAGATTCTTCAGATTACTTAGCTTCTTCACATTGTTTAGATTCTTTAGATTCTTTAGATTCTGTAGACTCTGTAGATTCTTTACCTTCTTCATATTCTGCAGATACTTTAGATTCTTTATTCACATCATATTCTTCAAATTTTTCACATTATTCAAATTTTTTAGATTATTCAGATTCTGTAGATTCTTTAGATATTTTGGATTCTTTGGATTATTCAGATTTAAAATCTCTCTCAGGACTTCGATTCCTTTAATTTGGTTGTTGCATAGTTTAAACATTATAGAAGTTCTTAGATTCTTCTTGTTCTTAAAATTTATTTATTTATTCCTTAGATTTAGATTCTGCAGAATTTTAAGGTTTTTTAGATTATTTAGATTGTTCATATTCTTCAGTTCCTCAAGATTCTTTAAATTTTTTAGATTTTATAGATTCTTTAGATCCTTTAGATAATTCAGAACTTTTATATTTTTCAGATTCTTCATACTCTTTGGAATCTTTAGACTCTTTAAATTCTTCAGTTTCTTCACATTCTTTAAATTCTTGAGATTCTTTAGATTTTTCTTTAGATTTTTTTATTTTCTGTAGATACTTTAAATTCTTTATATACTTCAGATTCTCTAGATTCTTCAGATTTCTCAAATTCTTCATATTCATTCAAATATATAGCCAACATTGATAATATCCATTCTTTGTACAATAATGATCCATGGTAACTGTTGAGATTATTTTCATACACATTAGAGATTAGAAGTATATAATTATAATAAATTTTAAGCCGCCCTTCAGATCAAAATTTAATATCGTCTACGTCCTGAATGAAAACTACTGTATGTTTACATAAAAAAGACACTGATGTCACATAAAGTGTACAATATATGTGAGAACTATTACCAAGTCATCGGTACTTCTCGTAATTTCAATGACACAGACTATTTACATCAGTCTACAATCGCGTATGGTCATAATACGAATAGTTGACATGCCGCAGCAGATTAAGTAGTACCACATTCTGTGGATTTTTGCATTATTTAATCCAATTGGTTTTTTGATGTTGGCGAATGGACGACAACCAATTTGCGCTTCTTCAAGAATTATTTATATTACAATCATTAAACGCAAAAATACATTTACCTACTTTTTCATTTATCATTGAATTGCAAAATTAAATTCCACGTTAATTAAGCCATTAAAAATTGCAATTAAATCATTATACATACACACATACTACACATACGAATAAATACAAGTTATTACCCGTGTTCTGATTTTGATCAGCGTTTTTACCGCGGCTATTAATGACCATTATTATTTTAAATTACAGGGATTTGAAATAATTTTTATTTGCAATGTCGAAAGCACCAATTTCATTAATGCCTTAATGAATGTTGGCGCAATAATTAAATGTAAATGCACCACTTCGCGGCAAGTACAATTAAAAAAATTTAAAATTCAGCAAGGCAATGGTCCAAACAACAACACGATACGTTCTCATTGTCCGTTTGAACAGTGTACACCGTACATTGAGCAGCAAACATGTTATTATTATAATACATTGATGAAATAAATTTGCAAACCAGTTTTAAATTGTCTGCTAATATTGACAAGTTACAATTTTAGCAAAATAATAAATTTGATTTTGTATTTATATATAGATGTGGTTAAATAGACAATGAAAACGTCATTGACAAACCTCAAATAGACAAAAGAAAAGATAAAACATAGCGAGTATGAATATATCCATTATTAATAGATTGGTAACCCACTGAAAAATAATAACAACAACAATGACAAAGAACAATGGACGCCGCAGAAAGGCAAATAAAAAAGTCCACCTCTTCACTGAATGGCCTATTAATTTCTCTTACATAACCGTCTTCGTACGTGAATTAAATGACCGGTTACGTTCTATGCAATTCCATATTTAAACAGCGGAGTATTCGTTAAAATAATACGACGAGCAACTGAAAGAGTATCCGATTGTGACACAACGAATTAAATTATTGTAATGAACGGGCAAATTGTGTAGGAAAGAAGAAGTTCTTTTACATGCTTCCTTGGCAACGTGGACATACGCTTATTCATTGGATTAGGAAAAATTTCTGTTCTAAATGGTTGGCAAATGCCATGCAATTAATTAATACCATTGCAATTAATTATAATGCTTAAAAATCTTCGATTATGAAAGTTATGGATTCTATTATTACTTTTCAATAGCAATTATATCGTGTCCGTTTGCTGGATTTTGGTTAGTCATTTTTTTTTTTTTTTTTCACTCAAAAACCTCTTTCTTCTGAAGGTTTAAGGACTAAGTCTTAAAGGCCTTGCACTGAATGTTTAAGAACCAAATCGAAAACCAAGATAACCAATATGGTTACGAACCATTTTTAACAATTAAGAAAAAAGTGGATGAGGATTTTTGCTGATTTTAGTTAAATATCTGAGAGACCAGTTAAATTTCATTCATCATTTTTCTCTCTAAACAGCAATGGTTATATCAAATGTTGGTAAAAAATGTATGAAATTTTGTGATTTTCCAGAAATGAGAGATCATGGAAATATTATTTGTAAAAAGGAACCCTTTAAAATGGGACCAACTTCTGCTGATTATAGTTAAACAGTCACACATATTTAAGACCTGTTAGATTTTATTTATTGTTTTTATTTCTTCCTCTAAAAGTTTAAGAATCCAATCAGAAGCAATGAAATCAAACGTGGGCACTGATAATTATATTTTTCATCAAATGTTACCAAAAATGATTGAAATTTCTCGAGTTTCCTGAATTGAAAGATCATGAAATATTTGTTGTAAAAAGGAATCCTTTGAAATGGAACCAACTTCTGCTGATTATAGTTAAACAGTCACACATATAAAAGACCTGTTCGATTTTATTTATTGTTTTTATTTCTTCCTCTAAATGTTTGGGAATCAAATCAGAAGAAAAGAAACAAAAAAAATGACCACTGATGATTATATTATTCATCAAATGTTGACAAAAAATGATTGAAATTTCTTAAGTTTCCTGAAATGAAAGATCATGAAAGATTAGTTGTAAAAAGGAACCCTTTGAAATGGGACCAACTTTTGCTGATTATAGATAAACAGTCACACATATAAAAGACCTGTTGGATTTTATTTATTGTTTTTATTTCTTCCTCTAAAAGTTTAGAAATCAAATTAGAAGCAAAGAAATAAAAAAATGACCACTAATAATTATATTATTCATCAAATGTTGACAAACAATGCTTGAAATTTCCTGAGTTTCCTGAAATGAAAGATCATAAAAGATTAGTTGTAAAAAGGAACCCTTTGAAATGGGACCAACTTTTGCTGATTGTAGTTCAACAGTTACACATATAAAAGACCTGTTAGATTTTATTTATTGTTTCTATTTCTTCCTCTAAACGTTTAAGAATCAAATCAGAGGCAAAGAAATAAAAAATGAGCACTGATAATTATATTTTCCATCAAATGGTGACAAACAATGCTTGAAATTTCTTGAGTTTCCTGAAATGAAAGATCATGAAAGATGTAAAAAGGAACCCTTTGAAATAGGACGATTTTCTGCTGATTATGGTTAAACAATCACACATATTAAAGACCAGTTAGATTTCATTCATTCATTTTATTTCTTCCTTTAAAGAATTAAGAATTACATCAAAAGGAAAGAAATAACCTAAATAATGATACATATGTATTATCATCATTCTCAATATTATATTTAATATTTTCTGGTTTTGAAGAAAGAACAATTAAAATTATATTAAAACCATTTTTAAGTAATAATAGTGAAAATATTAAAGATCAATTAAAGATTTCTTAATCGATCATATTTCTTCTAAACCTTTAGGAACTAAAAAAGAAGATAAATAAAGAACTAGTTTCCAAAAATCTAAAAACAAAAATGCTAATTTACTGAAAGACCACCTTGACATAGAACCGCCTTATGTGCGTTACAGTTTCGGTGTTTCGGTAACGGCACGGTGATAAAATATTTGACCCGATTGCCAAAACTTTCATAAAAAAAAATTTTCCAGCTCCCTTAAGTAACTAGGCGCATTATTATTTAGGTGAAGATTTTTAAATGCGGCCAGCCGGCATCGAAATCGAAAACGAAATCGGCCGCAGCCTTGAGAGGGAAAACTTTCCGTGGCGTGTCGGTGATGTCTGGTTACGTAAGGCACGGTTTGCACTGTGCACGTTTAACACTTCATTTGCCGTGGCACGGTATTTTTCATTCTGCACAGAGCGCCTTCTTGTTCGCAGTTGCACAACGCACGACGTTACCACCAACGACCCAAAGACAAGACAACAACGGAGGGAATCTAGATGGTCTATCAACCGTGAACAATGTGCCGTAATGGAGCTGCAGCTCATGGCTCGTTCGCTCGCCTGTGTATCATAACTGGGTGCTAAACGTTCAGACGCTCAACACTCGGATGTTGCCCGCAAAATGGGAACGGTGTATCTATTACGTTTAATAACAGTAATATTGTTTAAGTTTATTTGCGTTAATTTGATACTTATAGATAAATGGTGAAAAGGTTAACTAGTTCTTCGCCGTCTAACACTGCCTACCCATGTTTAACAATTAGATTTAAGATCCGTGAAAACACGATCGTCCAATCCACCATTCCGATGCACCCATCAAACCACCGACGGGTGGTTTTTTGACGGAAAAATGGCAGACTTATGGTGCACGAAGGATTTATGGAAAAGTCGAATGACTCTCGAAAGCAATATCCATGTCATATACCGGATTGCAACACGGCACATTTTTCCAGTGAAGTGCATCAACATTGTAGTATTTATTTATTGCAATAGCCGGACTCCTTCGGCCCGGTGATTCATTCACGTTGTGTGGCGAACGGAAAGGAGGATTTAATTATTCAAAATCGAAATTGCAACCGATGATCATTTTTAACGTTATTCTTATTGTTTGTGTAATTGCATTTGTGGGCACGCAACTCCTAATTTGGTGGACGCCGCACGGGGAGGAACAATGGGGAATTTAAAATTGCGTTCGATTAGAAAAAAAAAGACACATTTGAATGTACTTTTAATGTTCACGTAGGATCTGTGCATTTACATGATTAATTACGGGAAGAACGGCGTTGCTAAAATGTTGTCGATGAAAAAAAAAAAAAAAAACCAGTAGTCACTTAAGGTATTTGTCAACGACCTGGTCAGTGTTCCGATCGAATTTACCGATAACGAATACAATGCGGCATAATTAGATTGAGCAATTGACCAATTAATTAGTCGGGCGGTAAACGAAACGGACGGGGACGACTGGAAAGGTATGTGGAAGCAGTCGGACAACTGGCATGATGCAGGAACAAGATCGACGCGAATATGCACTGTTTTATTATTCGAGGTCGTGACACAGTGCTGTTCGTTTAGATGGTTTTGCACAATATTGATGTTTTATTGAGTACTTTAACAATATCAATTTTTTTTTTATTATATTATCAGTAATTAATTTTAAAATTACACCCGAAAATGTAATATTTTAATTAATTTTTGTATAATGTATACAAAAAATTATTTTAACTATTTAGCATAATAATACCCTTTCTAATATCTTAATTAAAATAATACAAAGCAACAACTATACCAAAAATGTGGTATAGATCAATGGGCTAATAATTGTGTTGCCAATAACATAAGATAAAAACTTTATATATATATATATATATATATATATATATATATATATATATATATAATATATATATAATTATGAATGCTTTATAATAACTCCTTTTGTCATTTCAATAAATTTTTAATTTAAATATTAAACAAATTAATAATTTACAAATTTATAAATTATTTTGTATATTTCAATTAAGAAAAAATAATTTTTTAATATAGATATCTATTCAAAATTTTTAATGGACAGTTTCATGAACTCATATGAACAATATTCATTCATTTTTTTATACATTTTTATAACCAAATAGATAACTTACAAATTTATAAATAATTTTATGTGTATTTCATTAAAAAAAAAATATATTTTTTAATAATAATCTATAGAAAATCTTTAATGGATAGTTTTTAAATTAAATATAATTATTACAGGTAAAATACATACATTTCTATAACCAAATAATAATTTACAAATTTATAAATAATTTTATGTGTATTTCATTAAAAAATACATTCTGTTTAATATAGATATCTATAGAAAATCTTTAATCTTTAAACAATATTTGTTAAATATATTTGTCACAAGGAAAAGAAAAATATTTTGAACTATAAAATTATTATAATTCTTAGAGGAATAAATTTAATAATATATTTAAGAAATAAAACTATATTTTTAAAAAATATACATGAATAATACAATGAAAACATCATAAAAACTTTTTTTTCATTTTCAATTAACTTTTAATTTAAATATAATTATTACTGGTAAAAAATATGCATTTTTATAACCAAATAGTACATATAATATAAGTATTTAATAATATAGATATCTATAGAATATGTTTAATGGACAGTTTCATGAATTTGTATAAAGAATATTTGTTAAATATTTTTGTCACAAGGAGCAGAAAAATATTTATATGAACTATAAAATTACTATAATTCTTAGAGGAATGAATTTAAAAACATATTTAAGGAATAAAACTATATTTTTGAAAAATATATATGAATAACATAATGACAACTTTTCTTGTTTCATTTTCAATTAACTTTTAATTTAAATATAATTATTACAAGTAAAAATATGTATTTATATAACCAAATAGATAATTTACAAAATTATAAATAATTTTAAGAGTATTTCATTAAATATATATTTTTATAAATATGTAAATATATATATACAAAATGTTTAATGGCCAGTTCCATGAACTCGTATGAACAATATTCATTAATTTTTTTTGTGACAATGAACAAAAAAGGAATAAATTTATTAATATTTTTAAGGAATACAATTTTATTTTAGAAAATAATTATGTGAATAATATAATGAAAACTTTATAAAAAACTTTTATTTCATTTTCAATTAATTTTTAATTTAAATATAATTATTAAATGCAAAAATATGCATTTTTATAAACAAATCATAATTTATAAATAATTTTATGTATATTTCATTAAAAAAATATTTTATGTTTATGCAAAATGTTTAATGGACACTTTCATGAACTTATACGAACAATATTTGTTAAATATGTTTGACACAAGGAGCAGAAAAATATTTTGAACTATCAAATTTTTATAATTCTTATAGGAATGAATTTAATAATATATTTAAGTAACAAAACTGTATTATGAAAAAATATACATGAATAATACAATGAAATCTTTATAAAAACATTTTTTTTTTTTTCATTTTCAATTAATTTTTAATTTAAATATAATTATTACAAGTAAAAAATATTCATTTATATAACCAAATATAACACTTACTTACAAATTTATAAATAATTTTAAGGATATTTCATTAAAAAAATTATTTTTTAATATAGATATCTATCAAAATGTATATTCATGTGGAAATGAATTTATTAATATATTTTAGGAATAAAATTATATTTTAGAAAATAAATACATGAACAGTATAATGAAATCTTTCTAAAAAATTTTTCAATTAATTTTTAATTTAAATATAATTATTATAGATAAACAATGTATTTTTATAACCAAATAGATAATTTATGTGTATAAAATATAAATAATTTTATGTGTATTTCATTAAGAAATGATATTTTTTAATATAGATATCTATAAAAAATGTTTAATGGACAGTTTCATGAACTTATGAATAAATAATATTGGTTAAATATCACAAGGAGCTGAAAAATAACTATAAACTTGCTACAATTTTTATAGGAATGCATTTATCAATATATGTAAGGAATAAAACTATATTTTTGAAAAAATATATATGAATAATACATTGAAAGCTTTATAAAAACATTTTTATGTAAAAATATGCATTTTTATAAACAAATATATAATTTACAAGTTTATAAAGATTTTTATGTGTATTTCATTAAAAAAAATGTTTTTTAATATAGATATCTATACAAAATGTTTAATTGTTTCATAGACAATATTCGTTAAAAATGTTTGTCACTAGGAACAGAAAAATATTGTATTTTAAACTATAAAATTACTATAAATCTTATACGAATGAATTTATTAATATAATTAAGAAATAAATATCTAACTGTTTTTTTTTTAATTTAATTAAATATCTTATAATATTTTTAATTGTACTTAAATGTTTTGTTTATTTTTTTTATTAAAATAAATATTTTAATTTTAAATTATTAATATTTTATTATTATTTTTTAAATTTGAATTAAATATTATAATTATTGTTTAATTTAAATTAAATTTCTTATTATTTGTTTGGTTAATTTACAATAAATACATATAAATTTTTTTAAATTAAATTACATATTATTTTTTTTATTATTTTAATTAAATATTCTATTTTTTTTTTTTGTAATTTAAATTAAATTTTTTATTATTTTTTTAATTTAAATTATGAATTTGAATATTTTAATTTTAAATTATTAATATTTTATTATTATTTTTTAAATTTGAATTAAATATTATAATTGTTGTTTAATTTAAATTAAATTTCTTATTATTATTTTTTTTAAATTAAATGAAATATTAATTTTTTTTATTATTTTAATTAAATATTCTATTTTTTGTAATTTAAATTAAATATTTTAATTTTTTATTTAAATTAAGTTAAATATTTTAATTTTAAATTTTATTATTTTATATTTTTGAAAAAATATACATGAATAATATAATGAATATTTTATAAAAATTTTTGTTCATTTTCAATAAATTCTCAGTCTAATCATGACAAGTAAAACATATACATTTATATAAATATATAAATAATTTACAAATTTAAAAATAATTTTGTGTATTTCATTAAACAAAAAAATTATTTTTAATATAAATATTTTTACAATGGATAGTTTCATGAACTCAAATAAACAAAAAATGCAATAGACAATTTTTAGGCTCAGACAGACAATCTGTGTTATATGTTAAGTCACAGAGAAACAATCACAAAAAAATATATTAAAATAGTATAGAAATAAATTACTTAATATTATTGAGGAAAAATAATACTAATTACTAATACATGAAATTTCTAAAAATGATTTTAAAGTTTAAAAATAAAATGCAGAATCCCGATATAAAGATCATTAACAACAACTCACTGAGAATGGGACAACAACAAAACGATTGCGGCCACCAAAATAAGATGTCAACAAACAAATGTCACACGCGGTGAGAATCTACAAAAAAGAAAAATAAATAAATCGAACAGAAAATTAATAAATATTTATGGCAGTTTTGTTATGCATTGTATTTATCGATTCGCCAGTTAGTTATTATTATTATTATATCACCGGTCGTTGGAGATCGCACACATAAAAAGCTGTTTATTGTCCTTGCATTTGCATCGGAGAAGCGCGGGCCCCGCGAGCGGCCGCACGGGACGGCCGGACGGCCGGACGGCGGGACGGCGGGACGGCGGGACCCGGCGGCGCACAGGCATCGGCACACGGCTGACGTAATCCGTTCCGTGGGCCGCCCGCAAAAACCCAATCGAATCGGTCGTCTCTCGCTCTCTCTGTGGTGCGCGGCGCGAATGTACCGAAAAAAAAAAAATAATAATAATATCGCCGAAACTGCCCTATCCTAACCTCCAAATGTCGACGGAGGTCGCGGACGGGCCACATTCGAGAGATTCGCAATCCGCGAGACGACCGACCGATCGGGGACGGGTTTTTTTTTTTCAGTAACGGACTTGCGAAAATTATTTTACCGTTTTGCGCGACGTTCGTTCGGTCCGTTTCGATGGATAATGTTTTTTTATTTTTAAAATTTATATATATTTAATTCAAGGAATTTTTTCAAATTGAAATACAAGTAATAAATTTTAATTTTATAGTTATTAATATGTTATTTTCTAAATTTTTTAAAATCAATTAAAAATCAAATTGCTTTTTTTAGATACATTAATTTTATTATATAGATTTTAAAATTTATATAATTTTGAATTACTTTAGGATATATCTCAAAATTTTTGTAAATTTGATTAATATTCCTGATTTAAAACTGTCTCAAGTTGTAATTTATAGATAAAATTTATTTTAAATTCATTTTTTTAACTGAACAGTGAGGCTATTTAAAATATTTTATTTTTTAAAATTTTTTAGAATGGCTGGAACCCAAATTTTAAGATTTATAAAGTCTTGAATGATTTTAAGACATATTTAAGAATTTTTAATATTTAATTAGTATTATTGATTTAAAACTAAAAGTCTTAAGGTGTAATTTAAAGAAGAAATTTTTTTAAAAGCTGTCCCTGAACTGAACAGTGAGACTCTAAAATTCTATCAAAAATATTCTATGTTAATTAACTAGAACCCAAATTTCTTTTTTTTAGAAACAATATTTCATGATATAAATGTGAAAATTCATAAAATTTTACATTACTTTAAGATATATTGCAAAATTTTTAATATTTGATTAATATTATTGATTTAAAATTGTCTTAAGGTGTAATTTAAAGAAGAAATCTATTTTAAAAGCTTTCTCTGAACTGATTAATTAGGCTCAAAAATGACATTAAAAATATTATATTTTCAAATATATTTTAAAATAACTACAACCCAAATTTCTCTTCTTAGAAACAATAATTTCCTGATATAAATTTGAAAATTCATAAAATTTTAAATTACTTTAAGATATATTTCATAATTTTTAATATTTGTTTAGTATTATTGATATAAAACTGTCTTAAATTGTAATTTAAAGAAGAAATTTATTTTAAAAGCTTTCCCTAAATTGAACAGTGAGACCCTAAAATACTATTAAAAATATTATATTTTCAATAATATTTTACAATAACTAGAACCAAAATTTCTCATTTTAGAAACAATAATTTTATTACATAAATTTGAAAATTCATAAGATTTAAAACTACTTTAAGATATATTTTTAATATTTGATTAGTATTATTGATTTAAAACTGTCTTAAGGTGGTGTAATTTAAAGAAAAAAAAATATTTTAAAAGCTTTCTCTGAACTGAACAGTGAAGCTTTAAAATACTCTTAAAAATATATTTTCAAATATATAAATATATATTTTAATATATTTGAAAATTCATAATATTTTAAAAAAGTTTAAGATATATTCCAAAATTTTTAATATTTGATTAGTATAATATTATTGATTTAAAACTGTCTTAAAGAGCAATTTAAAGATGAAATATATTTTAAAAGATTTCTCTGAACTTAACAGTTTGGCTCTAAAATGCCATTAAAAATATTATATTTTCAAAAATATTTTAAAATAACTTGAGCCCAAATTTCTCTTTTTAGAAATAATATTTTAATTATCTAAATTTGAAAATTCAAAAATTTTAAATTACTTTGAGATATTTTTCAAAGTTTTTAATATTTGATTAGTATTATTGTCTTAAGGTGTAAATTAGAGAAGAAAGAAACAGTGAGGCTCTAAACTGCTATTAAAAATATTATATTTTTAAAAATATTTTAAAATAACTAGAACCGAAATTTCTCTTTTTAGTAACAATAATTTCATGATATAAATCTGAAAATTCATAAAATTTTAAATTACTTTAAGGATATTTCAAAATTTTTAATATTTGATTAGTGTTCTTGATTTAAAACTGTATTTGTATAAGGTTTAATATAAATAAATTTATTTTAAAAGCTTTCTCTGAACTGTACAGTGAGACTTTAAAATACTATTAAAATATTATATTTTCTAAAATATTTTAAATTAACTAGAACCCAAATTTCTATTTTAAGAAACAATAATTTCATGATATAAATTTGAAAATTTATAAAATTTTAAATTAATTCAAGGTATCTCAATATATTTAATTACAGCTCTGGATTTAATATATTCTTAAATTTTAAGTTAGAGCAGAAGTTTATTTGAAATCATTTCTCTAAAATAAACAGTGTGGTTGTAAAACGTCATTTTTTAGAAACGTTAATATCATTATATAAACTTGAGAATTTATAAAATTTTGAATTACTTTATGATATGTTTTAAAATTTGTTCTAATTTAAAGAACAAACAAACTTTTTTTTTAATTGAACAATGAGATTGTATGATTTTATAAAATCTTTTAGAATGACCATAAACAAATATCACTTTTCTTTAAATTTTGAAAATAAATTTGTATATAAATAAATTTTGATGTAGAAGAAAAATATGTATCTAAAGATTTGTACAAATTATAAAACTGTAATAGTGTTTATTTTTGTTTTGTAGTTTTGTTTTAATTTTATTTATCTTCGTTCTTTCCTTTATTTTTGTCTCATTTAATTAATAAACATGTAATTAAAGGAAAAAACTTGTTTGTTTTTTATTTTAAAATATTATTATTATTAGTTTTTATATTTGTTTAATTATACATATACATAAAAATATGAAGATATATATCCATAATAACATTTAATTTTTAAATTTAATAATTAAATAACGTAAACAAAATTAATGAAAAATAAAATAATTTGCACCTGCAAATATGCGAGATGAGAACATTAAACCAACACAAATATTATTATAAAACAATACCGAAAAAAAAACATCAAAATACCTTAATTAAACGGTTTCATTTAAAACAGCACACTTGACATATTATCGACATAAATTTGAAAATCTTTCTGGCGGAAATATAACAACATACCTTGCGCTCGTTCGTAAATAATTTATTGTATTATTACTTGCTCTGCAGTTCAATTAAACAACCTGGTAAATAGTTTCAGCGCGTAGGATTGTTTTTTTTTTCAATCGCAACAATGTAATTACAAAACAGTTTACGTCTTGCTCGCGTCAATTTTCAATAGAGGGACCTGAAAAAATCCAACATTTAATCGTATTACAATCCTGTGCGGTAATTTGCATACGAATCTATAAAAAAATTCGAGTCCTTGCCAATTTCGTGTTTATTATTTCCCATTTATTTATAGATTTGTCACATTACTTTATTTGCAATGCATTATTTTTCGCCTAAGACGACATATGTTACTTAGATTTCGGACTCTGATAAATGGCGAATCAGGTTTTCTTTGTACCACAATAAATAACAACAACAAGACGTACTTTTTTATTTGCATCTAATGTATTTTTATACGTATGCACTTTTATTAAAGGTGCTCGAAGTGATTATAAATTTTTACACGAGTTTAGTGCAGTTTTTTAATATTAAATTCAGCCAGCATAGACGTGTAAATTGTGTTCGAGATCTTGATAATGTTTGATGTTTAATTGTTTATGCAAATATTTTAATGTGGATAATCATTGTTTCGATAGAGGAATTTCAATTCTTCCTACACACAATTAATATTGTTTGATGTATATTAGTTACCCGGAGCTAATAATTATTATTAATGTATATAGATCACAACTAAATGTCTGCCCACTTTAGTTCTTAAAGTCGTTTGTTGTTTCCTGCAAAATTTCCACAACACCTTATAAACATATTTTGACTGTAAACGGGTTGATTTATTTTTAAAACGAAACTAGACAGACCAAAATAAACAAATAAATAGGATCAGTAAACAAATTATTTTAATGGGTAATAAATTAATATATTAAATTTACATTTTATGGCAGCTATAACAAAACAATACTTACTTTTTTACATATTATAGTAGTTTGTGTGTGTGTTTACCGTATATTTTTTGTAATTTAACAAAACATTGTCCTATTGTTTATTGCTAAAATTGTTGTGACTAGAGGTTACTTATTTGATATTAATATTTTTTGATTAAATATACTGTTTTTCTATCAAAATCAACTCAAATTTTTATGAATATCTTCAAAATTCATGACTTAAATGGATATATATAACATATTTCTTAAAAAATTAATAAAATAAGTACTCATTAGTATTCGAATGCGAATATATTCTAAATGTTTAAAATAATGGATTAACAACCACAGGAGACCTTTTTTGTAGAGCATTTTATACAAAAATTTATATTGGGTATTTTATAATAATTCTTATACTTTTATTAAATTCTACACATTTTTATCTCCAATATCTTCTAAACATGAAGAGTTATGAAAAAATTGTAAGATACCTTTTTTGTAGAGCGTTCAATTTCCCACCATGTCCTATTGTTAATTACTAAAATTGTTGTAACAATTAGAGTTTAATTATTTAATATTAATATTAATTTATATGTTTCACATAAAAATGCATTTAATAGAGGCCTTAATTTATTATAATATTATCTTTTAGCACTATATTTACTGTATAAAAACGTATCACACACGTAATAAACATACAAAATAAGTGGCGCCAAATACGGTAATAAAAATGTCACATGTGTTTAAATTTAACAGGTCATAAAACTACTCTAAGGCACAAAATACACCCTTTCAATTTAATTACGGATTTATAAACAAATTAGCGTTTACTTAATTTGTTTACGACAGTTTTGTATACACATTAATCAAAATTGATTGCAAATCAGAATTAAACGACTTAAATAAAAAACACCAAAAATCGTGCACGATTTATATGTGAAATTAATTTTTAAAAAATGCACGTGTATCAATCAAACAGGTGCATAAAGTAATCCAGCCTTCACAGATCCATAGAGCAATATCAAGGTTGTGCTTTTTTTTTCTCTTTTGCTAACTATGATTACGTTTTTGAAACGACATTGGTTTTTTTTTCTACGGTTTATTCATATGGAAACTGTGCAGAAAATTAACATTTATTTATTAATCTTGCATAATAATATCAGATATTTATCAATTATGTTGATTGAGTGGCTCGGAATAAAGAAGAGTGTGTGGCGTGGTGTGCAATTAAATTTACGCTACAAATTAAACGCTGGGTATTGTGTATAAATACACATTTCATTACCTCGTTGTTTTATTGGGAGTTTTAATGAAATAACATGTTTTCTCTGAAAATAGTAAATGTTAAGTTACAAATGTTAAGTCCCCAGTAAAAATTATAATTTGACAATAAAATTATTTAACTCTAAAGAAATATATAGTATAAATCATTTATTTTTTAAATATATCGTAAAAAAACAAAGTAAATAATAATATTAATATTTTTGTTATTTTAATCAAGACTTCATGTCGTTTCTTAAGTTTCCAATTGGGTTTAGATCCGGACTTTTTTCTGGCCAATCGGAGACTTCAATAGGATTTTCTGTTAGACCATTATTACGTATAAAAATCCATGTTATTGGTAAATTATCGTTGGTAAATGCTTCTACAACGATTTTTCTTCAGTTCCATATGGTAAAATCCATATCTCGTCATTACTTGATCGTACAAAAAATTTCTATTTATATTTGAACAGTCTACAAAAAAGGTATCTTACTATTTAGAAGATATTGGAGGTCAAAGATTGAAGAATTTAAAAAAAAAAAATCTGTTTTACTAAATTTTATAACTCGTTAATTAAGTCACGAATTTTGAAAAAATTTAATGTCAATTTCTGAAAAAATAAAGTTTGTTATTTAAGAAATATCAAATATGTATCAATAGAAAAGGAAAAAAGAATATATTAAAACTCAGAAGTTATTTTTTTTGTTATAGTTATATAGAAACCTCAGGAGCTTAAAAAAAACAGAATTCTCAAATTCCTTAGACAAAAAATATTGAATTATATATAAACTTAGTAGAAAAAAAATTGAGTTACATAACTTAGAAACTGTTATTATTATCAAATTTTTATGAATATTTTCAAAATTCATGACTTAAATAGATAAATTTAAAATATTTCTTAAAAAACTAACAAAATTAGTATGCATTAGTATTCGAGTGCGAATATATTCTAAATGGTTTGAGCAATCGATTAATCACAGGAGACCTTTTTTGTAGACCATTTAATTTTATAGAAAAATTTATATTGGACATAATATGTAATTATAACATACGAGATACGAGTTATAAGATTGAGAAATAAAAATGAAATTTTAATTAAATTTTACAAATTTTGATCTACGATTTCTTCTAATCGGCAAGAGCAAGATACGTTTTTTTGTAATATTCAATTTCTTACAAAAAATGTCAATAAAAATTTTCTGTACGATCAAGTAATGGCGAGATATGAGACTGAAGAAAAAATGGAAAACTGAGATGAGGAGAACTTTCCTGTTAAAATTAAGAGCTCATCTTTGGGCAATTTTTAAAGGTCAACTAATTTAACATTTTTTTTTTTTTCAAACTTTGCTTTGGAGGACGATGAACATATTTACCAACTGATTAATTCTCTTGACCTTGAATTTATTACTCCAACTACCTTTTTTTTACTGAAATACATACTTGCTAGGTTTGTTCAATCAGTCGACATCTGATTCCTCTACTAGACACACAGATGACTCAATTAGTTCATTCTTAATTTGTCTAGAAGACAAGAAACGATTTTGTTTACTGATTTTTTTTTTCAATTTGTCTGTTAAAATTGACCTTCAACCATTATTTTACTTTTCAGTAAACAAACACATTTTCCAAAATTCTTCACTTTGTAATTTGTCATATCTTCTAGAATTTAAATAATATTTTCTTTCGATCTAGCAAGCTGAATAAAATTTAAAATAAAACTGTGTCCTCAGACCGAAAGGTGACAAATAATTTCAAATATTGTGCGGTCCTTTACAATCCTTCCATTTTATAATGTTGAACGTCACGTCGCAATAAAAAGGAATGCGGGAATAATCCGTTTTATGTGATGACACATTATTTTCACCGGTCTTTGGACGAGATCAATCTATAAATACGTGATCCGATCGTATTGTGTCCCGTTAATTTACACGAATCGTCGCGTTCCGATTTTGATTGTTTACGACACGCCGAGTAAAATTAAAAAAAAAATCTTCATATATTTCGGTGGTCGTATAAAATTATTTTTAGTCATTTTAGATATAGGTTGCAGTTGTGCAACATTTAAATCTAGTGATCTGTTCCCCGAGAGAGCATTTTCTATGTTTTATTTAAAAATCTGGGTTAAAGTGGAAAAATGCATTGCGCAACGGAAAAGTAGTTTTTAGAAACAAACAAATCCCGATTGGATTCGGTATTTTGTTGATATCAAAAAATTGGGACGGGTCGAAAACAAGTTTTCGTGTTGCATTGGACCTACAAATTTAAACGCTTGTCTGACATATTTTTTTGCCTCAGATGTTTTATTTTTAATTGTTTTGGAAACAACTAATTTCTAATAAAAAACTTGTCTATTAAATGAGAGTTTTCATTGATATCTTTAAAACTTTTGAAGATCTAAATAGACATTGCTTTAAACTCTGGAATTCAGAGTCATTTAAGTTAGTTTTTCACTATATTTTATTCCTATCAACTATTTAAACAGAAAAACACTTGGATAAGTTGGTTTAAAAGTATATAAGGTCCATAAGAAACTGTCTCTTTCTGAATGAAATAAAAAGATATTTCACAAAAATATTTCACAAAGGCGTAGGCAAACATTGTACACCTTGAGTAAGATACGTAAATGCTGAATTGAGGTTGAGTATCTTCTTGAATGTGTTTAGCTCACTTTGAAGCACGAAGCATTATAATATAAAGTTACATAGCTGCCGATGGAGTAGATCATTTGTGAGGAACGAATGAACATCCAAAAGTATATATCCATACTGGAAAGTAATTCACACTCTTATTCAGCAAAGTTATGATGACACAAACATGAAGCAAGTAAAATTCCAACAGAATAATCAGCTGGAACCAAAGATTTAAGGAAAATCAAATTACGGTCATAGAATGTCTTGTACAATCGCCATAGTTCCATCCAATTCACCGCCTAGGATGTCAGAAGAATGTGAGGGATCGAAGGTACACACAAACATCTCTCTGGAAGTGAAATTCCAACAGGATAATGCTCCATCTCACGTATCAGCTATAACCAAAAAATTTAAGGAGAATCAAATTAAGGTGATACATATTTCTATCCAACTGACCTTCTAGGAATTTAGAAGAATGGTGGGGACACGAAAGTACACATAAAGATCTCTCTGGAAGTAAAACTCCAACAAAATAATGTTCCATCTCACGTATCAGCTATAACCAAAGATTTAAGGAGAATCAAATTAAGGTGATAGAATACCTTGCACACTCTCCATAGTTCCATCTAATTAACCATCTAGGATGTCAGAAGAATGGTGAGGAATCGAAGGTACACATATACATCTCTTTGGAATTAAAATTCCAACAGAACAATGCTCCATCTCACGTATCAGCTTTAACCAAAGATTTAAGGAGAATCAAATTAAGGTGATATATGTACAATCGTCATATTTCTATCCAACTGACCTTCTAGGAAGTTAGAAGAATGGTAGGGACACGAAAGTACACATAAAGATCTCTCTACAAGTAAAATTCCAACAAAATAATGCTCCATCTCACGTATCAGCTATAACCAAAGATTTAAGAAGAATCAAATTAAGGTGATAGAATACTTTGCACACTCTCCATAGTTCCATCTAATTAACCGTCTAGGATGTCAGAAGAATGATGGGGAATCGAAGGTTCACATAAACATCTCTTTGGAATTAAAATTCCAACAGAACAATGCTCCATATCACGTATCAGCTTTAACCAAAGATTTAAGGAGAATCAAATTAAGGTGATAGAATACATTGTACAATCGCCATAGTTTCATCTAATTGATTGTCTAGGATGTCAGAAGAATGGTGAGGGGTCGAAGGTACACATAAACATCTCTCTGGAAGTAAAATTCCAACAAAATAATGCTTCATCTCACGTATCAGCTATAACCAAAGATTTAAGGAGAATCAAATTAAGGTGATACATGTACAATCGTCATAGTTCTATCCAACTGACCTTCTAGGAAGTCAGAAGAATGGTGGGGACACGAAAATATACATAAAGATCTCTCTGGAAGTAAAATTCCAACAGAAGAATGCTCCATCTCACGTATCAGCTTTAAGCAAAGATTTAAGGAAAATCAAATTAAAGTGAAAGAATATCTTGTACAATCACCATAGTTCCATCCAATTGACCGTCTAGGATGTCAGAAGAATGGTGGGGGATCGAATGTTCACATAAAATCTCTCTGGAAAAAGCAATATCCATTATCCAGTGTCTGGAGTTTCTAGAAAAATAACTAGAGTAACAAATGTGAAAGGTGGATGCACCAAATATTAATCAAAAATAAATTAAAATTAAACAATTAAGCTAATTTTTAGTCTTATTCCCATTGAAAATATATAAATGGTAACCTCAAAGCTTGATTTTGTCTATATCTGCATTTTGATTGCCTGGTATACTTGAGTAGCCTTAAACTGTTACAGAATAATGATGAAGTAATTTTTCCGTAAATAAATAAAGTAGTATTAAATGTAGTAAGATATAAATAAATTTATATATAGATACAGATTTTCGAAAATTTATACCACCGGAAACCTCAGAAATATAAATCTTGAAGGGAAATAAATATTTATCGAACCGCTATCGTGAAAAGATAATAACAGAAAAGCGTGTTTGTTTATGATTTAAGGATAGCTAAGTGATTCATTAGGTATATTACCTTATACGTTCGGGCAGATCTGTGAGCGCAGTCATAAATATAATGGTATTAATAACGAGGTTAGAATCGACGCACTTAAGGCGAACACTTCCTGTAGATATCAGAAGGTCTTGACGCATTCTTTTGACCATAAATCTCCGTGTCGCCGGATTAGCACGAAAACCGCATAATAACTTGGAAAACCGTTAAAAGTTCATTCATATCAAATGGCAGTCGTGATTTTGTGGTTCACAAAGGTCATTAACATATAAATAGCACATGGTGACATTGCAATTATCACCATTTTCATTCATTAGGCTAACTCTAAGACTATCGCACAAATAAAATACTTTTTTAAAAGGGCACATTTTTATTCTGATGACACATTAACCTAAGGACTTCAACGACTTTTTCTTCAATAAGATCTGAACCATTTCGACGATATCGGCAACCGTTGGCACCGACGCTGCCTCCAGAGCAATTGCGTACGGCATTGGAACATCCACCCCTAAATAAAACCACCAATTACCAATAAGCAAAAGAAATCTAACGTGATAATCACCTGATAATCTTTGTGCCGGCTGATCCAGATAAAAGAAAGCCTCACTTTCCATTATGGAAGCCAAAATCTCCGCGCCGATGCCACAGGTGCACCAGGTCTGCTCCACCGAGATCAGATGATGCGTTTTGGCCACCGACTTGGTGATTGTCTCGATGTCCAGCGGTCTTAACGTTCTCAGGTTGATGATTTCCGGCTCGATGCCCAACTTCTTCAGCTCCGCCACACTGTTCATCGTCGCGTCCATCGCCCTGCCGAAGCTGCAGATCGTTATGTCTTTGCCGGGCACCTCCACCTTCGCCTTGCCTATCGGTATGAGGAAGTCCTTGCCCAGGGCGGCGTCCGACAGGTTGAACGACAAGTTGTACTGCTGTTCGTTCTCCAAAACGACCACCGGATCGGGATCCCGCACGGCCGACTTGAGCAGCCCCCTACAGTCTTCGGATGAATAGGGTGCGACGACTTTGAGGCCGGGCACGTGGGCGTACCAAGACGCAAAACATTGGGAGTGCTGACCTAAAATTGGGATTCATTGAATGTCAAAATTGATGGGTGATAATATCTCACCAGCAACTCCGACGCCACATCCGTTGGCGCCTCTGAAGGTGATGGGGACGTTCATGAAACCGCCCGACATGTATAGAGTTTTTCCCGCCGAATTTACGACCTGATCAATGGCCTGCATGGAAAAGTTGTACGTCATGAATTCGCAGATGGGTCGTAGGCCTGCCATCGCCGCGCCCACGGCGGCGCCCACGAAGCCCATCTCTGTGATTGGGGTGTCGATCACCCGCTTCGCCGTGTACTTTTCTAGGAGGCCCTTGGAGACTTTGTAGACGCCTTGGTAGTTTGCTACCTCTTCTCCCAGTAAAAAGACTCTGAAACGAGAAAGAGTGTGTGTCAGATTGTATTTGTTATGGGTATTCCTTTGGGTTACCTGTCATCCCTTGCCATTTCTTCGTCAATGGCAGTATTGAGAGCGTCTCTGTATGTTACCATTTTGCCCCCATTTGCGAAAAGTCTTTTGCCCGTTTCAATTATGAGTGATTTTAATGCTGTGTGTGTGAAAATGAAAGTTCCCTTGTGTGATAGTGCCATTATGAGACTGTAATTCGGACGAGAATTTTGATGTGGATGTTGGGCGATGTCTTTTTGACGTTTAAAATTTTTGACATGTCATAGACATAACCAGATTAGATGGATAGACATAATGTCATTGATTTATAAACATGGTTTGGTGTTATTTAAATGTAAATGCAATTACTGGAAGATTTATCGACTTCGCGTTACGTTTTATTGTACTTCCATCCAATTATGTAATTAACTCCACACGGATCTGATGCTCATGTCGATTTACAATGCAAAATACTTCCATTTACTGTTGGATTAATTAATTAGTTTTCAATTAAAAACCTTATCTATTGGAGATAGTAATAAATTTTAATTAGTCGTTTTCAAAACTGTTTGATGTAAACCATAAAGGTGTTGTGAAAAAATATATGATTTGTTAATTATTTACAACTCACTCATCAACAAACACTTGTAGGAAACAACAGTCATGAATAATTGTCAGTAAATATTTTTTTTATCTGATTATCTTGAACGCTAATATTTATCAACTCGCATATTTTTTTTATTAGTTTATGCGGTCATGCAGTTTTTATTATTTATTTTCAGGACGTTAGCCTGTAAGATAAAAAAAGTCTAGACCGATAATAACAAACAAGCCATCCCTTAAATTCTCCAAAGTTTACAGACTTGTAGGATATGACTCGTAAAGTTTTCCATGAAAATATGTGTTTTTGTAAAATTCTAAAGCCAATCAAAACAAATACTGCGTAGTAATAATTGTTTATTATTATATAAAATTGTTTCACAAAAGATTTACTGCAAATACCATTTTAGGAAGATTACTCTAAAGGATAAATAGTCCAGTCAGTCTGAAACATTTTAATTTAAATGAAAATTTATATATTCATGAAATTATAAATTTAATCAACAATACTACGCTATAATAATTGTTTCCTTTTATATATAATTGTATAACATTCAAAATTATTTCAGATATTTTATTGAAAATACGTATTTAAGGACACTAAAATAAGGGATAAAAAGTCCAGATAATCTGAGGCAAATGATACAACCCCCAAATTTTCTCTTTAAGTTTAAGTAGTTGTAAAATTTGTCTCTTAATTAGTTTTCGATGAAAATTTATGTTTCCATGAAATTCTAAATCTAATCAAAACAGAACTACATAATATTAATTATCCCTAATTATATATAATTTTATAACATTTAAAATTGTTTTACAGAAGATATTTTACTAAAAATACCTGACATAACCCTTAAATTTACTGTTTAAGTACTTAGATTCTAAATCTAATGGAAACACATATTACATCACAATAATAGTCTCCAATTAATTATTTCACAGAAGATATTTTATTGAAAATACGTATTTAAAAACACTAAAATAAAGGATAAAAAGTTCAGACAATCTAAGAAAAATGATAGAACCCCCAAATTTTCTGTTTAAGTTTAAATAGTAAATTTGTCTCTCAATTAGTTTTCGATGAAACTTTATGTTTCCATGAAATTTCAAATCTAATCAATACAAATACTACTTAATAATAATTGTTTCTAATTATATACAATTTTATAACATCCAAAACTTTTTCACAGAAGATATTTTATTAAAAATACCTGACATAACACTTAAATTTATTTTTTAAGTACTTGGATTCTAAATCTAATGGAAACAAATATTACATCATAATAATTGTTTCCAATTAAATAAAATTTTGTAAAGATGTTTCACAAGAAACTTTTATTAAAAATACATATTTGAGGACATGAGCCTCAGCCTGTGAGATAAAAAAGTCTAGACAATCAGAAACAAACAATCCAACCCTTAAATTCTCCAAAGTTTATTAACACAAAATAAAAACAATAAACATGTTATTCTATCAATTAGTGGTTACGACATTTGCAGTTTGTGACAAATCTGAAAAGCAATTAGTCTATTTTTAAAATCGACATAAACGCTTTATCAAAAATTACGAATGAATCAGTTCGTACAGGAAATCCCATTCATAAACAGGATCGTCATATCGGACTCTGCGGTCGGACGTCCGACTCGTAGTGTAAACATCGTAATTTCTTATTCATTTATAATCCACATACACAAACAAAACCACCCGCACATGATTAATCCGGGACACAATGAAGACTGACCGTAGTTTATTTCTTGCAAAATCAGTTTGACGTTTTGCGGTCGACAATCTCGGAAACTGGACATCCCAGTTATAGAGTGAGAGAGATAAAGAGTTATTGACACTCCCATGATTCCTGCAAAATTTTAATTTATAAACAATGATCGTATGCATTTTATATTTATAATATTGTTTAGATTAAGTCACACCATAATGTGTGAATTGTTTATCAAAAGTTATAAACGTACTATAAAATTATCAATTTTTATAATTAATAAATATTTCCTTGCAACATTTGTAAAAAATAAAATCCTGTTAATGACCCCTAAAAGGAATTGTTTTGCCACAGTTATCCATGGACTAACACAATGTGTGATTAATTGTATTCACCTAATTCCTTGGCAAATATTTTGCAGTGCATAATATTTATTTCGTTTTGATTTTAATACGAACTTTGTTATCTACTTAAAAATGAGGCACATGTGTAACAGATATTCGTAATTTATTCACGAAAATAAAATCATTTGGAGCAAATCAATTTTTCAAATTCAAAATTTCATAGAAGTCGTCAAAAGTAATTTTCCCATCATTGTCCAAATCGGCTTCCTTTAGAATGGAAGCAACGTGCACTTTCTCATCCACCATTCCAAACATGTCCATGACACTGACAAGATCCCCTTCATCGATGTAGCCCTTATTCTTGTTGTCAATCAGCTGAAAGACCTGCAAGTAGATATCTCTGTTCACCAGCTCGGGCACGACGATCCTTAAGAAGTCCTCGTAGGAGAATGTCCCGGTGCCATTGGCGTCCAGGGCTTGGGAAAAGCGTTGCACACAGTTGTCGGGGAAGTCTTGCTCCAGCATCGTCAGCATCGTTTTCAAGTCATCGATCGGTACCTTGTTGTTGCGAGATTTGTCGAGCAAATTGAATACTCTCCTGTATTCGGCGACATTCTTACGGAGAACTGAGATTTTATCCATTTTTAGAATTGACGCGTGTCATGTCAAAGTTAATTGAACAGATCAATTTGACAATTCACCAAATAAACCATACACATTTGAAGTTCATAAATTTAGTTACTTTCCCAAAACGTTCAGACTGGATGGTCATAGTTCATCTGGCGGCCAATAACAATAATATAAAATTAATGCAAATAAACCACACGTGCATATTTTCTAATTTTAATAATTTTCGAGCCTACAGACGCTATTTGGGACTAATAAACATAATAAGGCAATAAAAGCAACATTGACATACACCAAACAGACAATTAACATACACCGTCGAATGAATATTTAATTAGTTGAAAAGAAGAGTCAATAAAAAGTGAGTTTCACTTATAATTAATTATTTAACATACATAATAATACGGTACGCAGTGTGTTAGCATAATGGCCGGACCCCGAGCGCACAATGTACGAATCGAAAACGGCATTGTTTCTCCTATTGCATTTCTTCGTCACTAAATGGAGCGACCGTCTTACGAAATGTCTATCTACACGACTGCAATTCTAATAATGGACTTCTTTTGTATTTGTTTTCGATACGACGTTTAGTGTTTTTTTGTGTAATTGCCACTTAACGAAATATTATGTTTTATATGGAGATTATGCGAATATGCATGTGCCACTTATGACGATAAATGCACATGCACCTTATTATGTTAATTGTTTTGAATAACAGTATGTTTTTACTGAATTATCAACGGTTAATCATTAAAATCTGTTTTGTTTTTTGTTTAGTTTAAGTGTATACAAACACATGAAACAATCTTTGGTAACTACGCAGCAGCAAAGTACGAAGCAAATCATGTCTGCACATCTTTTGAAATACAAAAATTAATAAGATGCGTTCTATATTATTAATTTTTATTTATACTATTGTTGGATTTTTGTATTTTCATCATTAACAATTTTTTTGAATTAAATATTCTTATTTACTTACATGTCCTTATATTTTTATACTTTAATAAAATATTATAAAAAATATAATTAACATAAATTTTTGAGTTGAAGAATCTACTTATTACTAAAAATAAAATGTATTTAAGAATAAAAATTCCAAACAAAAAGTACCCATTTTATTTTTATTACCCATAAGTATTTGAAAAAAAAATGCGTTTAGCAAATTTCTTTGATAAAATAATATAAAAAATTATCTGATAGTATCTAACATCAGAATAGCAAATTAACAGAATATTCAATGGTAATTAGAACAATTTTTGAAATAAGGAAGTAACTTATTTCTAAAAGTTAAATGGTAATTAATAATAAAATTTTAATTGGTAATAGTGATAGGATAAAAAAGTATACATTTTATTTTTATTATCCATAAATATTTATTAGAACAATTTATTTGCCAACTTTCTTTGAAATGTAACTGACAATATCAAATGTAAGAAAAAATTAAATTGTAATAAAAGTTTAATTTCTAAGAAATACAAGTGCACATTTTATTTTTATTATCCATAATTATTTAGTAGAACAAAATTGGCCATTTCTTTAGCAATTTTCTTTAATAAAATAATTAAAAATGTAATTGACACTATCAAACATAAGAAAAAAATTAAAATAACAGAATATCCAATGGAAGTTAGAAAAGTATTTAAGTTAAAGATCCAACTTGTTACTAACAATTAAATGGTAATAGATAATAAAAGTTTAATTTCTAAAAAGATATAAAAAAGTGCACATTTTATTATTATTATCCATAATTATTTGTTAGAACAAAATTGACCATTTTTTGCCAATTTTCTTTAATAAAATAATTAAAAATGTAACTGACAGTATCAAACATAAGAAAAAAATAAAAATAACAGAATATCCAATGGTAGTTAGAAAAGTATTTAAGATAATATACAAAAGTAACGGACAGTATCAAATATAAAAATAAAATAAAGTAACAGAATATGATAATTAGAAAGATATTTAAGTTAAAGATCCAACTTGTTGCTAAAAATTAAATGGTAGACAATGAAAAAAAAGATATATTTCTAGCACTGATATAAAAGTGCTCATTTTACTTTTATTAATTATAAATATGTATCAGAACAAAATTGACAATTTTTATGGCAACATTCTTTGATAAAATATTACATAAAAGTATCAAATATAAGAAAAAATTAAAGTAATAGATTATTCAGTGGCAATTAGAAAAATTTTCGAATTAAAGAATAAACTTGTTACAAAAAATTAAATGGTAATGGATAATAAAAGTTTAATTCCTAACAAAGATATAAAAAGTGCACATTTTATTTTTATTGTCCATAAATATTTATTAGAACAAAATTGACAATTTCTTTGGCAATTTTCTTTAATAAAATAATTAAAAGTGTAACTGACAGTATGAAACATAAGAAAAAAATTAAAATAAAATATCCAATGGTAATTAGAAAAGTAATTAACTTAAAGATCTAACTTGTGACTAAAATTTAAATGGTAGATAATAAACATATTTAAATTCTTAACACTGATACAAAAAATGTTCTTTTTTTACTTTTTTTAATTATAAATATTTATTAAAACAAAATTAACAACTTTTTTGGCAACATTATTTGATAAAATAATACAGAAAAGTAATTAACAGTATCAAAATAAGAAAAAATTAAAGTAACTGATTATTCAATTTTGGAGTTAAAAAATAAACTTGTTACTAAAAATTAAATGGTAATGAATAATAAAAATTGAATTCCTAATAATGATATAAAAAGTGCACATTTTATTTTTATTATGCATAACTATTTAGAACATAATTGACAATTTTTTTGATAATTTTCTTTAATAAAATAATTAAAAATGTATCTGCAGTATTAAATATAAGAAAAAATTGAAATAAAATATTCACTAATAATTAGAAAAGTATTTATAGTAAGCTAGAGATCCAATTTGTTACTAAAAATTAAATGGTAGTTAATAAAAAAGTTAAATTCCTAACACAGATATAAAAAGTGCTCATTTTACTTTTTTTACTCATAAATATTTATTAGACCAAAAGTAAATGACAGCATCAAATATAAGAAAAAAATAAAGTAATAGATTATTCAACGGCAATTAGAATAATTTTCAAGTTAAAGAATAAACTTGTTACTTAAAAATTAAATGGTAATGAATAATAAAATAGTAATTAGAGAAGCATTAAATTAAAGATCCAGCTTACAAAATATGCAATGGTAATTAAAAAAATCTTTGAATTAAAGAATCAATTAAAAATTAAAATATTATTAAAAATAAAAGTTAAATTTCTAACACCGTTATAAAAATTATCATTTATTGTTTATAAATATTTTATGTAAAATCTTTAGTTTAGAAAAATGCCTGGTCATTTTCCTTTAATTATTCATGATCTAATCGTTAATGTCTCCGAAGGAGATTTCCCGTGAATCAAGCGAAACAATGTGATGGAAAGAAATCGACGCGATACCGGCGTACGTGTGCGTCGCCGTGTCCGTCCTATCCGTCCTGCGGCGCGTTTCTCAGAAGCCCGCCCGATGCCCAGGAATATTGAAAGTGAGAACGGTCGTCGGTCCGGTTGGCTGGTCTCCGGGTATATGCGAAAGGGAAAGTACGGTTTCTCATGCTCCGCGCCGTGAATGAATCGAAACCCAGGCTAAGTAGGTCGTGCTTGGCGAAAAATTGAAAGTAGCCCAAATATTTAATGGGTTTTTGGATCGCTTATGAATAAAAATTAACGTTGAATTGAGGAAGTGGATTCTTTTTCATGTAAATGTCTCTGAATGTTAAAAAAAAAGAGAATAATTGTGCAACGACCGCCATTTGTTTGTTATTATAATGCGTTTATATAAGAACGCGGCGGCGTAAATAATTTATTGTTGTTTTTGGTCAATAGGGTGGGAAAAAAAGCGATCGAGTAGATTAGAGTCATTATGATTTTTTTTTTATTTCGATGATTCTCTTTACGTCATTAATGCACTGGTTAAACTAATTAATATCTCTGTAATAAAGTTTAGAAATTACTATATTTTTTTAATATTATGATTGTTCAATACTAATATATGGAAAAATACAATAAATAACAATTTTGGAGATTAAAATTAAAAATCAGTCAGTATTTGTCAGTAATATTTATGATTATTTGATTGTTCAAATATATTTAAAATTTTATTTGTTACGATATTTGATACTATTTGAAGTTATTTTTTTAAAACATTTTAACAGCAATTTATAAATAATAAAACTAAAATTTGGACTTTTTTATGTTAGTATTAGGATTTTTATTATTAATTACCATTTAATTTTTAGTTGGTTCTTTAATAGAAAAATTTTTCTAATTGACATTGAATATTCTGTTACTTAAATTTTTTTATGTCTGATATTGTCAGTTACTTTTTTATATTAGTTTATTAAAGGAGGTTACCAAAGAAGTTCTCAATTTTGATCTTATGAATATTTATAAATAATAAAAGTAAAATTTGCTTTTTTTATATCAGTGTTAGGAATTTAACTTTTATTATTAATTACCATTTAATTTATAGTAATAAGTTGGTTCTTTAATACAAAGATTTTTCTAATTGACATTGAATATTCTGTTACTTAAATTTTTTTATGTCAGATATTGTCAGTTACTTTTTTATACTAGTTTATTAAAGGAGGTGGTTACCAAAGAAGTTCTCAATTTTGTTCTTATGAATATTTATAAATAATAAAAGTAAAATTTGCTCTTTTTATATCAGTGTTAGGAATTTAACTTTTATTATTAATTACCATTTTATATTTAGTAATAAAGTGGTTCTTTAATACAAAGATTTTTCTAATTGACATTGAATATTCTGTTACTTTAAATTTTTTTATGTCTGATACTGTAAGTTACTTTTTTATATTATTTTATTAATGGAGGTTACCAAAGAAGTTATCAATTTTGTTCTTATGAATATTTATAAATAATAAAATTTTCACTTTTTATGTCAGTGTTACGAATTTAACTTTTATTTTTTATTACCATTTAATTTTTAGTAAGTTTTAATTCAAAAATATTTCTAATTTTTCTTGTTTGATACTGTCACTTTTTTATATTATTTTAACAAAAAAGTTGTCCATTTTGTTCTAATATATATTATGAGTAATAAAAGTAAAATGTACACTGTTTTATGTCATTGTTAGAAATTTAAGTTTTACCATTAACTTACCATTTAATTTTTAGGAAAAGTTTGAAAGATTTTTCTATGTTAATTTCTGTTGAATATTCTTTTAAGTTAATTTTTTCTTATGTTTGATACTGTCAGTTACTTTTTAATATTATTTTATCAAAAAACATTGCTAAATAAATTGTCAGTTCTGTTCTAATAAATATTTCCATAAATGCAATAAAAGTAAAATGTGTAATTTTTTATATCTTTGTTAGGAATTCAACTTTATTAACTGACCACCATTTAATTTTTAGTAGCAAGTTTCCTCTGTACTTTGATCCTTATTTTATACTGTAATCATTTCATATATATATATATATATATATATATATATATATATATTTGTTTAGTATTTTGAATAACATTTGATATTTTATCAAAAAATCTCAATTTTTAATTTAGGTTCATTTTTAGGTCAATGTTGATCAACTTATCAAAATCAGTTTGACCTGTCAAAAACTTATAAAGGGCAGTTTAAATAATACCATTAACTAACATAAAACAGAGAGCAGTCCTATACTCCCAAAATTATACATGTATATTCTTTTATCAGTTGATTTCTAATATAGACGAGGAGGAATAATAATTATATTATCGAATAAAATAATTTTATCCCTTGTACAGACATGAATTATTTATTAATAGCGTTTATAGAACAATGTGTCTAGAAAATATCAAAGGATGACAACACATTACACAACACATAGTCATGTATCGAAGGCATGCATCAGCTTTCTACATTATTAACCTAATTTTTTCTCATTCTGAAATTAGTGTGATTAAACGGTATCCGACCAATACGGACCATCCGAACGAAAGTGAGTGTCGGCGAAAAACCCGAAAACTTCCCAATTAGACATCTTCTAGAAACACAAATTACGAATCGATCTTGACCCAAATATCGATATAAAGCCGGAATAACCGCACGCACACACACACGCACGCATGGTGCAGCCGAAAAAACGTTCCGGTAGTCCTAAATAGATAAAGCGATTCTTCCTATAAACGGAATTGGGTTAGAATTCTCGTGCATTCGGTAATATCATTATCATTTCATTAAGTTTTACGAAACCGTCGAGGATACTAAAACGCACCGTATCTAAGAAAGCGTCTCTCCATTTGCAAACAAAAAGTGAAGGTGTATTTGTTTAACATAAATTATGCATTGTTATTACTCATTTTTGTTTTTACGTACGACCCAAATTGGTGTACGCCATGATTAATGTCCGCTTTCAAACTAGACTCTAAGTGAGGTTTTTTGTTGCGCCGAAATCGAAAGTACTGACCATTGTTAGAGGAATATGGGTCCGTAATTGAATGGAATGAGACCATTTCTACATGGATACTAAAATATTGATACGCTTATACAACGTTGTCTCTATTTCTGGACACAATAACCAATGGCTTTGACTCATTGTTGCGGTCCGTGTTTATTGTTAACATCATTAGATGTAATGTGGGACAAGACTGAAACAAAAATTTTATATATATTTTTAAGGGATTAGTATTTTTTTTTTAATTTAACTGAAATGGTTTAGAAGTGAACGGGTTAAAGTACACTTTTCTAAATGAATGGTGCAGAATGTCGTACGTAAATAAAAAATATCCAAATGCAGTTTGGAAATTCATGTTAATTTTAAAACCATTCATCTCAGAACTACCAAATATCTACATAATTGTTCTTATTTCTAATACTTTTCACCTATAAATTAAATTAATATATTAACAGTTTTCTAAACTTAGTCTTGAAATTTGAAGATTCATCTTAACTTTGAAGCCATTTATCTCAGAACTATCCACAAAATCTTTCTCCTTTCTAATGTTTTTCCAGATTTAAATCA
Organism: Aethina tumida; assembly: GCF_024364675.1. NCBI lineage: Eukaryota > Metazoa > Arthropoda > Insecta > Coleoptera > Nitidulidae > Aethina > Aethina tumida. Next base: position 39,850,183 of record NC_065435.1, on the reverse strand, counting down.
AACTAAAATATTATCAGATTTCTAAGCTTAGTATTACAATTTGGAATTTCATGTTAATTTTAAAGCTATTCACATCAAAACTACCAAACATGTTTCCCTTTCTAACGTTTTTTCACCATTAAATTAAAATATTAACAGTTTACTAAACTTAATACTTCAATTTTGAAATTCAAGTTAACATTGAAACTATTCATTCATCGTAGAATTACTAAATATACAAATTCTTCTCCTTTCTAATGTTTTACACCTTTAAATTAAATTAAAATATTAACAGTTTTCTAAACTTAGTTTTGCAATTTGAAAATTCATGTTAATTTTAAAGCCATTTATCTCAGAACTACCAAACATGCACAACATCTTTCCTCTTTCTAACATTTTATCACCTTTAAATGAAACTAAAATATTAACAGTTTTCTAAACTTAGTTCTTCAATTTGGAAATTCAAGTTCACTTTGAAACAATTCATTCTTCTTTCTAATGTTTTTTCACTTTTAAATTAAACTAAAATATTAACAGTCTTCTAAACTTAGTTGCTGATCTAATAAATTTTTCTTTTACCATTCATTCATCGCAGAATTACTAAGCATACATAAAATTCTTCTCCTTTCTAATGTTTTCCACCTTTAAATTAAATTAAAATATTAACAGTTTTTTAAACTTAATTGTGCAATTTGAAAATTCATGTTAATTTTAAAGCCATTCTTCTCAGAGCTGCCAAACATCCACAAAATCTTTCTCCTTTCTAATGTTTTTCCAGATTTAAATGAAGCTAAAATATTAACAGTTTTCTAAGCATAGTCTTACAATTTGAAACTTCATGTTAATTTTAAAGCTATTCATCTCAGAACTATCAAACATGTTTTCCTTTCGAAAGTTTTTTCACCATTAAATGAAACTACAATATTAACAGTCTACTAAACTTAATTCTTCAATTTGGAAATTCAAGTTAACTTTGGAACCATTCATTCATTTATCGCAGAATTACTAAATATGCACAAAATTCTTCTCCTTTCTAATGTTTTTTCATCTTCAAATGAAACTAGAATATTAACAGTTTTCTAATCTTAGTCCTCCAGTTTAGAAATTCTAGGTAACTTTAATGCAATATACTCAGAACTACCAAAATGTTTTTAACCCCCTTTGCCTCTTTATCACAAAATTATTTATGTCAAGTTCATCCAGTTAAGCTGAAAGAATTAATAATTATTTTCGAGAAATCCTCGCTTTTAAAAATTGGACTTACTCATACAATTTTAAGTAAATTAATTAGGTTATCTGTCGCGGTTTTGGATACCACCGTCGGAACGACAGAAATTTCCGTGAACAATAAATTGAACAGTCATTTTATATAAATATTGGTAGAAACGTTTGAAAACTTATTGTTTGTGCAAATAAATGTGGCGAGCATCTTATTTACGTTAAATTAGAGATAAAGCTATCAATCCCGTTTGTTATCAGCGTGACACCGACCTTGACCACACTCAATAATTTTATAATTTACAAATGGATTGTAAAAAAACGTGTATATTTATGTGTAATAAATTATTGCGTTCAAAAAATTTCAATGTCGCAGCATTTTAATAATCTTCGTTATCAAAAACACAGGCCAGCGTTTGTGCGACGGCGTTTTGGAAATTTCCCAACGCTCGGCTTTCGCACCCAACGATTTTATCCAAAATGACAATATTCTGTTATAATTATTTTTTTTCTTTTAATTCCTAATTTGGGGTTCGTTGTACGCTATACACGCCGTTCATTCCTTCCGTTCGTGCACCGAAAAAAATGTTTTTTTTTTTTTTTGTTTTAATGTCCGAAAAGCCGGTTCGAATGGCATATGTACGGTAACAGTAAAATCCTGTACTTAGGCGACATGAAGGGTAATAAAAAGAAGTTAAACGATGAAAACGAAACCCGTTTTCGGTACGAAAAATCGAGTTCCGAGCCCGGTACTCGCCGGATGTTACATGACTTTCGTATACGAAAGCACGGTGCTTACCGTTAATTACATTTAATGAGTCGTTTCGGTGAGTGTATGCCTGGAAAAAGGTACCATGTTTTGCTGCATAATTGTACTACGTGGATACGTTCACGTTGTTTTATTAATAAACGTCCGTTCCTGAATGGATTCATTGTCGGATTTGTAATTGTCATTGAGGGTCTGTTTGCGCCGTAGTTATTCAGGGTGAAACTGATAACGTACATAAATATTAGAAGTGCAGTTTAATGCTCATAATTTTTGAAACTGTTTGAGACTTTTTATTGATGATCACTATTTCGTTTGTGTTAGTATTCGTGAATCACTCTGTGTTTGATGTGGCTGAGGAAGTTTCTCTTGGACAATGCTTTTTCTACTAGGAAATTATTTATTTTACCTTAAATTCTGTTTATTTAATTTAATATTTTTATTACTATTAATTTTCCTATTGGTCTAATACAATGTTTTTGCGATTTCTATTACTATTACTATTGCAATAGCTATTGTTATTTTTAAGTTAATTCTATTGTTACACCTATTGCTATTTATCATTTATATTACTATCACTGTTACAAGTTTCATTATTATTTTTTTCACAAGCTCCGAAAGGGCATTTGCTATTGCTATTACTATTCCTATTGATAATTCTAATACAATTTATGATACTTTTGCTATTACTATTTCTATTACTATTACTGTAAAAATTGCTGTAGTTTTTACTATTCCTGCATTAATCCTATTATTATGCTTATTACTATTACCATATCTAATTCTATTATAATATATATTTCTATTACAATTACTGATGCTATTAATAATGATATTCCTAATTCTATTCATATTCCTATTTTTATACTTATTCCTATTGTTAATCTTATTACTATTGCTAATAGTAATTAAACTACTTTTGATACTACCATTTTTATTACAATTACTATAACAATTGCTATAGCTATTGCTACTCCTATATGAATTCTCTTGTTATATCTATTGCTATTTTATTACCGTTCCTATTTATATTTCTATTCCTATTACTGTTACTGTTTCTTATTACTTTTTCTATTCCTATTTTTATCCCTATTCTTATTGATTATCCTATTACTATTGCTAATACTTTTCATATTACCATTTTTATTACAATTGCTATAGCTCCTATATTAAGCCTATTGTTATGTATATTGCTATTTCCATTTATATTACCATTATTATAGTCATTACTACTTTTATTACCGTTCCTACTCATATTTCTATTCCTATTACTGTTACTGTTGCAATTTCTATTACTATTTCTATTACTACTGTATTTATATTGTTAATGCTATCAATATTGAAATTCCCATTTCTATTCCTATTCGTATTCTTATCTCTATCATTATTGATAATAGTATTATTATAGCAATTCTATTTCTATATTAATCTTATTGTTACATCTATTTCTATTTCCATTTATATTACTATTATTATAGTTATTGCTACTTATACTTATTACCGTTCCTGTTCATGTTTCTATTCCTATTACTGTTACTGTTACTATTACTATTACTATTTTTTTAATACGGTATTGCTATTGCTAATGCTATCAATATTGATATTCCTAATTCTATTCATATTCCTATTCTTATCTTTAATGCTATTGACAATCCTTTTACTGTTGCTATAGCTATTGCTAATCCTATATTAACCCTATTGTTATATGTATTCATATTTATATTCCTGTTACTGTTATTGTTGCTATTTCTATTACAATTACTACAGCATTGCTATTGCTAACACTGTCAATATTGATATTCCTAATTCTGTTCCTATTCCTATCCCTATTGCTATTGTTAATTCTTTTATTATTCCTAATACTTTTGATTATTACCATTTTTATTATTATTATGGTTATTGTTACTTTTATTACCGTTACTCTTGCTATTTCTATTACTATTTCTATTAATTACTAGTGTAATTGCTATTGCTAATGCTACCAATATAGATATTCCTCATTCTATTCCTATTCTTATCTCTATTGCTATTGATAATCCTATTACTATTGCTAATACTTATGATATTACCATTTTATTACAATTACTATAATAATTGCTATTCCCATATTAATCCTTTTGTTATATATATTATTTCCATTTATATTACTATTATTATGGTTATTGTTACTTTTATTACTGTTCCAATTCATATTTCTATTTCTATTACTGTTAGTGTTGCTATTTCTAATACTATTTCTATTAATTACTATTATAATTGCTATTGCTAATGCTATCAATATTGATATTCTTAATTCTATTCCTATTCCTATTCTTATCCCTATTGCCTATAATTCTATTACTATTGCTAATATTTTTGATATTACCATTTGTATTACAATTACTATAACAGTTGCTAGAACTGTTGCTATTCCTATATTATATTAATCTTATTGCTATATCTATTGCTATTTCCTATTACTGTTACAATTGCTATTTCTATTACTATTTCTGATACTATTTCAATTGCTATTACTAATGTTATCAATATTGATATTCCTAACTCTATTCCTATTCTTATTTCTATTGCTATTGATAATTCGTTCACTGTTGCTAATACATTTGCTATTACCATTTCTATTACAAACACTATAGTTATAGCTATTACTATTATTATTATTGATATTCTTATTATTATTTCTATTCCTATCACAATTCCTATTCATATTAATTTTCCTATTGTTTTCACTAATCTTATTACTTTTACGATATCTATTACTATTACTATTTCTATTATTATTACAATTACTATTACTACCGCTATTAATATTGATATTCCTATTTTTATTATAATTACAATTGTTTTAACTATTCCTATTCCTATTCCTATTATTATTACCATTCACACTATTTTCTCTATTGCTTTTAATAATACTACTACGTTTACCATTTTTTTGTTAATCCAATTGTTATGCATATAGCTATTCCTATTACTATTAATATTTTTATTACTATTATTATTATTATTATTCCTACTGATATTCCTATTACTATTATTATTACTATTCTTATTTTTCCTGTTTAAATTAAATTTATAATAGGATATCAACCACCACCAATTCTCGAAATGAAAATAGCTTGATTTACCTTATCTTATTGCGAAGATACAAAGATGTCAAAGTTAATAATTTACTTTCAATTTTCTTCATTTTTTATTGATAGATACGTATCAACGTTATAAAACTTGATATATTATTTATTTTATTTAAGGTAAAAAATTCAAATGTTAACAAATTTGATATATAATATAGAGGGCACTACTACCTGAGGACAAACAGTACTGTTTGTACATTCCCATACACTGCACAAGTTTCTGGAGTGGTAATATATATTTATTCGTCTACTTTTTCGTTTAAAACAGGTATACCTCGTTAATTAATGTCGCTTGGAGAAATTGTTTGACAGAAAAATGCAATTATAAAAATATAATATAAAAAACAAAATAAAAAAATGTGTTTTTTAATAATTAAACAAAAACAAGCAAATGTTTCCACAAGTTGCTTTAAAATATTAACTAAATCTTAAGTCTCCATAATTACTCTTCGTTATTTATGGAACTGAAGTAAATCGTTGGTTTTAAAATGTCCCCAAAAATATGAAAAATAAATTATTAGGTTTCACACCCAATATCTCTGTAATTGACAACTTTTGTGCTCTATTTCCACCACGACCTCTTGATAGTAGAATTATGTACAGATTTTTTAAGGACAATTTGTATACTTTAGAAGTATACGATACATTCTACATCTTCCCAATTCTTATGTATATTATACGAAAGCAGAAATTAAGAATCAGCTTGGCCGCTTCAAAGGTGCAGATCGTGGTATTTCCCTGGCGACGGTCGCTGTACCTTTCACACGTAATCCGATAAGGATCTTTCTGACAGAAGATTTAAAAGAAAAATTCATCACATCAGCGAGTAATTACGCGATTGTCTGGCCATCATCTCACGATCCGAATCTCCTCCGTCGACGCGATTGCGCAACCGACCACAAATCGTCCGGCAGATTTGTGCGTGAGCGTCGAGTGTTGTGTGCGTCTGTTAACGGAAACGCAGTCGGTCGAATGTTATGGAGAAAAAAAAAAAATATGTTAAAAATACGGAAGTAGGTCGATGCAGCGAACACATAGCACAGCACTCATATTAGTGGACCTAGGCCCAGCTGGATTTGTACGAGTTTAATTTTAGCGGGACGCTGCACATATTTGTGTACGGTCGCTGGTTTCTCTGCATTTATGCTGGAAATAAGCTTACTATGCGAGCGTTTTTCGTTGTTTATGTCTTCCAGTGGCTTTAACAGAAACACCAGATTCACCAGTTCGACGTTACGATGACCTAAATCCGTTGCGTGCATTTAACGTGGCAAGTTGAGCGGCCAATTTTCCTTCCGGCTTCCATGCCGAAGAGCTTGAAATATTTTTACAAGGTTTAGATATCCATAAAATCGTTGGTGCATGGCAACTTGCAAGGTTTTCTTCTGAAAAATTTATATGGGACTTGTTACAAGGGCAAATCGACTACTTTTGATCTCGACGTCGTTGGATTGGACCGAAATTTGCAGCGTACGATTTGATTGTTTCAAAAAAGTGGCATTTTTACAAATATTTCTGTTATATATTGAGTCTAGCGGTGGACCTACTTTTCCTTGTACTTTTTTTCTAATTTACCACGAGAATATATATGTTAAACATTTCAATCGAATTCAATTTGGTATGGATTAATCGATGTATTACTTAGCTTCAGTACTTTCAATACTTTTAAGACATCTTCATTCACTTGGTAGTACTAACAATTTGCTTAAAGTGTTTTTCTTGTTCAAATTTGTCTGTTAAATATTGAATCTAATCATGGAACTACTTTTCCTTGTACCTCTTTTCCAATTGGAACATTCTATTTTTTCAACTTAAGTTGTGATGGAGTTGGAGTGCAATAGTAAAAATGTTGAAAAAGGTTGATAGTTTACTGGAATATATAACATTTCAATCAAATTCAGTTTGGTATGGAATACTCCATGTATTAAATAGCTTCAGTACTTTCAATACTTTTAAGACATCTTCATCTATTTGGTAGTACTAACAATTTGCTTAAAACGTTTTTTTGTTCAAATAAGTCTGTTAAATATTGAATCTAATCGTGAAACTACTTTTCCTTGTACCTCTTTTGCAATTGAAACATATTTTTCTATTTTTTCAACTTATGTTGTGTTGCAATTTGCTCAAAGTGTGTTTCTTGTTCAAATAAGTCTGTTAAATATTGCATCTAATCATGGAACTACTCTTCCTTGTACCTCTTTTCCAATTGGAACTTTTTTTTCTATTTTTTCAACATAAATTGTGATGGAGTTGGAGTGCAATAGTAAAATTTTTGAAAAAAGATGATAGTTTATTAGAACATATCAACATTTCAATCGAATCCAATTTGGTATGGAATACTCCATGTATTAAATAGCTTCAATACTTTTAATACTTTTAAAACATCTTCATCCATTTGGTAGTACTAACAATTTGCTCAAAGTGTGTTTCTTGTTCAAATAAGTCTGTTAAATATTGAATCTAATCATGGAACTACTTTTCCTTGTACCTCTTTTCCAATTGGAACTTTTTTTTCTATTTTTTCAACATAAATTGTGATGGAGTTGGAGTGCAATAGTAAAATTTTTGAAAAAAGATGATAGTTTATTAGAACATATCAACATTTCAATCGAATCCAATTTGGTATGGAATACTCTATGTATTAAATAGCTTCAGTACTTTCAATACTTTTAAGACGTCTTCACCTATTTGGTAGTACTAACAATTTGCTCAAAGTGTTTTTCTTGTTCAAATAAGTCTGTTAAATATTGAATCTAATCATGGAACTACTTTTCCTTGTACCTCTTTTCCAATTGGAACATTTTTTTCTATTTCTTCAACATAAATTGTGATGGAATTGGAGTGCAATAGTAAAAAATTTGAAAAAAGTTGATAGAGTACTAGAACATATAAACATTTCAATAAAATCCAATTTGATATGGAATACACCTCATATTAAACAGCTTCAGTACTTTTAATACTTTTAAAACATCTTCATCCATTTGGTAGTACTAACAATTTTCTCAAAGTGTGTTTCTTGTTTAAATAAGTCTGTTAAATATTGAATCTAATCATGGAAGTACTTTTCCTTGTACCACTTTTCCAATTGGAACATTTTTTTCTATTTTTTCAACATAAATTGTGATGGTGTTGGAGTGCAATAGTAAAAAATTTGAAAAAAGTTGATAAAGTACTAGAACATATCAACATTTCAATAAAATCCAACTTGGTATGGAATACTCCTCGTATTAAACAGCTTCAGTACTTTAATACTTTTAAGGCATCTTCATCCATTTGAGAGTACTAACAATTTGCTTAAAACGTTTTTCTTGTACAAATAGGTCTGTTAAATATTGAATCTAATCATAGAACTACTTTTCCTTGTTCCTACTGGAACATTTTTTTCAACTAAAGTTGTGATGGAGTTGGAATGCAATAGTAAAAATTTTGAAAAATGTAATGTATTAAATAGCTTCAGTACTTTTAAAACACTTTCATTCATTTGGTAGTACCAACAATTTGCTTAAAACTTTTATTTTTTTGTTCAAATAAATCTGTTAAATATTGAGTTAATTAATAAGACTAATTTACTACGAAAATATAAAAACTTCCTCTTAGATCTTTCTTATTTAGACCATTCACATTGACAGATAATGGTATATTGTGTAGTTGAAGTTGATAAGGTACTAAAACATAAACATTTCAAGTGAATTCAATTTGATATGGAATATGTTATATAGCTTCAGTACTTTTAAGACATCATCACCTATTTGGTAGTACTAACAATTTACTTAACCTATTTTTCTTGTTTCAGCCCACCCAAGTGAATGGTAAGCATACGTCTTCTTCTCTTGAGATTCCTAAAAGTATCCCTTGAAATAGTGTCATCTGGTCTTCGTGAAGATGATTTGAAGGGATTTCGGAATTACGGATAGTAAAAAGGAAAGAAAGAAAAATTGAGAACAAAACAAATTTAAGATACGAGCGGTAGGTATTTCCTTGTTGGGGCATCGCCGTGTGCGGTACCCGTGGATGCGGGTGCCGGCGCATCGCTCGGAGATTGGCACACAGATCGCGTGCAGCTTTTGCTTTCTGCAAAGCAGAGCCACCGCCGCGGTCGCATAATAGTCTGCCGATGATGCAACCGGCTAAGGAGTACACGACCCAATTCACGCCAGTTTCTAGGCTCGAAGCCGTTCCGCGAGAGCCGCGCTCCCGCCAACCGTTTCGCCGTCTCGTTTCCGACGAGCGGCGCCGCCACGCCACCGACAGAGACGCACAAACGTTCCGGCTATCGTTGATGCAAAACCATTGCAAAAATCAAATACGTCGTGGGACTCGTTCGTCCTACTAAACGAAAGTGAAATCGAGGTTAGTTTTACACTTTCACTTGTTGGTGTCTAGCCCAGCGCGGCGACCAATCAGGATTCGCATTCGCATTCGCATTCGCGCAGTGTTTTGTCGGTTTGAATAAATCGAGGCATGGCCTACTTTTGGCCGAGCGACTCGTTCGAACTTCGAATCGGACATCTAGAGTCGGTTTTCTTTTTCTGCGCGGCGCTGAATCACAGTCGGACACCGTGCGCCCCGTTCGGATCCGTTGTCCGTTGTCCGTTGTCCGTTGTTTGGCTGGCTGCCGGTCCGTCCGGCCGTTGCCGATCGCTTACGTAACGTTTTGCAACCGCCCGACCTCCAGATTCTTTTCGAATTCTTCCGCTTAGGATATCCGGATGCAACTACTCTTTTAACTACATCCTGATCGACCACTTCGACCACTTCGACCACTTTGTTGCTTTACGTGCCATTTTTTTTCTTCATACTTTACACACTACGTACTACATTACTTATTTTAATTTAAATTAATATTTATTTAAAAGATTAACCTAGATTATTTTGAACTTATCATTTTTATACTTAATATGTAACTAAAGAAGAACTCTAAAGTTTTATAATGAAGCTTCTCAGTACTTACTTAAAAGTATCTGTATACAACAGATGGGTTTACTTCTACTTGGCAAATTGAGTTAAGATAATACTAATCTGATTATTGTTTATTTTAAAAAGGATACAAAATTATACATGAACTTACGATAGTAAACCTTTGTTGACTAGAAACAATTTTGATTGAATAACTCTACTACTAAAATAGATAAGGTAATTGAAGAATACTTTATAGATACTTCTATATACAGTAGAAGCGTTTTTCCACTACTTCTAAAAGCCAAATTAAGTTAAAATATTTTCGAGCTGATAATTGTTTATTTTAAACAAGATACAAGAATATACAGGAACTCCAAAATTGTATAATTAAGCTCCCAGTACTCGTTTAAAAGTATTTTAGAAGAAGGTTATATAAGTACGATAGTAAACCTTTGTTGACTGGAAACAATTTTGATTGAATAACTCTACTACTAAAATAGATAAGGTAATTGAAGAATACTTTATAGATACTTCTATATACAGTAGAAGCGTTTTTCCACTACTTCTAAAAGCCAAATTAAGTTAAAATATTTTCGAGCTGATAATTGTTTATTTTAAACAAGATACAAGAATATACAGGAACTCCAAAATTGTATAATTAAGCTCCCAGTACTCGTTTAAAAGTATTTTAGAAGAAGGTTATATAAGTACGATAGTAAACCTTTGTTGACTAGAAACAATTTTGATTGAATAACTCTACTACTAAAATAGGTAAGGTAGTTCAAGAATACTTTATAGATACTTCTATATACAGTAGAAGCGTTTATCCACTACTTCTGAAAGCCAAATTAAGTTAAAATATTTTCGAGCTGATAATTGTTTATTTTAAACAAGATACAAGAATATACAGGAACTCCAAAATTGTATAATTAAGCTCCCAGTACTCGTTTAAAAGTATTTTAGAAGAAGGTTATATAAGTGCGATAGTAAACCTTTGTTGACTAGAAACAATTTTGATTGAATAACTCTACTACTAAAATAGGTAAGGTAGTTCAAGAATACTTTATAGATACTTCTATATACAGTAGAAGCGTTTATCCACTACTTCTGAAAGCCAAATTAAGTTAAAATATTTTCGAGCTGATAATTGTTTATTTTAAACAAGATACAAGAATATACAGGAACTCCAAAATTGTATAATTAAGCTCCCAGTACTCGTTTAAAAGTATTTTAGAAGAAGGTTATATAAGTGCGATAGTAAACCTTTGTTGACTGGAAACAATTTTGATTGAATAACTCTACTACTAAAATAGGTAAGGTAGTTCAAGAATACTTTATAGATACTTCTATATACAGTAGAAGCGTTTATCCACTACTTCTGAAAGCCAAATTAAGTTAAAATATTTTCGAGCTGATAATTGTTTATTTTAAACAAGATACAAGAATATACAGGAACTCCAAAATTGTATAATTAAGCTCCCAGTACTCGTTTAAAAGTATTTTAGAAGAAGGTTATATAAGTGCGATAGTAAACCTTTGTTGACTGGAAACAATTTTGATTGAATAACTCTACTACTAAAATAGGTAAGGTAGTTGAAGAATACTTTATAGATACTTCTATATACAGTAGAAGCGTTTATCCACTACTTCTGAAAATCAAATTAAGTTAAAATATTTTCGAGCTGATAATTGTTTATTTTAAACAAGATACAAGAATATACAGGAACTCCAAAATTGTATAATTAAGCTCCCAGTACTCGTTTAAAAGTATTTTAGAAGAAGGTTATATAAGTACGATAGTAAACCTTTGTTGACTGGAAACAATTTTGATTGAATAACTCTACTACTAAAATAGATAAGGTAATTGAAGAATACTTTATAGATACTTCTATATACAGTAGAAGCGTTTTTCCACTACTTCTAAAAGCCAAATTAAGTTAAAATATTTTCGAGCTGATAATTGTTTATTTTAAACAAGATACAAGAATATACAGGAACTCCAAAATTGTATAATTAAGCTCCCAGTACTCGTTTAAAAGTATTTTAGAAGAAGGTTATATTATTACGATAGTAAACCTTTGTTGACTAGAAACAATTTTGATTGAATAACTCTACTACTAAAATAGGTAAGGTAGTTGAAGAATACTTTATAGATACTTCTATATACAGTAGAAGCGTTTATCCACTACTTCTGAAAGCCAAATTAAGTTAAAATATTTTCGAGCTGATAATTGTTTATTTTAAACAAGATACAAGAATATACAGGAACTCCAAAATTGTATAATTAAGCTCCCAGTACTCGTTTAAAAGTATTTTAGAAGAAGGTTATATAAGTGCGATAGTAAACCTTTGTTGACTGGAAACAATTTTGATTGAATAACTCTACTGCTAAAATAAGTAAGGTAGTTGAAGAATACTTTATAGATACTTCTATATACAGTAGAAGCGTTTATCCACTACTTCTGAAAGCCAAATTAAGTTAAAATATTTTCGAGCTGATAATTGTTTATTTTAAACAAGATACAAGAATATACAGGAACTCCAAAATTGTATAATTAAGCTCCCAGTACTCGTTTAAAAGTATTTTAGAAGAAGGTTATATAAGTGCGATAGTAAACCTTTGTTGACTGGAAACAATTTTGATTGAATAACTCTACTACTAAAATAGGTAAGGTAGTTCAAGAATACTTTATAGATACTTCTATATACAGTAGAAGCGTTTATCCACTACTTCTGAAAGCCAAATTAAGTTAAAATATTTTCGAGCTGATAATTGTTTATTTTAAACAAGATACAAGAATATACAGGAACTCCAAAATTGTATAATTAAGCTCCCAGTACTCGTTTAAAAGTATTTTAGAAGAAGGTTATATAAGTGCGATAGTAAACCTTTGTTGACTAGAAACAATTTTGATTGAATAACTCTACTACTAAAATAGGTAAGGTAGTTCAAGAATACTTTATAGAGACTTCTATATACACTAGAAGCGTTTATCCACTACTTCTGAAAGCCAAATTAAGTTAAAATAATTTTGACCTGATAAAAAATGTGTTATAAGAAGGTTATACAGAAGATTCAAAATTTTATAATGAACTTCGGAAAAATAACTTAAAGCATTTTAGAAGAAGATTTTATAAGTGTAACTGTAAACGTTATCCAATCTTTTATAAAATAACTTTAAGAATGATTTGTTTGCTAAACAACAATTTTGATTAGATAACTCTATCTACTATTAAAACAAGTAAAGTACTTGAAGAATACTTCGTAGATACTTCTATATGTAGAAGAACCGTTTATCAACTACTTCTGCTTGCCAAATCGAGTTAAAATAATTTCGACCTGATAATTGTTTACTTAAAACAAGATACTAAAAAATGCATTAGAAGAAGATTATACAGAAGATTCATAATTTTGATTGCATACCTCCACTACTAAAACAAGTAAAGTACTTTTGTAGCTACTTCTCTATACAGTCCGATATTTCTACTTGCCCAATTGAGGTAAGATAATTTTGACCTATTAATTATTTATTTAAAACAAGATACTAAAAGAAGTATATTAAAAGAAGATTATGCAGGAACTCCAAAGTGTAGTAAAAGAGCTTCATTAGATTTAAGTTTGATGACTCATTTACACAAAACAAGTAATTTCTCGTCAGTTTTAAATTACCTTTTGAAACAAGTATTTCAAAAGAAGATTAGTGTAATGTTTATTTACATATTTAAAAGCATTATTTAAATAAAATAAATTTGTCACCAATAATTATAGGTTTTATTTATTGCTTGATGATGCATACACCTGGATAATGATTAAAAAACCAATATAAATTAATAATCGCACTAATCACAAAGAAATTAAAAGGCAAGAACAATAATTAGTGACATTTTACGTCAGCACCAGTAAATTCCATCGACTTCCACACATTAATAATAAATAATATCCAATAATCAAGCACCGGTAGGGTATTACTGGTGCTGCAAGCTGAGATAATTGCACTTACAATAATAACACACATTACAATTTATCTTAGTAATCATAGAAAACGCATATAATACCCAACAGACAATATACGAATGGTACATTAACTAATGTTGAACAATCATTACGGTCCCATAAGATTCGGTCTGCTGTTTATGGAACAAGAGTCTATTCTTTGCACGAACATTACGTCATTCTGTTTGTTTCCATAAGCAATGTTATTATAGTTGTTTGTGGGGTTTGATAATGAAACTATTTTCTCCTTTGATCTTTGTTTTTGTCCTAAAAACTTGTCAATTTCTAAAACAAACTGCAGAAGACAAATTACCGATTTTCTGGTATGTGGCATATTCATAAATCATAAATCATAAATCATAAATAATAAATCCAGTTCTTGTTACAAAAGTAAAACAAATTAATAATATCTATAAACACTGAACACCAACAATAAACATGTAAGTAAACAAATAAAAATTCTTGCGGAGGTAAATTTAGAACGAGGATTTAAAATTTCTAAAGTTTACAAGTGGCAGTCGCCAACGAATACAGTGTGTTATGTAAGTGTCGTAAGCATCGTCGTGTCAATTTTTTAGGCCACCTTAATTTATTTCCCATTCACTCTCTGAATTAGTGACAGAACTGAGAGCGATGCGTAACATTAATGATTTCTTATTATTTAAAATTGAATTTTACACTAAGTCACCCACACCTCCTGAATCGTTCAATAAATGCTAAATTAAATTGTTTAGAATTACATAAGTTTAAAAAAAAAATAATATTTGTTGCATAATTCGTTTTTGTTGCTAAAAATATTTGGAACTTGTGGTCATCGAAAATGACCGCAGCAACGAAAAAATAAGTCCCTCATTAAATTGAATTTTGGCTTTTACGTAACAACGATTGAAGTTGATAAGAAACTAGAAAGTCCGCGGAATTATCAAACGGGATAATTGTTTTTTATTAATATTTTAGATGTGTGTTTTTAATACAATTAAGTCGAACATATTAATTAATCAGAAAAAGCGAAAGCGATGTTATGTTTTTAAATGATATAAGTATAACTAATTAATAAAATAATTAAAAATTATACAATTATCTTAAGCCATATTAAAAGCATTGACCTAAAAAGTCCATGTAGTTATTAATTAATAATTTAATTATATGAATTCATTTATAGCCGATAATAAGTTCCAGTGTAATAAGCTATTATTCGCATTTGTAAGTACACGGTTGTTACCGTACGCGTGTTATTTCCTTTCAAATTTCATGCTCGGTTAAAATTTCCCATTTCCAGTCGATTTTACCGCCCAGAAAACACGCGAACAAATAATTTATAATTGAAATTTGATCTGAAAGACAATTTGAAAGTGGCCGCAAGTGTTCTAACACAGAAACACGATTGCATCATGGTGGCAAAGACACAAACAGAAGAGGTGGGACTTTGAGTTTTTCACTTGTGAAACTGAAGGACGTTGCTGCTGCTCATTACAAAAACAAATAAATATTTTCCACGAGTGTAACATATGTTTACCCGCGGTAATAATAAACTTGTGCATGTACATATTCATAATTTTACACTCCTCAATTATATCAACATATTATGCTATTACCATACTGACTTACATATTTAATATGTTTTTTCTTTTTGTTTGGTTCAGCTTATTTTTTTTTTTTTTAGATTATGAGTCAAATTTCCTTTTATATTTCATTAGGAAATGTGCAAGGTGTCCAAATTTGTCAAGGCAAGTAGTAAAAAATATTTAGCAGAGTTTAAAAAAATGTAATAACTTTTTTGTTTAGTTTTTCTTACATCAAAATATATCTTAAAAATTCGAGATAGTAATGGCAATTTTTTTTATTTCGAATTGAAATCAGGGAATCAAGCTTTGGTGACACATTAAATTACAGTATTAGCAGAAAGTAGAAAAAATAAAACTGGACGACCAAAAAAAATCCAATAGGTTTTTCAGGATAAACAAATTTTATCCAAAAAAGAGTCTTTCCTGAGTAATAATAAACAACATAATAAAAGGTCTACTTGAGATACAACTTGGATATTAATGTTTCTTTAAAAATTATAAGAGATATATTACTACAAGGGGGTTTTCATGCGAGAAGACCAGACTAAAAAGCTACTACAATAAGAGAAGAACAGACGAGTTCGAGTTTAGTTTATCAGGTCCCTTTTACACTGGACGTTAAATGATTGAAAACGAGCGATTTGGAGTGATGAAATCAAGTTTAATTTGGTTAGTAGTGATGGGATTTTATATGTAAGGCCACCTATTCATGAAAAATTTAACTCAAAATTTACCATAATCACTGTTAAACATGACGACAAGTCGGTAATGATATGGGGCTGCTTTTCGGGATTTGGAATGGGTCCTCTCCTTTGAATAGAGGCTATTATGGATCATTTTATATATAAAGAAATGTTGAGGAACAATATGGTACCGTATTTAAATAAAAATATGCCACTAAAACTTCATTTCCAACAAGATAATGACTCGAAGCACATTTCAAAATATTCGAGGTAGTGGCTTTTAAGGGGAATAATTAATTGTATAAACTAGCCATGTCAATTTCCCGACCTAAACTCCATTGAAAACTTATGGGAGATAGTGAACAACAAAAAAAAGACAAAAAAAGTATAATAATCAGCAAAATTTATTCACTATTCTCCAAGAGTCCTGACAAAATATGGATCCAAATATTATTGACCACCTGTAGCTTTCCATTTAAAAAAGGTGTTCGGAAATTATTCATAATAATGGGAATTTTACAATATATTAGTGTAGAATTAATTAAAATACTAATTACAAATTATTTGTGGTAATAAATAGTATAAGATGTTCTACTTTTTGTCAGACCAAAACAAATAATCATTAGTAAAATTAAACTTTTTATTTTTTTATTGTTTAACTATGTAATTGTTTAATTTATAAAGAAGTTAATTTTCAATATATATTTTTATCTAATAACTAGGACAAAAATTATTTGAATTTTAAAAAAGTTGCTATACTTTTTGCCAATACTGTATATGTAGTTAAAATATACTGAAATTTTTGGTAAATTTCGAGATATTTAATAATGTAGTAATAATCCAAAGTCAAATATCATATTTGGTAGATTTAACACAGACGATAATATTGAATATCTCGAAATTTACCTGTAATATCGTTATGTCCTAGCTAAAGATAATTTAGAATATGTATACAGTAGGAAAAGCGTTTTTATCCGTTTGAATTTAGAGAGAAACATCATGAATGACAGAGACAGCAAAAGTCTGCCACATAACATTTTTAGTAAAATCAATTTTTAATAAATATACACAGACAAAGTGTCTAGGGAACCCACAAAAATCGAATTAAATTTAATTAAAACATAATTTAACATGTTAGAAGATAGACAATCAGAATCGATGCATGCTCCAAGAAATCTTCTATATTTATTTTTAATGTTAATAAATGAGAAAAAATTATTAAGTGATATTGTGTGAATAAACTGAGTTCTCAATTGAATTTTTTTATTTTTAGTATAATCTATCTTATCTTATTGAATAAAATAGTAGTTCAGTGGTAAGAAAGAAACACTGCAACTTCAGAAAAGGACGAAGTAATAATAAACATGAAAAATCAAGATCTAAATATTGTTGTCGTTGCTAAAAGATTTAACAGAGAAATGGTTTACAATGTTTACAAATATGAAACAACACACTCATTTGAAAATACAATAAGGAAACGTTTTAACAACAAACTCCATTTATAAACAGTCAAATTAGAAGAAACGGAATCCTTTCTTTTCTAGACGAATAAATAATGAATTAATTGATTTACTTCATAAACAATTGGTATCAAAAAAGAATTTTTCATATTTCACAAAAATTATTTTATATTAATGTATCTGTATAAAATTCATATCACATCATATCATAAAAATTTAATTGATATTGTTGGGTAAGATGACCAAAAGTTAATGATAAAAAAATTATAGATTAATTTAATAAACTAGAAAGAATTTATTAAAATACGAATTAAAATTGAAAAATATTAACATTTTTATTGATAATCGTGTTTTTGCAATAAAGCACAAAGTTGAATGTCCCTTGACACCTTAACAAGCCGATAAATTAGCTCTGTGTGTCCAATTAAAGAGTCTTTAAAAAGCTATTTTTCCAAAAGACCTACCTCAACGCCTTTGCGTGAATTAAGTCACATATACCAAACGCCTGAAGGTGACTCGCTATTAATTTATCATTTACTTATTTTAAATGACAGCATAGTTACTGCTTTACATTCGATAACAATTAAAATTCACACGTATTACTTATCGACAGCTAAGGGAGAATTTAATTAAGAGTTTATTGAATTGTTACTATTAAAAATAGATTTACGTGGCCCTCCTACTTAGTCAACGATTATTTGTACTTTAACCGGGTTTCTTGTAGAATTTAAAAATCATTAATCATTTAATCAAATTCAAATTAAAATAAAAGCGATAAATCTGCCTGGTAGAACAACAGCGGCGGCCGAGACGTTCCACATTTTTAAATATCAAAAAGTGAAAATCTTCTAATTAATGCGAGCGCATTTAAATAAAGTTATATAACTCCGCGTATTCGTATTCGGGATTCAAATGTTAAGATGAAGAAAAAGTATAATTTATATGCTACATTTTTTAAGGAAATTTCACAACGCATAATTTAGTTATTGCCAAACACACCGAAATTGCAGTGGGTAAAGTCGGCGCGAGAAAATCAATAATTAAAAACTAATTTGTGAATGTTGCTTTTTTTTTTCAGACACTTCCTAAAATTCCTGCCTGCCTACAATCAATAATTAATATAGGTTTAATAATTAATTAGTTCGGAATTTCTTAATATGAATGACTAAACGAAAATTATTTTTAGTTTTCGGTGACAAAGTTTGATGGCTTAATTTCCCATTCATTGAATAATACATTAAGTTGGAGCACTCTACTTTTTTTTTTGTTTTTTGTTTTAATGTAAAGTCGTTAAACTATAATATAATGTGTGACTGTTAAGTATTTCTCTCTATAAAACATATTTTTAACTACTGTTTTTGTTTTTTTTTAATAATGGTTGATGATTAATAAATTTTATCTTTTGCCCTAATTTATGTGTTTTTCTCTAAATAATAAATAATCAATAATAATGAACGAAAAATCTAGAAAAAATTTTGACCCTAATCGCCTTAATGTAACTACAATAGAAATTGCATCATTATTTTAGGCTATTTAGTAATTTCATGTTTATAAAATATAAAAATAAGGAAAACGATTTTGGGTTAGTAACAGATATCACATGAAAGCCAAATAAAATAAGTGATTTTTAAGATTGTCATTTATAATTTATGCTTAATGAGTATAAACATCATAATAATGGAATAATTATTCCTTAAAGGTTGTTACCAAGATGATAAGATGGCAGTTTGAGCAATTACATCATGTTTGTTTGTACGTATCCGTAACTAGTTTGAAAAAGAACAAAGAATGTGTTTGCATTTTGCTGCTGACGATGCCTTTATTTATCGCTTGGATTTAAATAAAAGGCTTTTTTTTAACTGAAACTAATAAAATGATTATTCGTCGTCACACAAAATGAAATTTTATTGGCCAAATGTCGTCACCAAACGAAAACGTCCTTGGAGAGTCCTAAAAGATGTCACAACGTCACATTTATATAACATCCTAGGGATCAAAGATGTTACTAATTGCGTAACGCCATAGGTATTTTGTATTGAACACGCGACTGAAAAAAAAAATCTTATTCACACTTCCAGTTTCTTAACCTTGTCATACATTCGTTTCCAATAATCATTACTAATGGAGAAAATGGTCGTCGAAGTTAAAAAAAAAAAACGTGAATTTCAAGCAAAACTCTGAATTAACGATAATTTCGAATGTTCATTATTAAGCATTTATTTGTTTATTGTTGTAGGATGTTGACTCGTAGGAGGGAATTTCGTCATTTCATCTGTTTGTGCTTGCATTATTTATAAATTGATTATAAAAACGTTTGCAAAAACCGCTTTTTTTTCTAAACGTAAACATGATAAATCGGATTTGGATTGTGGAGTTGGACGGGGGAAAAAAAAAATTCCCAACAAACACGGAGCCGACGACGTCTGGATTGGCCAACAGTTTTGCGGTGTGCGAACGAAAAATCGGTCGTGACCGATTAGCTTGTCTATTGACACTGTTTTATTTTCTATGCGGTTCGTTAACGGCAAAATTGACACAACCGAACTTATCTACCATACATTTTTTCGCAATCCGTCTGCCGTGAAAATGACAATTTTAACTGCGGTCGAATGGCCCCAAAAACTTGTGGTGAACGGTCGCGAACGGTGGATGTAAATGTTTGGAAATGGAGTCGAATTTCCATGACCGGAACCGTGACTTGTCTTGAAAAAATAAACTAGAAAATCATTATGAATGTTGTACTGGATGGCCAAAATGCGGTTTTGGAACTTACAGTAGTGGTCATTATTGTAGCAACTTTTTAAAATGTTAAATATTATGGTCATAACTATTTTACTTAGCTTGAACTATTAAAATAATGTTAATTTACTAATTAATGTTGTTTTTTATTCTATTTTAAAACCTAATATTTTCTTATTCTATAAAATATTTATAAATATATTTTTCTTAATTGAGCTGGACATAAATATAGCAACTTCAATTTTAAAATGAATTTTTATTGACTATTGATTAGATGATTATTTAGCATTAATACTTTGTATAATAACATTTTTCATTTATAATTTCAGCACATCTTCGAGGCATAAATTTGACCAATTTCCGAATATGTGATATGTCTGTTGTTCTCCAGCTTCTTAAATTGCCGTGATTTTGTTTGTTTAAATTTGTATAATTTTATGTCGAATTTGGATATCAACGTGATTTCAAATGTTTTCTCCATCACAATTTTGGATTTGTGTTTAGGATTGTTATATTGTTGAAACACATTACTCATTTTGTCTATATGAGGAAGCAAATTGTGTTTAATATATCCCTATCTATAAATTGGCCCGTGTGTCCTTGTATAGGATGAAGGAGGTATAGGCCAGAAGTAGAGAATCATCCTCATACCATAACTAAACTACCACCCTGTTTTATAAAGGATATAACAAACGTTTTGTGTAGTCTTGATCTTGTAAGATGACTTCATTAAATTAAACTGCCATTTTTAAATAAATTAAATGTAGACATATCACTAAAAAGGCCTTCTCGTTCTTAGTAGTAAGCAGGGTTTTCTTTTTAAGTCTCTGACCAAACAAATCCTTATCCAGTAACCTTCTCACAGTCCTTAAACTAAATTTCAGCATGTCCTAGAGCCTCCAGATTTACTTTAATTTGAGTAAATAATGTTTTCTGACATTTGAAATATCCATTTATAGATTTTCTTTCAAGTTTTTCGAACTTGCTGAATATTTTTCTAGTTATCACTTGTCCTGTTTCTCTAAATTTTTTATTAATACAAGAAATGACTATAAACTCTTAGAAATCTCTTATTTCCCTCGGTCCTTGAAAGGGTGAATTATAATTATTCTTGAAGCACATAATATTAAATAATTATAATAAGCAAAAGATAAGATAAATAGTCGACTGAATCTACATAGATCAGTGAAATAGTATAAAGTAAAAAGTTGGAATAATTTTGTCAAGTCAAAAATAAAAAACCTACGCAGTTCTTTAAAGAATTTAATTGACCGACCAACTACATAATGGACACAACGATAACAGAAAAGAGAATAGACATAGATTACATATACTGACATTCATTTCAAGTACAAGCACAACTTATAATTTTAATACATTTTATTAATTTGCTTTAATTATGCCCACTACTATACTACTACATCTCAGAAACTCAATAAATACGTAAATCCCTAAGGTCTGTACAAAATTCTACCACAAATTCTAGAGTTGAAAATAGTTTCTGGCTTATTTTTGCTTAGTACAAAAGTAAACAATTACGAAGATACAGAATTTTTAAAAAATAGATGTTCTAAATCATTTGTTTTAATTATGGTCTCTACTATACTACTGTATTTCAGAAACTCAATAAATACAGGATGTCTCCGTAAGGTCTGTACAGAGTTCTACCACAAATTCCAGAGTTAAAAATAATTTCTGGCTTATTTTACTTAGTACAAAAGTTAACAACTATGAAGATACATAATTATTAAAAAATAGCTGTTCTAAATCATTATTGAAATGCCAAATGGAGTGAATAAAGACAGACTGTAGATAAATTCATGGAAAGGTTAATAAATGGAATTAGACTTAGACTCTCTTCGTCTTGTTACCAAATATTCTCTTGAAATTATCAAGACATTCGACCTATCAAATAATTCACACTCCTAACACTCATGGTAAACAATTTAATTCGATCGACGTTCGACTGTAATTTGCACACTTATGTATTTTTTTCTGCATCGAAATTAATGAGACTGAATATAGACAAAGCAAAGAAGGAAAAGAGATTAATTACATATTAACGATATTTTTAATTATTTAATGCATTCAATTTTAATTATATTGGTAATCACCACATAATTGTAACATTGCAAGATTGTGATACATTCATTAACATCGTTCGATTATTAATATCTTGTTTTTGAAAATTTGATGATACGACTATTTCCAGTTGGAATCAACATATAAATAATAACATAAATAATTGTTTACAATAATTGATTATTATATAAAGTTTGGCATAAAATTGGCCAACGAAGAAGTGCAAGTTGCAGTAAATAAATGTAAACACGAAGGAAGGAAGAGTTGAAGTAAAAAGGATCGACGGCCTTGGCCTTGGTATGCCTTCACTCCTAGTTTGCTTGTTCTTAACGGTATCCGACGCATGGCCGTTTCTCGACCAGTTTTAATGCCCGCTTATATTATCAACAATACTTCTGTTCATTCTCGAAATTTTTACATGTTTGTTTTAGGAGTTCCGTCCGTGTCTAAAGCACACTTAACGTGAGCCAAAGAGAAACATTTTTTTTTCTCATTTCTTTCGTAAATTTCTAAACGCACGTTCGGCTAATCTGAACATCGAAAATATTCAAAAAATCTGTTGCATTACAACCAGGAAACACGGCACGAATAGATCGTTTGGCAGTTAGCAAGTATGTTCATTGAAATTTACAAACGAAAACCATTATTATGACGGATGAATGATAAGATCAAATTTGAAATTTATTCGGTCGAGAGAAAACTGTGCGTATATGTATTATGCATGCAAATGGCCAAAATAAAAATTATGCGAATAGAAATCCACCGTGGACTAAACGTGGCGAAAAAGTGTAGCAACACAGCCTCCACAAATTCTGGTCCAGTAATCGATAATCAATTTTTTTCGCATCGTTTATTACGTTGGACAATTTAAAATCAGTTTGGGCCGTTTTATTTCGATGTACCACATTTTATTGACGTGAGGCCACAATTAACGACGAAATTATGCGTTAAACTGATCAAATTCTGTTTCTACGAAATCCACAATTGGGCCAGTTTGGGTCGTTCGTTTCGACGAATCTTGATTCGACCGTGCGGCCGCGTTCGGGTGCAGACAGGAAACTTTCGGCGACGAGCGAAGGGAAAGTGCCCGCCTAAAAAAAATGAAAGCTGCACACACGCACTCACGAAATTGACGTGAAAACGTACGAAAAGTGCGAGAGGCCTATGCGGACGCCCGTCTCGTCAGGCACGGTGAGAGTCGAAAAACGAGATCGAAAGTGAATTCGACCAACGAGGAAGCGATTTTTATCGAGGACCGTTAGACAATGAATGGCACAGCGGTTTTTTCTTTACTAATTGGAAATGATATAAATTTATTCTTTCTGTCTAGTGTTGTCGTACCAATTTAATTTTACTTCCCAATTATAATTTTCAGCAATGTGTCTGTCACTCTATACTTGTGGCGGTGACTTGAATCTGAACACGCGGAAAATAATCTATTTTGGACGGTGTTAAAATAAACCGGAGTGTATCATATTTTCCATCAACAGGTGTCTAGTGCACTGCCATAAAAATCCGCGGCTATGGAAAGAAATAAACAAGATAATTTACGTTGAAATGTCAAGAATTTGTTCCGTTTCAACGTTCTAAAATAACAGTTAAAAAAAAAATTACAATTAATCCGACTGACTGATCCCGTCAGTCACTCTCGCTTTCAAGAAACACGCTCTTATCAAACGAAGAACAAATATTATTAACCTGTCGTGTTCGCCGTGAAGATAATGATTTATCAAAATATAAATAAAGGCAGACGACAAATTATCGCATAGATATTCTCATGAAAAAAAACCTAAACTAAAGATTTGAACTTTGAGATGTAAATATCAATGGGAACTCAACAATACCACTTTGTTAAATGTTATTTAATGAAGATGATTTTATGTCCTAAAGTGTATATATACTAAATATTTTATGTAAAAACCATATTTAAAAATTTAAAGTTCTTACTACTCGCCACATCTTGTCATTTATGGCGAAAGTAAAAACAAAATTTTGTAGGTTTCTAAACTTATATGTGGGCGCCACCTATTGAATAAAAATAGTACAATAAGCATATTACAAGCAGGAAATTTTAATTTATTTTAGAATTGAGCGCCACCTATTGGAATTTTAAAAAATTATAAATTGAAATTTTAACTTATTACCAGGGATCCTAGCCTAGACGGATTGTTTAGATTTTTAATGCACAGTTTACAAACTAATTTAGTATTCAACAATTAATAAAACCAGAAAAACATTTAATTAATATTTTATTAATGAACATAAATAAATATACTTTATGTAATATAATACACATATGTATAACTCATCCTTCCTGAAATGATTCAGGTTGTTCCTTGACTGTAATAGTTGTTCTATAATATTTGTATATAATAAGAATAAATCCAAACCACGTTACTGAAAATTTAAGGCATCACAAAGATGTTCGTTATGTAATTCACTATATACCTTCTAGAAGAAAAAATATGAAAGCAGTAAGTATCTTAGAGGATTGATCCATTAGCTCGTGCTGTGTCCGTTCTCTCGACGCGTAAGTAACAGCTGCAACTATCATTGCAATAACATGTATAACATAAAGCACCAATATTATTATATCCATCGTTAATATCCACTTGGGGCTTTCCTGAAGAGTGCAGTTTAATTAATTAAGCGTTGATCGTTTGCAGTTAAAGTTTACCTTCATTATAGAGTTTAAGAGGACGACCACGCATATTACAATAAGCAATAACGTGGCCCAAACCACAAAGTATGCGGGGCCTCTAAGCTTTATGCCAAAGTAGCAAATGTCTTTGGTCATTGTGGCAAAGAACGTTATTGTCAAGCTCATCTAAAATGTAAAAATTAATGTGTAAATATAATTTGAGAAATTCCTACCAAGAATAATATGCCAATTCCTAAGACACAATTTTTGTTCTTGGCCACCTTCGTCAACATGTTATCACAACACTTGCAGCATCCAGCAATAGCAACCATCTTGGTAATTTTTTGACAAAAACAAGAAAAAGTTGTGTATAGGTTCTTGTAAAGTGACGCTATTTATGACAGTTGAAATTGACGTAAATAAAAACAACAGTTTCTGTAGAAACATCAGTCTTTATTCTACTTTAATCGGCTTACAGTTGTTACATAGAAAAACGTAGAAAAAGTACAAAATTCGATATAAAATGATTTTACCATTAACAAAAACTCCATTCACTTAACCATACAATTAGTTTCTTCTACCTATTCCTACATCAACAACATCAACATTCAAAACATTTTATTTAATTTTTAATAATAGTGCACTTAATTACTCCTAAGCTTAAGCAATAATTACGATTTGGTGTCGATTAAATCAGTTTAAAACAATTCACGGCCAAATTAACAAGCGAAATCGTCGGCGGCGGGTTCTTCGCCTTCGGCCTCGTACTCCTCGTCAGCGGTTGCCTCTTGGTATTGCTGATATTCGGATACTAAATCGTTCATGTTGCTTTCGGCCTCGGTGAACTCCATCTCGTCCATGCCTTCGCCGGTGTACCAGTGCAAGAAGGCCTTGCGTCTGAACATGGCGGCGAATTGCTCGGAGATTCTCTTGAACAACTCCTGAATGGCGGTCGTGTTGCCGATGAAGGTGGACGACATTTTCAGACCGACCGGCGGGATATCACAAACTGCTGTTTTTACGTTGTTGGGGATCCATTCGACGAAGTAGCTGCTGTTTTTGTTCTGCACCGCCAGCATCTGCTCGTCGACCTCTTTCATGGACATCCTGCCTCTGAAGACGGCGGCGACGGTGAGGTAGCGGCCGTGTCGTGGGTCGCAGGCGGCCATCATGTTCTTGGCGTCGAACATTTGTTGGGTCAGTTCCGGCACCGTCAGTGCCCTGTACTGTTGATTGCCGCGAGACGTTAGGGGAGCGAAGCCGGGCATGAAGAAGTGAAGACGAGGGAATGGTACCATGTTGACGGCCAGTTTGCGCAGGTCGGCGTTCAATTGTCCCGGGAATCTCAGGCATGTGGTGACGCCGGACATCGTCAGAGAGACTAGATGGTTCAAGTCTCCGTAGCTGGGATTTGGCACCTTCAAAGTCCTGAAGCAGATGTCGTACAGAGCCTCGTTGTCAATGCAGTAGGTTTCGTCTGTGTTCTCCACCAGTTGGTGCACGGATAAGGTGGCATTGTACGGTTCCACCACAGTATCCGACACTTTAGGACTGGGCATCACGGAGTAAGTGTTCATAATCCTATCGGGGTATTCCTCCCTGATCTTGGAAATCAGCAGGGTGCCCATACCAGATCCGGTACCACCTCCGAGCGAGTGAGTCAGTTGGAAGCCTTGGAGACAGTCGCAGTTCTCCGCCTCCTTCCTCACCACGTCCAAGACCGCGTCCACCAGCTCCGCACCCTCGGTGTAGTGGCCTTTGGCCCAGTTGTTGCCGGCTCCAGACTGTCCGAAGACGAAGTTGTCCGGTCGGAACAGTCTGCCGTAGGTTCCGGAACGCACGGCGTCCATGGTGCCGGGCTCCAGGTCCAGCAGGATGGCACGGGGAACGTATTTTCCGCCATTGTCGGATGACGCAACTAAAGAATAAAAATTGTTAATCGAATTGGTATTGATGGCGAGGCGTTTTCGTTAATTGGGCGCATATTTTTATCGGCCTTAATCTCATTAACTGGGGTATAACGTTACAATCCAGCGGCTTCCGTTTTCTTAAATTAGCCTCTACATGCGCACGCTGAATGCACAATTTTCTCTTTAGTCCATTATTAAATTAATAAAATACAGGACACCGTTAAACAACTAACAACTAGTGGAAACGTGGACGAATATAAAAAATGTTTTGCACAAGACTTGGCACGATAGTATAGATGATTATGGATGTGCTGCGGTTTTATGCCCCTTTGATGCCCATTTTGGTAACATAAAATTATAAAATCTGTCCAATTTAGACACGAAATTTGCATGCAACTGCAGCAGCATAAAATTGTATTGTGCCAAAAACGTGAGGTGAGTAATTTGTTTGTGCTGCACAGTGACGTGCCTCTTATGCAGGAAGGACCATAATTTCATTAAGCGTTTGATGTAATTTCTAGAGAACGAAGCGCCAAGGACCGAGCCAGAAAATCCCAATTTAAATTAGGGGGCCCCCAAATGATTCACGCCATAATTTAGACATTTTCTCGGTTTCAATTAAACCTTTTGTCCGGCAGTTATGGGTCATTCCACCCGAAATTGAATTTAACCACTCACCAGAAGCCTCGTTGTAATAAACATTGATTCGTTCCAGCTGTAAGTCACTGGTGCCCAGATAAATTCCACTAGGGTCAATGCCGTGCTCTTCGGAGATCACTTCCCAAAACTAGAAAAAAAATTACACCATTAGAATTACCAGACTGGAAAGTATAAATTACTGAAAAATTGTTACGAAGCAAATGTATCGGTTCCCTGACAACAATGCTTGGTTAACCATGAAATGATAATTCTAGTGGAAGGTTTTGGTGACTCGGCTGCCATTAACTTGTATCCACTTGAAGATTGAAAGATCAGTTAGCTTCTTATTAGACGGGCAACGATATTATATGTTAATCTGAGAACCAGCAGAACCATAAAAACTGTTAACAATAAATGAGATGTAATTGATGCACGAGGAAAACAATAAAAATCACAGTCCATAACAGAAACAAGGTCTATAATAAATAAAGTTAATTTAGTTGGTAAACTGCAACTGTTATACAACATATTTTGTAACAAAACTAGTTATTTGAAAAATCAAGTACGTAAACCTCAAATTAAGCCGCAAGTTAATTGGCTAAATTTTAAACCAAAACTAGCGTGTCAAAATCTTTAATTGGCAGCACGTTTTAATTAAAAATTGCCGCTAATCGAAATTATGCCACAATGACTTGAAATTCGTGAGAATGTTGAACGATGAACCGCATTAAAACTCCATTGCAAGTTTGAAAGCTAATTTCCGGCCTTAATAAGTATAATTGTTCGAAGTGCAGTGATTATTTCTCGTCCATTAAAAGGTCTTTGGCGGATTTCTGGTCTAATAAGCGCCATTTTATTTGCCCCCCCCCCTCCCCGCACAATTGTTATAAATCGTCAAGAATTTGATATTAGATATTTTAAGGCAATTAATGTTCGCGTTTGTACAAGATTTTGTCGTCGATTGCGGCGCACTATTTCCGTCCAAATAGTATAAATAACTCGACCTCTTCAGGTAAGCGCCATCCGTATCAGACACTTATATAAATAGGATTTTATTTAAGTGGCGATGTGAACGTTGAACTGCACTATTTTCGTAGCTGAAGAAGAGAAAGATAATTAGTGTGAAGAGACCGGAGACCGTCTTAATATAAATAACCTTCTGATACGCCAACTAAATTTAATACTGGCGACGCGTGTGTTCCCCCACGGGGGTTGGTCGGTCAAATCGATCACCACCATTTGTTGGTGGTGTCTCGAGCCAATTTGTCTCTGGCTGCACCGCAAACACATGGACGACAATAAATAATTTTTGATGTTAGAGGTCTGTAAACTGGCTGTTTACGACTTCATATTTACCACAGTTCTAAACAAAACTTACTTAAGACAATAAAGCATCTTTAGACATGTGCTGCGGCCAAAAAAATAAACAAACAATCCGGGATACATGCACGAGATTATTTGACCTATCTCAACAACTTCAATAAACAAATCAATAAACTGTTACCAAACACTGTCGTTTAAATATAAAGCAGCACATGAACTTGTCTGAGATGTAATTTATACGCAATTAACGCTGTCATAAATGTCAATTAATCATTTACTGTCTCAATTCATAAATGGGACTTGTTGTAATTGCATTTCGTCGACGAATTTCGATCTTCCACCCTAAACGGCAGCAGTAAAAATAGGCTGAGTGCTGCAGAAGTGTCATAAAAAAAATGTTATAAAAGTTACGGTGTTTACTGAACAACACACTTTTAGTCTCGTGTGACATGACATAAACCGCTTTACATTCGAGAGCGGAAATAGTTTAACACGTTTCATCCTATTTTAAACACTTAGGGGTTATTCCAAATATTTCCTTCTAGACGTTGTGCACCTTCTATTTTTAGTTCCAAGTACAAAGCGATGTCACAGTTGGGAGAAGAGCCACAGCGGCACAATTGTAACCGTTGCCGGAAAGGGGAAGTGATAATTTGGAACAAAAAATGCTGATAACGGCTCGTAAAGATTTATTTTGGACTGTTCATCGACTTTTGACCAAGGACGTTCGCTTAATTACCTTCCATACTAATTAATTAATAACCAATTTACTTCAGAAAAATATAGACCTGCCACATCAATTACAAAAAAAAAAAAAAATGCAAGTTTTTCTGAGAAACAGAAGTTAACAAACCGGTGAACGTCGAATTAATTAAAAATACCCATCCAAGATCCATTAATAGAAACATTCATGGTTGAAATGCACAGGGACGATCTCGAGTGACTCGTCATTCATCGGACAAAGTGCATACCATCTAAAGATCTAATTTTATCAGCGTCACATTGAGATATATTCGTTTTGGTAGGAAGGAAGTCTGAGACGATTGCCAGCGAATTCTTTCCGATAATGGAACATTAAGCGAAAATATTAATGGGCCCCGCTGACACAATGAGAGACGTTTAATGCGTTTCGAGTGTTGCTCTCTGAAAAAGAAACTGTTTGAGCATGTTATTTATGCACTTGACATGTAATTGGACGGTCCCTCCGAAAGTGCGATGTGTGGTCTTTTTGTCGCGATGTGTAATGAACGTTGGAATTTTTCCCCTGAATACTTTTGTTGTTGTTTTTATCGCTGGATTTATAAGCACATGACTAACTGATAGGCTAAATGACTAATTTAAAAATACTATGAATATTTGAAATTTAGCTTAAAGTTACACGCATTTCTAGCTGAGTCGTTACAAGAGTTTTTTTTTTCCTCATTACAAGTACATTATTCTTCTGGAATGGAGAACTGTGTTTGTACAGTTTACAACATACCCATAAAAAGTGCAATAAAATTTTAAATAATGTAAAAACGAGTAATAATAAATAAGCAAATTTGAGGCTTATTATGATTAAATCTGTTTAAAATATATTATTGTGAAAACATAAGTTTAGAAGTGCAATTTTGGTTTTAATCTTTTTTACTTCTTAACTTATTGTTATTAAAATCTGACTCAACATTAGTACTGCTACAAAATTATTTTTTTGTAATTTTGGTCTATAATTTAGAAATATATTTTTTAACTGGTAAAACATTTAATAATAATAATAATAATTAATTCATTCAGTTAATGACTAAAATTTAATAATTTAAAAAATATTTATGTAATCACAACCCATATACCCCTATAACATTCTTTGAGTAGCAGTAAAATGTTTGATAAGCAAACATAATGCATTGAACTCACAAAATAATCACAATAATACACTTAATGCAGATTCATATATAAATATAATTAACTTTAATCAACCTCGTAATTTTCCTTATAATTTTTTTCTAATGCAATTGTTATGAGATTATAAATGTCAGTTGGCTTATTTTTCATCATTCTTATCAAAAAGTTAATAATGTACAAGGTTTTTAATAAAGTGATTCAGAATTTTCGAGAATTTCCCCATAATTTCAATGTTTTTGTACATTACATGCGACTTGAAATAATTTGTTATCACTTAAAGGAAAGAGTGAATCAATGTTTGGTCTACCACTATGAATAACCAAGAATATTATCGGGAAAGATTTCAATTGAACACAAAAGGAAGTAAAATAATTGTCATAAATTTAAAAAATTAACTGCAATAAAATTAATTAACAAAAAAAATTAATTATTTTATGTTTAAATTTGCGTTTTAATATAATTTTCTTTCGAAATAATTTGAACTATTTAATAAAATATGAATTTCCTCGATAACTTTCAAAGGAAATTTGACTAAATAAATTGAATATCGGGCACTTACCTTGGCCCCAACTTGGTTTCCGCACTGGCCGGCCTGGAGATGTACGATTTCCCTCATGTTCGATGCGGCTGATGGAAACGACTGGTGATTGATGCGAGCGGCGTTCTGCGAGTGAAGCGGTTTGTGCTGGTGCGAGCGTGTTCCAGAACTGAGCGCGTCCTCCTCGTCGTCCGCCGTCATATATCCCACCACGACATATCGGGTTACATCCACCAAGGGGCACAACGGGAAATGCACCACCTCCGGCGCCGCTTTTCGCCATTTTCGATTTCGGCGTGCGGCCGGTTTGCCGGCCGGGCTGGGTTTTTTCGTTCATTTTTATTCGATCCGAGGTGATTTGTTAATGTTTGCGTTTTTCAAGGTACGTTTCGCTATGTGCCGGAAGTGAAAAAGTTGCTTGGAATTGTTCGGTTATTGATTGACCGCAGAATTACCCAAAACTGAATTAGGATTGTATTTTAAATAATTTAAAAACTAGTTTTTTTGTATCAATTGATTATTTTCTTGATTGTAACATGATACAAATTAGAGAAAGGGATAAGTTATGAATAAGGAGTAATTTCTTTATCAAACTTATTGAATCTTTCTCCAGTACTCAACTCGGATTTTTTTACTATTAACACATCAGCACTTAGTACAAATTAATAAAAGCTCAAGTCTTTGTGTTACCAGAAAAAGGTTGAAATTATCCCCGAAAGATTTGGTGTGACATCAACAGTGCTGGGAAACTGGTGACCACATCAGAAGCCCAAGACAGGACAAACATTCTGCTCCAAATCCTGCCCAAGATCATTTTTTGGGGATTTCAACATAACCACAAAAATGTTACAGTCTCAGTTAGAAAACGTATAAGGTGTTCAAAAAAGTATTGAATACTTAATATTAAATAAAATTCATTAATTTATATAAAAAACCAATTTTATTAACTTTACGTTATGTAAATAGTTTATTTATTCCTTTATATTTCCCATTTGCTGAAAAAAATAATCATGGTCACTCTGTAACTTCTAATTGACTGAACAGAAGACGATAATCTTAACAACAAAAGAAAAAGTTTTCTTTGATTTATCTTCTCCATTTTATACTTTTTTGAAATCAACAGTTTGTGATATTAACTCTTTTAAAAATATTTTCAAAAAATATTAACTATTCCAAATCATCACTTAAATGGCAGCACCAGAACACAGACTACCGGAATTAACAATTTTTACTCTTGACATTATTAACCACAGAATTACCCAAAACTGAATTAGGAGTTATTATTTATTATTATTATTATTTTAAATAATTTAAATATGCGGTTAACTAACTAGTTTTTTTTGATAGGTATCAGTTGATTATTTTGTTGATTGTAACATGTTTCAAATTAGAGGGTCTTAGTCTTAGAGAATCTATTGAGTCTTTCTTCAGTACGAAGAAACATTCAATAAAAAACATCAACTTACTAACTATTACAAATTAATAAAAGGCACAAATACTTATCAATTATATATATTTAAATCGTGATGAATGTGCTCAAGCCTTTGTGTTAGTAGAAGAAAGTGTCTCCGAAAGGTTTGGTATGACATCAACTTCCCCTTTACAACAGTACTGGGAAACTGGTGACCACATCAGAAGACCAAGACAGGACAAACATCCTGCTCCAAATCCTGCCCAAGATCATTTTTTGGGGATTTCAACATTAATACAACAGTTTTGAACCAAAAAAATGTTATAGTTTCAGTTACAAGACGAATAAGGTGTTCAAAAAAGTATTGAATCAATTCGACAACGTTTTAAGGAAAATAATTTACAATCCTGTGTTCTTTGTCGAGGTCCCACAACCCCGGATCATACAGAGTCTCCTTAAATTTTAATAGAAAGCACATCAGTGTAGTTTGAGACCAAATTCTCTTTACGATGTGATTCGACGGTCAAATGAAATATATGTAACTTACTAAATACCATTTTATTTGACGGAATAGCAATTATGGAGTGGAGAGGCATTTCATTAACAGTCCGTACTGACTTAGTTGTGTTAAAAAGTGACAAACTTAATGCTGAGCATTACATTTTGAACATTCTGAAAGAATATGTCAGCATGTGCTATTTATATTGGCCCAAACTTTTTACTAATACATGATAATACTCGACCACACACTGCTCATTTGGCCCAAAATTCTCTTACTTCCGTTGGAATTGGTACTAAGGTCTGGCCAGCCCGCAGTCCAGACATTAATGTCATGGAACACATGTGGGAGATGTTTTGTTGTCAAAATGTGGGATAATTTGAAAGGCTAGTGTGAAGCTCTAATTCGAAATAGAGGTAGAATACTCAATATTAAATAAACATTCATTAATTTATATAAAAATCCAGTTCTATTAATTTTACGTTATGTAAATAGTTTATACTTTATACCCATTTTCTGAAAAAAAAAAATAGTCATGACACTCTATAACTTCTATTTGGCTGAACAGAAGCCGATAAACTTAACATCAAAAGTCCTCCATTTTATACTTTTTTATTATCTTTTAAAAATGTTTTCAAAAAAATATTAACTAATCCAAATCATCACTTAAATGCCCAGTGCCTTAACACAGACGACCGAAATTAGGAATTCTTATTCTTGACACTATTGTCCATTAATTTCAATCGAGCTTTCGAAGTTCGACTGTAATGAGCTTACTCGTTAGTAAATAAAGTTATTAAGTCGTTATAGAACCATCGCGACCATTAAATTCAATAAAAAATGCATACGATTAGTGAAAAAAATTGCATTCAATGTCGTAATTGTCCATAATGTGTTTGATGTTTATGCCTTTTACAACGACATTGTTGTCTTTGAGAATTGCAAGCAAGAATGACTAAAGCCTTTGAGCTATTTTTGGACAATCAATTTTATTTCTGTAGCTCCTCATCCTAACTCAATATGCACACGTGGCTGCATAAGCGTAAACCATAAAGTTTGAATTTTCAACTATTCATTACAACAAATAATATTAATCACATCTGTCCTACAATATGTAATTAATCCATTTAGGGAAATGTATTTAAATGGCTTTATTGCAAAAGTAACATGATCAATGAATTTCCTTGTGCTCTTTCCATCCTGTGGTTTTAATTACTCAGAAATTGATTTTTAAAACCCTTGAAATTAAAAGGGGTAACTTTAATTCAATATACATATTGTATAGTAAATTGTGTTGATTCTAAACAAATCAAATAATCTTAATTCTTCTTATCTATTTGTTGTTTTAATAATATGTTTGATAGATTAGCGACTGTTAATCTGTCTTTTTAGTTTGATTAAAACACTAAATTCACAATAATACGCTTTATTACAACAAACGTACTTTAACCCTCGACATCTAAAGCTTGACTGCCTGGTTCTTTCTTAAGAACTGCCCCGATTATTAAATGTAAACAAATACTTCAGATTTGCTTATAAAACAAAACTAGTCTAAATAGATGTGAGCACGTCGCATCGGTCCATCGGTGAAGGTGATGACGTAAGCTAACACGGCCTTCCTGACATGTGGGGCGTCCTCGACCCTTCCACAGTTTTGCAAAGATTCACCTGACACCGGTAATCTGTAAACATTATAACAGCAGTACAAGCTCAAAATATATTCGAAGAACTAAGTCTAAACCTTATTTCATTTAACAAAATAGACTGTTATGTGGCACAGTTAACAACCACTAGAAGCTCAGAGGCGACTCAACCATCAACAGGTCTGTTACACCCATGACTCTCAAGTGCTATCAAAAGATACCATATTCTAGCCAGGAGCTCAGAGGCGGTTCAACCACTACCAGGTCTATTACCCGCTTGTCTCACAGACCCAGAACACAACAATCTAAGCCTGCAGAGCAGGGACCTTAAAAATAGCCTGCCGAGCAGGTACCTTTAAACATAGCCTGCAAAGTAGGGACCTTAAACATAGCCTGCAAAGTAGGGACCTCAAACATAGCCTGCGACGCAGGGACCTTAAAAATAGCCTGCCGAGCAGGGACCTTAATCATAGCCTACTAAGCAGGGACCTTCACATATAGCCTGATACACAGGGACCTTAAACAGCCTACTAAGCAGGGATCTTTACACACATTCACACATCAATTTTATTAAATAAATCTATATCCATCATACCTTATAGAATTTCTGTATCTGGCCAGGTTCGTAACTGTTCATGCGCTGCTGTTGTAGTTCTACCTCGGCTGCCAATCCTTCGGAGTGCGTACCTCTCATTAGGTAAACAATGCGTTACCTCAAAGGGTCCGTGATACTTTGGTTTCAACTTTCCTCTATTCGACAGCTAATAGCGACATCTAATCCTAACGAACTTGCTTCTGTATGTAGTTCGGTTGACAATTCCAGATCAAAAATGTTGAAAATCGGATAAGAAGTCAATCGCACATTTTCACATTTACATGTCCATTCAAAAGATTTTCCCTCACGTAACAATGCAGATATCGGTGCTGTTAAAGTTGTAAAGTTTTTCACAAGATGTCTGAAATATCCAGCCAGTTCTTTTTCGATCACACCTAAATATTTCACAGATGTTTGGAAAAAGTTACATTTTTGCATATTTAAGGGCGTCAATGTCCTTTCTTAAGTTCTTAAGACATTCTTGAATGGGTCGAGCAGGGCACAACACATCATCAACATAAACAAACGTAATATCGTCTTTAAGTGGTCCAAGGGCTTTAACGATGGCGCTCTGATAATCTGATGAAGAGTTTATGAGATCAAACGGCATTCGGTTGTTCTTTTATTTCTTTCGTAACCCACTCGTCCATTCCTGACAAATTCAAGTCATATTCCTCAAATGCAATTTCTAAATCTTACAAGTCGAAACTGCGCTGCAGCCATACTTAAACCTTCTGCGCAGCCATCTTCAATGTTGCTTGAGTAGTTTGGGCGTTGGCCATTGTCGATAAAATTTCCATGTTTTGTTTTTGGAATCTGTTGTTACTTTCTTGCTACTAATCTCTCTCCGATGCACTTTTGGTAATGTTCACAACGTTCGGAATCACTGCGCGTTTGTGTTTTTCACTATTGTCTGCCATTGTTTGTTCACAAAGAAACACAAAAAAAAAAAAAAATTTAGGTCCTTTCTTCCGGAAATAATTCACGAGAAGATATCCCAGTTCTGATGATAGATTAGCGACTGTTAATCTGTCTTTTTAGTTTGATTAAAACACTAAATTCACAATAATACGCTTTATTACAACAAACGTACTTTAACCCTCGACATCTAAAGCTTGACTGCCTGGTTCTTTCTTAAGAACTGCCCCGATTATTAAATGTAAACAAATACTTCAGATTTGCTTATAAAACAAAACTAGTCTAAATAGATGTGAGCACGTCGCATCGGTCCATCGGTGAAGGTGATGACGTAAGCTAACATGTTTAATAATAAATTATTAAATTTGTTTATTAATCAATACAATTATAATATTAATTTTCTTTTCATCCGTTTAATATCTAAAATCATACATAATAAATCAGAGTTCTATTATATATTTATAAAATTAATCAATTTTTTGAAGTTGATTTCAAAATAATTAATTTAGAAACTTAATTTTCACAGGAGTAGTTGAACACATTCAGATTGTGATTTCCAACCATTGGTGACGATAAGGCAACAAGGAGAGGGCATTAAAGGTAACAGATAATTTTATTTGATAATAAAACAATAATATTAATCAAATGTTTTTGAATTACTCCAGGTAGGTCCAGAACGAGACTAGTTAACCGGCAACTCGCAACGCAAAGTAAGTTTTTAAACAGATTATTTGAGTTTTTTCACTGAGAATGGTATAACAAAGGGAATTTTAAATTAACTAGTGCTTAAAGATTTCGTAAAGGCTGTGTTGCCTTTTTGAATTTTGAAATGAATTAGATTTTAGGTGAATTTCATAAATATACTGTAAAATTTAATTGTTAATCATTTTTCTTCCTGTGGACATACAACAATGACTACATGGACATAAAATAGCTGAAAAACTATATAAATTGTTTATTAGGGAGGAGTCATAACCATTTGGTTATTGGTATGAGGCACCATATAATTTTTTCCTGTAATTTAATAATGATTCCTTCGAACTTATTTAATGGTATTTATTGATTATTTAACTACTAAAACAAATAAGTCTGATTAATCATACATGATTAAGCATTTGCTTTCGGTAATGAAGAAGATTTTTAGCTGGTTCTTGTTGTATTGCCTGTAGATTATTGACTGTTAGAAGAAGACACTGAAAAGCTGGTTTAAAATGTAAAATGATGTCTCGAAAGACACTAATAGTTTTCTAGGAGAAATATCCGAATCTAATATTTAAGAAACTTCATTTTAGATTTATATATAGTGTAAATTTTATATATTTAACATAAGAAGTTTAACTTCATTTACTTTTTGAAAACTTGGTTATTCATTTGATACACCTGAAATAGTATATATGTCTCGAAATCAGTGGGGAATGCTTTCCTGTTGTACCCACCTGAAGTATTGAGAAGACAATATTATGGTATGGAGCTCCATACCGGCTACTTATTATATATTTGAGGAGATCAGAAGTATTTCAACTCAAAATAGATTTTTTTAAGGGTCATAGACACTATTGCACAAGATTATTGATTATATTTTGACACGCCTATTTTTTAACATAAAAAGTTTAACTTAAAAGTCATTTACTTTTTAAAAACTTGATTATTCATTTGATACACCTAAGATAGCAATATGTTTCGGAATCAGTGGAGTATTATTTCCTGTTGTATCCACCCTGAAGTATTAAGAAAACAATATTATGGTATGGAGGTCCATACTAGCTACTTATGAAATAGGTAAATTATATATTTGTGGAGATCAGAAGTATTTCAACTCAAAATAGATTTTTGATTATATTTTGACACCCCTATTTTTTATTTTGTTAGATTAGATAAATTAGATATATAAAAAAAATAAGTAAAACCTGTAGAAGTATTTATGCATATTTATGGACATATTTAAAAATGACAGTGACGTGCATATGGCACCACAAAAAAATTAATGAAAATATATTCTATTATATATATATCATTTTTAGCTGATATATATCAGAGCATTTTATTAAAAAATATGCATTCTCTTCTAATTAGTGGTATGAGTAAACAAGTGATAAAATTCATATATATTCTTATAAATTTTATTTAATTTATTATTTTTCCATAATAAAATGAATGATAGGGGGTCAAAATATACCATACAACCATATACACACTATTGCATACGGGTTGCCTATACACAAACTATAATTCATTATGAAAAAATTATCAATGAATTTAGGTATTATGAGTTGCCTATCCACAAACTTAATCCATTCTGTAAAAATTATCAATGAATTTAGGTATTCCGAGTTGCCTATACTTGCAATAGTATTTTGCTTAAATTCATTTTAATCATACTGATTTCAAAATTAATTCATTTAACACAGCCGTATGATGCAAGTAAAAAAGTAAAATAACAAACCTTACGGCAAATTGAATACACATACTTTAATTTATTGATAATTAATTTTAATTATATGACTGTGACGAAAAATTCATATGTTAATAATTAAGTTTGATTAATTTGCTGATGCACTGTTATTATTAACAACAGTTCTTAAACTGACTAAATTATGAGGATTTGGTGGATGGTAATAATTGTTAATATAAACTTTTTATACTTTTTAGATAGACCTATTTCTATTAAAAAATCTGACAAATTTTTAATTAAAATTAACATTTTGTAACTACAGTTAGAATCATATTCGCTTCATTAATATTATTTACACAGTTCCGAATAGACCCTTCTATGAAAAAAATAAATAACAGTTCAATTTACGCCATCAATTTTACAATCAAGCAAACATTGTTTCGTAAAATAATTTAGCAAACAAGTAATTGTTTATTACTTTGACATATGTTGCCGGTCTCGCTGGGTTTATGTGACCTTTTACGCTTCTAATAAAAAGCCAAAATGCCTCGTCTCGTGAGGATCACCTTTTAATATAATCAATAAAATGATGGAAGAAACATAGTAACATAAAACATAAAACGGGATGAGGATAAAAATAGACTGAAACAATTTGTTACTGCAAATTATGTCATTGTGCATAAACAGGTCCATTATGTTGTAAATTTTATGTAACCCTGGGAGTGAGAGATTCGTAGACGAGATTATTTCGGTGTTTCCATTATTTTTTTGAGGAAAAATACTTTCCGATTGCAACGCACCGCCGAAGCCGGTCGCAGCGATTGAACGGACGAAGGTGGTTTTGCGGAGTTTTATAGAGTGGAAGGTCGTCCCTAGGCCTGTGGCGGCTACGTCCAAATATGGTGTCGGGCACCGGTGCCGTGACAAGGCAGGCGACCGAAGGAAAAGTGTTATCGAATGTGGGTTGGAGAACATATGGTCAGAGTCCGGAGAAGCCCAACAAAACAGCACATGGCAGCATGGTTCAATTACATCAATTGCGCCAGTGACGTGCCCCCCAATTGCGGTCGGCCACACGAAAATCTTTCGCCTTTTGGTGGAAACATGGAGGATGGCGAGGCGTTTTTCCGGCACGCATTGAAAATTCAAAAACACATGCGACTTTTGCGTCTAGCAACGTCCGACGACTGCGACACGGATGAGTCAGTGAGGGTCAAGGGTCCGCAATCGATCGCGGCCCGTTTTCCCTACACACCGGGCGATGCTTTCACCTTTCTTTTTGTAAGCGGCCAAGTTCGTTTTGTGTGCATGAACATCTTGAACTGATTTTACGCCTCATAAACCTTAACACGTTCTCTTGCATGCATGAGATCGAACGGATATGGGTCAACGGCAGTCGTTTTCGAAAAACTCTGTTTGCCCGTGGTGGCGGTGCACACAAAAAACTGGACGTGGCGGTTGGAATGCCGTGTCGGAACGGGAAAAAATGTACGTTTTGTTCGGTGGCAATTAAAAAACAAAAATGAAATTAGGTCGGTTTCATTAAAACGCAGATAAACGAATCACACGAAATTCGTAATAATTCATGCGTCCTTCTGCTGTACGTGTAATTGAAACAGTAAACGGGATTATAAATATGTAACACGGAGGCAAGTTGGTCTCCTACATGCAATTTTATTTTTACACCGTACTGATTTTTATAATAACTAATTAGTATGTATATAGTAATCGAGATATGAATATTCTTGGCTCGACGTGCATTGCATTCGTTGGTGATTTATTATTATTATTATTGTTATCGATAGAAGGTTGTCACAGGAATATTTGATTATGATCACATTTTATATTTTTTGGGTTGTTGGCCTTATTTTGATTATTAAAATTACTTTTTTTTGTTTGTTGTTATGCGCTATAAACTTCTTTTTTCCAGTTATAACTCATAAATTTTATATTAATTCTTATTAATGATTATAATAACTTGATATATTTTTATCGTGATATTGTATTTATTAATCAACTAATCAATCATTTATAGAATAAACAATTTAAACTTTGAAAATCTGATAAGTATATTTTTAAGATAATACTTTATGTATATGTTATAAATAAAATTTTATATTCGAATAAATATTACAGTTTGTACTTATATTTTTAGACAAATTACAACCGTGAAAATTATAAATTTAAATTAACCCACATAAGAGAATTAAATTAGCTAGCTCAAGAGAGAATTTAATTATATAAATCGCCACAAATTCATTTTATTAAAACAAATTATTGTTATTTTAAATTTAAATGTATTAAACATACTTTAGTGGTTAATATCTGCGTAAAAAATTGACGACCATATAGTTTTAATTAAAATTTAAGATCAGAGTAACATTGTAAATATAAATTAATTACATTTTAATGAAATAAATGTTCAAACGTTAATTAATTTCTGTAATGATTTAATATATTAAGTGAGCGCAAATAAATTTTAAATTCAAATTATTTATTGCAATGAATAAAATACGTTTATGGTTAACATGTGCATAAAAAACAAGTTGACGAATGTGCAGTTTAAATTTAAAATTTTAAATCAGAATAATATTACAGTTACAAATATATTTTTAGAAAAACTATAGACCTTAAAGTTGTGAATATAAATTAATTAACATTACTTTTTAGTGAGCAAAACTTTATGAATATTAAATTTCTAAGATTAATTAATATGTTAAGTGATCACTAATATATTTTAGTGGATAATTATAATAACAAATTTATGATTATTATTTAATGTTTATAAATAAAATTTTAAGTTGAAATCAATGTTTTGCTTATACTTATATTTTTTGAAAAAGTACTAAAAACTATATGAGTATATATTATATTTGTATAATTAATTCATATATTAAGTGATCACAAATGAATTTTAATGAACAATTATGAACAAATATTGTGTCATCATCTGTGCTTATTATTTTAAATTATTGAATAAAATTTTATTTCAGAATCAATATTTCAGTTATATTTTTAGAATAGGTAAAAATTGTTTTCTATAATTATTTAATATATTAACTGATAATAAAATAAATTAGAAAATTACTAATAAAAAATTGTGTCTAATATTATATGTTTAAAATTTATAATCAAAATTTTAAATCATATCCATTATTCTAACATTTTTTAGTTAGAAAAAATTTATAAATATAAATCATTTTCTATAATTATTTAATATATTAAGTGAAAATATAATTTTTAATAGATAATTACGAATAAAAAATGTGTTACATGCTATGTTTATTATTCAAAATATATAAATAAAATTTGAAATCAGATTTAATATTCCAGTTATATATACTTTTATAAAGATTTAATGAAATAACTGATCACAAGTGAATTTTAAATTTAAGTGTATAGTTTATCTCATCAAATAAAATGATTGAAAAGTTAATATCAGTATAAAAAATTAATTGTCAACCAACAGTTTCAATTTCCAAAAACTGATAGTAAGATATTAACCACCGATTTTCAGATATAACTTACTTAAGTGGGTTATTATGTCTAACAAATTAGTGTCACATGTCACGTGATTATAATTAAAAGTTAGTAAATATAATATTAAATCATTGTTATTCTTATATATTTAGAAAAATTATACGTTATAATTTTAAATATTACTTTTTATCCATATAAATTAATTTTTATATTGATTTAATAAATTTTAAATTTATATGCATCTGTATTCAATACAAATTGACCAACATGCAGTTATAATTTCCATAAATTGACATTAAGGCACTACTCATTAATGCTAAAACATCATTTACTTAAGTGGATAGTTATAAATAACTAATTTGTGTCACACGTGATTTTTATTCAATGTTTATAATAAAATTTTAAGTCTGAATAAATATTACAGTTATACGTTTTTAGAAAAATTACGTGCCTGAAAATTCTGTGAAAAACTGCAGAAATATAAATTAATTTTTGTAATGTTAGATTATGTAACATGTTTGTGATTAACATTTGTATAAACACTGATATTAATTAATACTCCCTTAATTGGACCATATGAATAATAAATATGTAACACATATGATTATTAGTCAAAGTTAACAGTTTTTTTTTAACGATTTAATTTAGATTTAGATAATATTTTTATAAAAAAAAAAATAAATTGATGGATATGCAGTGTTAATTTCCAAAAGTTGATAATTTCTAATAAAATATTACCCACATGTATAATTATTTATATCACTCATACGTTTCATAATTAATCATTAAAAGTGTGAATACAATTTTAAAACAGAATTAATGCTACTGGTTGTAGTTATATTTTTAGAAAAATTACGTCCTCGAAAATAATATGGATAAATTAACTGACACAAACAATTAATAGAAATTACTGTTGCTTTTGTTGTCACAAATCTAATAACTATAATAAATACGATAGAAAAATTTATATCTATATAAATTTAAAGCTTATATTTATATTAACAGGTGTAACTTTTCAATGACCATTTGTAATATTTGAAACG
Organism: Aethina tumida; assembly: GCF_024364675.1. Classification (NCBI taxonomy): domain Eukaryota; kingdom Metazoa; phylum Arthropoda; class Insecta; order Coleoptera; family Nitidulidae; genus Aethina; species Aethina tumida. Next base: position 39,806,754 of record NC_065435.1, on the reverse strand, counting down.
TTAATTGCTTCGACAACAAGTATTAATGTGCCGAACAATAATTGCTTGTCATTATATTAGGAAACTTGTAATTGTCCTTTTAACACCACAAATTTAATGAAGGCGATAATTATTAATTTGTAATGTTATCGATCGTCCGATTGGACTCGGGTGTGTGTGGAATTGACAGTGCGCCTTCGAGATGTTTAAAACCCAAGACATGGTGTCGCTGAGCAGCGGAGAAACGAGAGGAGGTTTTTAGCGGCCGTGAGTCAGCATGACGTAATACTCGGGTGGGTCTCTGGCCATCTTTGCTGCTCCGCCACGGCACCGCATTATGCTCAATATTTCGTTCCGATGTTGCCTATGTGGCCTTCTGTGTGCCCCCCCGAAAATTGCAATCCTTATCTCTCGCACACATCTCTCGGATAAGCGGACAAGAGAAAACGTCGTTGGTAAGGCCCGATTCTGCACGATTGGCAAAATGGAGACAAACAACCGGTGCCATATACGGATTTTATGACGAGGTTTTGTGGGCCAGACAGTCGGACTGGGGTTGCCCGTATTTGGTGCGGGGAGACTCCCCGAATTAAGGCGACTTTTCCCCCTACGAACCAGACTTTCGGTTGGGCTATTGCGCCTCGGACGTTAGTTAAATCGATGTGGCCGAAAAATTTGGCGATGGAATAATAATTCAAATTGGTCCGCACTCGTTGAAATTAATCCTAATCACTGTGCTAATTCCGAAATTATTATACAACACGAACATCTGCGCTTTGCGGATTCTCCATCGATTCGTTCTTGTCTGGCTTCGAGCTATCAATTACATTTCAATAACACGTAATCTTCTTGAATTCTTGTAACGTTTTTTATTGTTTCTGATGCAATTATGCCGACTCGAAGGTAGTAATCCCTTGATGTCGGCCCGCGAATCCGGTATCCAGAAATAATCCCTTAAATGGACGGATGTTCTTGTGTCTCCGGCACCAACTGGTACAATTATTTAATACTATCGATTAAATAAGTAGATTCTTCTGGAAATAAATAAATCCTCGATGAAAAATGTGACACTAATTGGCCACCCTGTGTCACAACGTATCGATCGATTCGTTGACAAAATCCTTGTAACCTTGTGTGCACTGGCCCCCAAATGCCCAAATTGCCTTTTACTTCCTTTGCACCGGCGTTTTTCACCTGAAGGCTGCTTAATTAATTGCATCCTAATCGCGGCCTAATGTCTTATTTGTCAAACAAACAATCGGCCGGTGCCGGTATCCCGTGAAGCCCGAATTAGAATAACAATAGAACGTGTTGGATACGCTTAATCATCGCAGAACCGTATACGGTAAGAAAATGGTCGGCCGTGAACGTAGATTTTTTAATTGGTAACCACCATAAATCAGTTGGCTGTTGGAAAAGTGTTGAATGCTGTTAATTCGGATGCAGCGTGTGATGTGTGGGTGGTTCCTAATCTTCCTACGACAATAGCAGTAACCTTTTCGAAGGCTACGATCTAATACCTCGCTGTAATTTCGTTCTATGTTCTATTTACGAGTGAAATTGTTCGGGTATTCGAATTGTAAATTGATAAATAAATGGGTTCGGTAACAGATGTTGCTCCATAAGTAACCCACTTAAAAAATTTAACATTTTCTTTGTTTTTCTTGTAGATTATGCGTTGTATTATTTTAATTGGATTGGGTTTTTCAGTTTTTTGATCTAATTATCATGATTCTAATGTGTTTAATTATTATCAACAGTCAAAAAGATAAAATCTGGACTGTATTTAAAAATAATATTTACGTCATTCTTGTAAATGAATGTTGATAAACAAACGGATTTAATACCATATGTTTACAGAAAAAAATCTTAACTTGAAGATTGTAGTGAAACTAAGTGTACTTTTTACAATAATTTTAAAATATTTACAAAAGTTTATAATTAATTTTACTATTTTTTAAATAAAGTCAAAAAATAAACTCAAAATGTGAAATAAATTAAATTGATTAAATATATTTTGCTCAGTTGTTGAATCAAGATTATTGTGCTTATTTGATACAGATGTAATTTAAAATGAATTATAATTTAACATGTATATACTAAATGTAATGATTTTTAATAAATAAAATTAAAAAAAATAATTTAAATTTTAATTAGAATTATATATTTGGAACATACATTTTTCAAATTATTCATTTAATATATTTTTTTAATAATTAAAAATATTAAATAAATAATTTAATAGATAAATAATTTAAATTTTAATTAGAATTATATATTTAGAACATATATTTTTCAAATAATTATTTTTGTTTTTGGTTTTAAAAAGTTTTTATTAGTAAAATAACAAATAAATTAAACTAATTAAATATTTTTTACTCAGTTGGTGAATCAAGGTTGTGCTTATTTGATACAGATATAATTTAAAATTATTTTTAATATTGTTGGTAGTAATATAGATAAATAGAAAAGTATAATTAATATTTAAAAATATTAAATAAATAAAATTAAATAAATAACTTAACAGACAAATAATTTAAATTTAAATTAGAATTATATATTTACAACATACATTTTTCAAATTATTAATTTAATATATTTTTCGTTTTAACAAGTTTGTATTAATTATAAAAAATACTTATAAAATAAACGTAACTTTAAATATGTCTGACACATTTTAAAATATTATATAGACAAAATTAATTATATATTTACTTTATTGTTTGTAAAATTGTGCTAATTGTACTAATTTGTTACAAAAATAATTTAAATTATAATTATAATTTAACATAGTTTTTTTTGTGTTAGTAATTTAATATAATAAATGTGTCTAATTATCTTGATATTAATGTATCTTTTTAATGAATATGAAAATATATTTTTTATTAAATGTAAATTATTAAAATTTAAAATTTAAAATTACAATTAATGACCTTAATAAAACTATTAGTCCAAATTATTAATTTAATAATTTTAATTAACTAATTTTCTTGGTTTTAAGGTATCTTCCTTAATTATAAAATATAATTGTTAAATAATATTAAAATAAATTTAACTTGTGACTGACACTATTTAAAATATTAAATAAATAAAACTAAATAAATATTATCTTTGTAGTTTATAAAATAAGATTGCACTATTTGTGACAAAATTAATTTAATGATAAATTATAATTAATTTTCAATTATTAATTTACTTCTTGACTTTTCTTTGTCTTTTATTAAATATTAAAAATAATTATCAAATAATGTTAGAGTGAGCTAAGGAATTAAAAAAATGAAACTATATTAATATTTTCTACTTATTCCGTACAGAAAAATAAGTTATAATTTAATCTTTAAAAGATAAAAGAAGTTTTTTTAAGGTATTTTTATTAAATGTGAAGGATTATTAAAATTTAAAATTAAAGATATTGATAAAACTGTTAGTCCAAATTATTAATTTAATATAATTTAATTTAACTAATTTTCTTGATTTTAAGGTATTTCAATTAATTATATAAAATAAATAATAACTTTAAATGTGACAGACAGTATTTAAAATATTAAATAAATAAAACTAAGTAAATATTATCTTTGTGGTTTGTAAAATAAGATTGCACTATTTGTGATAAAAATAATTTAAAAATAAATTATAATTAATTACATAACATATAAAATTATCATGTAAATAATTTAATAAAATCCTCTAATTCTGATTATTTTGATCAGTATATTTTTTATTAAATTTTAAACTTAACTCAGTTTAAATTTTAAATATTAAATAGTTTGAACTGAAAATTATTATTATTCTATAATATTATTACTTATTTAAATAATACAACTAGATGAAAATATAAAATGAGACATGGAACTTAGAGCAAGTACTTAATTAATATTATTATTATTATTAATATATTTTTGTCTAATAATGACAATGTTTCATATTTTTGATAAAGATAAAAGATTCAAAGATAACAACTCGTCGCTTGTAACAGAAAAATATGATTTAGTATGATTAATTTTTAATCAGCATTATTTAACAATGTTTTTTGATTAAATGAACCTTTATTTTAATTTTTTTTTTACATTTTAGTTGGAATGTCCAATACAAAGTATTTTAAATTGAGATGAAAAAAAATTTTAGACATATTTCTCTTAAACATTTTGGATAAAGTTGAAGATCTGCAACTACATACTGACATATAACAGAAATTACCTTATATTAAAATTTATATATTTAAATTTTCAGCAACAATTCATAAATCTAAATAACTTAAGTTACATAAACATTTAAAAATTATAAAAGATTATTAACAACAACGTCATAAATTATAATTATATGGATTAACAATTATCATAATTGAAATTGATGTGATGATGATGTCTGAAACGCATTTTGATCTCGATTCTACGTAATCCATCGGCAGGAACGTGGATTAAAACATTGGCCGTGCATCGGGCATTGTCGTTGGCTGCGTTCCTGCACATCAAATTCCTCTAAACCGAAACGGTTACCGCGAAGAATAACCAGGGTCAATCATCTCCGGACGACGCGCGCCCATGGAAAGTTAGTGGCGTGCGAATATTACGTAACGGTGCACCCCGGGTTATTAACATTGTCCCCCACCCAACGGCCAATTATTCCATTCAATCATTATCGTGTCGAAAAAATCGAACGCCCGTATTGCATCGGTAAAACATGCATGGCATTTATTCCGTCACGTTTTTCCTTTTCCGATTAGGGAAAATGCCGGAAAAATGTGCGAAAACGTTTTTGATTTAAGTGTGATTTTTAGTCGGTTTATGAATTCTGCATGTTTTAAAGATAAACATTTTTAAAAACAACCTGAATTTACATTTGATGCAACAACAATAAACTGGTCGAACTTATTAATGGCTTTCCGAGCCACGGTGGGCTCTACAAATGTGTAATTAACTGTTCGAATTAATTAACGATAGTTAATTTCTTTAATTGATTCATTGTGCTCGCATAGTTTCTTCATTTTTTTCTTTTTCCATCTGAGCATTGTTTTGTGGACCCTTTCCATTCGTCACATAAATGTGTTACCGTTACTCTTAATTAGCTTTCTAACGAACACGACGAAAATACCTCCAGAAAACGCACACATCCATTATCCCACAGTTTCGACGTTCCAACAACAAAATCACACGGATTGTTGTTGTTTGGTGTCGAATCTTCCGATATTTTTTTTCGGTACCGTTCAAAGTGCGATATGGAATTAATTAAAATGCTAATCGGCGTTAGTCAGTATTTTATGTGGGCACATGTCTTCCTTTGTCCTTATACAGGTGCCACCTCCTCGTCGCGACTCGTTGTAAATAGATCCTTGCTCCCAATTCGGCCAGTTCGCTACCATATGACATTTTCGATTGGTCATTTTTCGTTTTCCTGAATGAATTGGTCGCGACGATGTGCAATGTAATGTTATATTTATCACGATGTTTGGATAATTGATAATATGAAGGGCAATTAATCATCGATTGCAATGAATCAATATAATAAACTGTTTATCAACCACGTCCTCAATAAATTTTAAGCTGAACAGATATTTGTTTATGAAATCAAGATTTTTCGATATTTTCGTAATTTAAATTATCAAACCTCTTGAGATGTGGCTGCATCATTATTATTATTATTCAGATGCTGACTGACTAGAGTAACGTATCGTTTTGATCGAGAATTACTGACATCAATTCCATATTTGACATTTTTTCTATTTATAACATTATATAAAATTTTTCTTTATAATATTCCTCTCTGATGCTTCTTTTTATAGTGCCACGCCATTAAAATTATTTTTCTAGATTAATAATTCATAAAGATTTGGTGATTTTTTCAAATATTTTCACATAGACCTTCTTCTTTACATTTATATCATCTTCTAACTATGATTCTTCTACATTATATTACTCTCTAGAGCCTCTTAAATTAGTTAAATGTTATTTACTTAAATCAATTACAAATTATTTTTATAGTGTCGTCCTTTTAAATTATTTTTTACATTAATATTTCTTAAAATTTTGGTGTAAATTTTGGGATAAATTCATTTTGAACTTCTGGGAGTGGAATCTCTTCTCTTTTGATCTTCTCAGCATTTACATTAGCCTCTGATTTTGAAGATTCTTCTATTTAAATTATTATCTAAATCAATAATTCTTAAAGATTTGATGATTTTTTCAAATGTTTTTCATTTATTGGGCTAAATTCATTTTGAACTTCTGGTTATGGAATATCTTCAACATTTGGGTCTCTTTTGACCTTCTCTACATTTACATTAGCCTCTGATTCTGAAGATTTTTCTACATTATTATTGCCTAATACTTCTTAGATTAGTTTTGATGTTACTTAAATCAATTACAAAATAATTTTATAGTGTCTCCGCCATTTAAATTATTACCTAAATTAAAGATTTAATGATTTTTCAAATATTTTTCACATATTGGGCTAAATTCATATTGATCTTCTGGGAGTGGAGATTCTTCTACATTATTGCTCTCTACCGCTTCTTGGATTAGTTTTGATGTTAGTTAAATCAATAACAAATTATTTTTATAGTGTCTCCGACATTTAAATTATTATCTAAGATAATAATTCTTAAAGATTTGATGATTTTTTCAAATATTTTTCATTTATTGGGCTAAATTCATTTTGAACTTCTGGGAGTGGAATATCTTCATCATTTGAGTCGCTTTTAAACTTCTCTACATTTACATTAGCTTCAGATTCTGAAGATTCTTCTACATTGTTGCTCTCTAACGCTTCTTGGATTAGTTTAGATTACTTAAATCAATTCTAAATTATTTTTATAGTGTGTCCGCCATTTAAATTATTCTCTAAATTAATAATTTTTAAAGATTTGATGATTTTTTCAAATATTTTTCACATATTGGGCTAAATTCATATTGATCTTCTGGGAGTGGAGATTCTTCTAAATTATTATTCTCTAATGCTTCTCGGATTAGGTTTAATGTTATTTAAATCAATTACAAATTATTTTTATAGTATCTTCGCCATTTAAATTATTATCTAAAATAATAATTCTTAAAGATTTGATGATTTTTTCAAATATTTTTTACTTATTGAACTAAATTCATTTTGAACTTCTGGGAGTGGAATATCTCCATCATTTGAGTCTCTTTTAACCTTCTCTACGTTTACATTAGCCTCTGATTCTGAAGATTCTCCTATATTATATTACTCTCTTCTTGGATCAGTTTTGATGTAACTTTTTCAAATATATTTTGCTTATTGGACTAAATTCTGACCAAGTTCTGAGAGTGGAATATCTGTATTATTTAGGACTCTCATGACCTTCTCTACATTTGTATCATCCACTGATTTTGAAGATTCTTCTACGTCTCTCAATATTTTGTAATAAGACGACCGAGTTACGGGAGTGCCCAGACTATCTAAGCTGTACTAATATAATCCATCAAGATTTATAGAATATTTTTCTTATGGTTACGTTTGTCCAAATATAGATCGATTATTGTTTTTCGATTTCTCTGCGCCGATTTCTTAACGAGATCTACCAATTTTTCGTCGGGCACATTTTGGCGAAAACAACTTATCTCGTTTAGAGTGAAAGTATCCCACGAACTGTGCATTGTACGATGTGTAAAAAAACAAACCAAATATAGACCTGGCATGTCTTTCGAAGGTAATACAGGTTACCTAATGTGTAAAATTGCATCACTTTAATTTGTCGAGTTCAAACACTTCCATACGTGCGTGTATACAATGGAAAATCAACAAACAATGGTACTCGGAATCATAACAAAACCACGGGCAGCATGTGTACGATTACGTACGACATGGATTCACACTTTGACGGTACTCATAATTCGGGCGCACATCTGCGAAATTACATCAAAACGAAAACGTTTGTGCGACTTCGAACCTTGAGATAATTTATGCCATCGCGAAATGTACACGAGCTAATACAAGACATAATGCATCTGGCTTTCACTTTTCGATATAACTGTGTGTTTTTTTTATATCTGGTTCTTAGAAAAACCTGCCATATAGTCATCATACAGGTTGCTGATTTGGATGTAAGTCCAGTTAAATAATGCTGAGCCGGCGACAACTTTATTTTTCGTTTGCTTAGTTGATGCTCGTTGTGTGGCACAAGTTTTCGGAGTTGTTCAGTTTAAATTACTTTTTTATTTCTATTGTCGTTCGTAGGATTAGGAAAGTTTATTGGACTTTTTCTACAACTTTTGTAATTGGGGTTTTTTATTGATTTTTGTCATATCACATTTTGTTATTTGGTTTTTCATAATTAATATGTACAAAAATTAAATTTACTGTGTTCATTAAATATTAAATTAAATATAAATTAGCATGATTGAAAAATGTTATAATTTACAATAATTTTCTGTTTCAATGAATGAAGGTTTTTTTGAAATTAATAATGTTAATACTCTGTCTATATCTTATCTTTTATATAAAGATTACAACATAATTTCTTAAATGTTTATAAAACTATTTAAAAAATAATAATAATAAAACTATCAAAAATGTTTAAAAATAAGTTTTTTTGAAATTAATAAAGTTAATAATCTTTCTATATCTATTTTTTATAACAATGAATGTTACAACACAAATTCAAACATGTTTACTCATTTTTCATTGTACTCCTTATAAACTTAAAAGCATCGGTTGATTTCAAATGAACTTTATTAAAAATTATATAATTAATATATACAAATTATTAAATTCACTATAATTAATTTATAGATAGATTTTTTTTTGGTTTTAATTTATACTGCGAAAAACTATTAAAAAATTATATCATAATTTTTGTTTTCCATAATTAATATGCACAAATTATTAAATTCACTATAATTATATTACAATATAAAATTAACTATATATTAAGAAATTATTTTATAGATAGATTTTTTTGGTTTTAATTTATACTGTGAAAAAACTATTAAAAAATAGTAAAACTACCAAAAATTTTTAAAAATAATATATTTTTCAATCTTTAGACAATAAAAAAATATATTTTGTTATTAGATCTTACTGGATTACTAGTAATTTTTAAAAGATATAAAACATATTATCTATTTTTTATATAAATGAAGATTACAACACAATTTGTCAAATATTTCCTTATTTTTCATTGCCCCCTTATAAATTTAAAAGCTTTAGTTGATTTCAAATGAACTTTATTGAAAATTATATCATAATTTTTGTTTTTCATAATTAATATGTACAAATTATTAAATTCACTATAATTATATTATAATATAAAATTAACTATATATTAAGAAATTATTTTATAGATAGATTTTTTTGGTTTTAATTTTTACTGGGAAAAACCATTAAAAATAGTAAAACTACCAAAATTTTTTAAAAATAAGATATTTTTCAATCTTTAGACAATAAAAAAATAAATTTTGTCATTAGATTTTACTGGATTATCAGTAATTTTTATAAGATATAAAACATATTACATACTTTTTATATAAATGAAGATTACAACACAATTTGTCAAATATTTCCTCATTTTTCATTGTTCCCCTTATAAATTTAAGAGCATTAGTTAATTTCAAATGAACTTTATTGAAAATTTTATCATAATTTTTATTTTTCATAATTAATATGAACAAATTATTAAATTCACTATAATTATATTATAATATAAAATTAACTATATATTAAGAAATTAATTTATAGATAGATTTTTTTGGTTTTAATTTATACTGTGAAAAACTATTAAAAAATAGTAAAACTACCAAAAATTTAAAAAAAAAGATATTTTTCAATCTTTAAAAAATAAAAAATATATTTTGTTATTAGATCTTACTCGATTACTAGTAATTTTCATAAGATATAAAACATATTACTTATTTTTTATATAAATGAAGATTACAACACAATTTATCAAATATTTTTTCATTTTTCATTGCCCGCCTTATAAATTTAAAAGCATTAGTTGAATTCAAATGAACTTTATTGAAAATTATATCATAATTTTTTGGTAATTTGGTTTTTCATAATTAATATGTGAGACAGCAACATGATTATTATATGGGCAACTTGGCGAATAACTTCGTGGTGACGGACCTGCACTGCTCGCACTTTTCAAGATCTCTGATGATCTCCCTTAAGCGTTGCTCGTGAAAGTCCACTTTTGATAGAAGTAGCTCGAGAGTATTGACGTCGTCCATCAGTTTTTGGCAACCGCAGCACAAAAACTTTGAACCGCTGCCTTCGTATTTCTGCCATTCGGGAATGCTCAAGTACCATTCCCTTTGTTGGGGCTTGTCCTGCGTTCCCAGATATGATTTTTGGGCTTGGGCGGACTCCATTTCTGACAAACTTTGATTTTGATGGTCGTGTGTTTCCGATCGTTTGGACACAGAGGGCGTCCGGAAAAGCGGCAAAATTCAATTAAAAATTGATTGGAAATGGTGCCACCAAATGAGGTGAATACGCTAAATGGTGATACGGCTTTGCTATTAATAGCGGCGTGTTTCATTGTATTTTTCTTGACGCCTTGATTAGGCTGGATCGGCTCCGGTAAATTTATTCAAGACTCTCACGCTTATGTTAATCAGAAAACGTAGGCGCTTCAATTGCAACGTCACATTTCCCATAAATTGAAATAATTCCTTCGAACAGTTCGCGGCGGATGGAGGCTTATTTGTTGTTTGTATCGTTCCATGCAAAATCAATTTTAGTTATTAGTCATACGTCCAACATTGCTCCTATCGCAACTTTTATATCTGACCCGCAAAATTGTTGTGCACATAAGTTTGGACATGTTCCATAAACAAAATTCCATGTCGCATTTTTCAATGCAAACAAATCGTAGATGTTCATGAAGTTGAAGTATATTTTGTGGTGGACAAATAGGCGGATTATTCGCACACGTTATAGTTGGGTGTGACCACTTAACACCCTCCTAATGGGAGCATTAACTTAATGAAGTGAATAACCCCTGTTTATTTTAATGCAGCCACTAACCCTGTTCTATCATGTCGGATATTACTGATAAAAATGGCCTAGTTGTAGTACAACTGCTAATCAATTTTCAGAGACAAATTTTATGACTGTCGATTTGTTTCGCCATTACAATTAATTTTTTTTTTTTAGTTAATCTTGAGTGATTTTTATTTCGTCAGTGATACTCAGACCAAAAACTTGTTAATTTAATTAATTACTTATCTAATATAACTGAACCATTATTTTTATTTGGTATTTATTGAATATAATTAAAATGGTAATTAATAATGAACATTAATTTTACTGGAACGTAAATAATTGGCTGGAATGTAAACATCACACGGAAATCATAATTCTGTAATCGACAATAAACTTTAATAATATTAATATCAAAGTCGAAGAAACTGTAAAATTTAAAGTAATTCTTCAATAAAATTATATCATCTTTGCATCAAACCTATTCTTAGAACATCGATAAGGAATGAATAATAAAAAAATATTCCGTTGTAAATATTTTTACAGTATATTAACACTTGGATGTGCTCTAGAAATTATCACACAGTTTTAAACCGCATGCAATTTTTAACACAACCGACGATGATAACGTCATTTTAATTTCTGCCATGCCATTTCATTTTGTTTTGCCATCTTGTGAGGTCTGAGCCTAATTTTTCAACCTTTAGCTTCAATTTAAGGGTTGTCCTTCATTTTAGCCTATTTATTGCGTTAGAAATTCGATGAATTATGGTTTTATTTCAATGAATTTTATTGATTAATTCGTACTTATGTATAATTATAAAATCATTTTACTTTCTGCCATACAATTTCATTTTGTTTTGCCATATTGTGAGGTCCATGAAGAGTCTGAGCCTAAATTTTCTACCTTTAGCTTCAATTTAAGGGTTGTCCTTCATTTTAGCCTATTGTATTAGAAATTCAGTGGTTTTATTTCAATAAATTTTATTGATTAATTTGTGCTTATGTATATTTTTTTAACATTACAAAAATTGTAGATAAATATATTGGTTATTATCTCATGTAATTTACTATACTATTTTGGTAATCTAAATTGCGACATGAGTTCAAGATATGAAAATATATATTTTAATGTAGCAGATAAAGTGCCATAAATGTTTTTTGAAGTTTTTAGACAATGATGATGACTGCAAGTGCAAAATCATCTGGTAATATTAGTAAATATTATAAAGGTTATCACAAAATAAAGCCAATTAACCTAATTATGTGCATCAACGGTTGCGTAGAAACACTCTACAGGTAATATTAAAAAAAATACCCATAGACGCTGAACCTAAAAAAAAAGTATCATTCGAAAATTGGTAATTTATTCCACCGTATCATAATAGCGGTAGGTTCTAATCGTTTTTGGCATTGTGTGGGCGTTTTTTATAGTTCCATTTTATTTCCCTGTCAACTTAAATAAAATAATTACAGCCATCTTTCAATATTAATAAAAATAGGTACGGATCCAATTATCCATCATTTAAATTCTCAATGATCACAAACCAGAGCAGAGAACGTCCTTGAATGGGATGGATGATGATACGTACAGATTCGGTTTTCCTAACATATTGTTGGGAAGGTGTAAATTCACTTTGATCTCCGACAAACGATCTAATAGACATTAAGGCATCACCATCGGTTGCATTAATTGCGCCCGTTGTAATAAAAGGCGCAATTTCCATACAATATCCAGGCCGGGTATATTCTAGAATAGGTTTCCGTTCAAAGGAACACAAAAAAATGGTTCCGTGACAAAGGCAAGTTAGCGAATATAAACGGAGGGTAGGTAGGGCTACACTCCAACTCCAGACTGGTGCTGTGCCGTGGTGTATCGTTATTTTTAGACCCGTTGTAATTGTATTAAACTAAAAACGGTCGCATATTCAATTCAATATCATATTCATTGTCTCTTGTGTTGCGTTTTAATTTTTGATGTTTAGCTGCGGAAAAGTGGAATGTGTGAATGAGGCACATGCCAAATGTACGCTTTCTAATGATTTCCGATAAAATAAGACACGGCTATTCCCTGAAATAAACATTGTTATGTAAATTGTAGCCCCCTTTACCTGATAGTTCATCAATAGCAAATTGTATGCCGTACAATTGAGGTAAAATATTTAAGGGCGAGTCTTGGGTTTATTTTAAGAAAATTACTTAAATTTTGGGATAGAGAGTGGTCAAATTTTTGCTACTTTGTTACAAATATATCTTCCAGTGTTTTAAAGAAATAATACAACAGTGCCTTATAATATTTTCTTCTTATAATTTTAACTTATATAAAAAATATAAAAGAAAAAGTTTTTACTTGTATTTTAAAATCATTAAAAAAGTCTTTTAAGACATAGGGTGATATAAAGTTCTACCTTAAAATAAACCTAAGAATTACTCTCTTAAACATTCCACCTTATCTTTAAAACACATTGTACTGGTAATAAAATATGTTAATTTTTGACAATTCATTTTTGAGAATTTGCTTCAAATGCCTTATTTTATTTTCATCCGAAACATCCCAATATAATGGTTAACCTTCATAGAACTGTACCTACATTTCGGTTAATTGACACTAACTGTCTAAAATATTGTATTATGTCATTGTTTGGGTTTTTGCTTTTTATAGATGTTTCATAAATATCTGTAATGCATTTGTAATTTTTATTAATTAATCGATCATAACAAGACTATTTAAAATTAAAAATTAGAGACAGTCACTAATAACAATAAAACCTTTTGTTTGTTTCATAAATTGGTTTTGCTTGCTAGACAATTTGGGGAATTCGTTGACAGTACTTTATTGAGTATATATTTTATAACAAAAAGATAATTATAATATTTTATCTTAATTTTAAAAAGCAATTTCTAAGAAATTTTTACTAGATTAAGAAAATCTTTCTTTTGTTGAAAATATCCTACTTAACTGTATTACTGACCATGATCTTTTCTTCGTATTTATAAAAATTTCTCTTATTTGAAAAGCTTTTGAGGGATGGTTTTATGACAACTTAAATAGCCAACTTTTTAATTTACATTTTTCATTTTAAAATATTTGTAAACGTGTACAATCAATAACATTTTATTGATTTTATAGATCAGTATTATTTGTTTTATAATATTGCACTGAAAAAACCCAGTTTATTAGAAATTATATTTAATTCAAACAATGAATTAGATAGATAACTTATTTTTATTATTTAATAAATGAATTTATGATGATAAATTTATGACAAATATAATTTTTAATTTTTTGTGTGTGCCAGTTCATAAATATTCTGCAATAATTGTCATAACAAACCCATTTAGAGCACAAATATAAACAACAATCACTAATAATAATAATAATAATAATAATAATAATAATAATAATAAAACTATTCAAGTTTATCTCATAAATTAGTTTGTTGTTCTTCATTATCATCATCTTAAAATACTTTATTGAAAATAGACAAATACCAAATTTATGTCTAAATTTATAATTCGTATATTTTTGACAACTGATTAGTAATTTCTGTAGTATTAAAAACACTCCTTTCATTAATCTTTCATTTCACAAATTAAAGTTTATTAATTATGAAAATAGACAAATTGATACCTAAATTTACAATTCGTATATTTTTGGAAACTGACCAGTAATTTCTGTATAACCATAAGGGATAAAGAACAATCCTTCTCTTGTTAAACTGTCCTTCTTCGTATTCATTCTTATTACCTTTCCTATAGAAGTTTTAGAAGGACGTTTTTATCCTATTCTAAACACCCAAATATCCTAAATTATATATATTTTTTAAAACGATTGCGAACATATTATCAGTTGTCCTCAATTTTATAGATACTGTTAATAAAGGTGCAACGCCATATCACATTTATTTGTGTGTTTAATTTATTGTACTGTAGAATTTTTGATATTATAAATTTAATATTTTTTTTATTATCCAATAAATGAAATTATTATGTTTATGATTTAAAAAAAATGTTATTTGTGTTACAAATTAAGATTAATGCTCTTAAAGACAAAAAAGATTTAATATATGTATATGTACATCTGGCTAAAAAATTAGATTGTTGTAGTAACCATACTAGGGAACATTTCAGTACACTAAATAATAAATCATTGACAATAAGGTTTAAGCAATGAACCTTAAGAAATAAAAATGATTCAAAAAAGATACTTACAAATGACATTAAAGTAACATATTGTAGAATTGTATGTAATTTTTGATATTATAAATTTGATAATTATTTTTATTATCCAATAAATTAATTTATTATGTTTATTAGTATAAATCAAATGATTTAAAAAAATGTTATTTGTGTTACAAATGAAGATCAATGCTCCTGAAGACAAAAAAGATTTAATATATACAACATCTAGCTAAAAAAATGGATTGTTGTAGTAACCATGCTAAGGAACATTTCAGTACATTAAATAATAAGTCATTGACAATAAGGTTTAAGTAATGAACCTTTATATATAAAAATGATTTAAAAAAGATATTTACAAATGAATATTGTAGAAGTAGTATCTAGATTGCCATGAAATGAAATAGTGTCATGCTTCTTAATATTTCCATGATGTTCTAGATACTTGTTATTTGTACTCATATTTTATTATTAGGAACGTGTGCGTGTGTGTATTTTAATACAAATTATGATTTTATTGATATAATATTTTATCTATAAGGTTTATATTTCTGATAGTATAACTTAATCAGTCATTGGTTTAGTGATTAGCCGTTTTGTCTGTCAAGTTTCTGTTCTTAACACCGTCAGTATCCTCCGAGGCAGCAATTTCCCATCGACTCAATAAAATCAGAAACAGACCGTGCAAAAGAAAACGGCAGAAAAGCGGCGCTATCTCGTACGTGTCCAGCAAAATAGTCTAGTTTTCTGTAAAATCGGCGGCCGGCAAATTGAACCAAACAACCCGTCGTATCCCACACATCTTGCGTCCGATACGTTCCTATTCCATGTCATTGAAAATCCGCACCATTAAAGACGGATTGTGGACATTATTATTCACCGTAGAAAATTAACGACAAACAACAACGCCCCACATTCAAATCGACAGCCAAATGTAGTTAGTAACCTACGCCGCCGTTGCCCGTCGTTTGGCCCCGGCCGAAGCCGGGGGTGGGGCGCTCTATAAATACCGACGCGGCCGGTAATCCATGCATTTCAGATCGAACCGCAGCGTGAACAGCGTTTCGTGTTTTCTAAGTAGTTGGAACCAATTTTTTTACACCACACACAAAATGAGGGAAATCGTTCACATCCAAGCCGGACAATGCGGCAACCAGATTGGAGCCAAAGTAAGTACTCACACACACACACACTAATCCAGGTTTTTCTCTAACGCGGGATAACACGGGACGCGGCCGGCTTTTTCGAAAAACGCCGTGCGCCGCGAACCGGCCATCTTGTGGAGTCGCGTTTTTCGCCAACCGTTTTCGACGTCGGTCTACGTTTTCCGGTGTTTTTGTTTTGTGTGGCTTTGCATGTTTTTCGCGGTGTGACTCGTTTTTCGGGGTGGTTTTTTTTTTTCATATATTTTCGGGACATGACGCGTCCGCTTTGGGAGACCGGCTTTGCCGGCCGTGTGTATCGATCGACCTGAAAACATCGGGTTGCCGGGAAAGTTGTAACGGTTTTTCGGACCCGGTTGTGTCGTTTCCGTTCCTATTATCGCCCTTTGGCGATTTTTCTGTTGTGCTTATGTAATTAATTGATACGTTTCCTATCTTATCCGGTGAAGTTTGACGTTTTTTTTTTTTCTAAATTTTTATCGCCGCCGATAAAGTTCAAGTATTTTGTTTGTTTCCAGCAATTGTTGTTTTAATTTTTTCGTTGCCGTTTTATAAGACCGGTGCGGTGGTTAAATTTAGATTTATTTTGTGGGGTTTTGATCTGTTGCAAATTGGGGAGCCAGACGGATGGCGGATGTTTTTAGGACGCGTCGTACTTGTGGACCGTTGGAAAAGGCGGTTGGGTTTTGCGGACAAGCAACAGCTTGTCTGCGACCCTTCGATGATTCGACTATTCATTCAGTGTAGCAACAGGAAAAATCGGTTTGACTTAAGGGCGTCGGTTTATTGCACGGTCTCTGATCATCGTGATCATCGTGATCATCATGATCATCATCTCCGTACGCGTAAGCGACACGGTCGAGCGACGGTGGCGCTGGTCCCTCATCCATGAGCCCGCCGGGTTCAACAGCCGGTTCTCTTTCGGTTCGGTATTCTCTTTTTGCACGGCCGAGAATAGTACGAAGAAGAAAGTCGGCCAGCTCTCCGATAGTTTTCCCCGTTTCACTTTGGATCCTCGGATGTTCTGAATAAAGCTATGCAAGATTCGGTGGGCGTAGGTTTTCACAATTTACCACCGCAAGTGGGATGTCTTAAACTATTGCGTAAGCGTTATTTTGCCGTTGACTATATATAGACATGACCTGACTCATAATTGTCAATTAACATAACTGGACACTGTTTCGTTTCTCGGCCTTGCTGACGCCGGTGTTTTACACCGTTTCAAGTATTAAATAATAGAAAAATTCATATTGATTGGGTGCGTAAGGACGTTGGCTTCCATTTTCGTGGTAGGAAACGGGGTTGGGGACTTCTGGGCGTGGTTGTCGCCGGCACACACGTATTTTATAATCGCATTTTCCGTTTACCGGTCCCATCTCCTGGGATACATCGATTTTTTACTCGAGGATATTCTATGGAGGGACAAAAATCGTTCAAAACACTATTGTCAACTTAAATAATTTCATTGGATTGATGGACATTTCAATAATTGATTGGATATTATAAATTTTATGTGCAATATCCATGATAGAATGAAATCTCAATGTTATACCGGTGATAAGAACTTTAACCTTTAAGTCATTAATAGTTAAAATCCAATATTCTAAAAATAAACCTTCAGTAACACTTAATTAATTAGTGGGGTTTAATTTTAAACATCTAAACTTAGTATTATAGTAAAAGTTCAGTGCAAACTCAAAAATTGATTAAATTCGTACCAAATTATAGTAATTATCTAAGAATATTTTTGAAATTTGACTTCCTGAAAACAGAAGGCAGCAATCCTTGGGTAAATTGGGGAATTCCATATCACACATCAAACTTTATTAAATTATTTATCAAAATTAAGAGACCTACTTAGAAAAATCTTCAGCAATACTTCAATTGCTTTGTGAAATTGGGGTAATTATTTATGATATTTTCTATAAATGAGTGAGATTTCATTTATAACAAACAATTAATCAGTTTGTGGAAATATTTTACTAAATTTTTTAGTTTTAATTAATAAATCTTCAACAGAACTTTGGTAAATTAGTGAGATTTCATTTAGATTATCCAAGTTGACAATAGTTACTAATATTTGAACCTTAATGCTTTTTACAAGACCATTTCTGTAATATGTGTAATGAAAGTTGGCATAGAATGGGACATACACTTATCTTACAAATCGTTCAATTATTTTAAATCTAACAAATAGTTCGAGTATTGATTTCCGTTAATAAATAATGAGATAGTATGTTTCAAGAAATGATTAGCTAAATAAAATTCCCGCACTTTGATGAGTCACTAGTTTACTACTAGAGTATGATTCGACCACCCACACACTTTCAATCAAACTATATTACACACGGCGTGAAATTATCCGACTCCACAATTTGTCCAACCGTTTTATTGTGTCGTCGATGATGTTGGAATAAGAGCACAGTGATTAACGAACCGTCATTATTTTCTAGTTCTGGGAAATCATCTCCGACGAACACGGCATTGACCCCACCGGAGCCTACCACGGAGACTCCGACCTCCAGCTCGAGAGGATCAACGTATATTACAATGAGGCCTCCGGTGGCAAATACGTGCCCAGGGCCATCCTGGTCGACTTGGAACCCGGCACCATGGACTCTGTCCGTTCCGGACCGTTCGGCCAAATCTTCAGGCCCGACAACTTCGTGTTCGGACAGTCTGGAGCCGGCAACAACTGGGCCAAGGGTCACTACACAGAAGGTGCCGAATTAGTCGATTCCGTATTGGATGTAGTAAGGAAAGAAGCCGAATCATGCGATTGCCTGCAAGGTTTCCAACTCACACACTCGTTGGGTGGTGGTACCGGATCCGGTATGGGAACACTTCTCATCTCCAAAATCAGGGAGGAATACCCCGACAGGATTATGAACACATACTCCGTAGTACCATCCCCTAAAGTGTCCGATACCGTAGTAGAGCCCTACAACGCCACCCTCTCCGTACATCAACTCGTAGAAAACACAGATGAGACCTACTGTATCGATAACGAAGCTCTCTACGACATCTGCTTCAGAACCTTGAAGCTCACCACCCCAACATACGGTGACTTGAACCATCTAGTCTCTCTCACAATGTCCGGTGTGACCACATGTCTGAGATTCCCCGGTCAATTGAACGCTGATCTGCGTAAATTGGCGGTCAACATGGTACCATTCCCACGTCTGCACTTCTTCATGCCCGGTTTCGCCCCATTGACATCCAGAGGTAGCCAACAATACAGAGCCCTGACCGTACCCGAACTGACCCAACAAATGTTCGACGCCAAGAACATGATGGCCGCTTGCGACCCAAGACACGGCCGTTACCTCACAGTCGCCGCCGTCTTCAGAGGCAGGATGTCAATGAAGGAGGTCGACGAACAGATGCTCAACATCCAAAACAAGAACAGCAGCTACTTCGTCGAATGGATCCCGAACAACGTCAAGACCGCCGTGTGCGACATCCCACCAAGAGGTTTGAAGATGTCCGCCACCTTCATCGGCAACTCCACCGCCATCCAGGAATTGTTCAAGAGAATCTCCGAACAATTCACCGCTATGTTCAGGCGCAAGGCTTTCTTGCATTGGTACACTGGCGAAGGTATGGACGAGATGGAATTCACCGAGGCCGAAAGCAACATGAACGACTTGGTATCCGAATACCAACAATACCAGGAGGCCACCGCCGACGAGGATGCCGAGTTCGACGAAGAACAGGAAGCCGACGTTGAAGAAAACTAAATCGAGATCTGAAACTTATTACCTACATTAAAATATTTTATTATTTTGTACTACGCAGTCTTTACATTCCGGTTTGTAAATTCGAATACACCACCACCACCTTATTCAAGACTGACTTTTTGTTTGTCATTTCTTAACATGTTTTTGCGTATTTTGTTTTTAAGGAAATAGGCATTAAAACTTTGCTGCCATTACTTATTTAAAACGGCATTTTAATTAACCCCCCACCCCATATGCTTTAATCGATCCTTTAATTTCCTTTGCTTCTTCCTATCCTCAATCATGGGCTTTTGACTCACAATTTAACCAATTAATTAATTGATTACGTATTTATTGAAATCAAAGGTAAGTAGTGGAAGTACTACTATAAATATATAAAAATATTTAAAATATAGTAAGTATTTAAATGACAGATAATATTCTGAATATCCGAGTAAATAATTCACGTCTAAAATTAAATATGTCATAATGCTGATAAAATTAAACCTTCATGTGTATGATATATTTTTAAGATTAAATAATAGAAGTGTCATCAATAATTTAATGTTTTTATGACAAAAAGCATGTATAACATATTATACAATTCAGAAGGTGCATACGTTATTAAAACTGGGTCATGACATCAGTTTTGAAAAAAATTAGAACAGGAAGAAAGTTTGGTTTGGTACGGCGCCAAAAATGTCAAAAATAAACAATTACTCTATACCTGAGAAATGAATGAAATTTTAAACATAAAATCGAAACACTACACTTGTTAGTAAGACTAAATTCTAATTCAGACTTTAATCAATAACAGAAACAAATCAGATTTGAATTTAAAATATTAGGAGCAACAGAACAAAATCATTTCATTTTCAAATATAAAGAACAACTATTACTACAATATACTTATAAAATAAGAGATATTTGACAAAAGAAACGTAACCTGATAGTTGTAGTACCTACTTAAACTACAAATTTGTAAAAGTACTTTCGATAAATTGAGTTTCAATGTCACTGCTTAAAATAAACTCCTTAAAAAATAAAAAAAATTTTTTATTATAAGTACAGGCTTTTTATTTATAGTTGATTGCGGAAATCAAAAGTGAAAATCCAATTCCTGACTTAATGAACTCATAAATTCCAAAACTTGTGCAAAATATTTCTAGAATATTTCAGAATCAAAAATACACATATTCACGTACCTGTGAAATGTAATATCAAATATAAAATTATCTGTTAAGTACCTACTTGAATTAGTTAGTACATTTCAGGACAATAAATAAAAAATACAGACTTCAAATCGTAAGAAAAAAGTCTGAAGTTATATTGGAATATATGAAATAAAGGTAATGAATAACAAAAATTGTTCAAAATATTTTCTAGTAATATTTAGTACTCGGATTGTAAATAAGAACGGCAGGAGTATTTGATTCAGTGCCAAAATTTCAAAAATAAACAATTACTATACACCTGTGAAATGAATGAAATTTGAAACGTGAAGTAGAAAAGATGCTACTAAATTTAACCTAGAGGAATTAATATTAACAATTACTATACCAATCAAAAACCATTTGATTCGACTCAATTTTGAGAGAGATGATACACAATAGAGACAGTAAAAGTCTGGAAATTTTACTGTCTCTGTCATTCAGGATGTGTCTCTCAAAATTTAGTACGATCGAAGGCTTACCAATCGGTATACCTGAGAAATGAAGGAAATTTGAAATGAATTGAATTAATACTTAAATTAAAATTATTAAATTTGACGCCCTGTATCTCTGTAATTGTCAAAGTTTTGTACCGAAACAAATAATTTATATTTTACCTTAAAAAATAAAATAAACTATTAAATTTCAGTACTTGTTTAAAATATTCATTAGTAATATTTAGAATTCGGATTGTAAATGAGAACAGGAAGAAAATTTGATTTGATGCCAAAAAATCAAAAATAAACAATTACTATATACTTGTAAAATGAATGAAATTTAAAACATTGAATACAAAATAAAAATATATCTTAGTTATTTTAAAAATTTCTCACTATTTATTATAAGTGAGATTTATTGTATTTGTATTAATTATCCAAAAGTGAAAATACAAATTGTTGCCAGCTATTAAATTTTAAACCATAAATACTTGTTATGTGGAAGGAAACTTCAACATTTTTCCACGGACTTCGTTATCCATAAAAGAAACGATTCAAATGTCAGCAACGCAAAAAAATTAATGCCACTGCTTAAGTTCAATGGTACATAGAAAATTTTCTCTCGGCACTTATATAAATATACAAATGTCATGCGACAGTTGAATGGATTAACGGGATGCTGCACTTCTCTATCTTTAACAAACCGTTCGAATACTTCAAGTTATAAATAGATCTAAGCGCGTTATAAACCAGGAAAAAAAAATTGAAACCTCTCCGTATCGGTTACACATCTCGACGCGTATTATTTCGTATTTCGTTCGTTTTTGAATTTTCAAAAGCGATGCGACAGGAACTGTGCGAACGTTATTTTTGGTTGGATGGACGGGATTGGGTCGTTAAAATTTGACGATAATTCCTTCCCGGATATCGACCCGATAAAAACCATTCAATTATATTATTTATTCGGCCGCACCAAATTACGTCGCGATGATAATTCTTCTTTTTACGACGTCTTAAAAATAATGTTTCTTTTTTATTCCTTTATATCCGTCGTGTTCTTTCTTAGTGCCGACTTCGGCCGGCCAGCAATGGGTTCTGGGACGTTCCGTCGTATGAATTGCAAATCGTCCGGTGTGTTGACATTGTCCGGTTGTCTGGTGGATTTTTTTTTTCTCTTTTTTTGAGAATACCAACAAATGGAATACCGCCGTTATTATTGGACGTGGCGCAAAACCGTTTTGCACTGCGTGTCCGCAATCGGCGGCCATCGCATAAATTACGTTGGTATTTGCAATTTCGGGACGTTAAAGGGCGAAATCGGGCCGAAAATCGAGCATATGGGCAGTACGTGTGGCGTTTCGCCCGTTCCACGCGGGTCAAGAAATTAAAATGCGTGATCAATACCGGCCGTCTGCCGATGTGACTCACTCTTTTCCGACGATTTATTTGTCCTATCAATTTCGACGAACAACGCAAATGTTTGCGAATCCGATCGATATTATTAAGTGATTCGGTTGTCTCGGGACACGTACCGAGATGTCCACAATTCGTCTCCAATCAATTTACCTGTTGTTCATAAATTCTAAATAATTAAACGATTGATTACAATAAAAATAGATCAAATGTGGATGTAGTTTGGAAAGTTGAGGATGGACTGATTAGGGGAAAAAGTCAAAAAGTAATTATTCAACCCATAATCAATTTGACATCGTAAAATAATTCAATAACTACAGTATTGACAGAAAGCAAAGCAACTTTAAAAATATAAAAATTTCTAGCGCCCTATATATGCAAATCTAATATAATTTACTCCAGTTATGAACACACTGTATACAAACATATTGGTGAATATTTCTTGTATTAAAAATAATTCTGTTAGTTACAAATCAAAAAACTAAATATTGAGTTTGCAAAAAGTAGAGCAACTGTTTACAAAATGTCACTAATCTCTACAAAATCCACAATAATTTTTAATTTTACGGTATATATCAATGTAAATTGAGTTAATATAATGCCTCGTAGAAAGAAGAAGAGAAAGAAAGAGAATACTGTATCTTACTTAAAGAATAAGATCATTCCAATGATTGGACAAAATACAAAATGTAAATATAGTAACGTAAGAAATAAAGAAATATGATAAACACAATTCAAATAAATTGTAAAGCAGTAATTACTCTAACAAACAAATCAAGAGAACAATTTTTTATCACACAAATCGTATTTTATTCAAGTTTTTACACATTGGTGAAATA
This sequence comes from Aethina tumida, assembly GCF_024364675.1. Taxonomy (NCBI): domain Eukaryota; kingdom Metazoa; phylum Arthropoda; class Insecta; order Coleoptera; family Nitidulidae; genus Aethina; species Aethina tumida. The sequence goes on along the minus strand of NC_065435.1, from coordinate 39,782,876 downwards.
GGTGAGTTTTGTGTGTTGTTTGATCTGACCAATTTGCTATAAAATGTAAGGAAGGATATATCTACTCTTCTGGCGAGGAACTAAAAAAGTAAATTGTTCTAATAAACCGGCACCATCCACCACATTGTGTAAATGTATGTAAAGGTAAATTAAATCCATTATAATTCTCCTGTGTTCCAATAAAAGAACCATCAGATCTAAATTCAAGATATTTAGAAAATCTCCAATGTACCCTTTCTAAAATTTAGTTATAAATTTTGTGATATGATCTCCAAACTGAAGAACAATAATCCAGTTTTCGTCGTGTTAAAATCTCGACAATTTCTTAAAATAAATCCACATTTATTATATGCTGAACTAGATATGTCTATAATATGTCTGTTAAAGGTTAGTTTATCATCAAGCAAAATCTGAATCTTTGGTATTATAATTGCACTGAAGAAAATAATACTAATGGTGGTGTAATTAAGAGGTTTGATTTAGTATATATTAATATTTAAATTATTTTTTGCACAGCATTACAATTTGCAAGTGTAAATCCTCACAATCACAGTCAGAATTGGTAGAACAGGAAATCTTTAAATCATTAGTAAATAATAGTTTATTCCAATTAATAGACAATAGTAAATCATTAATTAACAGAAGGAAAATAAGTGGTACAAGATTGGATCCTTGTGGCACCCCAGAGGAGGGAGAATTTCGACTTAAATCTATTATAGCCGCTCACTCGCTAAGGTGGTTGAATATTGGAATTCTAGAGTGCTCAATCCTGTCGAACGCTTTCGAGAAATATTTATAAATAACGTCGACTTGACCACCTTTATTCATTTCACTTAACACATTCTCAGTAAATATAGTTAAGTCATTTAACGTTACACGGATCCGTAACTAGTTGGGAGACAGATAACATTCCACTTGATGACATATGCACTGCAATTTCAAATATATTTTTTTGCACTGTATAGCATGGAAACTGATCTCTAGTTTAAGATGTTATCTGAACTTCCTGAATTTGAAATAGACGAAATTATAGATTAAATAAATAACTTTAAATATTAAACAACGATAATAAATCACCCCCGGCCACGCCCTGAACACCAGCATTCCCGAGACTTTTCATATTAAGGGGAATCATCCAGTGCCGTTCATCTCAACTTTCTAATGCAACTGCTACTTGGATGCCATACCATGTACTGATTATTTAATTCTAACAAGTGTGAATAACACCAAGAAATCAAAGTTTTAAATCCAGAAAATGTATTTAATTAAGTGATCCCAACTGGAATTGTTAAATCAGTAACCTGGATGATTCACAATTTGTACAACTCGGGAATATTTTGTAACTCCTTGAAATATTAGCTGTTGTTGCTCCCATTCATAAGAAAATACGGCCAGTATTTTCTAAAGTGTGTAATAGGATAAATGAATGTATGGTTCATAGTAGTAGGCAGTGTAATGGATTCCTTCCTATTTGTTCTCCGTATGAACGATGTTATTAAAATAGAATTAAATAAAGAGTACGTCATTAACTATGTGGATGACACGAGTCTAATGGTAAGTGCTCTGATTTATACTGATTTGCTGGAGAAAGCTGATGTGCTGGTCACGAGAACAGACTATTTCTTAACGCAGAAAAATGCTACTTGATTTTATTTAAGTCAACTCATTGTGTCCTCAACAAGTTCAAATTTTGTATTAACGTTATTTCTTACTGAGATTTTAATAATCAAATTAATAGAATCTAATTTTGATACACCATTTTTATAACACTTCCGTCTATGTATAATATGTCTGTATGTAATGTGTACGTGGATAATAAATTATTATTATTTCCTTTTTTATATGGACCAATAGTTTTAATTATTTTTATTGTAGCCAGTAAAATAAATACATATTCTATGAATGAATGTGCATGATAAGAAATAGTCAAAGTACTGTTACTAAACGTACAGTTATTTAAAAATGTGAATGGACAAAATTAGTTCTAATGATAGTTTAATTGTATAATTTATCATTTAATTGAATGCTTGGCGTAAGTAATAGATATAATATTTTACTGGATGTGTATTTTTCATGATATCCCTACAATTAGTAATTTTTTACATACATATTTATATCAGGAAAGTAGATATTTATGTAAAAATAAATACATTAGAAATCTATTGTGCAGGTATATTTATGTTATGTATTATATCTAAAACCTTACTTACTAAACTTATTATATTTTAGTGTATCTAAATCTAGCTTGTTGAGAAATAAAACTATAAATGTAACACGTAATTAATCCGAGGAAATTCTAGGTAAAAAATCTAGCAATAAATCATTACCATGAAACCGTGTATGTTTTGATTATTACGAAATGATTTTGTATTTATTAACTATATTTGGTACCATCTTTATAACATTAATGAGGATAATGATGCAAATAAGCACTTATTTCATGCATAATTGTAACATTACCAAATTCAAAACCTGTTCCACCGAATTTGGTAAGTAAACAGACAGGCATTTCTCTATTATTGGAGTGAATAATTTATTTCAATATTGACGTTTAGACCGCGTCACTTTAACATATGGTCATCCATCGTTCCTTCGAATCTGCTAAACAGCCGCAATTTAAATAATAACAAAGTCCTGACATTTAATTATATTTTAAATATGGTAATGTATTCGAAAAATCAGAAGTATTTACTGAAACACACGATAAATGTTAATGAATGTTTACAATAAATCTGAGGCCGATGAAGAATTTCATCTAACAGTAAAATCTTGAGTCACATCTCTCTTGTACATGTGCGAAAAGTTGAGAACTCGGTGAAGGTTTGGCATTCGTTTGGAAGAAGGCATTAAATAAGACCGGGACACGGCGATAAAAGATGTAAAGATGTAAAAGTGAGCGCACCCAGCGGATATGACAGCGTGGAAGGTGTAGAAATGATCGTTCGGCCGTGTCTAAACGAAGATTCCTTATTTAGAACAACCGACTTCCGTATGGTTGTGGGTCTACGTGACCATGGACTAACGTCACCGCGAAATTTATATTTTTGCATTCGGTCGTCCGATTTTGGCCTTCATGCACTCTCGTCTCGTTTAATCGGTCGGTGGTAATTTGCAAGGATTTCGAAATGGATGTTAAACCCGATGTGCGGTTCTTGCACATTGTTAAAACCCTGTTATCGGTGCCGTTACTTACTGTTAGCCATTCTACCAAACCGCGTTCTATTTTTTAATTTACAGTATATCATAAGTCTAATTATCATAATTGTTTAGTTTCGTTGAACATACTTTTACCAAAAAACGTTTCGTCAAACATTAAACCGTGTGTACAGTGTGTCCTGTTTTTACTTTTTTATTTATGTCTTGCTTTTAATGAATGTAGTTTAAAGAATTTACAATAACAAACTTTGCTGTTTTCTATATCGCCAAACACATTTTGTAGTCAAAAAATGGGAAAAATTAGTCAATTTTTAAGAATTTTGAGAATTGCTAATTGGATTTAGGATCCTTCAAAATAAATGTATGGGGCAAAATTAAAAATTATGTTACAAATTACTTTAAATTGTAGAATAAAGTCAGAAATTAATTTGTAGATTATTTATCCTAATTTTATTGTTTAGTTAAGTTCGTTAAACCTTGTATATTAATAAAGTGTACAGGGTGATTCATCTAATTTATTCATTAGCTTATGTAATAAGGTATTGTTTTGAAATTTTTAAGTTGATGTGAACTACTCTACTACTGCTAATTTTGAGTAATACTTAGTTATTTTCAATAGACCACCCTGTGTATTTTTAGATTTTTAACTTCTACATGTGATTCCAAACAAAACAGCTACACCATGTCCTATACCTAAACCCAATAGTTTTTGAGTTATTTGATCCAACAATTTTGAGAAATTGAATATCTAACTAAAATATGTGTGCAGCCACCAATTTTAACACTTTAACCAGGAACGATCCCATAATACAGTACGTCCTATTTTAACTTTTTTGTTTATGCCTAGATTTAATTAGGCCACAAACTTGTTAATGAACATTTAAAAAACTTTTTTCCTCAAAAAAATGCTTTTTTATTGTTTATCTTCTGGACTATTAATAATTTAAAACCGACTTTTGAATAAAAATTTTACAGTAGCATTTTCATCTTTAATGGGCCACATTGGAAAAAAAAATTACCTGTTCTATAATTTATTTATTTAGAGTTTAATAAACCTTTCCATGTATTCATAATTATTCAATTATGAATCACGTTTTGCTATTTCCTCTGTGATCCTAGGATGGTCAATTAACCTAAAGAGCAAATAATGATTGTTTGCAAAGTATTTCAAGGTTTAAAAAACTTTTGTTTTTACAGCAGTGATGTCATTTCGAATTTTATATATACTTTATAGTTTGCCACATCAATTCTATGAAGGAAGAGTCGTGGTAAAGTGACACATCATCAAGTTTATTAATATACATATTGTAATCTTGGTTATATAAATAAATTATTTATAATTAGTATGATAAAATAATATATTAATTAAATCGTTAATATTGCATTAAAACATTAAACTGTTTAGGCAACCCATATTACACGGGTGTAATCCTTTACACATATAACAAACCTTTTTCAGTTTGAAACTGAAATTATATTATACATATTTTATGTTTGTTTAAAGTTTTTAAACGAATGTTGATGTTAAATTTCTTCTTATACACTATATATATAGTATAGTATTTACTTTTTACCAGTAATTCTTCTTAAAATACTATTTAACTAATAATTTATGTTGGGTAGTAATTAAAAATCAGCAATAAAATAAAGACTTTTATTAAAAACGAATAACAAGAGATCTTCAAATAATCATGATCATCAAAAAACAATATAAAACACCCGTAAGTGACAAACAGTGCTATAAATTTCAATAAAAACTTATTTTGCACAATAACACACATTTTTTTAGTTGCACCATAAGCACCTAATAATTTGCAAGATAGAACATCTATAACTCCATAGTACGTATATGTAAAGAATACTTGTAATAAAATAATTGCACATTTTAAATACTATAAAATATATCAAATTCTAGACGTAAATGAATTTTATATTTATTTATTTATAAGAGAATGTCTAGTATTTTAAGTATTAATATCACTTATGTATATCTGGTATTTAACATACTATCAAAAATAAGAAAAATAGCCCTCTCGAGCAGTCTATTCAAGTTTAAATATATATATATAAGTTGTAATGCACTTCAGATTTCTTTAAGTCTAAATAATCTCAACAATAAATTTAACAAAGTATTTACAATATTTGAGTCTATTTTTTCAAATGATTGATAGTTTACAATATATTATAAATCATCTCAGGACAAATACTTATTTTGTCTGTACAGTTCCGAAACGACGGCCAGAGCACCGCCCGGTATGAACCTGACGAAATTGTCGCCGGCCAAGGGGCCCAAAGCGAACAGATTCTTGAATCCGTTCACCTTGTGCGTCGTCTTGTTTATGTCTATGGTGTTGATCTTACAATCGACCGGGATTTCCTTGTTCACGCCCACGTGCTTGTGCTCCGGCAGAAACGACAGATCCGGTCTCGCTCCTATGAGGACGGCGGCGAAAGACACTTGCAAATGCTCCCTTTTGCCGTCCTTCGAGGTCAACGTGACCGTGCGCGTCGATTCGTCGAGACCCGTCAAATTGTACTCTGGATAGGCCGTGTACAGGGGGTACGTGGAGCCTCCGTCCTTCATCATTTGTCGAACCTAACGGGAAAACGTGGATTAATTGCTGATGTTTTGCTAGTTTTTCGTATTAATTTACCTTGTGGTATTCGGGGTACAAGTTTTCGGGCAGTTGCTTGTTCAAATCCGACGATTTGCTCCTGAACACGTGGATGACCGGGACGTTTCTGGCTCGTATGGCGATCACTGCGTCGGCCGCACTTAGTCCGGCGCCGACTATCACCACCGGTGGCACCGGCTCCTTGGACTTTGCGCTCACCAAGTTCTCCAGCTCGTCTTCGAGGGTCCTGAGGTCGTGGACCAGCCACTCAGGATCCGTGTCGCCCTCGGAGATCTCCAGTTTGTTTGGCAAGTCGCTACTTCCATTTGCCAGCACCAAGTATTTGCAACTGGAACAAATTAGAACATTATAACATAAAAAGCCATTGTTTAGAATACTTATGTTAAATTTATTGAACTTTTTTAGTTTATTTTTAATAAAACTTGTACCATAAGATTTTATTCAGTTTCTATTCTTTGAAAGGAAGATTGATGATAAAGTGTATCCATAATGAAAGTTAGTTGAGGTAAAGGAAAGAATTATACGGGGTTTAAGTAAAAACAATGGGTTTAATTGTGAAAGAGTAACCAACTACTACGATTCCTCAAAATTAGAGACAGAATCGACAGAATGGAATATCTTAAAATTATCAGCAAACTATTTGTTGAAAGTTATGGAGTGGTTAATCCTATTAACGCTTTCGAGAAATCTATATAAATAACGTCGACTTGACCAGTTTTATCCATTTTACTCGACACGTACTCAATAAATATTGTTAAGCTAGTTGTGGAACGCCGTAGAATGAATTCCTTCTGCATGGGAAACAGATAACATTCCCCATAATGATACAATGATATATGAACTGGTATTTCAAATATTTTCAAGACACTGGATATAATGAAAATTGGTCTGTATTTTTGAATGTTATCTCAATTTCCTGATTTCAGAAGAGGTTAAATTCTAGTAATCATTCTTACTTTAGGAAAGACTTTAATATCGAATTAATGGTATTGTACCAGCTTTTATAATGTTGTCATCAGTAAACTCCGACTGATTGATGTGTGGTAAACGAGAGGAAGATGGCTTATCAAAGTTTTTAAAATAATTTGCAAATACATCTACAATATTCTCAGGGGAGTTAAGTATTGACATGACAGGATGATAAATGTCTTATGGGGTTCTGAAGTGATTGATTTTGTTACTACCCCATGCCATCATTACCAAGTATCATTACCTGTAGGTGACTCTTTTGCCAGTTTTGCTCTCCTCCGTGTTGACCAGCCACGAGTCCTCCGTTTTGGTGACGCTGTAGGATGTCATTAAAGGCACTTTCGGCTTCGAAAAGTCCAAACTGTACGAATTCCTCAAAGTATTGTACTTAAAGGTGTCGGTAAACGATCTACTGCATACATTATCACAACTCGAATTCGTATCACAGCACAGGCTCACGGACCTGGTCTTGTCCCGTCTGCAATGTCCATTTACGGGCATGGCATCGCTGCTGTCGATCTCTCGCACCTTCCCGTACGGCGAATGTTCCTTGTCTGTGTTCAAAGGCCTCTTGCAACATCGATTCTTTTTCCTGTGGGCTTTGGAGAGAAGGCAGTTGAGGGCGTTGGAAATGAAACACGTCGTCCGTTCTTCGGGTATGTCGGCGTCCAGGCACACCGACAGTCTTTCGTTCCTTTCGTCCTTCAGTCTTGTGCTCCTGATGCTCTTCTCGCTCACGCACCGTTCGAGGCTCGCGCTGCCCGTTTGCGCCACGTTCGTCACTTCGACGTAGTTCTTGAAGTGTTTGCTGAGGTTGTGGTATTGCACATAGGATTCATAGTATTTGGCCACGTTGAGGGCGTAGGCACGTTTCTCGCACGAGTCTCGACAGTTGAACGGCAAGCCGGGAAGGGCCATCCAGCTGCCCAGCGACAGCGTCAGGATGTACGGGTCCATTTTGTGCCAGGTACCCCCCGGAGGACCTTTACCCAATACTATGTGGTCAATCTGAAATGATAGGTAGGTTAGTTTCGGGCCGGTGTTTTCTCGCGTAACATTCTTGCGGGCCGTCCAAACAAACAAGAATGTTACGTGATGTTTACAAAATTTGGTACATTGATCAAAGGTCTATTTTAAAACGGCACTAGTAAACATTTATTTCTGCAATTATGTCTAAAAATACTACTACAATGTTAAAAGCTATCGATGGTAGTAAACAATTATAATGCTGCTTTGATTATTAAATAAACGGAATTAGTTTTGTTTACGGATGGAAAACTACCGATTATCAATTAACACTAGAGCCAGGAAACAATTTAATTTTATCGTTTGTTGTTGCAGAACAAGAAAGAGGTTTTTATGCAACCTGGGCAATGACTTCCCGCGAGATGTTTGGCACGCAACACGATTCCAGATATTCGAAAATAAAAATGGACTGGAGACACGAATACTGGAACTTTGTAAACAATTTTTATGCACTCCAAAAACGATTCGTACGCTCTTCACGAGGATGTATTTTTATTTAGATAAATTTCCCCGTGATCATTATTAATTTTTTAACCCAGTACAATCCAATAAAATTGTTAATTTTTGATTTAATACATTTTAAGATTTTAGATTATTTTCAATTTTTTATAGATGTATAGATATTATTAATATTGGAAGGAACTGACTTAAAATATTATTAAACATGTTTCTGTTCTTAAATACATTTTTTTTTTACTTTCAATCAACAATTTTATTAATTTTTTTTATTAAAAGATTAATAAATTTTATCCCATTACTTATTAGTAAATATTTAACTTTGTCATTTATAGAATTTAAGAAGTTTTTTAATCTCTTATAATTTTGTTTTAATTTGTTCTAAAAAACACTTTTAACAATTAAAAATATTTTAATAAAAAATTTGTTTTATTGATTATAAGTAAAACCATCTAAACTAAATTTGTTTAAAATTTATTGTACAAACTGGAAAATTTATTATTCTAACATAAACATAAATGTATTTATAATTTTATCACTTATTCATTAATAAACATTTAACTCAGTCATTCATAGTATTTATTAAGAAGTCTTTTAACTATGTTGAAACTCATCTTAATCTCTTAGTTAATTAATGTTTCTTATAATTTTGAATTAATTTGTTCTTTAAAAAAGTGTCGATTAATTTGTATGTGTATTTTGACTGTGGTGAAATTCACCTAAATGTTACTTATAATTTTGTATTAGTTTGTTCTTAAAAAAGTGACAAAATTTTTATATGTGTAATTTTTTTAAATTATTTTTTATTAAAGTTTATTATAAACATATTATTTTATTCTATATATATTTTTTTCAATTAATACTTATTTATTTTTTGAAAATTTAGAAAAACAATCATAATTAAAACCAATTAAAATAAATAATACGATTAAAAATTTTTGTACATGGAAAATTTATTATTCCTACATAAACATGAATGTATTTAAATATTTATCACTTTATTTATTAATAAACATTTAACTTAGTCATTCATAGAATTAAAGAAATTTTTTTAATCTCTTATAATTTTGTTTTAATTTTTTCAAAAAAAACACTTTTTTAACAATTAAAAAAATATTTCTTTAATAAATTATTTTCAGATATATTTTTGGTAATTTGGCATTTTAAATGCGAATAAATTAAAATTTTTTAAATAAATTTACTTGTAATTGTCTATAATTAATTTAAAAATTAAAAAAAAAATATTTTACTCTATGGGGATAGACTTGTGAAGAATAAATCCCCAATTTGAAGAGAATTTTTAGTTTAATTTTTTTTCAGTTAACACTTATTATATATTTTTTGAAAATTTAGGAAACCAATTTGTTTTTATTGGTTATAATTAAAACCAATTAAATTTTTGTACATGGAAAATTTATTATTTCTACATAAACATGAATGTATATATAAATTTTATCACATTATTTATTAACAAACATTTAGCTTAGTCATTCACAGAATTTAAGAAGTTTCTTTAATCTCTTATAATTTTGTTTTAATTTGTTCTAAAAAAAAACACTTTTTTAACAATTAAAAAAAATATTTAATAGTAAAATTTCTGCAACAAATTATTTTCAGATAAATTTTTGATAAAAATTTTTTAATGACCATTTTAAATGCGAATAAATTAAAAAATTTTAAACAAATTTACTTGTAACTATCTAAAATTAATTTTATTACTCTATGGGGATAGACTTGTAGAGAATAATTCTCCAATTTGACGAGAATTTTTAGTTAATTTATGTACACGTACGTCAGTAATTTGATCCTACCTTGTTTCCTGCCTTTTTAAATTCAATCAAAGGTTCCATCTCAAGTCCCATATCTGCACAAGGTCTGAGCAAAGCGTCCATGAGTACCGATATATAATTCGTCGATCTGCCTTCTAAACCGTCGGCCAATTGTTCCAAATCCTGTTCGACTAAACATTCACCAATTAGGGGCTTCAATCTGGCGGATAGCATTTCATCCGGGTGATAGTTTGATCTGATAAAGGGCAAGTTGCCCGATAGCATGTACGACAAGGCAATTCCGCTTGGTCCATTGCCTAAAATTAAACGTAATTCACATTACACATTAAATTCCTGATTGCGCATTATCGAAATACGTTTGACAACAACATAAATAATAAGAAAAAAACGACGACAAGCAAAAATGTGTTGACCGACGCGTAATATTTACATTCGGGTTCATGCCTCCGCATTTACAAACACCCAAATATGCCAAAGTCCACGCACGATCGGTCGCGAGAATTTTTTTGCACGGAGACGCGGCTTTTCCCGTTGCATTTTGGCACCGTTCCCGGTCCGTATTCCTAGACCGCCAAGGCCGCGTCCGCACGACAAAAAAATCATTTTCGACTCATACTTTTATCTCTCGATTTTTGGAGCGGGCCCACGTGCTGCGAAACATGTCAAATGCGACGGAATCTTCGATGCGTCGTAAACAAAAATCGATAATTGGTTGTCTCTTCGACGGTCGCGTAAATAGATCGGGTGTAGGTGGGTTTCTGTAGTAGTAAACATATTTACCAGGAGCTGTCCTTCGAAATTTGGATCAAGTGTGGAGGTTTTCCGAAAAATTTCCCGACAAACATTTATCTTGAAATGTTTGACTTGTCTTGGCTATATTTAGAAGCATTGATATGATTATTGGGTAACAGTTTTATAGCACACATAATAATGCATCATCAGAGTGACCTGTCCATTATCTAATATGTTTTATGAGAAGCAACGTATATTAGAAATCAATTCCGTTGTATTACGCATCCGGCTAATGTAGTGTTTGTATCATATTATCAACTTGGCAACAAACCTTTTAAAACAAAGTAAAATCGATGAATTGAATATTTTAAAACCAATTGACTAAACCTATTATTTTCATTAATCGAAATTTGACAAGATTTCTTCTTCAAACCAGTTTGTATCACAAAATGTTATCTCACTGTTGGTGACAAAGACATTTTTTCTGCAATGAGATAACTCCTATTTTGTGACGATAATGCTATTTCTTACAAGTTTTGTTACGTACCTATAATCACCACTTCCTTGTGGATGACGTCAGAAGGTATTCCGCACTTCATTGTTATTTTGATATCTGAAAATAATAAAAATATTGATAATCGTTTCCAGGAAAAACATTTTGTCTCTGTGATTATTAAAAACAATAACACGAATACATTAACCTGAGCAGGACAATATAACATATTATAATCATATTTTCTTTTATATTTGTCCTGAGCAAATATTTAGTCATTTTTTTACATCCTATAATCAAAAATAATTTAAATTAATTATAAAAATTAAGTAAAATTCAATGCAATGTAAAAAAAACTATAAAATATATAATCAAATAAACAACTTATACAATATTAGTAAAATAAAATTTATTTCACACAGATTTTTTAGTATCTTCTAATAATAAATAATTTAAATTAATCGTAGAAGGACAATATATAATAATAATATTATTTTATTTTGTTTTTGTCCTGTGTAAATATTTACTCATTTTGTTAACATCCTATAATCAAGAATAAGTAAAATGCAATAAAAAATAAAAAAAAAAACATAAAATATACAATCAAATCAACAATTAATACAATATTAGTAAAATAAAATTTATTTCACACAGATTTTTTAATATCTTCTAATCATTAAAAATGAAAAGATTTTTGCCTCATTAAATATTTATTAACAATCTTAAAATATTGATAATTCGCTAATTAAACTGTAATATAATAAAAAACAAAATGAAAATTATAGTAAAAAATCAACAGTTAAAACATGTGTCTTTTTAATAAAAATTTAGTAAGATTTATATCATTATATATATATATGATTACTTAACATTATATAATTAATAAATATATATTAAATAGACAACTTTGTCTTTAATAAAAACATATTAAAGTAAGATTTATTTTATTTAGATATTTATAAGAAATATTAAACATTGAAATGTTAATTTTTGCTTTATTAAATAGTTATTAAAAATCTTAAAATACTGATTAAATTAAGCAGTTTCCTAAGTAAACTATTATAAAATAAAAATTGATAAATGCTTTAAAATGTGCAAATAAATCAATGGTTAATCATTTTTACAATAACAATTTATTTAAATTAGGTTTCCATTATATATAATCATAAATATTTTTGTTATTTTAAGTATTTTATGAAAAATATTAAATTTTAATAAAAATTAAGGTTTATGTTACACAAACTATTTACAATCATCAACATTTTAAAATGTTAAAAATATTATAAAAAGTTTTTGCCTGTTTAAATTTAATTAAAATTATAAAATTAATAATTAGAACATTAAGAATGCTAATTATTGATTTTAATCATACAAACAAATTCTACCTATAATTATAAATAATTTTGATAAGGGCAAAAAATAAATACAAACTCATTTCTATGATGTTTTTTGTTCCATTAAATTATAATAATTAAGTAAAATGCAATAAAAGTAAAAAAACTATTAAATAAACAATCAAATCAACAATTTATATAATGTTAGTAAAATAAAATTTATTTCACACATATTTTTTAATATCTCCTAATCACAAATAACTTAAATTAATCATAAAAAATATTAAAAATGAAAAGATAGTTTTTGCCTCATTAAATATTAACAATCTTAAAATATTGATAATTCGCTAATTAAACTGTAATATAATAAAATAATAAAAAAATGAAAATTATGGTAAAAAATCAACAGTTAAAACATGTATGGCCTTTAATAAAAATTTAATAAAGTGATTTATTTAACAATACATAATCCATAAATATATTATTTTATTAGAATTATTAGAAACGAACAGATAATTTTTGTCTTTAATAAAAATATATATTAAAGTAAGATTTATTTTATTTAGATATTTATAAGAAATATTAAACATCGAAATGTAATTTTTCCCTTATTAAATAGTTATTAAAAATCTTAAAATAATGATAATTTTACTAAGTAAACTATCAAAAAATAAAAAATTGACAAATGCTTTAAAATATTCAAATAAATCAAAGGTTAAATCATTTTTGTGTCTTTAAAAACAGTTTATTTAAATAAGGTTTTCGTTATACATAATCATAAATATTTTTGTTATTTTAAGTATTTTATTAAAAATATTAAATTGATAATTTTAAGTAAATTATGATAAAATAAACGTTATAAAATATGGTAACAAATCATTTTTATAGTTTTAATAAAAATTAAATAAAGTAAGGTTTATGTTACACAAACTATTTATAATAATAAATATTTTAAACTGTTAAAAATATTATAAAAAGAAAAGTTACTTTCTGCATCTTTAAATTTAATTAAAATTATAAAATCAATAATTGGAACATTAAGAATGCTAATTATGAAATTAAAAAACAAATTGTACCTATAATTATAAATAATTTTGATAAGGACTAAAAATAAATACAAACTCATCATAGAGATCTATGATGTTTTTTGTTCCATTAAATATTTAATGAGAAATGATAAAAGTTTTATCATAAAATGCTGTTATTAATATCATTTTATGGGCAATAAGTAAAATATCTAAATTATGCAAAAATTTCCAACAAATAGACGTTAATGTTTATTAAAAAATGTAAAATTCGTTCAAAGGATTAATATTAATGAACAAAAAATATTATGAACGATTTTCCAGTATAATTAAATCTAATTAAACTGAAATTAAACACAAAATTAAAAAACGAATATAAACTTGCAAAGAGGCAATATAAATTTTTTAATTATAAATAATTCTAATTGCAGAATTTATGGAGCGCAAAATGTATATTTTTTGTACTATTAAATATTTGATGAGAAATATTAAAAACTCTGATAATAATATCATTTTATCGGCACTAACTAAAATGTGATGAAAATTTCTAACAAATTAGCAATAACATTAATTATATATCTAATGTAAAAAGTAAACATTTAAAGTGAAAGTTCAAGTGAGTAATAATATAAAATAAAAAAATTCCGGGATATTTTTATACGTTTTTTAGTGTTTTATTTTTTACTACCACATTATTTTTAAACTAAACTTTATATATTTTAAAACTAAACAATTATGAAAAATTTCAATAAAACCAAAAAATGTAGTCTTTGTCCTCTTAAATTAAAACCAATGAATTAAATGTGTAAAAATGTTTTGAGTACCTCCGAGTATAAATCTGAGGGAAACACCGGTTGATTCACCGTCTAAATCACGACTAGCCACTCGAGTTCGCCGGTCGCGGCTTATCACCGCGGCCGGTTTCAAGAACGGGGGTCTCCCGTTTCGATAACCCGACGTGAAAATAGTATTGCGACGGCGACGTCCAAAATTGACCTAGACTTTTAACTAATTATCGGCGAATAGATTCGCACATACCCGATCGAAAGGGGTTATCGGGCGGTTAAGGGGGGGGGTGCCGGCGGTGGCCGTGTGTGCGACGCCCCGACGCCCCGAAACGGCTACGTGCATTGTGCGGCGGCACCGTCACGTTCGGCGGCTTAAAGGCGTGTCGATTGAGCCGAATTGAGCGCGAGTGCACACGCAAATTGTCACTCTCTCTCTCTCTCTCTCTCTCCGTAATTGTTTGAGACAATCCAATTAAAAATGCAATCACACTGTCGGGCCCCGAAGGTCGGAAAATTTAAATTGTCCCGATCAAATTGTGGCCGCAGTCGCTGGACGATGGGAAACGGGGGACATATAAACGCAGTTTTTGGGCCCCTCTTACGTTTCGTTTGCCGAGTTGTTTATGCGAATTTCGTACGCAAGTGTACTTTTCCATGTTTTAAAATCGAAACGATTGATAGCGGTTTATAAATCAACAAGATTGGGAAGGACATCCATGTCGGATGTGACCTAGAAGTGGATAGATTTGCCTTCATAATACTAGTTTTTTTTTTTTTTTGTTCAGTTGCGAATAAATTATCTCGATCTCAATTAATCAATTCTCCCAGCCTATTGAACTCGATAAAGTCGGACTTGTTAATTGAATGGGGTATTTAATAATTATGGACATTTCAAAGGTTAAAATTGAAAGAGTTATTGAATATTGTTTTGTAATTTTAGATTTTTTTTCTCAACACTAAACTGTTATCGGAAATTGACTGATTATTCAGCAGAAGTGATTCATGTATTATAAAAATGGTTTTTTCATTTATTTATTGAAGATAGGTTTAATCTCGCAGAGGAAAATTAGCACCGTTGCTATCGTTATGAATTGTATCACTTTTAGTACCAGGCATTGTTCTATGATTGCATTAAAAATTAACATAACCGTAACAATTAACAAAAAATATTTTTCATATATAATGTTTTATATTTTTTGAAACATCTTCTAAGAAAAATATTGAAATGGAATTAGTAGCTTGCTTTTCAAATCTGATATATTAAGTAAGATTGCAGCAAACGCTCGTTAAAAGTTTTCAGTCGAAAATTAAATTATCTACAAATACGATTTTACTTTAATATTTCTAATAAAAAGTTATAAGCCGGTTAAAAATTAGTATTACAAAGAAAATATAGAATAGAATGTGGAATATTGAATGTGAAATAAAGAATATAGAATGTGAGATAATGGATATGAAATATTTAATATGGAATTAAGAATGCGAAATATAGATTGTGAAATATAAAATGTGGAATACTGAATACATGTGGAATAATATTGCATGTATAATAATGAATGTGGGATATTGAATGTGAAACAATGAATGTGAGATCTAGAATATGGAATTAAGAATGTGCAATACTGAATGTGGAATAAAGAATATGGAATTAAGAATGTTGAACATAGAATGTGAAATATAAAATGTGGAACATTGAATGTGAAACAATGAACGTGGAATATAGAATGTGAAATTAAGATGTGGAATATTGAATGTGGAATTAAGAATGTATAATATTGAATGTGGGATATTAAATACGGAATAAAGAATATGGAATTAAGAATGTGGAACATAGAATGTGAAATTAATATGTGGAATATTGAATGTAGAATAAAGAATATGGAATTACGAATGTGGAATTAAGAATGTGAATATGGAATATTGAATGTGAAACAATGTATGTTAAATATAGAATGTGGAATTAAGAATGTGCAATACAGAATATGTAATATTGAATGTGCAATATTAAATGTGGAATAAAGAATATGGAATTAAGAATGTGGAACATTGAATGTAAAACATAGAATGTGGTATATAGAATGTGAAATAAACAATATGGAATTAAGAATGTGGAACATAGAATGTGAAATATAAAATGTGGAATATTGAATGTGAAACATAGAATGTGGCATATAGAATGTGAAATATTGAATATGGAATATTGAATGTGAAATAATGAATGTGGAATATAGAAAGTGAGATTAAGATGTGGAATATAGAATATGGAATTAAGAATGTGAAGAATAAAATGTGGAATAAAGAATAAGGAATTACGAATATGGAATTAAGAATGTGGAACATAGAATATGAAATATAAAATGTGGAATAGAGAATATAGAATACAGAGAACAGAATATTAAATTAGAAATAAAAAAAAATGGAAATTGCACTGTAATTGTTATCTACATTTATATAAAATATTTTATTAATTTTTTTAATATGGATTATTCTTGATTTTGATAAAGTAATCATTAAAAAAAAAGATGTCGAGAAAGCTATTCTATTTTTTGCCTGTTTCCTGTTAAAAAATCAATGAAAATCGAATTAGAAAAATGTTGCATTCTTCATTTTTGTAAAATTTTACTATTTATTTTTATTTTTATTTTTATAACATTTTTTTTACCATTAATTGAAAAGTTATTTACAAAAGTTGCAGATAATTTTATTATGTTATATTCTGTAGAAAATAAAATTATCTCCAACTTTTATAAATAAGTGATAAAAAAAGTTATAAGCATAAACAACTTTATAATTAGTAGTGGAAGTTCTTTGCACGAATTTTTGATTAGTAACATGGGAAAGTTTACACATTATGTATTTTCTCTCAAAAAACTACTTTTAATTGCATTAATTTCATGTATATTTTCATTTTCTGATAAAAATTATTTTAAAAAGTTTATTTTTTTAATTGTCTTGGGTGTTAAGCAATATTTTTATTATTAAATATATGATAACCTCTGTAGAATTGGGAAAGAAACTTATAAAATTAATAAAAAAAGATTATTATTAGCTGTGTCTTCCAATTTCTAATTTATGCTTATTATATTATTAATATAAAAAAGTGACAAATAACAAGTTTAATGTATTTGTGTTGTTAATTATTCAATTTTAATTAAAGGTAAGAGAATTTATTGGAATTTAATATGAATGTAAATAAGATAAGTAAAATCGATTATAAAATAAAACTATTATCATTTATTTATATGCAGTAATTTAATTTATGTTATTACAATTATGGTAATTTTAATGCTCTTCAAAGAGTTGGATAACTTTACCATGCATTAATTTATTAAAACATTTTTTTAATAGAATAACTAAATTTGTTAAAATGGTGATATGATTCTAAAAAATATCCAATTCCAGGAATTGTAGACAATTCTAATATCCAGCAAACATGTCTAATTATTAGAGAAACTTCTGAAAAGTTTCTGAATTTTTGGAATTAAACCATTTTTAAGTGTTAGGGTTAAAATTAATAGGAAAAATTATGCTATTTATAATATATATATAATTAATATATATTTATAATTATATAAAAAATTCATACAATTATTATTATTATTATTATATACTCGAAATTATCACAAATTCAAAAAGAAGAATTATTTTGGATTTAATTGATTTTCTTAGTATTTAAACCAATTTGTAGTATCAACAATCATGGTAATCCATAATCTGTAGAGTATTTTACAACAAACATTATAGTTTATGTAAATTTATAATCTAACAAAAGTTGTTGCTATCGAAAGTATATATAGATTATTACATCTCAGAGAATAATGTGTTTCCTACTGGATATTTACTTAGCTTTTTTATCTACATAAAATACTGTAAATATTATGTTTTATTATTTTTAGGAATATATGTATTAAACACTTAAAAATATCCTTGAAAGGCCAAATTCGTCGGAAATTTCATCTCTTTTATCTTATTTACATACATCACTGCTCCTATGTGTGACCGAAAAACCTTCATTCACGTCCATCCGCGTCGTTTCTATGAACTTGCAAAAGTTGTAGCCGATCAGTAAGTTTAAGGTCGTCTAAAATTAACGAGAGGCGCGTTTCAAACAAAATACACACCGAACAAATTCCCAGAGCGAAATTTGCCCACATTTCATCGCGATGCACAACGTCCCGAAACCGTTTTACGAAAATAGTCGGTCCCCGATTGCGTAATCCGTATACATCGCATGCATCTAATTAAAATTGATATCCTCGTAAAAAAACACATTGTATAATGGATCGGATGATTTAGCAGAAAAATTGTCCTCGCCTGGCGAGGCGGCGTATTGTTGTTAATCGGGTAACGTTGCGTCAGGTTTAGCAATTTCTGCGGCGACGAGTTCAACGCTTTTTTCTGGCACGGTATCCGGCGGCCTGCTGAAACTGGTTATGCGAAAAGTTTATGCGCTACATCTCGTTCTGAAAAAATGGCACCGCGTGGGGTTCACCCGTACCCGCCGCCGTGCACGAGTGTGTGCCGTTCGATTCGATTATTTGCGTTTTTATTTATTTATTTTTTTTTTTTTTGTTCTTGATTATTTTTCCATGGCAATTCGCGTGCTGTTTCGCAACGGCCGAACACTCAGCCGGTCGATCGTTAATGGATTGGTAGGTAATGCGAATATTATTTATTTAGTTTTTTTTTTTTTTTTGTTTTTGTTTGCGGCACAATTCGCTGGAGCGAAACATTGGCTCGGATGTAATTTGTAATTTAATTGCGAAACGTCGACATCTCGTACGTATACCAGCGGGCATTATTAAAAATGGGACATTAATTGGACACAATACCCGATGATAATTTTCGTTCGCATGTTGCATGTCGATCGTTCAGGCATGCAACGTTTTAATTGATGTAATTGTGAACCGCGGAAAATTGGTAGGAACGTTCGGTTTACAATCGTTATCTTATCAACGTGAAAGTGATGTTGCGACGTCATGTAAATAATGTAATGAGTCGGCGAATTTGCAAAAAATTGTTTTTATTGCTAATTATTGATTTGGGAACGTTTGCATTAGCATACAAGAAGTAAAATCAATTGTTTTCACTATGTATACTGAGAAAAGTGTGTAGATTTTTTGAAGTGAAAACTTCTTTAGCCCTTATGGGTTGGCGTCACCGACATACTCATGACTGGCGCACGCGCAGTGTGTTGTGCGCCTTAGACACTTTTTTCGCGTCACCGACATGTTTACACCAGTATTTCTGTAGCTATACAGCTGACATATAGTGCTGTGTATATCTTATTAAGTGAAATTGAATAGATTTAGTGAAAAATTCAATGTTTATATACTGTGCATTGTTGAAATAGTGTTTTTGTTTGATTATTATTTGAATGACCATGTCCAATGATCGAAAACTCAGTACTACAAAATATAAAACGACAATCGATGCCGTTTTTACGTGATACTTAGATAAATTTGAATCAAACATTTTCATTTCTTACTTTAGTTACCATAAGCCTCTTGTATCATTTTTAGAACAAAATGAAGTAATTGAAAGTACAAAAGTCTAAGTATTGTTGAAATGAATGATGGCAATGATGCAAACAATTAAAATAATATTAAAAATCAAGTACATTGAAATTTAAGTAAATACAAATACTATCCATAAATAATATGATTGTATATTAATTGTTATTTCAATTGAATTGTATTTATATTTTGTCATGATCTTGTACAGTCCGTAATATATTTGAATAATAAAAAATCACATAAACATGCATATAATTGTTGCTCGGAGTGTCAATAGATGTGAAAACCAGATTGATGTTGATAATTATAATTCAAACATTATGAAATTTCAAATTTTAATACTAAAACTTCTAAGTTATACTTCTATCGGCAGTCTCTATAACTGTCAATTTTAATTTTTTTGTACTTATAATCGGTTTCTCGTATACCAATCGAAAACCGTTTGGTCCGACTGAATTTTGAGAGAGACATCATGTAGGACAGAGACAGTAAAAGTCTGCAAATTTACTTCGTAGTGGAAATCTTTTACTGTCTCTGTCATTCATGATGTCTCTCCTAAAATTCAGTAGGATCGAAAGCTTTCCAATCGGTATACTCAATAATAACCTAATCTAATATGACTTCTTTCCTGTAATCTTGATGCCTAAGTTTTGGTGAAAATTTTCACTTAATTACATTAATTACAATTTTTACATAATTATCAATTCCGTAGTTTCTAATAAACACGAACTACAGTCTTAAATGACAACGAGGATTTTGGGCCATTTTCAGTTAATTTCTGTACAAATTCTTCATCTTTCTGTTTCTGTTAAGGTCTTTAGAAAATCTTTTAGAACTCGACAATATAGGGGGCTCCTTTAAGAACATTTTGATCCCATACACATATATCTAATATCAGACATTCAATAACCATTTCATTTAACCGAAAATGTGTATTATAGTGCTTTTCATAGATTTTGTCCCTGAATTGAACTGAAATTAAATCAAATAAAACATTATTAATCGTATTCATTATTTATTCTGAGAAAAGTATATGTAGTCTTCTTTGTATTTATAATAAAATTCTCGTGTAACTGTCGAGCAATAACCATCTAGCATATGCCTTCTTTCCCATGTCAATTAAATTTTGAGACAGTACAAAAAATATATATATATATATATATATATATATATATATATATATATATTATAATAATTCTGAAAGTAATACATTTTTAACAATTTTTACATAATTTTCAACTCCCTTGACTCTGAGAAAACCACGAACAAGCTTTAAATGACTTTAATGTAATTATTGATTTGAGAACGTTGCATTAGTATACAGATTTTGAGGAATTCAAATTTTTTAAGATGAAATTTACTGTAGAATTTGAAAATTTTAATGATTTTTTGAAGTTTGGCCCAATTTCCTGAAATATCCACAAAAGAGTCATATATATGTAAAATTGGATTTTCATGAAAACTTGCTCTATTTAATTATGAATCAAATAAAACAATTGCGTATTCTTTTTACTGCACTTTAGCAGCTCCAATTTTTATTTTAAATTATTATATAAGAAGTAATAGCAATTGTGTTCACTCCTAGTATGCCTTTTATTCTGTAATCTTGATACCTAAATTTTGATGAAAATATTCACTTAGTTCATCTTTATTAAATTTTTAACAATTTTTACATGATTATCAATTCCCTTGATTCTGAGAAAACCATGAACAACAGCCTTTAAATGATCGTCTTTCATTATTTTTATTTAATTTCTGCATAATTTTTTTTATCCTTCGGATTTGTGGGTTTTCAATATTTCAGTACACCTAAAGTATTTTTTATTAGGACGAAATTTATATATATTTTTAATTCAATTTACTTCGATAAAGATAATGGATTAAGAACATCCATGAGCTTATTTCAAACTCAAACATTTACTGGTCAAATAGTATTTTGACCTTGCTGAATCAAATGGTAGTCTTAATGACAAAGAAAGAAGGAGAATTTGGTAAATCTGCCTTGCAAACCACTAATTATAGCATGAAAATGTAAAAAATAAGGACAATTTGATATGAATAAAAAGTTATTATTTGATTTGTTTTAGTTACTGCATAAAACAACAAAAAATAGTATAAGACTGTTTTAATAAAATGACCGTATTTATCCTATGTGACGGACTGGATTAATGTCTATTGGCTCATATGGAAAATGAAACGAATAAATTACTTTTTTTATGGAGCCATATAATAGATTAAAATGGTTCTTTACAATTAAAAATGTAAAGTACAGTAACATAAAAATATCGTTTCTACAGACACAAATTATGTGCAACTTAACACTCCAATATTCAGATATATCACTTGACGATATTTATATTATTTAGCATAATTTTGAATTTATGTAAAATTGTTGACGGAAAAATTTATTTTCCATGATGTTTTTGCATGTGTTATTAATATTAAAAAAATTATATGTATACTTAAATAATATCGTTTATTACACATTTTATTATTAATATTGTCTATTATTAGGTACAATCTAATATCAATTAATTTTTTTCATTCTAATTTTTATGGAATTCTATCTAAATTATTCAGATATTCAATAGACATATGAATATTTGATTGAAACTGATAACTTACTCAAGTAACCTTGACCTGTACAAGGATTATTGTTAACTGAATACATTTTACAACAATTTACAATCTTGGTTTCTTTTAATACAATACTAGTATTAGCAATCAATTAAGCAAACGTCAATAGTGGTCATTGATAGATTTTAATTAAATACAGGAAAACGTGATTATTCAACAAATTAAAATTTTAATGTAATAAAATTGATACCAATATTTATGACACGATTTGCCAGGATATTAAGTAATAAAACAATTTTGCACATAAACAAATTTAATAACAATAAAATCACTATCAAACTCATTATACAGGTACGATTAAGTATTATGTTATCTACACTTTAATAAATTATAAATAAATAGAAATTAAAGTGCTTAAAAGGTTAAGTTTAATAACAGAATCGAACAGTTTGTAAATTAATTGTTATTTCTCCCACGACGCAATAAAAAATTAAAGTTTATCATTTCTATAGATTATAACTCTAATTATAGAATATAAAACAATTCATTATGTCCCGTGTATTTATGCCATACTATTAGCATACCTGAGATAAGATACTGATTAAAAAAAATTATTAATTAGAAATATTTTTATGCATATATAATATTTGACTTGTGTAGATAAATTTCGTCGAAAATTATTCCTTAATGACACAGCCAATTTGAATGTAATCCGTTTTGCGTATGTTCGCCTTATTTGTTGTTGCTTTTTGCTTGGTAAATATTAATTTAATAGTTTTTCGGACAACCCGATTAAAAATCATGTTAAAACATTTCGTTAACATAAATTACCATATAAAAAAAGGAAATTCATTAATATTTATCAAATTCTTCGAACGTTCGTCAGTGGTAACAAAAAACTTGTACATTTTATTAGTGCAAAAATATTAACATTCCTATTAAAATACCACAATTATATTGTAATAATTGTGGTATCCTAAAATTGGACTATTGAATTTTTTTAATATGACTAATTCTGTTATCTATTTCGAAAGACGTAAAAAAACTTGTCAATTACGTGATGTCTGCATTTCGACTGATAAAATCTTGCACTTCAAACTATTAATAAAAATAAATCACATATTTTCGCACTGTCACATTTCATAGTACTCACACGTTTATTTTTGATGGGGATTTATACGAAACAATAGTTTGTAATTGTTTATATAAACTTAAATTACCTTTTATGTTTATTTTTGATCTTGACTATTTTTACTTAAAATTATTATTGTAGATTATTATTGTTCAATTTTTTTACACAGTGATCACGACCTTCAAAGATAAATTATTTCTTGCTAATGGGATTTTAAGAGTATGTAATTAATGACATGATTCATAAAGGAAATTCAAAACTACAACTCTGTGATATAAAAAATTGGTTTATTACAGTAATTTTAACCTTAACGAGTTGGTCGATGTGTTGAAATGTTGGAGGTAAGAAGACGTACAAAGTTGTTTTTCCCCGAATTGTTTACGTAACTGAATCAATCGTTAAATGGCGAAAGAATTCGCATTGTTCAAATAAGAATTTTTAAGTGGTTTTATAACAATACTACATATTTAAATAAACAATATATTCTATAAAAGCAGATAATAAAGATAAATATTTAAAGAAATATTAAATAAAACAAATTGTGTAATATGGTATTTACAATAATTATTAAAAATTATTTGGTTTAATGATTGTAAATAAAGAAAATTTTAGTTTGGGATAAATATTTTTACTTTGATCGTTCCTTAAACAAAAGAATATTCTTGAATTATTTAATCTTTTAATTGCTTTTGTAGACAATAATAAACAGACAATAATGTTAATGTTAAATGAATAAAATACTTAAACATATATTAGATAACAAAATAAATAAATTGTGTAAAGTTGCCTCAGATTATGCAAAATTTTAATCAAAAATATTAGTTATATCAATTTTTCAATTAAAAATTGATATAGACTGAAAACTGAAAAATATTTTTACGTTGCAATTTTCAATAATAAAAAATGCTCTTTAATTTTGTAATTTTAATTAAATTTTGTAAAATTATTTAGTTTAATGATTGTAAATAAAGAAAATTTTAGTTTGAGATAAATATTTTTACATTGATCGTTCCGTAAATAAAAGAATATTTTTGAATTATTTGATCTTTTAATTGCTTTTGTAGACAATAATAAACAGACAAATAAAGTTAATATTAAAAAAAAATGGATAAAGTACTTAAACATATATTAAATAACAAAATAAATAAATTGTGTAAAGTTGCTTCAGATTTTGCAAAATTTTAATTAAAAATACTTATACCAATTTTTTAATTAAAAATTGATACAGACTGGAAACTGAAAAATATATTTACGTTGCAATTTTCAATAATAAAAAATGTTCTTTACTTCTGCAATTTTAATTAAATTTTGTGTTTACATTCATAAAAATTGCCAAACAAAATAAACAGTTACTTTATAGTAAAATTTAATATCAAAAGAGATTTTTTATTTAAAAATTAATACATATTGAAAATTATTCAATAGAAATCTGTAACAGTTTAAATTAACTAATTAATAAGTATGTAGATAATTATAAAAATAAGCAAATAGTTAATTTAAAAATCTATTAAATAACGAAATAAATAAGTTGTGTGCAAATAATTTAATATCAAATTACATATTACTAATTTCGTGAAAAATTGAACAATTTTCACCTAAAAATAGTCGGATTCATTTTGTAAAATTCGTGCAAATAATCTTTTTCAGGATTTTGAGGTCAAGGAATCTAGTTTCCGTGTGTTCCACATAAGAAGTTCCACACAATACAGAAATTTCGATGTGAAATATTGATTTAATTGAAAACGGACTAACATCTTGCACCTTATCCAAATTTAATAATCCCTTATCTATCTCAATACCAATATTAATTATTACACCTTCCAATAATAAACATAAACATCATCATTCTTAATTAGATTCGATAAGGATTCGTGGTGACACATTTATATTTAAATTGAATTATTCACTGACCACTAACGGGCAACATGATCCTACCCGAAAATAGTAAAATTAATTAATAATAAAAAAATATATGTAAACAATAAACTCAATCAATTTATCCTGACCTACCCCATGTCGTGACAACGTAACACCCGTGTATTATCGGGGAGCCAAATCGGCTGAAGGGATGAAAAAGTCACACACTTACTTGTCCGCTTTCGCCGGCCTGAAATTCCTTGACTGAAATCGACCGTCCCGGTCCTCCCAATTGGTACCAAGTCCAACCGGTACTGGTACTTGTTCGATAGTTTCTCGTGTCAACCGCGCCGGGACGCCGTCAATAACGTATTTGATCCTGTCAACTCCTTCAACGTTTACAACAAACTCTCACGCTTTTCGCTACGCTACTACATTTACTAGACATTCAAGTTTAATACTAGCGCTTATTGGACGCGGCGTTGTCGATTTGGAGGCCGGTGTGAAATGGCAGGGAAATAATTCAAGCCGGTGATTATTTCCAATTGGATTGTGAGCTCGGCGACAACTTATACGTTGGATATTTGCTTCTTCGACGACGCCAATTTGTATCTTTATTTTTGAAACGACTAAAATTTCGTGGGCACTTTGTATTTTAATTTATTAAATGGCCCACAACAATTGACGAAGGCAAAAACCGTAAGAAAAAACATAAAATTGATTTAAGAATGCTTAAACAAACACTCAAGTCAAAAGGAGCACATTTGAAATGAGTCCAATTAGTAACTGAGGTGCCCTTTTGATATAAATAAACGGTTGATTACGCAAAATTGTAATTTAATATTTTCAGAAATGCGCTGGAGATTTTCAGGATGAAAATATGACAACGCAGGGTATTCCCACAATGGATTTTTGCGCGCGCATCGATTCACCATGTGAATCTTTACTACACATGAATTGCATGAATATGACCTATGTTTATGTTGGTGTCATAAACAATTATTACTCAGTTACGTAATGTTACATCAATGTAATATTTTTTATATTAATATTTTCGACGATAAAGATAAAATGTGTCACGAAAATGGTAAATTTATTGTGTTAATGTTTAATAATTACTTAATTTTAAATTTTAAAATTTTATATTTTTCGTAAATAAATATTTGATTTGTGGGTTACCAAATTTGTGTGTGATGGGTGTGTTTAACTGATAAAAATGGAGCTCACAATACAGATAGAGGATTCTCCAGAAAACGTCATAATATTTACACTTTAATATATTTATTTATCCAAAAAAAAATAACCAAATATGGTATGATTAAATATTGGGATTTAATAGACAATTATTGAACAACAATAAGCACAATTATATTAATAAAACACTAATTTTTATTTAATGAAAATTAAATTAAATTAATTAATGATTATTATATATTTAATCTTTGCCGAAACCGAAGATTAATTTTCCGGAAGATGTTAATTAAAATACAGGAAATATATACCTGAAATGACGCTACAAAAAATACAAAACTTAACATTTCAATCTCAGAATAATTAAGGAAATATGACATCCTGCTGCAGTATAATGTTTTGCAAAAGTTTCCATAAAAATGAATTTAATATTTCTATAGTTAATTCAAGACATGATAAATTGCTTATCGAATTATGTCACTATTAGTAAAAATTATCTTGTGAAAATCTATACAATCATTTATTCTAAAATTTTATCAGATTTTGGTTTTAATAGTTTTTCATTGAGGTTTTTATTCATTTTGTAATAACTACAACGCTAAAATTTTCAGATGTTATTAAAAATATATTACGTTAAAAATAGCAGCTTAATTGTATTTGAAATTTAATATATTTTTTATTTTTTCGTATATTGAAATATTATTTGCTATATTTGTATATTTGATAAAAACTATTGATTCACTAAACAATAGAAAATTATTAAACAATAGTTTATAGAATTTATAGAATAATTATATATTTTTATATCGTATTTATCTAGAATATACATCGATTTAGTTTTAAATATTCATCGAAATCAAAAATTTATTTATATTTCTAGAATAACGTGATAAAGTCCAGAAATATATGTCTAAAATGACGTTTGAAAACTAAACATTTCAAAGTAATGTAATAAATATAATTAAGGAAACGTTGCATCCCGTTATTACATTTCGTAAGTTTTAAATTAATTCACAATCCTTAAAAGCAAAGAAGGCTAATTCAAATAATTGTACACTTTAAGTCTAATGTCATGTCAAAAATGTTTGAACCCAAATATCACAAATTTAACACTTACCAAATTGATGCAATGACGGTTGTCTACTTTACAATCTTCTTAAGTCTTTAATGGGTTTGATGCATTTTTTTTATTTATATTTTTCTTAATTTTGTAACATTTACGACGTCAAAATTTGATTGAGAAACATGTTGATGTTTACTAACCTAACATAACAATCGCGGAACACGTGTGAATTTTCTGAACATCGGTGCAATGGTGGTTGCCTTTCAGACGTGTTGTTGTTGAGGTTATGTTGATCTTAACCTTAAGCGAGCATGTTTTGATTGAACACTTCCAGTACGCGTTAATACATAATGTCCGCCGAACCGCAAGATAATAAAAGAAACAACCGAAAACGTAAGAAGTCTTTCCTGAAAAATGCCAGGAAGTACGCGAAAAAAGGCCACTTTGGCCGTGGTAGCCACATAGAATCGGATCTGTATCAATATTTCGTTCGTATTATGGAAACGTACCGTGAGGGCTTCGACAACGAGGAGGACAAGCGTAAGTTGACATTAAAATTTATTTGTAACCGTTGTTATTTCAACAATTCTTGCAGTTAACTTCGCGAACAATGTTTTCGAACAAACCGAAAACGAGGAGGTGAATTGTAGTTGCAATCAAGTAGGCTGTCGCGTGATTGAAACGTTATTGCCCTTTGCGAATGACGCAGTTTTGGCCAGATACATGAAAGCTTTTGGGGATGACCTTCGGCCTATTTGCAGTGATAGATTTGCCACACATGTGTTGGAAGCACTTGTAATACAGTCTACAACAAGATCTTTACTCCCTGACAAACCTGAAGATGTGAAGGAAAGTTATAAATCCTTTGCTTTGAAAATTAGCAAGTTTTTGTTAAATAATTTGGAGGACTTTGTTTGGGATACATACGGCAATCACGTTATTAGAACTTGTTTGTTAAGTTTAGCTAAAATTCCAAAAGAAGATCCCAAAGGTCAAACAGATGTTAATCAAAATGAAGATACTGATATTCCAGATTATTATGCTGAAATTGTTAATGATTATGGTGAGAGGTTGATAGTCTGGCCACAGTTTAAGGAATTATGTAATAATGAATTAACTTCTGGGTTTTTGCAAGTCTTAATGAAAGCCCTGAAGAAAACAAACAAAAAGTTATTAAATAAATACATGAAAAAGCTTCTGGAAGAAATTTTTGCTCCTGATGAACCAGACAACAATCCAAACACATTTCCCCCAGTTTTTCTGTCAAAGTCCACAATGATGTTGTTGGAAACTGCTTTGCAAGTTGCCAAGTCTAAAATGTATACTCAGATTTATTTAAAATGTTTTCAAGGAAAGTTATTGAAATTGGCAGTCACTAGGATGACAAATTTTTCAGTACAAAAATTGCTGGCAAATTGTGAAGAAAAGACTGAAGTAAGTAGTTTATTGAAATTTTTTGTAGGATTTAATTATTATTATTTTAATTTTAAGTTTGAGCCAATGTTTGATGAACTGGCTGATCATTTTCAAGAAATAATTGAGGCTGGACATTCAGGAGTTGTTTTATCATTAGGACAAGCTTGTAAGAAGTTAAGTGCTAAACAGGGAAATTTTGTACAGGTATTATGTATTAAATTTCCATTCAAAATACTTAATTAAACTCATATTATTCTTGTAGAGTTTGATGAAATGCATGCAATGTGAAGAAGAAGATAAACTGAAAGATTTTATTTTGTGTATGAGCAGATTTACACAATATAATGACATGAAAGGAAAATCCAATGAAAACCTGCAAAAGGAAAAATTGAATCTACATGGAACCCTGCTTCTACAATTGATGCTTGAGTTTAACAAACCCATTAAAATTGTTAATGGTTTGCTTAACATGGAAGTAAATGATTTAAAAAATTTGTTTTCAAACAGCATGGGGAGTCACATTGTTGATTCCTTTGTGAAAAGTGAATATGTTGGGATGAAAAGTCGAGAGAAATTAGTTCGGAAAATGAGGGTATTGAAATCTAACTGCAAAATTGACATTAGTTATTATTATTATTTAAATTTATAGGGTACTTATCAGGAACTTGCGTCAACGAAATATGGATCTAGGTGTTTCGAAGCGCTGTGGAATGCCGCTAATTTAAAAGATAAGCTTCAAATATTAAGTGAATTGGTTTATAAAGATGCGGCATGGAGTAATTCAGAACATGGAAAAATTATATCTAGTAAAATCAATTTTGCACTCTACAAAAGGAATAAAGAAGAATGGAAAAACAGCTTGAATAAAACAGATAAAACTGAGCTGTTTGCAGAGGTTTTGAATTAATATGTTGTTGTATATTTTTTATTTTAATAACTGATTAATATAAAACATTTTATAAACATTTGTATCTTCAGATTTTATACCTACCTTATCCCATGCTTGCGTTCATACTTGTATTCATTAAAAACTGTCAGATTTGTTGGAATTTAAATTCCGAGAAAGGTTTAATGTCAGTTGTTTTAATTCCTGATAATTTTGTTATATAATTATTAAAGTGAGTTATATGAAAACGGGACGGGATTAACAAATAAAAAATAGTAGGCATAAATATTGTGGAAACATTTAGATTGTTATTGCAAATAAATAACATGATAAAAATGTACAATGTCAAATATTTATTAGGATAAACAATAAAAAGTCTATTTAAAAATGTACACAGGGTGCTTTTGTATCATAAAAACAATTGTTAAATATTTTTATAACACACAAACACTTACAAATTATTCTACAATGTGACTAGAGAATGTACTATTTAAACAAAGTTTGAAAATAGTTGACTAGAAAATGAGATTCAGTTATCTAGGAGATTCTTACTGGATAAGTATTCGGAATAAATGGCATAACTATCGTGCATTTAGAAAAAGCGGTAAGACAATCAAGAAAGTCTTGGTTGATGTTGAAAGATTAATGAAAGACTTCTCGGTTTCTTACCAATTCTTAATACATACTCCAAATTTAATAAACACAATATATTTTAAAGTAAGAAACACACATTGTTATAGATCGATTAAATTCGGAATGGTATGTATTATCGTCTTATTACATAACATGAAGTGATTGAGATTATTAAATATTTACATACATTATTTTACTTAGTTTAAAAGTGAAGTAAGGTGTACTTCAGAAAAATTGCACATTTTCCATCTAGAAAGTTCAGGTTGTGTTATCAAACCTACAAGTCTATAGATATTATAGAGAGGGGTTTTTGTACAGTCGTCAAAAGTTAACATCAAAAAAACATCCAACACAGACATCGATTGCGTGTGTGAACATCTTCAGGGTCAAAAAAATGCGGGCAAATTTTAAAGATAGCCGAGCTTCTTCGTTTTCCTGGTCTTCTTAAACTGTCACTTCTTAAACTTGCCGTCGCTCGGTGCCGCGACCGGAGTGCCGGCCGGCGCAGTTGAATTCGGAGTCGGCGCCCTGATCGGGCGGATCTTCTCCTTTGAGCAGACCTGGTGGTGGTTCTCCCAGTCCTTGTGCTGGCAGAACGCGCCGCAGTAACGGGCCAGACTGCATCCGGAGCAGGTCTCGTGCGCCTTCCGGCCGCAGTTCCAGCAAGACTGCAACAACAGTCACTAATTTATGATAATAGATTGATGGCAATGGTTCGACGGTCCGAGGAAAAGGGAAGCATTAGGTTCGTGACGAACGTGTTTCCGTTTTCTTCGGTTTCTTATGTTCGGTTCGAGCCCTTACGTTTTGTTGCGAAGGTGCCGGTTGGGACGAGGCGATGGGGGACAAGCTGTTGTCTCCTGGTTCCGCCTGGCTGGTAGCGTCTTCGTGCTTTCTTATGTTTTCTGTAAAATAACGCATACACAATACTAATTCTGGGCATAATTACTAATAAAGGAGTACTTGGATACACTTTTAATAAGGGAGTACTGGAATCAGGTGAACCCTCACCGACCAGTACATCCTGTGAATAGACTTACCGGTAAGAAGCTTCTCCATTTTCGCCTTTTCAGCAGCCACCAATTCGTTAGCCTTTGACTCAGCAGCAGCAACGGCTTTTTGTAACTCTATAACCGCCTGTCTTTTTACATCGTTTACTGCGTCTTCAGCTCTTCTTTTCACCTCGGCCACTCTATCTTCAGTTTGTCGCACCGCCTGAGCCATAATTTCATTGGCTGCTTTCTTCAAATCGACGCTGACATCTTGTTTTCTTAACCACTCCGCCGTTAACTCTTGGTTGTTTCTTTGTTGGAGGATTGTTAATGCCCTGTCGACAATTGTAGAGGTTATTTATTTGTTTATACGATGAGAATAAAGTTTACCTTTTTGTTTTCTCGACCATGGACAATATGCAGTTCAACATGACATGTATGTTCTTCCATTCTTCATCTCCGCGACTGGAATTATTGTTGTCCTCCAATCTTTGTTGGTGCGTCGCATGATGATGGCCATAATCAAACAAGTGGGAATTGGGCACAGAAGCGGACATATTGGGCAGAAATAGGTTGTGATGATGCGAAAACATGAAGGCGTTTTGAGGTGCGGGTCTCTTCATGGCCGGCATGTAATCCTGGGAGTCCGGTTGTTGCTGTCCATTGACACCATTCTCGTATATGCTAAACAACGGTAATAACAATTCATTTGATGCTGACCGTGGAATTTAAAATAAATGATGTTCTTCCGGAAAACAAGATGAGAACCGTTCGAGCAAAATCAATCATAAACGGCGTGCCACAAAGTCGTCAGCACGGCGAGCTTTACGGCGGCTTCGAACGCCGGTGACAATCAGGCAAGGTAATGAGCAATAAAGCGGCGACGAATCCCGAATGCGCCTTTCCAGATATTGGCTGCGACGTTTTGCATGACCATTAAAATCGGCCAAAGTTCAGCAGTTGCAGGGGTTGTCGCCGATGTGTATGCGTCGCCGTTTCCGGTTAATGTGTGCAACGCTTGCAGTTTCTTCGAGCAGTTTCGGCACCGGTGTCATGTGGCGCGCGATGGGAATTAGAGCGTTTACGGCGAATCGCGCCCCATAACCGATCGCGGGACCGTTCCCGATAGTCGTCTGCATCCGATCCGTTTTATTAAAATGACTAATGGTTTCTTTCTCTTTTACGGGAAGGGGGGGACGTTCGAGTTGGAGAGGGATCGTTCCGGCCGGATGTTCGTTTTTTGTTGCCACGCTGCTAAGAACACAAATTGCATTTTGGGACTCCTTTCATTTTGATTTTATCGTTTCTCTTGCAGGTCTTACGGTTAACTGGCGTCAAACACGTGTGTGTCAATGTGTATTTACATATTCTTTCGATTTAGGGGGGTTTAGTTTTTTGTAAATGGTTGAATTTATACCTTCATCCATTTTAGTTTATTAAATTATTAAAAGAATTTAACTATAATTAAGAGTTTTCTGAAATTTTGTGAGTTGTTTATAATTCAAGTAAATTTTTAGAAATTTTTGATAAAAAAATATCATTTTTCCAAAAAATTTTATTTATTTTTGCTTATTCATTTTACATAATAATTATATATAAAGGATAATATCAAATCAAAACTTATTTAATGTCATATTTAATCAAAATATAGTATACAAAAATTGAAATATTCTACTTTTCATTAAAAATTTAGTGAAAGTATCCTTTCCATCGGAGTAATTGCTAGAGGAGTTAATGGATCTGGGTCTACTGAGAAGCTACTGTTGTGCATAAACATAAGAAGGACGAATCAGAGGCTCTGGACCATCAAGAGGTACTACACAAAGAAAAAATCAATACTATTGGCTTTTAGAGACCACTCTTTGTTGACAGTTTGTGTGACAGCTTCTTGGCATAATCCAGAGGGTCAACCAATTGCTGAATTGTCAATAGAATAGTCGTGCCAGCTTCTTTAATTTCCGTGGTTACATAGTTGCCATCTGTATTTAGTGCTTCCAACGGCATCAAGGCATCAACCCTTAAAGTTTTGCGGAGTACTAAAATTCTACAAAAACTGAATATGAATTTTACACAATGTTCATAAAGTTATGAAAAAAATTAAAAAGTATTATTAAAAGTTCATGATTACAAAATATCACTTTTCTAAAAAATTCTATTTATTTTTGCTTATCTATTTTACATCATAACCATTAATAATTGAATATAAAGGATAATATCAAATTAAAACTTATTTAATGTCATATTTAATAAAAATATAAGATACAAAAATTGAAATATTTTACTTTTCATTAAAAATTTAGAGGAAGTATTCTTTGATAGTAATTGATAGTGGAGTTAATGATCTGGGCCTAATGATAAACTACTGTTTCTTCTTCTTACTGTACTAAAATTATATAAAACCTGAATATCAATTTTATTCAGTATTCATAAATGTTTCTCTTTCAAAATATGAAGAGCTATTATATTGTTATAAATGAAATGATAAAATAAATTTTTAATAAAACTCCACGTATAAATTTTGTGTTAAAATACACCTAATAATATTTTTTAAACGATCCGAGTTGATCGTTTAAGTTATCGATTAAGATGACAGAAACAGGGTGGCGTACGAATCCGTGAAAATTTCAAAAGTCGAATTCGGTGCAATAATTAAAAGGCAAGACGAAAAGCGTTGGCGTTCTGGTTCTGACGGGCCGATGTAGTTCAAAGCACGACCAACACACGCTCGCGCCGAGACAGAAGTGGTTTATTGAATAACACGGCAAGCCGGGGGTTCGTTTTTTTCCCCCGTCGTTCATAAGAGGTAATTATTGGCTTACGGGAACGGCACATTGGGGAATGTTAATTAATGAACATCCTTACCTGTCAGACGGTCGTCTCTTAATTCCGCTGACTGGCTGCGTGTCACTCGATAGAAATATTTCGGCGACTTCCGATGGGGAGTGGGTCGGATCCATTATGATGTGCTCGTGGGTGCGGACATACTGAAGGGCTGACTGTAAAGTTTCAACGTTTTAAATAAATAATTTAATACGTTTCTTTTTCCAGGTGCATAATTTAATTACAGGAGAGTAGAAATAATTAAGTAAAATATTACAGTATACAATAAAAACTAAACTAATAATAATTTCCTGACTCTTAAATACTTTTTTAATCTTAATAACCGCTCTTAAATAGTTATAGGATATGTGATTTTCTATAGATGATGTGTGACATGTGAGTGATTGGAGCCTTCTTCAATAAATTATCTAGAGCCTGAAACTTGGAAGAAAATTTAGACAAAAATGGACAGAAAACGAATTCTAATTTCAAAGTTTGGAATGGGTCCATGTTCATCTAAATTGGCTATTGCCTCAAAGGTTAAATGTTCCTTTTTCGGACAGAAAGAAGATAAGATTGGTGAGTCATGACCATCAAATCTTCCCATACAGTTGAAGAATGGAATAATATTTCTTAATAAACTATTGATAATTTAATAAAAGACATGCAGAGATAATTTTTTATAAGTTCGTAGATGATGAACTTTACTACTCTTTAACTTGATTATTCTTTATTTGGTAAACATTAAAACTCTTTAGGACTTCTTTACAGATGTGTAGATAGGGTAATAATAAGTATAGTACAAAAGCACCAAATGTTACACCGAGTGTAGCATCAACGTGGCCTCTACTGTCCAAAACTAATGCCGACTTGGCAAGATAAAGTGACACCCCAGATTTTAATTAACATAAATTAAAAAAATAGGGGGGCGAAAGTACGAAGGTACGAATAAATCTGTTTTGAAAGGAGAGCTTTTTTCAAGTAAATTAGTCAAAGCGGCCACATAAAACGTGGCCCCCGCCGGTGATCGATATGCAAAAATCACCGGATTGGCCCCGAAGAAAACAAATAAATCAAAGAAACCCAATAATGGATTCAGTACAGCGGAATACAAATCAAAAAATAATTGTAAAAGTTCCGGTGGTTCGGTCCCTTTTCCTCGTCGAGTTTTCCGCGCTTTTATTGTTCTCTTTTACTTCCGATGTAACATGTGGACTTTACAATATCCATAATTAGTGCCACTTGTAAATTTTAATGTGTATTATAATTAGAGTGGCGCGCACCCACTTACGTGAGCCACTTAAAACTAAACGGAATCTCGTATATCCTAAATGAAAACCCATAAAAACTACTTTTATGTTCGGGCACTAGCACAACTTTTTCATTGGTGATATTACGCAGATTATGCCGTTAAAATAAATTTTATTCACGGCGTCGCGTGAACGTATTTTTATTAATATGTCTACTGTCCAGGGCGTAATAAAACTTGTTTCTGCGCGAGGGGGGTTTCTGTTTTTTTTTTGTACTGGTTATTACCTGTTTATTAGCACGGGCCAATCCATGGATTTCTCTTTGGAGTAAAGGAAGATGGGTTCGGAGAAATGGTAGAACGAACGGCCTCAATGGGAAATTTGTGACGTCTTGTAGTGAACTATGGAAATCTTCTATGGTTAAATTTGAACTCTGTAAAGGAAAATTTAATTAATATAATTACAGTCAATATTTATGTACAGTTTGAGGGGTGAAGGAAACAACTACGAACTACTTTTTTTGTTTCCAAACATTACACCTAATTAAATTTTCTATAAATTTATTTTTGTATGTTTTTTGTATATTTTTAATGTTTATAATAAGTTATTATGGTTAGTCCCAGGAAAGAAATGATTTTATTTAAGATTACAGCTGATATATATGTTTAAAATTTTTATTATTTTTTAATTAAAATATAAATTGCTACTATAATTTATAGCAATTATGAATACACTGTATACAAACATGTCAGTGAATATTTCTTGTATTAAATATAATTCTGTTAGCTACAAATCAAAAAACTAAATATTTGGCTGGCAAAAAGTAGAACAACTTTTTACTAAATGTCACTAATCTCTACAAAATCCACAATAGTTTTTAGTTTTATTGTATACACCAAAATAAAATCAATTAATGTAGTGCCTCGTGGAATAAAATTAATTTCAGAATTAAAATCATGAATCGTATCGTTCAATCCGATGAGGGAAAAATCAATATCGCTTGATTGTAACGCGTGTTTTACAATTTTCAACATTTGGTAATGTAGAAGGAAAAGATAAAACTGGACGACCAAGAAAAACCAATAGATTTCAGGATAAACCAATTTTATCTTATTCCAAAAAAGATCCTTTCCTGAGTTCTAGCAAAATAAAAGGTCTACTTGAGACACAACTTGGAATTAATGTTTCTTCAAGAACTGTAAGAGGAGGTCAGCCTAAAAAGTCACTACTATCAGAGAAGAACTGACGTGCCAGAGTTGAGTTTTACCAGGTTCCTTTTACACTGGACTTTAAACGATAGGAAACGAATAATCTGGAGTGATGAAATCAAGTTTAATCTGGTTAGTAGTGATGGTATTTTATATATAAGGTGACCTATTCATGAAAAGTTTAACCCAAAGTTTACCATACTCACTCCGAAAGGTCGGTAATGGTATGGGTTATATTGGTTCATGTTTGAATTTAAGTTCCCGCTGTCTTTGACGTCATCTTTGTTCAATTCGGCAAATACTCGAGGGTGACCATTTGAATAAATATTGTATTAAAACCAATGAATATTGTTATTGTTAGATATATTTAAATATGTATTATTATATTAAGTATATGATCGATATTGTTATTTATTGTTTAGGGAATCGAGTTAATTAATGTAATATTATTTTTGATTGTCAGTATTCCAAATTATCTTTGTGCAAGACTGTAATAGGTTTGTAAAAAAGGTTTGGATTAGTGGTATGATTTTCCGTTCAAGCGTTCAAACCGTAAGGACGTGCGATTGCGAAATCCAAATCTAGGTAGGAATTTTTACATATTTCTTGTTAATAATCCTCATTTTGTAATAATATCTGTTTGTTAAAATGTAGAGTATATTTTCTTAGTTTAAATCTTTCGAATGTTTGTTGGTGTAATGTGTAAAACGTGTACGTGGTCCCGGCTTTATTTATTTCAATTCACTGTAAATTCTGTTTCCAGCATTTTCGAAATTTGCAATCATTTTATTGTTATTCTTGTTTATTTAGAAACAATATGATCTCGTAAAATAGTTTTTCTCATGTATAGATTTCTGAAGACCTAAGTGAGAACAGTGTTTTCAGACATTTAATATCTTGCTAATTTGTTAAGATATCGTTGCATAATTTGGTTTCATTATTTTAAAGTTATTGCGTGAGATATGCTGTTCAGAAATATATTGTTTCTTATGTTAACGTACATTGAGCGTACGTTTTTTTTTTATCGAAGTATGTATACGGTGTGTATACTTTTTTGACATTGTTCAGAGACATTGTGGCGATAACTCCGAGGGGATTGTTATTATATTTATGCTTATTATATGTGTGTGGTGGTCGATAAGTGATGAAATGACCTTTCTTTTGACAATCTTCCAAAATGGGGACCAGGACGAAATTGGCTTCAGTATTCGATAGAGTGTCTACATGACGATGAAGAATAATTAAATTCATTTAATTTGGTTAGTTATACAAATAATTATTACAAGACAAATTACATTGGTTACTACATTTGTAATTATATATTAACAAACACAAAAAGGGTAGGAATAGGATCATTCTAGTCGATCACGTGACCATTTCTTCGAAACTTTTGTAATTTCAAATGATACCCCGGTTGGTACCATTACAGGGTTTACATTTCGAGATTTGGAATAGGTCCTCTCCTTTGAATAGAGGGTCTGATGGATCGTTTTATGTAAAAAGAAATATTGAAGAACAACATTTTCAAGAATATAATGACCCGAAGCACACTTTAAAATATTTGAATATTTGTAAAACTGTCTGCCCAAAACAAATAATTATCAGTAAAATTAAACTCTTTATTTTTATATAAAAACCAGGACAAAAATTTTTTGAATTTTAAAAAAGTTGCTCTACTTTCTGCCAATA
This sequence comes from Aethina tumida, assembly GCF_024364675.1. NCBI lineage: Eukaryota > Metazoa > Arthropoda > Insecta > Coleoptera > Nitidulidae > Aethina > Aethina tumida. The sequence goes on along the minus strand of NC_065435.1, from coordinate 39,744,241 downwards.
CTCTACTTGCAAATAAAATGACTATGCCATGTCCTGGATCTAAACCTAATAGTTTTTTTCGAAAATTTTGACAAATTGATGGTCTAGCTAAAACGTATATAAATCCACCAATTTGTGGTGTTGGTAAATTCATTCTTGGCTTACACGTTAACCAAGGATCATTTTATTACAATACCTTAGTTTCGTCATTTTGCATTGTAACCTTTAGCATTAATGGATCCAAAATATATTTTTATTATTTACAGTTTCTTTAATAGAGCTTAAGATATTCAATTGGACGCCAAGAACTCCTTAAAATTATTTTTATAATATCAGGGTCTAATTACACTGATCTCCACCCTCCGTTTCAAATGTTAAATAATTTTTGATTTGAAGGATTTAATTGCAACCACAAGGATTATTCTAGCTCTGACGTTTTGCATTCTGACATATAAACCAGTCTCTGCATATTGCTAAAAGCTTCTTAGTGTTAATGGATGCAATTTAATTCAGTATTGCCTTTAAAATTTAATTAAAATAATAATTATTTTAAACAATTCAACTGTCAGATACAAAACTGCACGTTTATGTACTGTTTAAACGAACGAAAAAGTAACTTTAATTTATTTCACAATGTTCATGAACTGGATTGTTCGGTGAAGAAAAAAGCATTGTGCATAATTTTAAACAATTTTCGTCGGAAACTACGTACGTATTGTTCGCGGGATTAAATTTTTCAAACTGCACAACACATCGACAGCTCTATCAAAAACCGATACTCACAACTAAACTCAATACCAGGCTCCTGACCCTCTCGCCGACGTCCTGTCCGATGTCGCAGCCGAACTGCACCAACGTGCTCAGGAACCGCTTCACCTTCACCAACTGTCTGGTGTTGATGTAGGCGCCGTGTATGGCGTACTGTTGGTCGGTGAGGCCCCGTGCCGGGTCCAAATTGACCGACAGGGCCGTGGACGCAGGCAACGGCGGCGTCAAACTGTCCGCGCTGCCGTTGTTGATTGGTGACGGGGAACCGTTCACCGGATTTCGCGTGGGCGACGACTGCGATGGTGACAGTGGCGTAGTGGCTTGGCGGGCGCCCTCGGGCGAGTCGGGCGTCTTGCAGCGATCCTTCGCCAAAGCTGAAACAAATTTTTTAAATATTTAGTAGATGTCATTATTATAATAACTTTTTAAAATGTTGAAATATTAATAAAAATTATTAATAGTTAAATTTTTAACATATATTCATCATTTTACTAATGATTATTTGTTTTGACCTGGCAAAAAGTAAAACAATTTATGCTATTTAAAGATTTATTACTTCAAGTAATTTGTAATTAGTATTTTATTTAATAATATATTGTAAAATTCCCATCCCCCAAATATATACATACATATAACATAGAATTTTATTGGCGCATCCACCATATTTTTAGAAATATTGTTTTTAGGTTAATGTTAGTTTTCATATATTTTATTACATATAATTTCTCCAGGGTGAATCCACGTTGATATGATCCTGGGGTTCAGTACGACTCTACAAGCCAGTGGTGGTGGGATGCTAACGAATCCTAACACAATTCCACAATGCTTCATATATTCTTGATTGGTTTTGTTTGTCCCGAGCACAATTGACAGAAGGGTGCTTCCTGTTTTTGTTCACTCATTCATACTTGAAATTATTATCATTTTAGTTTCTATTCATAAATGTTTGTTGGATTCTTAGAATTATAAATTAAATCTAAAACTTGTTATAGCAGAGCATTAAGTAACTATTATATTAAAAAATATGGAAACCTAATAATTATAGTTAGTTTTTATATATATTTAGATTGTTACAAAAATTTAAATTTAATATTTTGTATTAATTTTGATTAGTTTTAACAAAATATTTTAGGGCATATAGTAAAATTAATATTATATGTATTACTAGATAATATTTTCAAAAATATTAATTTTGTTAATATTAAGAATTGCTATTATAATTTTTTTTTAATTTCTGTTCATAATAGTTTATTCTGCATTTATATTTTTAGCGCATCCACCAAATATATAAATAAATGTCATATTTTTATTTGAGTTTCCACCAAATTCTTAGAATTATAAATTACATCTAAACAATCTATAATAGATTTGTATCATCAAAATAGATTTTATTTATGTCTTTTAAATTTAGTTTTCTTGAAAATAAGAGACTTAGATGTAAAAATCTCTCTCAAGTATTATAAAAAGTGGCGCCCAACGTGAACTTATATACCACGGTCACGTTGGGCGCCACAATTGAACACTTTTTGTTTCAATTTTTATTATAATAGTTATAATAAATTACTTTATTAATTAAAGGTAAATTTAAATAGAAAATATATACAATTATTTATTATTATTATTATTATTTATTCTACACTTTATATATTTTGTTTAAAAGTAATAAAAGATTAAGTTGGTTATATATAAAAAAGGAAAAATATAAAATTTTTTAACATGTTTTTATTTAAAGTTTCCGTAATAATTTTGATTTTATAATTTCCCTCCAATCACCAAATCTTGAAAATTGTTGTAAAACACTCGTTACAATCAAGCGATATTGATTTTTCTAACAATTTATATGTTTTTTTCTGCCAATACTGTATATACTTATATGTATATATTTATATTTTAATTCTAAAAACTAATACTCTAAAATGTGACATTATGAAATGAATTTTATTGATTAAATGAGTAACGTTTTATTTAACATCTTTTTGCTTTATAATTTCAGTACATCTCTCGGATATATATTCTAAATATATAGGTATATGGCATACCTATATTTTTTGAGGTCCTCGAATTACTGTGAAGAGTTCATTTGCACTAGTATAATTATTATGAGTTAATTTGGTAATAACATGATTTCACATATTTTTTGTAGGGTATACCAATATGGAGATGGTTAGATTTTTTAACCAATTTATAAGAAGAATTTCTTTATATATTTTACATAAAATGTTTAATATAAAACTAATTTTTAAAATTTCAGGTATTTTTGGTACCCTTGGAGTAGAATGTGTAAGACTATAATCTATACATTTTTGAAGAAATAAAAGAATATATCGATTTTGGAAATCAATAAACTTTCTTTAACAAATGTTTATGGTGACAGAAACCTGAAGGCAGTAAAATTTCAACAAAATAATGCTCCATGTCCACCATTAATGATGTAAGGAGAATTAAATTAAATTAATAGAATGACTTGTACAATCTGCAGATCTTAATTTAGTTGACCATGTTTTGAAGGTACACCTAAAACTTGCTATGGCAAAAGAAAAAGACACATTTGTCTATTTGTCAGTGTTCTAGCATTAGTAAGAATTGTAAAGAAATAAATACAAAACATTTTTAGTCTTATTTCAACTCAAATATAGTTTTTTTTTTATTAATAAAATTGTATTTACATTTTTTTTCCTATATTCCTTTCTTTTCTATATTTTTTAAGTAACCCAATTGATTTCTGAAACCAAATAACATCTTGAATTCATTGTAAAAGTGACTTAATTCAGTCACTAAAAATTTGATTCACCTATTTAGTTATTCTAATAATTATTTTGGATTTTTCATTTTGTACGTAGAAAAATGTGGTTTAAAGTTTCTTAACGTAAGCAGTTTAATTTAAATTAACTTATTTATTTATTTAAAATAATAAATCTCAATCAATTTTGAAGAACAAATTAAACATTTACAATTCAATCAATGTTAACCATATAAATGTTAATTACAACACGTCAACGAAAAACAATAATTTATCAGAGCGGGTGCGGCCCAAGCAATTATGTTAATAGTTCGAATTTCGATGAGAGACATCCGCAACAAATGGAAAGTCGAAAAGTGCGGCCCCGCACCGCACCGACAGTTTTAAAGAAGCCGGCAGTGATTGAAGTAACAATCCGAAGTTTATGAAGTCTGTTCGATAACAAAAGGAATATATATTCGGAAAGTTGGCCAATCAAATCGGGAATGTGTATATATCTCCCAAAGCCGGGGTGGCACATACTACATCCTTCTGTGCCAACTTGGAAGGCAAGCAAAAGGCACTGAACGGGACCATCTGTCTTTTATATTCCAGCCGGGACGTTCCTTTTGCCGTTTTGTTTCCATAATTAAAACTAAAACTCGACTACAGATGGTATTTGCGACGGTCTCTTCGGCTTGCGGAAACGATTTTTCCCTTGCAACGGCTTAATTACGGATTGATTTAATGTTGCTCCTTCGAGGCTCGTCGCCGGAAATCATTATCAATCAATTTGCGTCCGCAGGAACCCCGGCTTGGGCGATGGAGCGGTAGGCGGCGAAGAGTAGGTCATCAAAGGGCCCCCGCTTTTTTTCTCTGTGTCACCGGTGTGTTACGTATCGGGCGTCGCGCCGGAAAATGTATGTGTGCAAGTGCATTTGACGTGTGAGGTCGGCGCCGAACAAAGCCGTAGGCGTTTTCGGCCACCTTTGGTCCGTGTCTCTTTGGTTACGCCGCCGCCCTGCCTCCTTCCACCGATCAGCAGCCGCCGCCGCCGCCGCCTCCCCCTTTCGGTCCAACCGCCCCTTCGTCCCGGAATCGTTCGTGTACCTCGTCAGTGATTCTCTGCGATTGACACGTCCATACTCCACAATCAACTCCAATATCAGCAATAATTGAATGGAAATGGCTTTCATTTACTATATTTCGATCGGAACCGAACAAAAACAAATATTACACGTCGATTTTAATTAATGTTCTGGACGTGTGTGCACCTTAGAACACGTCGGTTTGCACGAAAGCGTAATTCGTCGACCGTTCGTTGTTTTGTAATGAGGCATTGAAAAAGATTTAAACCTTTCGACGTTTCGATGTGTGGAGTCACGGAGACGGGTGGTAGGCCGGGCTCACGATTTCCGGAAACAGTAACACGTGAAATTGGAAGTTCTTTTGTGGGACCACGCCGGAAGTGAAGTAAGTAAGGAGCGGGCGTCTCATTTGTCTTTTATATCTGGCGCAGCGCTCCTTGGGCCCTTTTGTTTCCATAATTAAAACAAAAGTTGTCAACAGATGGCGGCGTTCCGCGATTGTTTTTTGTGATAGATTGCTTTGTCTGAATTGTGTGCATAGTTTTGATTGTTTTTCGCTGCGTCTGAAAGGTAAATTTATTAGCGTCACCCGGTTCTGATCTGTATCGGGGAAGCAGGCCGACCAGCATCGCACGGTGTGATCATTTTTCTTATGCACGGGGGGGGGGGACTTTGACAAGGGGTTGAATTTTAATTAAACCACCTCCAAATACGATGTGTTGCCATAAAAATATAATGCCGACGACCGCAACAAATTCACGGGAACTGTCAAGCGCCTAAGGCGTCTTAAGACGCCCCACAATGTTCCCCACTTACGTTTCTTAAGTACAAGTTGAGCAAACCTTCAGATAAATTATTGGATACGACCATAAAATTCCTCCAGCAGCTATCTAGTAACCACTTCGTGTCGTTATTAAGTCCGGAACGGAAACCAGCGTGCGACATTCCTGGCCGTATTGGCTCCTGCTGCTGCACTCGAAAGGGCATAATTCAACTTTGCGGAATTATTAATTGAGTTTTGCCATATTTCGACATCCGCCCTTTAATTAGGTCACCAACCGACACGTCAGTTCAACCCATAAACTCTGTATACGGTGCCGGTTTACCGGTGAGGGCTTCCGGGTGTAAATCCGTCGGTTGATTTTTTTCAGTGTCGGGCGCGTTGTGTGGGGACATTAAAATTCCCTGCGGCGCGGCCTGGCAGTGTGTCAGTCAGTAATACTCCTTTAAAGGCTGCTGATACTGATATCAGCATAGTGCAGTGTGGACCTTGTCTCTCTCACTCCCTTTATAGGTTACTGGTTGGTGTCATTAAACAACACCCTTTTCCCGTCATTGCTGCGCTTGTCTTCGTAAGGTATTTAGGGGATGATCCCAATATCCCCGATAACACACACCTATTTTAATTAATTGTTCAAAACGATTAGGTTATTTTCATGTTTTGTTTTCTATACTCTAACATTTTTATGCAGCATATGACTAATTTTATAATCAATTTAAATTAGTTATTAAGTTCACATTTCCTTTACTTCATTTACTATAAATATGTTTATTACATACAGATGTTATAGGATTTTATATTTCTTACGATTTTTTGATTTTTCGTTTCTACACAAAATTATTAGTGATTAAGTTTTCTATAAGCCTGTAAACATTTTTCTCCAGTTTTAACCGTTGGGGTATTCTTTGCCAAAACATTTTTTTATCTAAGTGTTCTGAAGCATATTTTAATTGTTTCTCGTTTACCAGATAGAAAACTGAGAAAATAGACATGCTATTTTGAGAAAAAGTGAATAAATGAATGAATGAATGAAAAGTGAAAAAATAATGAATTACAAAAAATTAAAGTTCATTAAATTTTGTGTATACACGTTTTTTATCTAATTTTAATAGTCTACGAGATATTATATTTCAAAATAAATATTTTTCCATAATTTTTTGATATATTATAGGTATATGTTATTGTTTTTTATTTGTTTATAACTGATCACAGTGGAAAATTGTATGCTATAAGTGTGTCTATATACGATTTTCCTATAATTTTAACAATTTACGAGATTTTCTTTAAAAAAATAGACATTTTATATAATTTCCTGAATATATTGAATGTATATTTTATTGTTTTTTTGTTTATACCTGAATAACGTTTGGTAGCAATAGAAAATATTTTTATACAAAATTATAATCTATTAAATTTTCTATCAGTTTGTCTATATACGTTTTTTGCCTAATTTTAACAGTTTACGAGACATTTTTTCAGGAAATAGACATAGTTTATATATACCTATATATATATATATATATATATATATATATATATATATATATGTATATATATACTATTATATATACTGTTTTTGTTATATCTGAACAACAATTTGTAACAATAGAAAATGCTATTATATATAATTATAGTCCATTAATTTTTTTAGTTTGTTTATATACTTTTTTGTCTAGTTTCAATAGTTTACTAGATAATTTTTTACAAATTAAACATTTTTATAATGTTTTGAATATATTTTTTGTGTATTTTATTGCATTTTTCTTTATATCTCAATAACGGTTGGTGGCAACAGAGAATGGAATTTAATGGACTTAAATTTTGTATAAGTTTGTTTATATACGATTTTTGTCCAATTTTAACAGTTTACGGGATATTCTTTCAAGAAATAGACATTTTTTATAATTTCCTGAATATATTAAGTGTATATTTTATTATTTTTTGTTTATATCTAAATAACGGTAGCAATAGAAAATATTATTATATAAAATTATAGTACATTATATTTTCTATAAGTTTGTTTATATACGTTTTTTGTCTAATTTTAACAGTTTACGAGATATTCTATCAGGAAATAGACATATTTTATAATTTCCTGAATATATTTTATGTATACTTTATTGGTTTTTTGTTATATCTAAATAACGATTTGTAGAAATAGAAAATGCTATTATATATAATTATAGTCCATTAAATTTTTTATAAGTTTGTACGTTATTTGTCTAATTTTAACAGTTAATGAGATTTTCTTTCATGAAATAGATATTTTTATAATATCCTGATATTTTTTCTTATATTTTTTATTGTATTTTTGTTTATATCTAAAAAACGGTTGGTAACAATAGAAAATGTTACTATATAAAGTTATAATCCATTAAAATTGCTATAAGTTTGTCAATACACTTTTTTATCTAATTTTATTAGTTTACAAGATAATTTAACTGCAGTCCTCGCAATTTGTTTAAAACCTCTTGGTATTAATAAATGCAATTCTATTTAGCGTTGCATTTAAATCGAATTATTTAAAATAATAAATTTCAATAAATTAATTGAGAAAAACAAATTATTTTGAACAATTAAAATTTAATCCGTTTTAATTGTCCAATTTGTTCAAGATTTACATATGGTTTTTTTATCATTATTTTAATACTGAATATGTATAACTAAAAAATTGTCGAGTTTAGTTACGTGCGACGAAAGCGAGAGTCCCTCATTATAATTTTTCACACACCGACCGACAATAAATAGTAGGACGAAGTTTACGGCGCGACCCGCCCACAGGACGCTCCCCTCGTTCCTTGAAAGTCGCAAACCCGTATTAATTACGGACCCGTTTATTCTGGGGTTTATAAAACGTCGCGGCGGGTCCGCGGCAATGTCCCCGTTCCCGTTTGCCGGGAATGCGGACTCCTGGTTTATCCGGTCCCGTGTTTGCCGCACCCGGAGGCTACGTGTCTTATCGCGACCGGTCGGACACCGGACATGCCGCCACTTCGCCGGCTTCGCTGTTTAACACGTGCTTTAACATAGTACACGTTGCACCGGGGTTGAATTACGATGGCCCCGGTTGTGTTTGTCAAACTTTGGACGGGGTGTTTCGGCCTAGCTGCCGCCACCTTGAATTATGTTGTTTTGTTTGCGGGTGTGATTGGCCGTGTGGTGCCGTTCTTCGCCTCTTTCACACACACACGAATTACAGCCGATTAAATTTCTCAAAATATACGTTTTACTATAATTTCTTGAATATTTTAATAACAGCTAAAAATTTTGTTTTGTGTTGTTTACTTTGATATTCTATTGTGCCTATTTTTCGAAACTCATCTAAATGTAATTTATTACCATTTATAGTCTACGAATACTTGTTTAAGGAAACTAAATTCGACTATAAGGAATCCAATTAGATTTTACCACCAGGAACTCCTTTAAATACTTGTAAAAGTGACTATTTTAACCCACCCTCTAAGTGTACTAAACTATCTCCAAACTTCATTTAAAACGTTTAGTTTTTGGTCGATAGATTTAATTGCAACTCCAATGATTATTCTAGTTTGTCATTTTGCATTGTCACACAGAAAATAGTTTCACCATCTTGTTGAAAAGTTCATGATATTTATAGAGGTAATTTAATTTTCTATTACATTTAATTGTTCAAGTTATACCTAATTTATAGATAGGTATGATAGTGTCAACTTACCCTGTCTCATCTCAACTAATTTTTTAATGTAAATCTCATTCTCCATTCAATGCTATTTCTTGGCTAAAATCCTGTGAGTAATTTTTCTAGAAAATTGTTAGATATCCCTACAAAGGAGTTAGGTAAGACAGGTCAATATTTATTAAATGGAAGACAGTTAAAGTATTTCCTTTACTTCTGAATTGGAAGGAACTTTTTACTACTTCATTTTAGAAGTTGGGAAAAGCATTTGTAAATCTGGATCAGAAACAGAATTGGCAAAACGACAAACACTGAAATCATTGATAAAAAACAATTAAGGAACAATGGTAAGTCATTAATGAATAGAAGGAGAAGGAGGGGCCTAAGATTGGTTCCTTGTGACACCCCAGAGATGCCAAGTAGAATTATATAAAATAAAAACTGTTAACTGTCCTGTTGAACTGACCATAAGTCCCCAAAATTTATTTAAAGCATATGATGCACACGTATTCAGTCACAACTCCGGATTATTCTCCTTTATTCCCGTCTTGTCATATCGCTTTGCGAAACAGAACCCAGTCGCCGGGCCTTGTTTAAAGCTACCCGGTGTAAAACCGTTGATCCCGGCGTCATTCCCGCAATTAAAACGCGCGATAACTGTCCATAAAAGTGTGTGTGAGGGAGGGCGGCGGTGGAGTAGTTGGGACACGAAAGAAAGGACGAAGGGGGAAGAGACGGGCCCGTATCGGGCCTGGCAGCCAGTAAAAAGATATCACCGCATAGGAATTGTAGGCAGTAGGTGCCTACTGTGGGGGTGTGTGTCTGTAGAGCGGGCAGATAAGGGCAGAAGAGCGATGCCGGGAGAACGGCAGACGTCAGACAGTCCCCCGACTAAGGCCGCATTGGATTTATCTCTGAACCCAAACACAGGACGAGCTGCGGTAATTTGCCGTGTGCCGGTGTAATTGTGACACGTTTTTCGACTTGGAACGCGGGGGTGGTTGGCGTTCAGCCACGATTGTAGTATTTAGCGAACAATTTTGATCGGGATAATTATTAACAATTTATTTATTGTATTCATTGTTTGGCTTTCATTTTTTAGAAAAAATGTTTTTGATTTTCTGTTAGTGTATAAATTATTATTTATTTTTATTAACAGTTAAATGCCAATACAAACATTTATATGTGAAATTTTAATAAAAATGTAATCATTTATGTTTATAACCAATGTTCCGGTCATATTGGACATAATTTTAATTAATTAATTATTTTGTAACGTTGTTTGTAGTAAAATAAACATACATAAATATACAATTAAAAATGTAATATAAGTATAATGCAAACATGAAATATTATTTATCAGGAATAACATAAATAAAATATGAATGTCATAAAAATACGTAAAAATAGTATTAATATATTGAATGCATTTCATTTAATTACAATTATAAAATATAAAGTAGAGAGCATAAATATACAATAAATTATTTTAAAAAAAATGTAACTAAAATCTTGGAACAGATTGATTTGACTTCCTCCTCAGAATTGAACAGTTTTTTACGTAAAAAATTGGATAATGACAAGAATAATTACATGAATAAATATCTGAATTTTGTGGTGGATAAGGTAGTAGTTCCTGTTTAACATTTTGAATCTCCTTTTAAGTCTCTATGGTTAGAAAAGACATGTTAAACTTTTAATAAATGTATAAAGTTTAATACAAAAAATATTAAAATACATTTACAAAACATTTGTTAAATAAATGATGAACAAAGAACCTAAATGTCTTTTTGGGGTAGCTAATGTATATTTTTTTTTTTAACATATTATTTTATCCTTTAATTTAATCTGTTATACATATTTTTTTAAAGAAGTCTTATAATATATATTTTTTATGAATTTATTGTTTTATTTAAAATTTGTTAAGTAATTAAAATTTTGTATCTTTTATTAATCAGCATTTTGTTGGGGGAATTATTAGTGTGTCATGTCGAGGGTGTAGTTCACACAACACAAACCAATAAATCATAAAATATCAAATGTGACAAGTGTTTATTTAGTGAACCAGTCATGAAATCGTCGAGTGAACACATAAACAAGGGCTCGTTGCGAAGAAGCCGCAATTCCGCGAATAACAACCCCAAAAGGGAACATTCTTCGAAAGAACGGGGTTGCCCCGTCTGTGTGTCGTCTTATTGCAGCGGGTGCATGTGTCAGTGTGCAGCATCGGAAAGGAAATGACGAAGCTGGCGCGGATCGCAGCAGGCGTCACGCGGAAAGTAGGAAGGAGAGCGGGCTGCAAGGAAGGATCGGTGGCGGCAGCCTGTGCCCAACGGCGGCGGCATGACAGTCACAGAGACGGCCGAGACGAACGATATTCAATTGTTCGTCGACAGGAGCAGATGACGCCCGACGAGGATTTGCAACTTCTGTCGCTGCCGTCACCTCGACAGAGGGGGATCCACCGCATTTTTCCTTAATTTTTCTTTTTTTTTTTCCTGTTTTATTTTGTTCCTTCTCTATACTGTTTTCACGGTGTTGCGTACCGGGTGGGAGTGCTATTTTAATGCGACGAGCGAAGTGAAATAAATTTATTTACAACCAACTATTTATTGGGCTCTATATAAAAACTCGCTTCGTGTTTAAAGAAGAACATAATAATGGTATTATGTCATTGATTGAGTTAAAAAAATATTAAATTAATGAGAATCACATTAAATTAAGTGGCAGTTCATGTCGATTATTTTTTCCATGTTTTAATCAACCCTCAAAGAAAAAAACAGGGCTTCATACATAAGAAATAATAATTAAAATTAGAACAATAATAATAGTAGTAAGTTATCCTGTCCAAAAAATACTAAAAATATTTAACACAAACAACAATTAAAATATATTGAAATATTGATTTCTTCTTTAAAAATAATCCGTTCAATGTTAGTTTTGAAAGTATTCAGCTTTATCTAAAAACTACAACTGTTAATTTTTCAATATTTTGATCAATTCTCAAAAAAACTGCTTCATATCTATTGAATTAGATGTCTAAAAAGATACTACAAATATTTAACTTATTTTTTGAGTTACAGTTTTTAGCTTTATCTACAAACTGTATAAACTGTCAATTAATTTTTCAATATTTTAATTAACACTCAAAAAAAAGAGTGGGCTTTCATATGTAAGAAACGAGAAGGATAATTATAACAGTAATATTCAGCTTTATCAATAAATTATTGTTAATTTGATTGATCAGAAATCAATACTATGTTAAAATATTTAATAAAATTATAGTAATTATTAAGGTTCATCTTTGAAAAGAAGAGAATAAATTAAAGTGACAATAATGTAAGTATTAATTCAGGCCTAATTAAGAATTTAGATATTCGCTTAGTACGTGCCTGTGCAATGGGTTACACGTGCACCGCTTCGCGAACGTTATCGTTCGGTCCCAACGTGTTCATTATTGCGTTTTTAATGACATCAACTATGGCATTTCAGCTATTCTTACGGTCCCCGGGGGCCAGTTCTTTTCCTCCTAATCAGCACTTTTCCAAGATGTCACCCGGCCATAATAACAGTACGTATGCGAGCCGAGCTTCGCCATAACACCTCGCCATTTATTGGTCTCGGCCCGATCAGACGGATAATATCCATATACCCATCCATATGCAGGGGGACCGGATTTAATGAATGGTCGCCGCGACGATTTTTCGGCTGTCGCAGCATCCCACTTAGCTCTATACTTTTAGGTTTTAGTGCCAAAGAAAAAAAACTAGTCGCTTTTACGACTGCTCACGTGCATGCAAAATTGTTTCAAACATAGATGTGGTTACACCGCGTTGATGATTTTGGTGAGCTATATTTGCTTCTAATCATTTTTCAGGGCGAAGAGGTAAATAAACTTTTATTAAATTGATGTGTATTTTATTTTATTGTAAATTTTATATTATAGAAAAATTATGTGAATGTATTAATTGGTGATCTAATTGTAAAAAGTTGTTTCAATAATTTTTTTGTTACACGTTGGGCGCCAATTTTTCAGATACTTCTAATATTGAGTACTAGTATAAATTTATTTACAAAAAAAACATATTCTGTTTATATTAAATGGAATTCAAATAATTCGTTCAGATTCTAAAACTGGATTCAAGACGTAAAAATCTTTCTCAAGTATTCTTAAAAGTGGCGCCCAACGTAGATGTGGTATATACGTTAACGTTGGGCGCCAGTTTATTTTCAATGCAACAAACGTAAATTTTATATTATGGAACAAACATAAAGGTAAAAAATGACATGAATATACAATTTGTTTCGATTTATTAATTGGTGATTTGATTGGAAAAACTTGTTTCAATTATTATTTTGTTTCATGTTGGGCGCCAATTTTTCTAATACTTTTAATACTGAGTACTAGTTAGTGTCAGTTTTTTTAAAAACAACTTTTGTTTATATTAAATAGAATTCAAACATTCGTTCAGATTCTGAAACTGGATTAAAGACTTGAAGACGTAAAAATCTTTTTCAAGTATTATAAAAAGTGGCGCCCAACGTAGACGTAGATTTTCATTGGAACACGCTGCACATTTTAAATTTTTACATTACATAAATGTAATTGTAATTAAAATTGGTATATCAGGTCCTACATCTTAGCCCAATAGATTTAAGGTTCACGGTATTTTCTTCCTCTTAAATGCAATTCAATAAATTCAATATTACTTCAAATTTTTTCTTCAAAATTTTATATATTCTTTAAATCTTCATACAAAAAAATGTATACATAAGTGATAAATTATTATTAAACACAGTTTTGTATATAGATGTAAAAGGAAAAAACAAGGGAAACGAAAAAACCGATCGTGTTTTTACAAGCAAAAACGTTTAGCAGTAGATTGTTGTTGAAATAAAATCACCCCCAGCAATGAAATGCACATTCTGTTGCACAAGCTTCACCCGAATACGGAAATTTTGTTTTTTTGGATATTTCAGCTCAAATTTTATTAAATATTCCGTTTAAATGATATTTTATATTACGTTATCGTTTAAAAAATCATAAAAATCGTAGTATTCATTGACCACTAGTAAACATTGTTTAAGTTGAAATTCTGTAGATGGATTTTAAATCCATTTTCGGATTAATTATTGCGCATTAATGTTAAATCGAAGGAAAAATAGCGGCGACAACGGCCATAAAATGCAAGTTCCCTGGTTTCCCGTATGAAAAACGTCGCCGATCGAGCCAACCGTTCCACATAAACACGGCCGCGGTCGTATTTATGTGCGTGTGTGAAATACGGTGCAGGTGGACTGCACAAGTGCACCACCACTGGCGGCGATGTTTAATAATTCACGTAGCGAAACGGCGTGCGGCGGCGGCTACGGCGGCGGCGGTAGCGGCGTCAGCGGCTATTGTCTAAAATTTCCCGGCCGAACGGCCGTCCCTCTTGCCGATACGCCGGCGGCGGGCCGCCAGAAAAGTGGTGCACGTGCTGCTCCTGACGTTTCCTATCAACCGGCAACTGTTCTAATTCCCCGGTTTTATTTTGACTACACTAACGAACCGATCGCGATCGTTTCGGAGCCGGCGCTTCACTTTTCCAGATCAATTATCCAACGTACGCCTCCGGCCGCATTTAAATAAGGTTCCGGAATTTTTGAAACGGTTGCCGTTCCGTTCCGTTCTTACTAATTACTTCGGTTCGTTTTTTCATATATGGTATATAATCGACTGTTCGGTTCACTTTTGTTTTTATTCGTTTTTTGTTGTTAATTTTGTTGTTAATTTAGTTTTGTTTTGTTTCGATAATTTTGTTTTTAATTTTTGAATAATGCTGATCGTCCTCGAACTTTGTTTTTTGTATTTTTCTTGTTGGTTTCAGCTTCAGTTCATTCATTAATAAAAATGTAAAAAAACTATATATTTAAGTGATAAATTTCTTTCCAAATTGATAATTTTAATTGAAAATTCAACTAATTCTTCAATTTTTAGTAAGAAAAATAATGAATATTTCATGTTTTCAGAAATTACATAAAAAAATAATGCTAATTCTGCTAATTTCATAAATTTAGAAAATTTTATTATAAATTTAATCAAAATATTTCACTTGTTACTAAAAATTTAAGAAAAAATTGACAAAAAATGAGACTTTTAATAATACAAATTATCAAAAATTTTTCAGTTGTTAACAAAAATAATTAAAACATGAAAATTTCAGAAATTAACTGTTTACATTTACTTCCACTTTGAAAATAAATGTGTAAAATTATTTAATAGTATTGGTTCTGCTTTTTTATTTTTTTGTAAATTTTTGTTTAAGATTGAAAATTTTTATTCTATGAATATTTTATTTTATTGTAAATTTTATATTGTGGCACAAACATGAAGGTAAAAAATGATGTACAAATGTACAATTTGTTTCGACTTTTCAGTTGGTGATTTAAATGGAAGAAGTTGTTTCAATTATTTTATTTCACGTTGGGCGCCAATTTTTCTAATATTTCTAATATCGAGTACTAGTTAGTCTTAATTAAAAAAAAAAAACAAATTTTAATTATATTAAATATAATTCAAACAATTTCTTCAGATTCTGAAACTGGATTAAAAACTTTAAGACGTAAAAATCTCTCTCAAATTTTAAAAAAATTGGCGCCCAACCTGGACGCTCACGTTGGGCGCCAATTTATTATTTTCAATAGAACACGCCGTATATTATTCAATTTTAAACTTTACTTTCATAAATTGTTTTTGAGTTATTATTATTTTTTTTTTTTCAAAATTTTAACAAATTGATGATCTGAAATTGGATTAAAGACTTCAAAACGTAAAAATATCTCTCAAATTTTAAAAAAAGTGGCGCCTAACCTGAACGCTCACGTTGGCCGCCAATTTATTATTTTCAATGGAACACGCTGTATATTATTCTATTTTAAACTTTACCTACATAAATTGTTTTTGAGATATTATTTTTTTTTCTCAAAATTTTGTCAGATTGATGATCTATGCAAATTTTCGAAAGTTAAATTTTTACTGAAATTGACAATTGTATTATTCTACCGAAATTTTTCAATTTTGACTAAAAGAATATGAGAATTTGAGAAAATTTCAGTGGAAGTGGACAATTTTAACAAAAAAATACAAATTAAGTTATTTCTAAAAAATAATGAGAACCTCATCTTGATTTCGAAATTCGATTAAGAATCCGCAATTTTTACAAAAAATGAAAATATACATAGTACAATTTCTTAAATAATTTTTCATTAAAGCTAATAAATTCAGTAAATAAAATAATAAATGTGTGAGAATGTCAGAAATTAGACTATTTGAGAATAAATTTGCAGTAAAATCATTAAATACAATAAAAAAAAAATGAGCAAATTTTTGATGGCCCTAAGTCGCCAGCAAAACTGTTCCGCTGTCTAAAGAAATTAATTGGCCACGGTCGATTTGAAATGGAACGGGCCACGTTACCTACATTAATCGGCGTATAATGGTTATTCCCCGGGTCGGCAAAACGAAAAGGAAAAATTTGGGAAAGCATCGAGGCCCGTACGTACGGCGTTTTTTGGGGCGCTCGGCCGTCCGTTCCCATATGCGCCGAACATTCGGTGCGTCGTGTCGCGTTGTGTTTTGTGTGCGCGCCTGCAACCGAAACGCTTTAAATCCGATAGTGGGTTTTTATTATAAAAATCCGGTCCCCGATATACACCGGCAATTGTTTGTGGCATTGTGATGTTTGTTTCATATGCTGCCGCGATTTTCATATGATGATGTTCTCGTGTGTGATTTTGACAGATTAATTATTGTATTTTTGTTTTGTACTCTCGGCTGAATTAACTGCGCTCGATTTAGCCCCGTTATTTTTATTTCGCGCTGCCCCCGATACGGACGTGTACACTTCGATTGCGCGCCCCGGCGCACAACACAAAGGCAGGACGATGGGGTTGTATTACAAATGCGATTAAAAATTCATGGCCGAGTGGCGAAAGGCGTGACATTTTAATTATGATCGCTTGTTTTCGTTCGACAACATTCTTTCTTCCACATTTCAATGAATTTCTTTCCTCATTTATTTATCTATTGTAAATAATAGTGCGGGATAATTTTTAAATCGGGTGTTCCCCATTAAGTAATAACTGCTCTCTTTTGTACCTAACTAGTCAATGCAGTCAGTTTAAAAATAAGTTTTTGAAAAGCTCCTGAAATTGAAATGAGCAATATTTTAAAAAAACAATACTGTATATGTATTTAACCATCAATTGAGTAAAAAATATTGGCCCTATTTTTTGTATTCAGAAAAAAATCAAATTGTTTCGTTCTGATTAATTCTTAAAATCAACATATTAATAAATAGTAACTATTTTTTATTCAGTCAAAATTATGAAAATTTCATATTTTCAGAAATTGGATAAAAAAATATTAATATTATAAAAAGTGGCGCCCAACGTGGATGTGGTATACCGGTCACGTTGGGCGCCAATTTATTATTGTCAGTGGAACACGCTGTATATATTCAATTTTAATCTTTTACCTACATAAATTGTTTTTGAGTTATTAATTTTTTTCCCAAAATTTTGTCAGATTGATGGATATATCTATGAAAATTTCAGAAATTCTAGAATTAAATTTTTACTCACAATTATATTGAAACATTTTACTGAAATTTTTCAATTTTGGCTAAAAAAAAAAAAATTAAAATACATTTTCAGTGAAAGTGGACAGTTTTAAATTAATAAGTTTTAAAAAAGATTTTATGTCTTTGGCTCAAATTTATCTTAAATTATCTAATTTCTCAAAAATCTCAAATTTTATTATTTTTTAGTCATAATTGATAAATCTTAGAAATTTATAAAATGATAGTATATAAATATTTACAATATTTTTTAATAATAATTTTTTAAAATTGCCATTTTTAGTGAAAATATGACTTAAAATTCTCTGAAATTTATTTTTTTTTTAATTGAAAAATATTTTTTTGAATATTATAGTAAAGTGAACATGTTTTTTTTTTTAAATAATTCCCAATTCCATTCAGTAATCAATTTTAAATATTAATATATCAATTTAAAAATTACTTTACTATTATT
Source organism: Aethina tumida (assembly GCF_024364675.1). Taxonomy (NCBI): domain Eukaryota; kingdom Metazoa; phylum Arthropoda; class Insecta; order Coleoptera; family Nitidulidae; genus Aethina; species Aethina tumida. Next base: position 39,726,176 of record NC_065435.1, on the reverse strand, counting down.
TTTGACTTCAAATTAATGAAAGCTCCTGAAATGAAAACTGAGTAGTATTTTAAAAAACAGTGTATTTGTTTAATTAAGTAAAAAAATATTGACCCTATTTTTTCCTTATTTTTTTGTATTCAGTAAAAAATAAAAGTGTTTCATTCTGATTAATTATGCGGTCAAATTAATAAGAAAGTTTCAAAAAAGATTTTATGTCTATGGTTCAAGTTTATCTTAAATTATCTCAAAATTCTCAAATTTTATTTGGTAAACCTTAAATAAATTTATAAAATGACAGTTGCTAATGGAAATGTATGTGTGAGAAATTTGAATTGAACTGTTAATTTTAATGAATATTAATTTTAGAAATTGTCATATTTTCATTATTTTTTAATAACAAATAAAGATTTTTTTATTAAAAAGTGTGTGTAAAATTGTAGGAGATGTAAAATTCATTAATCTTTGAAATTTTTAAAATTTTGTCATTTTTTAGCCATTTATGAAATTTTTCGTTAATTTTTAGTAATGTTAAGCTCAGTACAAATTTAATTTAAAATTATTTGATGTTTGAAATTTTCAAAATGGTTTTTTTTTTTTATTAAGTCGGTGGAAGTCGAAGGCAGTGTCGGACTAACCGACTAAAAACCCCTCTCCGGGCACCGATCCGAAGATCATGGCCTAATTTTAAAAAATTATTACTAAAAAATAATGGAACTAATTTTTCAATGACAATTAAAAATAGCGGATTATCTTTACTATTATTTTTGAGTTCAAATTAATAAAAGAGTTTCATAAAAAATATTGTACTGTTTGTAAATGCTTATTTTTTTTTAATAATGAATTATTTTGTGATTAAATTTTTAAATATAAACAGTAATTTTAAAATATTGAATTAGTATTCGACAGTTCTTTCTTAATAATTAAATTAGTAATAAGTAAGTAACATTTTGCCCATCATTTTACAAAATTAACTAAATTTATTCAGAAAAGAATAGTAGCAGTATTGGAATCATATAAAATAATCAGCTGAACTTCGAAAAAAAAAAAACAACGCACAAACCTATAAATCCGTTTGGCCGAAAATTAAAAAATTCCGCATCACCAATAAATCCTTCTCCTTATTTACACGGGGCCCTTTTTAAATTAATCGGCGCGTCCGTTCTTTTTTTTTTTCGGGACGCAAGCCGCCCCCGCTGGCGTGGGTGGGCCGGACCGATCCGGGGGGGTCCGCGTTCGCGTGTAGGCAGATGAGAACCGGTGCAGTTGTCGCATTCGGCGGAGTGAGAGCCGTATCCGGGGCGTGCGAAACTGCAAAATCCTCGGATATCGGCGCGAGCACGCTTTCCTATTAGCGTTTAATTCCGGCGATACGCGGGTGCGAAAGCGCGGGCCCCGCCGACGTGTCCCACCATTAATAAGACACGTAAACAAACGGCGCCGTTTGTTTGTCTTGTCGATTATAATTGGAGTGGAAGCCGAAAAGTGCGGCCGACTTTTTCCGTTGGCTAATCGCTAAGCGTTTGCGGCGACGTTCAATCCGTCGGTTTTTGAAAAAATTACGCACGTATTTACGTATGAAACGTTCGATTTTCGATTGACATATTGGGGTGATTTTAAAGGAGGCATGTCGGTAAGAACGAGGACGAACCGGAGACTTTATTAAAATACAAGTGGATGCTCCCGCTGGCCGAACAAAGGCGACCATCTGCTGCGTTCTGTTCTCCATTAAGAAGACTTTGATAAATCTCAAACAACTGTAATTGAGACAAAAGACGAAATCATTATTATAATACAAGAAATATAAGAAATACCGTTTCGGAACTCACAAACAATCAATGGCACTTTAGCACTAATTCTAATTTTAGGTAATTTCATTACAATGCATTTTTTATTGTTTAATTGATAAAATTAATTCATCCATCTTTTATTTTAATAGACAAATTGGAATCATGTTCAGAATAATTTATTTTATAATCAGATTGTCATTAATTATGATCATGTAATGTAGGTAATGAAAAATAATTTACATTTTTGGTTCACTATCTATTAAATAAAGATAAATTCTCATATTTTATTATATGTATATTAAATTGTATTTTTTATTTGAAAATTAATAATTAATTATTCGTAATTAATAAAAGATATAAAAAGGTTAATACTTAAAAAATTATTTAAATATATTTTAATTACAGTACTGTAAAATTTTTTAGAAAAAAATCAAATCAAAAAATGTTATCTACATTTTGTAGTACTTTGAATATATTATTTGAAACCGTACCATTTATTTTGTTTTTACTTTATATATATATATATATATATATATATATATATATATATATATATATATATATATATATATATATTAATATAGAATATTTTTGGGTTAAAAATGAAGCATTGGACTACATCGAAGATGAACAATGTCAACGTCGGCCAGAAATCTGTATCAATGAAAATATGAAGCAATGTATCGTGAAAAATAAATCATTAAATTGTGATGATTGATCATTGAAAGAAGCTTCATTTATGAAATTTATAAAATATTAGACGAATGAAGTCCACATAAATTAATTGAGCGTTTGTCATTGATCTTATTATATGCGACGCTCCTCTTACTTAAAAGGAAGATTTTGTTCATTTTATGATGCCAAACGAACTTTTTTAGCCAATAGAAACGACGTTCCGTTTTTTCATAACAAAATAAGATTTTAAGTCACATTAACGGTTCTGAAGAAACTTCAAAATGTGAAATAAAAAATTTTACTATACCATATTTCAGATATTTCTCCACATGATTGTTTATTTTTGTGATAGTCCAATCTTTTACATAATAAACGGTTTCATTCTGAAGAAGAGGTCTTTCGTGAAATCCAAGAAATAATAAAATTATGTAAGAATTCAATGCACTATTTTGTGAAACACACTTCTTATCTGATAGTGTTATTGTCTTTACGCAATTTTTAATACTGTAAGAATTACAGAATTTCCTTAAAATAATCAATGAATAAAGTCAATAAATTCTCTACAATTTTGTCTAGTGTAGTTTTTTGATTGTGTGAGAAAAATTTGACTGTTTAATTTTAAGGGGCAGAACTCAGGTTGATTTTGTCTTCAATCCCAAGAATCTAAATTTTTTTCTGATGGATTGAATTTGCTTCTAGAACGTTGCCATTTTTAGTGGAGATGTACCTTAAAATTCTCTAATTTATGAAATATGTCATTACTTTTTAATAATATTAAGTTCAGTAGAAATTTGTTTTAATATTTTCTGGTCTTTGAAATTTTCAAAAGTTCTTATTTTTTAGTGAAAAATTGATTAATTATGATTGAAAAATTTTAATATTTCCATTATGTTTTAATAATTATATTTTTTAGTGAAAATGTGACTTAAAATTATATATTTTCTGATATTTGATTTTTTAATTAAAAAATATTAATAGAAATTTTTATCACAATTGTAAATTAATAAAGTAAATTAATTTTTTTTAATAATTCCAGAAATCTTGTAAATGTATCAATATAAAAATTATTATCTTTACTATTAGTTTCATATAAAATATTGTTCTGTTTGTAAATTTTTATTTTTTTTTTTAAATAATTAATTAATTAATTCTCTAAAATCTTGTCCAGTGTAGCTTTTTGATTGTGTGAGAATTAGAAAAGGTTAAAGATCCCTTATTAGCTCTTAACTTATGAATTGAAACTGCAGCTGATTTATGGTAAAATAAATGTCAACTAAAATAGATTTATTAGTGTAATAATAATTAAAAAGTAAAATTTATGGTCATTTAGTGTTGAATTTGGAGTGACAAATGTAGGTGATAGTCTTCAGATTTTTGGTCACCGTTTTAATCTTTTTGTACTATTATTAATTTTACCATTGTACAATTTTTGACTGTTCAATTCTAAGGAGCAGAACTCTTTATCTCCAATTCGAAGAATGTAGATTTTTTTCTGGTGGATTGAATTTGCTTCTAGAACCTTGACAAAAATAAAAAGTTATGTTAATTTAAAGTGTATAATAAGTACAAAATAAACAAATCAAACAAGTGCGATACAAAAAAATAACAAATCCAGTATTTTTTTATTCATTTTTGCAGTTTATTTAAATATATTTATCATAAAAAGTCGGCAACAAAAATTACAATAATTTTCGGGTAAAATTTAAAATATTTTTACGGGCTGCATTAAATTGTAGCCAAACAAAATAATAAACAACTATTTCATGTTTGATTCCTGCAAATAAATTTAACAATAAAATGTAACCGAAAAACAAAATCCAGAAGAAAAACACAAAAACCTAAAAACACACAGACACATAGACACAATGGTGATGCTATTCCCTTTAAACAAAAACAACGTATTGTTTACGTTGCACCGCTTTATATTTTTGAACAATGTTGATCGGCGGCAAATTTACATTCGTATAATAATGCGCACGGTCCACGGAATAACAACATTGGGAACGGTCGCTTCTTAAATATACAGTGAGAGGCAACGTGCCCGAGTCGATATTTTCCTGTAGGAATCCTCGCATCTGGTTCCTTTGTACATATCCTTCGGCAGGACCGGCGGCCGCCCGGATTCCCGCACCCGTCGCCGTCGGACGGTACGGCGGACGGGTTGCTCGCCTCCGGATGTTCCGGGCCTGGCGAGACATTTGCGGCGTTACCACGTCCTCTCAAATATATTATTATATACTTTGAGATAATTTACGTCCCCGGTCCCGTATTATCGATTGACGTGTATCGATGCAGGACAATTATACGACTATAGTTAGTTAGTTAATTGCCAGAAAACACGTCAATCCGTTTTACGAAGAAATTGATGGGGAATTATTTAAAGCCGGCCGCTTTAAAGCCGGATAACGTGCATTGTTTCAATGTTTCGTTTGAAATGTAATTTCGAAACGATAAAAAATATTCAGTTGCAACGCAAATAAATCAGTTAAAACTGTACATTATTGTTATTGTTGGTGGTGACCGACGTTATTTTTTTTACATTAACCATACATGACGTTTTGTTTTATGTAAACGACGCACATTTATTAACTGAACATCAATCAATAAGTTAAACTGTTTTGATAATGTTTTGACCTTTTAAAACAAAACAAACTGATTATAATTAAAATTTTACCGTTTCACTCTGAACAAGGGAGAAACACGAAATTTATCGGAAAAATTAATTCGCCATCTTTTTAATTAATGTTATCTGAAATTTGACGTGTGTTCCTGTACATATAAAACTGAGTAGTAATTTTATGGACAAAATGATGAATACTAATTTCTAAACAATTATAAATACCATAAAAAATATTGGGTTTATTATTATTTATTTTAATCAGAATTCTAATTGTAACTGAGTTTATACAAGAATTCTAGTTTTTCTTAACGACATCTTCATTTTATATTTTTAAAGCTCATCCACCAAATGTATTCATATAACATATAATTTTATAGCGCATCCACCATATTTTTTAGAAATATTGTTTTTGAAAGTCTTTTAAAATTAATTAAACGTTATTATATTAATAAAGTGGAAACCTAGTAATAATATTTAAATGCATATTTTATAAATATGTATATAAATACATACAAATATGAATGTATAGGTTAATGTCAGTTTTCATATAATAATTTATTACATATATATAATTTCTCCAGGGTGGATCCACCTCGACGTGGTCCTGGGGCCCAGTACCACTCCACAAGCCAGTGGCGGTGGGAAGCTAACGGATCCTAACACAATTCCACAATTCTTCAAATATTCCTGCTTGGTTTTGTTTGTCCAGAGCACAATTCACAGGAATTGTGGAATGTTTGTTTATTAGAGTATCTACCAAACTTGTTATAGCAGTGTTTAAAGTAACAGTTATATTAAGTTTAATATTTTGTATCAATTGATTAGTTTTGATAAAATAATTTAAGGCATATAATATAATTAATATTATATATATATTACAAAATAATATTTTAAAAAATATTAATTTTGTTAATATTACAATTAATATTAATTTCTGATCATAATTGTTTATTCTGCATATATACTTTTAATGCGCATCCACCAAATATATAAATAAATATTTTTATTTGAGTTTCCACCAGATTCTTAGAATTATAAACTAAAATAGACTTGTACCAATTAATTAATTCTGTTCATAATTGTTTATTCTGCATTTATATATTTAATGCTCATCCCCCAAATATATAAATTAATTTTGGTTTCCTTGAAAATTAGAGACTTAGGTATAAAAATCTTTCTCAAGTATTATAAAAAGTGGCGCCCAACGTGACCACGTTGGGCGCCACTTTAAACACTTTTTGTTTCAATAATTATTTATTAGTTATAATAAATCACTTTATTAATTAAAGTTAAATTTAAATAGAAAATATATACAATTATGTATTATTATTTATTCTACAATTTATATCGTTTGTTTAAAAGTAATAAAAAATAGATTAAGTTGGTTATTTTAGTTTCTATTCATAAATGTTTGTTTGTTAGTTTATTTATTCATCAGAGTCTTAGAATTACAAATTAAATCTAAAACTTGTTATAGCAGTGTTTTAAGTAACTATTATATTACAAAAAATATGAAAACCTAGTAATTCTACTTAATTAAATAGTTTCTATATATATATTTAGATTGTTACAAAAATTTAAATTTAATATCTTGTATCAATTTTGATTAGTTTTTATTAAAATACTTTTGAGCACATAATAAAATTATTATTATATATATTACAAAATAGTATTTTCAAAAATATTAATTTTTGTTAATATTAAGAATTGCTATTATTATTTATTTTTTAATGCGCATCCACCAAATATATTGTCATATTTTTATTTGACTTTCCACCATATTGTTAGAATTATAAATTAAATCTAAATAATCTAAAATAGATTTTATTTATGTTTTTAATTTCGGCTTCCTTGAAAATTAGAGACTCAGAGAGATGTAAAAGTCTCTTTCAAATATTATAGAAAGTGGCGCCCAACGTGAACGTATATACCACGGCCACGTTGGGCGCCACAATTGTAAACATTTTGTTTCAATTTTTATTATTATTTATTCGGCAATTTATTCTCTTTTTTTAAGTAATAAAAGATAGATTAAGTTGGTTCTTATATTAAAAAAGGAAAAATAAAAAATTATTTTAATAAGTTTTGATTTAAAATTTCCGTAACAATTTTGATTCGTTTTCATAAAATATTTTATGGCACACACATAATTAAATTATAAACATCAACGATAATTTCGGTAATAAATTCGGAACGTGCACACAAGTGCGGACCTGAACTGAACTGAAAAACCGAATTGAATGGAACGATGATGTTGATGATGACGATGATGACAAAAAAAAAGTAAAACAAAAACAAATTAGAGTTATATCCGAATAGGGCTCTACATCAATCACATTCGGGATTAAATTTATAGTAGGTATAATTGTAATGTATTGAGCCATTAAATTATTTGATAAATACATACTTTAATCTGTCAGTTGTTATCAATCGTATTGTATTTGACAATTTGAAGTGGCGAACATTCGAATTCTGATTTAGATCGTTTTAATTGATAGCGCTCTAAATTACAAAAGGCGAGTTTTGCTGCGAGAGAGCGCGGTCTCTCCGGCCGTGGGGCGCCGGGCGTCGGGCGTCGGGTGCCGGGTGCCGGCGGGCTGCCGGCTCCCGCGAACGCTATACGACCAATTTAGCGATTTTTGGTGTTCGTCCCATAGTAAAACTTGATGTTTTGTTGTTGGCAGTAGACCAAACGACGACCGCAAATACTTTATGACGTACGCTGTTCGGCCATCTGCGTTCGCCATGTGCGGTTAGTACTGCCCTTTATCTAACTCACTAACTGTAATACATACGCAGACCCATCTGGATTAGAGCGGGGCATTAGGGCCGTGATAAAGAGTGTCGCAGCGGCACCGCGCCGAAGACAACAACAATCCGCAACGACGAACAGGCGTTCGGCTTTAACGACACATCCACAATAACTATTTATAAATTGATGGGGGCCGGTTGTGTGCGGCCCCGCCGGGCCCCGAAATTAAGTTCCATCAAACGCCCCGCTTAAATAAAACATCGACACATCTATTACAACTGCTCAAACCGATATCAGCATTTCACCTTTTACATTTGATTATACGGTTGGCGGACCGAATGCATGAACATCTGCTCATTCTCACTGTGCTTGGAAGAAACATTTACCTGGAAATAAAGTCAAGTTTTAATTATACATGTTGCCACTTAAATTCAATCAATTCGTTCTATTGTTGTAGCTTCGCATGTCGATTTTCTAATGGGCACTAATGAGGCCATTAGTTTTATTTTACAAATCGATCAGCCGCCGACGCAAGACCTGCCCAAATTTATTTCTTCACGACAATAAATAAACTAATTATTTAACACTTTTTTTTAAATGTATACAGGTGTATATTTTATTTAAAATAATTACTTGATATTTTTTTTATAATTATTCAATTTGTATATATATATAAAACATTATTTAAAAAATAAAGTTTGGGATTATATATCATACATAAAAATTTATGTAACTGGTAAATTATCATTGAAACGGCCTATTTAACCATAATTTTCTGTAATGATCCTATACCGTGCCAAAAAAAGACTTGTATCATCTAAATAGATTTTATTTATGTCTTTTAATTTTGATTTCCTTGAAAATTAGAAACTTAGATGTAAAAATCTCTTTCAAGTATTATAAAAAGTGGCGCCCAACGTGAACATATATACTACGGCCACGTTGGGCGTTAGTTATAATAAATTATTTTATTAATTAAAGTAAAATTAAATAGAAAATATATTTTATATCTTTTGTTTAAAAGAGACTTAGATGTAAAAATCTCTCTCAATTATTCTAAAAAGTGGCGCCCAACGTAAACGTATATACCAACGGCCACGTTGAGCGCCATAATTGTACACTTTTTATATCAGTTTTTATTAGTTATAACAAATTACTATATTAATTAAAGTTAAATATATGTAGCAAATACATACAATTATTTATTACTATTTATTCTACATTTATTATGTTTAAAACTAACAAAAGATAGATTATGTCGGTTATTATATTAAAAAATAGATTTTATTTATGTCTTTTAATTTAGGTTTTCTTGAAAATTAGATACTTGCAAAAATCTCTCAAGTATTATAAAAAGTGGCGCCCAACGTGAGCGTATATACCACGGCTGCATTGGGCGCCATAATTGTACACTTTTTGTACTCTAGTATATCTAGAATCAAAATTTTTTATCATATTTTATTGAACTTGGGATATTTTGGAGGTTAGTTAGTATAGTCTTCCTTGCTTGTTTTGTTCATTCAGTCGACATCTTATTGCTCTACTAAATACGCCAATGTTGGTTTGGGTACCTTGTCTTTGCATAGTATAGAACCATTACAGAAAATTATGTGTAAAATACACTATTTCATATATAGAGATATCATGAGATATGTAATGGATTCATTTGTCAATGATTTACCAGTTACGGACCAAGAGTACCCAACAAATTATTAACAAATATTATTAAATAAATTATTTATAAATATTTAATAAATATGATTTTTGAAATGCGTGCCATTGCCATGAGCAGCCACATTGTCCAATTATTTTGTTTAAAATTGAATTTAAATAGAAATTATTTTGATTTAGGTACAAAATGAATAACAGTAGAAAAAATACAGTGTAATTAAACGGCATTAAATCAATAGTTCCGTAAATTATCAACACATAAACATAAATCACGGTTGACGGTCACGTGGTTACGTATTTGACAAACCCATCCGTCAACGTGAATTAATTATTTTGGTCGACTCGTTTTACATTCAGTAAGATTTACTTTTGTGAATCATGCTGTTGACCCTCTGCTATCTGATCTTCGCGTCGTCGTTCTTCGTCGCCGCCGTTCTGTTGATCACGAGCAAGAACATGAAACAATTCCGACTGGCGTACATGGTGCAGGTGAAATCGAAAACGGACGTGCCAAACGACGACGTCAGGGCCGCGTTGGAGGAGCTGGAGGACGACCTGACCAGCATGAAGGCGATGGTGGATAAGAAGCATTCGGCAATCGAACGCTACCAGCAGAAAATCGCTTTCGCCGCCGAGAACTTCAAGAACCAGAATCAGACCTGCTACGACATCCAGAATTGCTACAGCAAGCTGAAGGACGAGATCGACAGTCTGAAGACCAGCGTGATTTATTGCAACATGAAATTCAGACAGGACGACAACTGTGTTGAACAGGAAATCGAATGAATTGATTGAGATGATACATTTTGGAGATATTAAGCAAATCTTAGTGATGGTAAAATTTATTTATGGCTCTTTATATTGTCCGCTTGTTTAATAGTGTGTCTAAATTTGTCTGTGTTATTAAATGTCTGTATACACATTTTTTAACTGTAGCGCAATAAAATGTTTTACTTTACGTTCTTTGTTTTAATAATGGGCAAATTTCGAAACACTGGATGGTAGAAATACGGGCGTTGCACATAAATTAAGTTGGCTAAAATGCAACGATATATGCCAATAATCAGGCGAAAAAATGTTCGTTAAACTCGGATGTCAGCTGTAATGTCAATTTTACTGATAAAAAATTAATTTTGACGGTGATGTAAGTGCAATATACAGAATGTAATGAAATCTGATTTTAATACATCTATATTGTATTGTTAATATTTTGGAATGACACCACTAAGATCCTCCAATTTTTTGTCTTGGACATTAAATATATCCCTCCGTTTTCCAAGCATTTAAAATTTTATTATTCTGTAATATTTAACCACATATTGTTTACCATCTGATCCCATTCTACTGAACTTGAATTCATCACTCCAATATACCCTTCACAAAAATTCTGGAGGACAATTATTAGAGGTATTTCTTAATTAGAAAATTTAAATATATTGGTTATACTGACTGGACAAAATTTAAATTAAATCCTTTTATGAAATATTTTACAAAAATGATTAATTTCAAATTTTGTCCTGTTTTTGTGGCCAAAACTGTACTTATAAATTTAGCAATGAAGTTGAAGTTTATAATACTAAATATTATTTTAATTAACAAAAATTACTAAGAACAAAAAAAAAATAAAAAAATAATAATAGAGGAATAGTACAAGTGCAACAATAATTAATCTATAATATAATCTTATTGCGCATCCACCAAATATTCAAACGTATGTATCAATTCCATAAAATCAATTTTATACATTCTATTGTAATTATTTAAATTTCATAACTATTATTGATTTTGACTTTAAATATTAATGAAAATCAAATGTTGCATATTGTACAAACATATATTTTTAGTTATACAAGGATAAATATAAATAAGATTTCTATTCCAGTATAAATTATCAGTAAACTAGAATTTACATGCAAGTCAGTTTTTTCCAAATTTTAGACACATATTTACATATTCACCTAATATTTAAACTAATAAATAATAAATATATTAAGTCAAATTATAATTCATAAACATTAATTTATTTGTTTTAGACACTTTTGTTTATATTTCACATAATTAAAGAAAATTATGCAAATGTGTGGTTAAACAAATTGATTAAAGAATTTATCCAATCAGATTAATTAAAAAACAATTAAAATAAAACAATTAATGTTCCAGCACCTCTACATGAGAGTAATTCAAATTGCAGATTCGAAATCCGTGCATCTGACAAGTACGTTGGTTGTTTCGTTATAAAGGTGACGCCAAAGGGCCTTTGCTTGGTCACCTTTATACCAGATTATACCGTAACAGTGTACGTTGTAAGCGAAAAGCTTTTGAGTGCCCCTTTCATGCACAGACTAACACACACACACACACACACACACCTGTCTATCTGTTGCGGCATGAAATAGAAAATGAGCTGCTGGTCGAACCCCGAGGCCGCATCTATTCAATTATTTAATTAAATCGCAGGTGCTCGTGATTTGTTCAATCGGGAGCACGTTGAACGTTGCGTTTTGTTTCCGATTCCGGGGGATAAGGATGAAACACGGTGCACGGATTCTGATTGCGAATGGAACTGAAGATATATGTTATATATGTAGATCTAAACACCTGGATGCAGGCGCGTGTTCGGATCTGATGATGTGTGTCGGTGTGGTGGTTTTTTTTTTTTTATTTTGTTTCAGATTGAGGGGCACAAAAGAATTGTAATATCGACGGTGACAAGTGTCTGATTTATTGATGTCGCATTTCAGTTTCTGTTTATGTGTTTCAATTGTTCGTTTCTTTTGTCTTAAGTCGTTGGTTTGGACGTTTGTTTGTTGACATTCAACCAATTTAGTTTATGTACTCGGTGACATGATGGTGGTCAGATTTTATTGATTTTTGATGTAGAGTTTGGGGTAATGGACAGTAGTAAAATGATAAAAACTAAGAAATTATATACAAACAAATTTAAAAGTAGTAATTATCCTAACAGACAAATCATATCTCTGTAACTTGTGTAAAAAAATTCGAAACTAGCAGAAACAATTTCCTTCTTTTCACAATTTTAATCAGAAAGTAACATTTAGTTGTGATTTACATTAACAAATAAAATTTGTTTGCGTATAATCTTTCTTCGTGAGGAAGGTTTGTCACATAGGTAAATACGAATATTATATATGGTAGAAATACTGCTCTGGTACATGTTTCTTCCACAATATCTGGACAGACATCTTATAATTCGACCAATGGCAATTGTAAGTTCTCATAGAAAAGGCAGCATTGACAGAAGGGAATAAATATAAGGAAAAGAAGTGGCCTAAATTGGATCCTTGTGGTAGCCCGGAGTAAACTACAAGCCATTGTAGTCAGTAGTTGAGTAGTGGAATTGTTAAATTCCATTTGAAACAGAACAGGCCATAACAATTTTGAAGAACATCCAGAAGAGAAATAGTTGAGGCCAGTCGAACAGCCCGAACAATTAATCTAAAATCAGTACAACAAATAAGAGATAAAGTAATTAGCTTATAATTTTGAAAGTTATCAGAAGTTCCTGAGTTTAAAATTTGAGCATTATTGCACACTTTATGAAAATGGCAAGTACAGCAATATTTGATGAACAACGTCATGTTTGTTATGAAACCTTCATCTACAAAGAAACTAATCAATATCTCGTACAAAACAGTCGTAGAACATGTTTGGAAATAGGCTAGCTATCATGAATCCATCATCAATCAACAAAGAGGATTTATGTAAATTGCATTACAACAGTTGGATTAACAGGTTTCACATAAATGAGGATAACAAAATTCTTCTAAACCAAGAAAGATTTTAATGACAATATATCAAGATATCGAACGATCAATGCTTGATTAAGTTCATGAAAAAGTCTTCTTCAGAATTTCACAGAAGTTTTTAAATGTTAAATGTTAAAGTTCACCTCATTCATCATGTAAATCACATATTGTTCTATGTGAGATGTGAGATGATGTAAAATATGTATAATCAAAACCACTGTTTGTAAGATACTCCTCTTTTGCTAGTACCTTGTGGTGGTCCGGAGAATGCCAAGTAAAAATTCAACCTAAAGCCATTGTAGTCAGTAGTTGAGTAGTGGAATTGTTAAATTTCATTTGAAACAGAATAGGCCACAACAATTTTGAGGCACATCTAGAGAAATAGTTGGGGCCAGTCGAACCGCCGGAACAATTAATCTAAAATCAGTACAACAAATAAGAGATAAAGTAAACGTATTGTGGCAGACCGGCCGCAAATGAATAGTGCATTAGAGTAAACAGTGTGCACTCGGAAAATTAGTGTATGCTGTTAATAACCGGGAAAGCGATCAAAGGCGAAGGGAAATCCGTGATTATTTAACGTAACAAGAAGAAGAGCACCGGTGCTTGTTAAGCTTTGTCAGCCGACGATATATTATCGCTAACAAAGCTACGCAGGCCAGGACTCAGGTGCGGTTCGGTCCAATTAACAGTCTTACGCTTTTGGCGAGCCGCGACTCGGAATGGCCGCGTTGCTGCTGCACTAATATCTATAAATTGCCGGATAATCCTTAACATAAACAGCCACTTAAAGTGATCTATGATGGCCGAACATTAATATTTATAAAGCGCCACCCGATAACTTCTCTCGCCACCGGCGATTTTATTATTAAATATTATACGCACCGTACAATCGTCTGTTGTTGTATCAACAATTAATGAATATAAAAACGGAAAGTGTTTTTAAAAGTCTTTGAACTTTGGACAACGAATTAATACGCATACAGGCCCACACACACACACACACACACAGAGTTGATAAAGGGGAAGAAAAATGTTTGCGAAAGGCGGACCAGTAGCAGGGCACCCTGGTCTTTTGTATTTATTCAAAACGGCTCGGCGTTTACAACAAATCAGCGAGATGAGCGCCGGATAGGGTCGAAATGGTGGCGTGACTATGGTGGTACCCGCTCCTCCGTCATTTTTTACAATTTTCAATGCCCGCTGCCACGCCGAATATTAATCAAACAATGGTCGGTGTTGATGGGACGCGTTTTCATTTTATTACTCCTACACTTTTGTACTTTTTAAGTGCATTCAAACGGTGTTAATAACAAACATTTACACTGAGTGTTTCTCACGTCAAGTTTATGTTTCGACGTCCGTTCGAATCTTGTAATGATGGTATTGAAATTACTTTTTCTGGCAACTTCTCAACATTTTTAGTTTTAGATATCAGCATATCGATTTTTTATTATTTAATATTATTATATTATATATTACAATTAATAATATGGCTAAGTAACAAGTACATTCCAATAATTGGAAAAATACAAAATGTAAATAAATTAGATGCAAATTATATAGTAGTTAAATAGTATTTAACTACTATTAGTAATAATATAATAAATAATATAATATAAGTAATAATTAATAAATACTATAATTATTAAATATAAGGGAGTTAAATGTGTGATTTTGAGAAATCTGTATAAATATAGTCGACTTGACCATTTTTGTTTAACTGAAAAAACACCCAGAATGCATTCAGTTATTTTCATAAAATTTGGTATACAAATAGGTATCTATTGAAATAAAAAATAATTAAAATTTGAAGTTAATCGGAAAACGTATTGTCGATAGTTTGTTCTTTTTTCTTCATATTTTTAAGGTATTTCAAACAAGTGTGTACTTAGTTTTTGTTACAATTTATTTTATTTAGTAATTTATACGAAATGTTTAACACGTCTAGAGTACGAAGAAGAAATAATTTTAACAAATTAAACGAGTTTGATAGAGGTATAATAAATTTCGTTTAGAGAAATGGAGTGAATAGGGCAGAAGAGGAAGAGCAAGTGGATCCGGAAGACCCAGAGCTACCACAAAGTCACAAGACCACTAAGACCATTGCCGATGAAGGTAGTAGCCTACGGATTTATCACTCTTTTTCGGACTTACTTCTACCAACAAACCATAGGCGCTAAAGTAGTGATGAGGAATGGAATCACATTGTGTTTAGTGATGAATCACACTTTTACTTGGACATGTACGATGGTCATGTGTTAGTAAGACGTGATCCTCGTTTTGCTGTGGAGAGTCATATTCATAACACTATCGGTTTAATGGTACGGGATGCTATTGCTTATGGTAGCGATCACTTTCAGTTTTCATTAGTGGCAACATGACGTTCCAATGCTATGTGAATGACGTTTTGGAGCCTTATTTTCATAATTACATAAGAAGAGATCTCAGACTAATTTTTAAACAAGATAATGTCCGTCCAGATATTGCCAAGAATACATTAAACTTCCTGGAAGCCTTTCCCCAATGGAACATGTGTGGGATAAGATGGAGCGACGACTAAGGAATTTACAGCGTCCACGGAGTCCTGAAGACATCATGCCACGATGCGTCAAAGAGTGTCTTAATCAAAGAGAGGGTCCGACTCATTGTTATCTTTATGGTTTAAGATTTTTCCTAATTTTTTAATCAATTACTATTCTGTAATAGGTTAATATTCTTCAAAAAAATTAGTATAGCGGTATATATTTCGCTTGATGCATATTTAATAAACATTGTTAAGTAAATGTTGAACGATGTTAAGTAAATATGTGCTGATTGAAGATATAATGTATAACATTTGACTTGATCATAGAATGATGTATGGACTTTTTTGAGACACTGATTATGATGGAAATTGGCTTATAATGTTGAAAGTTATCAGAAGTTCCCGAGTTTAAAATTGGGCAAATTTGAGCATTATTGCACACTTTATGAAAATGGCAAGAACAGCAATATTTGATAAATAACGTCAAGTTGTTATGAAACCTTCATCTACGAAGAATCAATATCTCGTACAAAATAGTCGTAGAACATGTTTGGAAATATGACTCCATCATCAATCAAGAAAAAGGATTTATGTAAATTTCATTAAAACAGTTGGATAAACAGGTTTCATATAAATGAGGATAACAAAATTCTTCTAACCCAAGAAAGATTTTAATGACACTATATCAAGATATCAAAGGATCAACGATCTTCTTCAGAATTTCAAAGAAGAAGGTTTAAAATGTTAAATGTTAAAATTCACCTCATTCATCATGTAAACCATATATATGAGATGTGAGATGATGTAAAATATGTAGAATCAAAAACACTGTTTGTAAGATAGTCCTCTTTTTGATAATATTGTTGTCTTTGCTCATTCTGTGATAATTAAAATATTTCATAATAATAATTAATAAATAACATCAAGAAATTCTGTACATTCTTGTCTTTTGTAGTTTTCAACTTGTGTGAAAATTAATTAATGGATGATGAAAAATATGTAGAATCGAAAACACTTCTACTTCTCTTTTGATAGTATCGTTGTCTCTACTTAACACAAATTTTTGATTCTGTGAGAATTAAAGAATTTCATAATATTAATCAATAAACATCAAAAAATTATCTACATTCTTGTCTAGTGTAGTTTCCAGCTTGTGTGAAAATAAAAAACCTTAAAGATCTCTTAGTGGTACTAAATAATTTATAAATCGAAGCTGCAACTGAACTAATTGTGGCAAATCAAATATCTCTCAGCTAAAATAGAAAATTTATTAGTGTATAAATTGTAAATATAATTAAAAAGTAAAATTTATGCTCATTTGCGGCTGAATTTGGTGTGGCAAAAGCTGGTGGTGGTCTTCAGATTCTCGATCTCCCTTTTGAACCTTTTGCAGTATGTCTGGATGTTGTCGCACGCCACGAACAAGTCGTCAACGTTCCTGCTAGCACTGAAAATTTTCCCTTGATAACGTCCCACCGTGCTACATTTGACGTCGACCCGTTCCTTCAGATGGTCCAACTCTTCCTCGAAGTCGCGCAGCGTCGCCAGCATACGTCCCTGGGGATAAGCGCGTCCGCTTGCCGTCGCGTGCATCTCCAACAACGTGTCGATGTTGGCGTTGACGGCCAGGAGGACGGCCACCATCAGCGTGGCCGTCGCGAAGACCATATAGCAGATCAACAGGAACATGCTCTCACTTAGTGTAAATCGATTTCAATAAACGTTGACAGATTGACAAGCCACCGTAAAGATGAACGACGGGAACCGTCAAACGGCGTGACATGTGGCCGCGGCTGAATTAATTGTAAAAAAATATTTACGTAGAATTATTCGTGAGGCGAGCCTCTCTCATCTTACCCGCACTAGTTAAAATAATAAATTTGCGTTTTCCCCGAACGAGCACTCCCAACCCGGAACAAAAGGAACAGAATGGCGAAATGAAGAATAAATATTTATCCAAGTGCCACGCGCCACCATCACTTGCCGCCGATGGAATAATAAATGAGAAAATTCATTTGTTTCGTTCATTTGCGGATGGGGGCGGATAAAGCGTCATCACATCCACGGAAATCGGCACCTGTTTTAGCTGTGCACTTCAACCCCTTCCCACTTCCCAGTGGGAATTTTGTTTGCTTAGTTCGCTAATTTCTTTCGTCAAAGGGAATTCACGGGGCTAATAGTTGGGGTAGTTTATTTTTTTTATGCAATTTAATTACACAGAGACGTTAATTATTTGTAAGCATTGATTGGTTTTTAATAAAAATGATTCCTACCTTTTGCTGAACGAGTTCTAGGTGTGTCGATGTAGCCAACCGATTCTTTGTCATTTTCTTCTTTAATAGTTTTAGGCTCCATTCCCTGAAATCACAGATTATTTCAATAAATGAAATTGAAAATCAAATCAAGACAACAATTGTTTATAACATAGATTCAATTTATTAATGATTTCCCATTAAATCATTATAATAATTATTATTTCCTGATGATTGCAAGATTTTTGGTGCACTAAATACTTGATATTTCTTCCAGCATTATATGTGATATTTAGGTGTAGATTTGTGACCAAAAAACGTAATTATTAAATTATTAAAATCACTGGCTTCTAAACTACTGGATCAATCTCAAAACTATACAAATATCTTTAATTTAATTGCTTGTTTAGTCAAATCTGTCAATTAGATTTCGAGTTATACTCAAAAATGTCGGTGCAACTTCGAAAATTGAAATTTTGTGATTGTGAAATTGGCTTATAATTTTGGAAGTTATCAGAAGTTCCTGAGTTTAAAATAGGGCAAATTTGAACATTATTCCACACTTTATGAAAATGACCAGACTTTAACGAACAGGAATCTTTGATGATGATTTGTCATTTTCTTCTTTAATAGCTTTAGGCTCCATTCCCTGAAATCACAGATTATTTTAATAAACTAAATTGAAAATCAGATCAAGACAACAATTATTTATATCATAGAAATAATAGAGTGCAAGGATTCAATGTTGGCCTTCTTCTTTTTCTTCTATTTATTAATGATTTCCCATTATTCATTATAACAATTATTATTTGGTGATGATTTCAAGATTTTTGGTGCACTAAATATTTTATATATTTGTTTTCTCATCAAAATGGATTTTACTTTATGATTTTTATTTCTTCCATTATTATATGTGATTTTTAGGTATCGATTTGTGACCAAAAAATGAAATTGTTAAGTTATTAAAATCACTGGCTTCTAAACCACTGGATCAATTTCAAAACTATATAAATATCTTTAATTTGAATGCTTGTTTAGCCAAATCAGTCAGTTAGATTTCGAGTTAAATTGAAATTTTGTGATTTCGTGTTTATTGAATCTAAATTTATAGGAAAATCGTAGTGGGATATCTAAAGCAAAATGGCTGTAATGCAGTGTAATTTTTAATATAAAGAAAAACATAAGAATTATGTTTTATTTTTTTATATTTTAATTATTTAAATGCTAAAACTATACAACAACATTGTAAATAGTGAATGCAAATCAATCTTGTTATTAAATATATATAATTTGCACTGTACGTAATAATTAAAAATAATTGTCCACCATTAAAGTGACAAGTATATAAGACGCCCCTAAATTATCAATAACACAAAATTACAAATACAGTATTTTACTGTTCGAAACAAAATGAAATGTTATTAAAGTTGCATGTAATTCATTGACTAGTTAGTTGTAAATTATTCAATTGTGTAACCTAGGAGAATCACAACAAGCATGTATGTAAATATTTAATCTCATAATTTATAATGATTACAGTGGAAAATTGAAACAAACTTTAAAGATTGATCAATTCTTAAATATTACTGACAGTCGTTGAAAATAGATTAGTTTCGTGTATTAATTAAAGAACAAAAGAGTATAATTAACTCGTTAATGTGAAGTGAAAAATGCAATCATTGAATAAAATATGCACTTTAAAAAGACCAACAATTTAAATATTTTGATCGATTATTATCGGCAGTTTAGGGTTCATTAAATGTTAACCTGCCCAGTTAATGATTGCAGGCGTGCAATGAAATGATTAACACAAAGGCGATGAAAAGAAAAAAAGGAAATAGTGAAGGGAACGTGGAGAAACGTAAATGGTAAAGGAAAAGGAAGCTGCGCTGCGTCTGCATTCAACAATAAGTAGAGAATAATTACTGGTTGAAAAAAGGGGGCCAGCCGGCAACAAAAAGTGCAGAGCGGATGGCTTTTGCATGCGCATTTCCAAGTCTGAAGCAGACGGCCGAGACCAATAGCGATAATTAGTTTTTAAACATCCAGATGGCCCATTGGTATTCTAAACACGGTGACGTCATAAAACAAAAATCACGGCACTCCCGATTTAACTAGAAAAACGTGACGCACATTTTAATAGGCAATTATTAAAATAGCGGCGATCCTATTTAGCAATATGGTGCATCTGTTTTAGGGAAATTACTTATTTTTTGTGTGTGTGTGCGGACCACTGTTGGCCGGTAGGACGGACGCGTGTGCGCATTATCTCATAGAAAATGGCAAAAACGACGCTGACACTTTTATGGCCTATATGAAATGTAAATTGGACGCGATAAATTATCGCCAACTGTCAACGATCTAATGGTCCGATAAATTTTTTACAATTAGCATCGCCCGCCAAGGAACACGGCCCCAAGATTGTAACGGCTCCGGCAATTTAGTCGATCCCCTTCGATTTTTTCCCATTCATTTGATACCGATTCTTTAAAGTAAAATGTGTTTTAAAACATATGTTAAAGTGACTTCAATGTACACAAATTAATAGTTTAAAATTACCGCTTTAAACCATCAACTACATCGATTGTTTAAACATGAAATATCGTTGCCATACTGGTTGTTTTACGTTCGTAGTCCTTCAAAAGTTTCAGGGGAACAGCGGAGTTAAATAAATATCTCTGAAATTATTCATTCCGGGTAAGGGGAATCTAATTAGACCAATCGGAAGGTTTATTTAAATTCTTCAATTATCATCGCCTGACAGGAAACACAACCTCAAGATTGCTCCAACATTTTACTCGATGTTCCTTGATTTTTTTTACTTTTTAATGTGCCAATTACATTAATTCATTATTGTAAAATTTAAAGGTGCTACTTTAAACAAGTGATGTGATTTAGATGAAACATAGTCACTATACTGGGTGTTTTACGTTCCTGGTCAGTCAGAAGTTTCTGGGAAACACTTAGTGAAATTTGAAATTATTGGTTCTTAGAATTATTGGTATTAGAAATCTAATTAAACCTATTGAAAGTTTTATCTAATTTCTTCAATTAGCATCCCCTGTCAAGTACACTAACTCAAGATTGTGACAGATCCAACATTTTACTCGATCTTCCTTGATTATTTTTACTTTTTAATCCGTCTATTTCATTGTTTATTAATTTATTATAGTAAAATGCACATTTGCACATAAAATAAGTATATAATAGTGTAATAATTTACACATCTTATTAGTTTAAACTTTAAACCAATAATATGATTCACATAAAATATTGCTACTGTACTTGATTGTTCATCAGTTTCTGGGAAACAGCAAAGCTAAATAAATAACTTTGAAATTATTGATTGATTGATTAGTTTCTTCAGTTTCTTCAATTAGTAACGCCTGCTAAGAAACACAGCCTCATCACTGTGATTTGTACCTGATTTTTTCACTTTTTATTCGGCTTATTCCATTTTATATTAATTCATTAGTAAAATAAAGTAATAATTATGTGATCCACATAAAATATCGTCGTGTACTGAATGTTCCACGTTCGTTATTCAGAAGTTTCTGGAGTACAGCAAACCTAAGTAAACGTTTTTGAAATATTTTAATTCCACATATGGATATAGACCATTCGAAAGATTTATTTAATTTCTTCTTTAATTATAAGAAAACGTATAATTTGTTACATCGAAGGTAGGTTATTAAAATTTCAAGTCTATCAAATTTCTCGTTTTTTCTTAATTAATTTATTTTATGTAATTTCTTCTTAATTATAGGAAAACCTACAGTTTGTTACATCAAAAATAAGTTATTAAAATTTCAAATCTATCAAATTTCTCCTGTTTTTCTTAATTAATTTATTTTGTGTAATTTTAAAAAAACATTGAAATATTAGTTTCTGAGATATTGGCTACGACCTCCACAATTTATTCATACTTAATTAGCCGTTTATTGGATTACTTGAAGTTGGATTGTGCATTATATTTTATTTAGACTAACAGGCCTCTGTCGTAAGGAGGTTATTTATTCTACATATTATATTTTCCAACTCCTTTTTTTTTGGTTTATAATATATAAATTAAAAAAAATGAAGAATTATTTTCGGGTCACCATGAAAATGGCCAGAAGCTAATGAAATTTGGCGGATGCGCCGCTAACGTTGGGCGCCCGTCCCCAAAAATGACATCGACGGTCGATTAACGAGTTTAAAAAAACGCTTTATGAAGATTTAATGGGCACCGTTCGTTACAAATAATTACTTATATGCAGACTGGCAGTAATGTAGCGCAGCAGGTGTTGTTATACGTATTTGTTTCGATGCCATCAATTTTTGATGAGGCATAAAATTCATAAGGAAAAGTAGTTTAAACTGTCACGAGTACGGGCTCGACTATAATCATGGATTTAGCTCTATAGCAATTTCAGTCACGCCATCACTTACTTAATATTTCACTCGATAAATGCACGGTTTCTTAAAGCTAATGCACAATGGCCTTTGGCTCCGCTCGGCCCATTCACAGCTCATATTGATTCATATTATTTGCATACGGTTCATGGGAAGACAACTAATGGATTTTTGTGTGCAGTTTCAGTTTAATCGGTCACACAGTCACTGTCATTTATAGCTTTGGATTTATTTAGGTTTGCCAAGCTTTATTGAATCTTGATAACTCGATTGTCTTGATAATCTGAATTGTTTTCTAATATTTAACATTCAATTCGATAAGTCGAATTTTTGGGGGAATCCCTAATATCGGTTCTTTTGAAAGAATATTTAGAAGCACTTTTAAAGACAATAAAAAATTAACATCAACAAAATTTGGCAATTTTATAGAGTGGTCATAATTAGCCTTTCTAACGACTGATATAAAAAAGATATAAAATATAGAAGAGAGATCAAATAAAACTTTTTCTTTCCATGCTAAGTGTATTAACTTCTGTTCAGCCAAATTGAAGTTATAGAGTTTTATGTTTTTCAATGTTTAACGAGTTAACACCACTTTAGATAAAGAAATTGGGAAGAAGATTTTAATAAAAAATGTGGCAAATATTCTCAATATAAATAATTAGATTTGTTAAATGCACCTTAATTAGAAAATTAAAGACCTTTACTGTTTGGACATTCATAATTATTTTATCTTTAATTCCATTAATAAGGGTTTGATGGAATTTTGATGATTGACTATGTTTAGACACTGCATTTAAATGATGAAACTGTTTTTTTGAATCTTGAAAAAACATAAAAAATATAGCAAATGTTCTTAAGATAAATAATCAAATGTCTTAAATACACCTTTAATTGATAAATTTGAGAAAAATATTTTATTTGTTTTTTTTTTCAGGGCCATTTTCAATAATAATATTTTATATCTATTATCACCTGGTACATTTATACTAATTTTGTAGTTGTAAAATAAACTGTCTACGTCATTGTTCCACCTACAGAAGTTCGATTGTATTTTTTTAACTGAAAAAGTTATAATAAAATGTTATCAAATTTAGAAGAAACATTCAAACTTTATTTTAAAACTCTTATTAATATTAAAAATATTTCTTGTGTTAGCAACAATGCATTATTAAAACGTAAAAAAAAATATTGATTTATTGTAGTTGAATATTTTTGAACCCGCAGTTTTCCAATTAAAGATGACTCAAAAAGTTTAATGCGAAACGTCATGCAACTTTGTGAACAAACAACAAAGTTCTATTAAATCTAAATCCTATTTAAATAACTTTTTCAAATTAAAATACACAACAGAACAAATAAAGGAATTTTGATGTTTGGGCCAATCAAAACAAATTATTCCTTCGTGAATTTCTCTTACGATTAAGAAAATTTAATAATTGGAATATTAACTTTCCGAAGGAAAACTTATTATTTTTATAAATATACCATACAATTAAAACGTTAAAAGTTATTGAATTAAAATTTATTCATTGAAATCAATGATGTTATTTAAATGGCTTTAACACATAAAAATCAATCATCAAAACAAATTATACTTTTAAGAATTTATGTTGACAATCGGTAAACTTAAATAATAAAATCTGGAATGATCATTTTTTTAAAGAAAAGCTCAAAGTTTATTTAAAAACTTTCAGTAATATTGGCAACATATTTATTTGAGCTATCTTTCGTACTTTCTAGTAAAGAATTGGAACGTAAAAGTTCTCAATTTATGGGTATTTTATTAATATATTTTTTTGCTTCACACACTCCTATTTACGTCATCGCCCCGGTATACGTATGACCTGTCAAACATCGATACATAATTCAGGAGGACGAAGGACGTAGGACGAAGGGCGACGGTCATTCGGACGATATTTCCGCGCGTGAGAAAATGGGGTGGTGCGGAAGCGGCGGCGGCGGCGGTGGCGGCGGCGGCGGGGCCGGAGGCGCAGTTGCGGCCAGAAAGAAGTGGCGGCACGGTCGTGCACAACAGTAGCGGACGGGGATGGCATGGATTGCTATTGTTAAAAATATAATTACTGAAACCACATGTGGCTTCCGAACATAAATACAGCGAAGCGGGCGGCCGACTAAAAACATCTGAGCATGGGGAAACGCTGAACGCTGCGTCGCACTCTGCTCTCAATTTCGGTCCGATCACTTTTCTCACTTGTATTTTATTTTTACGTATTAATTTGTTTTTGCAATTTTACATCAGTTAAAATAAGAAATATTTAATAATAAATTATGTATTTTATTTTTACCTTTTTGTAACAATAATAAAAGGTCAAAACACATTTATTATTGTTTGTTAATATATAAAACATATTTAAATCTTTTAGATACAAACTAACGAAACTTTCCAGAATCATTATTATTCAACTATAATTTAATTAGCTGAATATTCTATTTATATTTTTTAATTTAAAATCTTATTTAACACTATTTCCCAAAAAAAATATTTCAAAACTATTATTGTTAAAAATAAATTTGAGTTATATTTGATAATTTTTTGGAAAAAACAATATACTTGCCAGAATCTGCACTATCTTATTACTATAACTGATTTATTGTATTTTAAACTTTTAGATGTCAAAACTATATCAAAAATATTGATTTCAAAACTCTTATTGTTATTAAAATTATTAAATTTATTTGAGTTGTCTTTTATACTTTCTAAAAAAGAATTAAAATCATTTAAAAATAAACTGAAAAAATGTGGTTATTTTATTATTATTATTAGCAATGTAATTTAATCAGATATAATAAATATATATTATTTGACACTATTTTATTATTATTGATTTACTTATTGGCATTTATTGACTTATCCTATTGAGAATTTTGAACTCTTAAATCTCCAGTCAAAAGTATCTAAAAATTTCATTTTAAATCTGTTATTATTATTAAAACTTAATTTATTTTAATTCTATTTTGTACTAATTTAGAAAATAATTGATAAAATATCTTTCTAAAATCTGTGTGATCTGTTTTCATAATGTTAATAAACTCAATTATTTAATCAAATATTATGTTGTATTTGGCAAATCGTATCAGAAACATTAAAAAAACTATTAAATTAAAACTGATTCATTAAAATTGGGTAATTTTGCATAAATAATTTATGAACTCTTAGTTTTCCAATTAATAACTCCAAAAAAGTTTAATACGAAACTTTACTCAACTTTGTGAACAAACAATCAAGTTTTATTAAGTATAAATGGTATTTAAATAACTTTACCTAATTAAAATATACAGCAACTAACAGAATTTTGATGTTTTTGTCAATAAACCAAATTAAGCCTTCGTCGATTTATTTGACAATTAAGAAGCGTTTTAAGACATCAATTGCTAGAAGAAAATTCCTTTATTTCAAAACATTTACTATATTAGTATTTAATATGTTTTCTACTAGATTTTTATTTTAAATACTTCAGAAAACAACTGTATATCTATTAATTTATTATTAACGACTTTATTAAACAAAATGCTTATTAAAATCCGATTCACTAGAATTGGATAATTTTATTTCAAGAATTTATGAAGTTTTAGTTTCCCAATTAATGATACAAAAAAAGTTTAATGCGAAACTTTATGCAACTTTCTGAAGAAAGAACTAAGTTTTATTAAGTGTAAATTGTATTTAACTTTAATGCTTTGGTCAATCAACATAAATTTTGCCTCCGAAGATTAAGAAAAAAGTTACGAAACTTAAATAATAAAATGTTAATATATTAAATTACGAAAAAAACTTCCAACTTTAATTCAGAACTGTTATTAATATTTGGAATATATTTATTTAAAAAGAAAGATAGACAGAGAAACTTCCCAGAAACTGGTTCTATTAAATTTAAACTGTATTGAAACTATAATATTTTGGTCAATTATAACAAATTATGCTTCTACAGACTTAGATTAAACATAATTAAATTAAAAAAAAAAATTAAAAAGAACTTCCAATCTTAATTCAAAACTGTTATTAATATTTAGAACATATTTATTTATACATTTTTTTAAAAAGACCGACAGAGAAACTTCCCCGAAACTGGTTCCATTAAATGTAAACTGTATTGTAACAAATTATGCCTTTACAAACTTGGATTAAATATAATTAAATGTTAAGACATCAGTTTCTAGAAGAACATATTAACATGTCAAATTTTGAAAAAAAAAACTTCCATTCTTAATTCAAAACTGTTATTAATATTTGGAACTTATTTAATTATACGTTTTTTAAAAAAAGACCGACAGAGAAAATTCCTCTGTAACTCTAATATTTTAATCAATTACAACAAATTATGCCTTTACAGACATAGATTAAATATAATTAAATGTTAAGACATCAATTTATAAAAGAAAACCCTATTTCAATATTAATATTATGTATTCGTGACGTATTTCATTCTTTTTTAAAAGAACTTCCCCTGAAACTGAATTTTATTCCTAATAAATTATTTGTTTAACTAATTTATAATTATAAACATTTTTATTGAATAATTTTGTATCAAGTTTGTATCAAATAAAGTTGCCCATCATGTGCGACTTTTCCTTTATCTATTTCCAGTGTTGGGGCAATTTTTCGAAAGGAAAAGCAATTCGTCCGAATCGATCGCGTTTCCGTGTGTTTGGGAGCAGGGTGCGGGCCGACGCGAACATGGGCCAGTTGAAGAGCGATGAAATGCGGCAGACATATCGCAGGTGGCCTGTCGGATTGAGATATCCTAACCTTAACTGGCTGATACTCGGGGGACGTCTGTAAACAGCGTGTGCCGGCCCCGGATATTGCACAGGAACGGCTATTTATCTTTCCCCGTTTTGGGCGCCCTCACCGCCCGTCGCCGCCGGCCCCACCGATCCCGCCAATTGGATGCACATTAAATTTTAGCCTTTATTATTGAATCACCTGACACCCTCCCATACGCGCGCTCTCGCACCGATTTTACCCGCCGCTCGGGCCGGAGCGGCGGCGGCGGCGGCAGCGGCAGCGGCAGCGCATACGTGTGCACGGCCTGCGTGCATACGCCGTTCTATTATTATTGTAAATAAAGCAGTTTTTATGGGCGCCAGATTTATGTAACGCGGTCGTAATGCGGACATATCGAGAGCGGTGCCGATTGATATGATTGTCTATGATAATTGGCTTGGCCTGGCCTGGCCTGGCCTGGTCTGGCCTGGTCTGGCCTGGTCTGGTTTGCCTTCGCCATTTATAAACTGGACATATTTTTTTCGCAACGTTCCCTATCGTTATTTATCAAATTCGCATTTTGCATTGATTCGATTTTAACGAATTGTACGCAAAAATTGTTTTCTGTGTCATTCGACAGAGACCTTTTATTACATTTTTTTATAGAGATAAAAAGAGAAGTATTGTTTAAAATACATTTTATGTAAAAAATATATGTTTTTAAATTTACAATTTTCAAAATGTCTCAAAAATGGCTTACTGTATAAACTGTATAAACTTTCTACGAGTACTTTTTTAATGTATATAAGGCAATACATACATACTTAAAATTTTGAGATAATATGCACAAGTTTTTTATACGAAGTGGAATCAATAATTGAAATTGTCTTTAAGAAGCATTCTTAATCTATGATTGCCAAAAACAGGAGAAAAAATATAATATTTTAATGCAACAGAAAATTATAACTAAACTAATTTTTTATCAATTTCAAAAGCATAAACAAAAGTTTAAACCAAAAATACTAATCTATTAAATAATAATTAAATTTATTATTTTAAATTAATTTTTAAACAGATTTTATACATGATAAACATGATACATGAACGTTTAGGTATTTTTCATTTTTAATTTCAAAACCTTAACAAGAGTTTTATACATAATTGAAAATTCTGATTCATTTATTAATTTAAATTTATTTTTAAACAAAAAATTATAATAAATTAAATTTAAATAATTATAATTTTATTTAAAATATGATTTTTTCCTCAAAATTTTTGTGTACTTTTCATTTTTTAACATTCAAGGTATATCAAAAACATTAACAAAAGTTTTAACTAAAAATTCTGATTTACTTAATAAATTAAATTAATTTTTAAACAGTAAATTATAATAAGTAAAATATAAATAATTATAATTTTTACTTTTAACTTTTTTAACATTCACTTAATTTCAAAAACAAATATAACATACTAACTAAAAATTCTATTTAATTTATTAATTAAATCTATTATATTAAATTATTTTTTAATCAAAGTAAAACGAATATGTCAAGACGAGATAAAAAACTTAATTGACTTAATTGAGATTAATTTTCTAATACTGTAAAAACTTCCTACGGGTACTTTTTTAATCGATATAAGGTACTTACCTAAAAAATAAATACACCTACTTTTGAGATAATATGCACAAGTTTTTTATATGAAGTGGAATCATTAATTGAAGTTGTCTTTAAAATATCTGAAAAAGTCAATCATTGCCAAAATATACAATTAATAATTATTTTTTTAGTGTATTTTTTAACAAAAATATAAATTTTTAATAATCCCATGAATAGTTTAAACAAACTATCAAAGTCCAAATTATTGGATTTATAGAAATAAACAAGACACGATAATAGGAAATATTAACAATGTTTTTACTTTAGATGCATGTTTGCTGTCCATATTTCAGGAAAATTATGAAAAAATAATATTTCAGATTGGTGAAATTACAAAATGCAGTTTGGGTTAATCACCGTCTCAAAATATTGCACATTAGTTGTCATAACTTGTTTAAGTATTAGTGGTAACAAAAGCACAAGTTGAATTTTGTCTGTCCTGGTATTATTCATTAATATAATTATTGATAAATAAATTACAACGGTGTTTCCTTGATGATATCCTTGATTAAATAAGTTCAGACAAATAAACGATAATTTGATTTAATTAAGTGAATTATACGTTTTTTAATGTCAAAACAATTTCAGAAATATTCTTAAACTATAATTGCTAAAAACAGATCGCAAAAGTATTTTTTAAATGGAAATACATTTAAAAAAAGTACAGCAACAGAAAATTATAACTAAAGATAAATAATTTTAATTTTTTAGAAATTTCAAAAACATGAACAAACAAGAAATTTTAATAAATTAAATGTAAAATTTTTGTGTACTTTTCATTTTTTAATATTCAAGGTATGTCAAAACCATTAACAAAAGTTTCTGATTCACTTAATACATTAAATTAATTTTTAAACATAAAATTATAAGTAAAATATAAATAATTATAAAGTTATCTAAATTATGATTTTTTTACAATTCAAGGTATATCAGAAACATTAACATTTTGATTCACATAATACATTAAATTAATTTTTAAACAAAATATTCAAACAAACAAAATTTTAATTTTATCTAAATTATGATATATTTCTTATAATTTTTGTGCACTTTTCATTTTTAATATTTAAATATGTTTTAAATGTAAAATAAATAAATTTTTTGAAAATGAAAGAATGATTTATTAAAAACTTTTTTAAAAGGGACAAAAAAATTATTAAAAAAAGTGCGATGATCAAAAAAATGATATTCTTCAATTTAAACTGGAATACTATATTTGTGCAAACACATAAATGGATTTAATATTGTTATGACAGTCCCTTCGGAATACAAATAATATAAAACAATGAGACATCCATCCCCCGTGGAAACATCCCCTAGATTGATCGTGCGGTCATTGTTTAAAAGGCTTAAAACGCCACATGTCGAAAATCTCATCGGCAGAAGCGGGGGCGTAGCGTAGAATTTCTTTAAAACCATCGTCGACTCTCAAACCGTCCGTGCATCCCCTTCGGGGATGGATTAGCGCGTTCGGTTGTTTTTGATGTGGGGGTTCAATCGACGACCGAGATGGATCCGAGACGACAACTTTATGCGACAATGCAATGGAATTGTTCAATAAACAGGCGAGAGGATTACGAACGACGACAATACTGTGGGGGTGCCGAATCAAAAATAATGTTATTGTTGTACGTACCGTGTCGTTAACAATCGGTTACGATGTTTGCGTGCGTTTTTTTTTATTGCAAGATTAAACGTGTTATCGATTCGCCGAAATATATGGCGGTGGAGTTAATGTAATATACATACGGGGCAGTCCATAGCAAAAAAAAAATCAATAAATACTTTTTTTTAATTTTGTGTTTTAAAAAATATTTTTTAATTAGTTTTTTCTTAAAAAAAAAATATATTTTTCATAATTTAATTCATTTTTTCCTTTACAATGAGTTGATTACGACAATTCTCACCGATATGGGGGATGGATTGAAGATGGTAAACTTGGTGAAACAATACTCTTAACCCACAAAAGTTACACATTGTTGATGGAGGAATGTTTAATGTGTAGTTTAAGATGGATGGATTGGTATAAAATGTAATGTCGTGTCTTCTATTATGAAGAGGAATTAAAAAATCAAGCTGCTCTAATAGAATGTGACAATCCACCATGGTAAAAGAGAAAATTAAACCTATTGTAAACCTTTTATGTTCCAATAAGGGAAGGCCAAGCTTCACAAATATTTTTTACATATTTTCTCATATTGGATATGTACCATAGAATATAGATTCCAAACTCAAAAACAATAATCGAGTTTCTATCGTACAAAGAGGTAATAATAAAGGTATCAAAGTTGTTAAAATCAGAACAATTTCTCAAAAATAATCCAAAACACTTATATGAACTGTCACTTTATCATGAAACTCTTATGTAATATAATTGCGTTGAAGAAAAGGAAGAGTAAGTCCTACACTTAGACACATTAATATTTAAATTAGTATTTACACATCAGTCTCATAATGGAAAACTTTGAAATTATCAGAAAACAGTAGATTATCATTAATGGGCAATAGTAAATCATTACTGAATAAAAGGAAAAGAAGGGGCCCAAGAATGGATCCATGTGGCACCGCAGAGGATTAAATCCAGTCAGTTGAAAAGTTAAATCCAAGAAGTTTAATTTGTTGAGAATTACAAGTGTCAATCCTGTCGAACGCTTTAGAGAAATAGATATAAATATCATGGACTTGACCACCTTTATTAGTAAGGGTTTCAATTCTGAAGAGGTTTTGCTTAGGCATGCAGGATGGTTATGTGTTAGTAAGACGGCGACGTGAAGTGATCCTCGTTTTGCTGTGGAGTGTCATATACATAACACTATAGGTTTAATGGTATGAAATGCTACTGCTCATGGTAGCAGGTAACTTTCAGTTTTCATTGGTGGCAATATGACGTTTTGGAACCTTATTTTCATCCCCACATAAGAAGAAATTTCGGACTAATTTTTCAGCAAGATAATGCCCGTCCACATATTGCCAGGAATACATTAAACTTCCTAGAAGCCTCCTATGTGAATTCACTGCCTTGGCCACCCAGATATTCAGAGCTTTCCCCAATCGAACAGGTGTGGGCGACGCTTAAGGAATTTACACGGACTCAGATTTAGTTCATGTGGTATGAGATACTACAAAAAATGTCGATAATCTCATTAGATCGATACCACGACACGTCAATGAGTATCTTAATCAAAGAGGGGGCGACCCATTATTGGCTTCTGACAATCTATGCTTTAAGATTTATGTTTAATAGGTTAATATTTTTCCAAAAAAAAATTGAGATATATCAATTACTTCTAGGTCTGACGTTTTTTATTTGCACGCAATTTAATTGTTTATTAAAATGTATTTGGCTGAATAAAAGTTATTTCAACGATAATTACATTATTTCAAACTTAAACGTAAAAAACGTGAATTACTTTTTCCAATACCAAATATTTTCGTTGTAAATTAGTTTTATAAAAACAAAATTAAGTTGAGAAAAAATAGATAAAACAAACACTTGTCCTAATCACGAAAATAAAATTGATGGGAGTTAAACGAAAGATAAAAATTAAAAATTTCTTTAAGTTAATAATTTTCTTCAGAAAATTCCAAATCTTTATACAGTACCAAAATTATTTTATAGTTTCGTTTAAAAAACATAAAAATAACCATAAAAATTTCGGCGAAATTCAGAGGGGCTGGGGTGTCCAATATGGGTAGGGCATTCCATATTGAACACCCTACAGTATTGGCAAAAAGTAGAGCAACTTTTTTAAAATTCAAATAATTTTTGTTATTATGTTAAAAAATTATGTATATTGATAATTAACTTCCCTGTATAAATTTAGCAATTAGATAGTTGTTGTACAGTGTGTTCATAATTGGTATAAATTATATTAGATGTGCATATACAGGGCGGTAGCAATATATATATATATATATATATATATATATATATATATATATATATATATATATATATATATATATATATATATATATATATATATTTAAAGTTGCTCCAATTTCTGTCAATGCTGTACATGCATCATGCATCATGCATCGTACTTGTTATGAATCGGCGAAAGACGGGAAGTGCATAATTCGGGAAACCTTGTATTTAATTACTCATAAATCCGAAAATAGCGTTTGGCGTGTGTGTGTATATGTGTGTGTGGTAGCGGGGTGATCTGGCCGTGTGTTCGTGCCGCGTCCGCAATCGAAATAAACACACGACCTGTGCGATCAACACAAATGCACTTAATTCGGAAAGGTCGAGAATCGAACAGATGACGCAACCGATCCTGGACGGGACGTAAGTGCAACGACGACACGGGAGGAGACCGGAAGACCGGAGACCGGAAACGGCACTCGTGCAAATAGGGGCCGGACGCGAACAACCAGATACGATCGACGTAACCGCATCGCTCGCCATTGTGTTTCGGATTTATTCCGTACACCGTATTCACACCTTCGTTCCGGATAAGGACCCAAGGAACAACGGTGACGCCGCGACTACAAGGAGATGACGTCCTTGATTAAATAAGTTCAAACAAACTAGTGATAATTTGATTTGATTAAGTGAATTTTACGTTTTCTAATGTTCAAACAATTTCTGAAAAATTATTAAACTATAACTGTTAAAAACAGGGTAATATAAATGTTTTTTAAACAGAAATTTGTAAATAATAAATAAATCTATAAAAATTTAATAGATTTTACATTTTTAATATCTAAACATTTTCAAAAATATCAACAAACGTTTAATGGTTAATAACGGTATCTTAAAATGTAATTTCCAAAACCAAAAATACCTGTTGTATTTTAGACAAATTATACCTTTTCTATCTCATTTATCAATTATTGGTAGAAGTAAAAAACATTAAAAACATTTTTATTTTTATTAGTTTAATATTTAAACATTTTCAAAAACATCAACAAAGGGTTTAAAGAATTAAATGTGTATTAAAATTATAATTGACAAAAGCAAAAATTAGTAAATATTTAAAAGTTACGTAGAAAATTATTACAAATTACTTCCATATTATATACTTAAAATATGAATTTTCTAAAAAGTTTAATAATTTTTAAAAATAATTATTACAATTTAACAAAAAAATATTTTATTTTTATTTAAAATATGATTTCCTAATTTCCTTTTGTGTAATTTTCATTTTTTAATTACTTTAAATTAATTTTTAAACAGGTAATTAAAATAAATTAATTAGAATTATAATTTTAGTTTTTAACTGCTAATTCTGATCAATTTATTGATTAAGATGATTATTAATTTAAGTTAAATTGTTAACAGAATATTATAATAAATTAAAGATAGATAATGATGATCATTGTATCCAAATTTTTCTCTTTAAACTTTTGTGTACATTTTTTAATATTTGAACAACTTAAAAAACAAATTCGCTAGTTAATAAAATTTATTAACTTAAATTATGATTTTTCCTCTAAACTTTTCTGTACTTTCGATTTTATAATTTTTGAACAATTTCAAAAACGTTAAAAATGTTTTTAACTAAAAATTCTGATTAATTTTTTAATAAAATTTATTAATTTAAATTAATTTTTAAATAGGTAATTATAATAAATTAATTAGAATAATAATTTTATTATAATAAATTAAAGATACATAATTATAATTTATCTAAATTATGATTTTAGTTTTTAACTACAAATTCTGATCAATTTATTCATTAAGTTGATTATTAATTTAAGTTAAATTGTTAACAGAATATTATAATAAATTAAAAATAGATACTTATAATATTATCTATTTATTTGTTAATAAAATTTATTAACTTAAATTAATTTTTAAACAGGTAATTAATAAATTAATTAGAATTATTATTTTATTGTAATAAATTAAACATACATAATTATCGTTTTATCTAAATTATAATAATTTTAAACAAAAAATTATAATAAATTAAAGTTAAATAATTATAATTTTATGTAAATTATGATATTTTCCTCTAAATTTTTGTGTACTTTTCATTTTGTAATATCTGAACAATTTGAAAATTATCGAATAATCAAATATATTACCAAAATTAAAAACACTTTTTTGTTAATTATATTTACATATAACTGGATATATTCTGATGAATGTTAAATTTTTTAATATCTCACAAAATATCTTAACAAAAATATTTTAAAATCTAATTGTTAAACTATAAAAATTTATTGGATTTTATATTTTTTTAATATCAAAAACTTTCCTCTAAAATTTCCTTAATATTTATACTCTGTTTATTAATTAATTGATTAATTAAAATCAAAATTTTGATCAATTAAAATTAAAAATACTTAAATTATATTTACATATATCTGTATAGATTCTGATTCATTTACACTTTACCCAAAGTATGTATTTTATACAAAATCTGATGAATATTAAACTTTTTAATATCTGACCATTTATGTTATATAATATCAAAACATTCCTCTAAAATTTCCTTATTAATTATGATTATATTTAATAATTATACTTTAATTAATTAATTAATTATAACAACAAAAAATATTAAAAGTAATTTTTAAACTGTAAATAAATAAAATCATAATTATATCTAAAGGAATCGTTTCGCTTATTAATATTAATATTAATTTATCTAAATTACCAATGGGACGTGGAATAACATACACACTTGAATAAATTGAACTGAAACTGTTTTAAAATACACCTAGATGAATAAACATAGATCAATACCATGTGTGACATTATCGATTTAAAAAAAGTCCCACCTGTACTTCGGGTGCAGCTTGACGTTCGCCGACACGTCGTACGCGCCCATTTAAATATCGGAAAGGTGCTAAGAAAGAAATTGATTGGGGGGATGTGGGCTAACGTGCCACTAATTGCAGAAATCAGGCAGTCGGGGGCGGCAATATCGGGGGGGCATTAGCGGAACGAGGCGGCATGTATTTTATTGTCGGAGGGGAGGGGGGTGGTAGAGTTGGGACGTTAGCGGCAGACGTGGAGGTAGCCTCCGTTACTACGGGGGCGCACACACCTGCGAGTATCCCAGAGCCGGTGCGGCGGTGGCGGTGGCGGCGGCGGCGGCATATCGTTCGTTCGTAGCCAGGTGCGTGACACGTCCCCCTTAGCCCCCATGCCCTTACAATAACCGCGAAACACCTGTGACTGGTGCACCCGGTTCGGGACACCACTGACGTTTTCCCATAATCTATCCGATCCATATTTTGTTTTATTTATGTCACCTGAGCGCGACAAGAACTAAAATGAAACGGGTAAAAAAAAAAAACAATAACAAAAACTAATTCCGTAGCTTCGGCGGCGCGGACGCCGGCCCCGGCTCTCTCTCTCTCGCGTTATCGTTTCGGGCTGGAAAACAATAAAAACCGCTCTCACGCTTTTCACACGTCTCCATTTCTTTGGACGCCGCCGCCGCCGCACACACCGTTCGCGTGTGATGCAATCCAACGGCAACGACACGCCGGAACGGATGAACATTTAACATATTTAAGCCCGCATCGAAGTTACGCAACCGACGACCGGTCCAGATGGCCGATTTTTAACAAGAACCGAATCGGATTTTATCAACGGAATTCGTAAACAATGCTGGAAGAAATCAGAATAGACGAAGGTCGGAGATAAATAGCGTGCAGTTTACCTACGTCAATCTAAACGATCCGATATATATCCGATAGTGTCGAAATGTGAGGTGGTCAGTGTGTGTGTGTGTGTGTGTGTGTGTGTGTGTAACACACACATTGCACACGCCGTACACACAATTCAACACCGGGCCTGCGAATTAAATAGCCGCTTCCTAACACAACACACAACACGTCGATTTCGACGATGGCCGGGAGAAGGTTCGGGAGGACGTGCTATTTATCTCGGCCGATTTAGGTTTGAGAATAATTTTTCCCCGACCGTCGATTTGTGCATTTATTTTTTTTTTATTATTATTATTGGGTGGATTCTAATTAACGCTGTGTCGTCGACAAATGAACAGATGAAAAGATCGTGAAGGGGAGTGTTTGTGACGTGTGCCGTCACAACGTCGCAGGCAGAAAGCAGGAATTAGAATTGCATGTAAACTAAAGTAGGATATTGTTAAGTTTTTTTAATAATGATTTAATTTAAATTGTTGTAACAACTCCGCCACTTGCTGTTTAGTGATTTTATTTAATTTAATTTGCGTTTTTTATCATTAATTTATTGTCTATATTTTTATTTTGGTGTCATATAAAGGGCACTTATCTGCTTTTTTTTTATTGATATTTTGTCTTGGAACTGAGCATGTTTCGACCTGCTAGTAATTACAGAAGGCTACGTCAAAGGTAATGCATAAATATCTTAAATAGATTTTGTTCACGGTACATTTAATATAATATAATAATATAAAGTTTAGTGAATAACACTAAATACGTAAGGCATGAGTTTTTAGATAATATAAAATAAAATAGTTGGTCCTTTTTATTATTTCAAATTTTCATATCCAATCATCTGAATGGAAAATATTGTCAAATAAAATTATTTGCTGTAAGTTCATTTATAACACTGAAAAACTAAGGCATAAACTTGTTTTTTTTATGGCTAGCAGGTCGCAACATGTAATTTTGAAAGGAACTTAATTTAACTCAAAAATAAAAAAATATGTAATTTAATATGATTGAAAACACTTTATATATTATTATATTTTATTTGTTAAAATTTTCATTTAAAATGAAAGTAGTGTTAGACAATATTATTTTCTGTAAATTTATTTATGACACTGAAGAAGTAAGACAAAAACTTTTGTTTTTTTTTTGATAACTAGCATGATGAAACATGTGAAGTTTTAAGATAAAATAATAAAAAATAATAAGTTTTTTTATTATTTAAATTTTTCATATCCAATCATTTGACTTCAAAGTATTGACAAGTAAAATTATCTACTGTAAGTTTATTTATGACACTGAAAAAGTAAGGGCAATAACTTGTTATTTTAGGACAAGCAGGTCGCAAAATGCAAAGTGTTTTTGATAAAAAATAACAAGGAAGTTTCTTTAATTTGACTCAAAAGTATGATACAAACTATTGTCTTTTTTGATGACTAGCAAGTTTTAAGATACAATAATAAAAAAATAATACGGTTCTCTTTATTATTTAAAATGTTCATATCCAATCTTTTAAATTAAAAATAATGACAGCTAAAATTATTTGCTCTAAATTTATTTATGACACTGAAAAAGTAAGGCATAAACTTATTTTTTATGATTAGCAGATCGCAACATGTAAAATGTTTTTAATAAAGTAATAAAAAATAGCAAGCAAAAATAAAAAAATATATATATAAATTATATGAATGGGAACACTTTTTATATTATTTTATTTGCTAAAATTTTCATTTAAAATTGTTAGACAATATTATTTGCTGTAAATTTATTAATAACACTGAAGACAAAAAATTTTGTCTATTTTGATGACTAGCAAGATACAACATGTAAAGTTTCAAGATAAAATAGTAAAAAAATAGTACAGAAGTTAATTTTATTTTTAAAATGTAATATTCAATCATTTGAATTAAAAATATTAACAGGTAAAATTATTTGCTGTAAATTGAATAAACTGTTTAAGACTAGCAGGTCGCAACATGTAGAATATGTTCAATGAAATAATAAAAAATAGCAAGGAAGTTTATTTAATTTGACTCAAAAATAAAAAAATATAATTTAATTTGTACTTGATTGGAAATACTCTTTATATTATCTTATTTATTAAAATTTTCATTTAAAATGAAAATATTTTTAGGTAATATTATTTCCGGTAAATGACACTGAAGAAGTAAGAGAGATACTTTTCTCTTCTCTTTTCTCTCAGATAAAATAATAAAAAATAGCAGGGAAGATCCTTTTATTCTTTAAATTTTTCATATCCAATTATTTGAATTAAAACTTTTGTTGTGTCGCAACATGTAAGGTTTTAAATTAAAAAACATAAATTAGCCAAAAAGTTCCTTTAATTTGTCTCAAAAATGTACATAAATTAATTTGTACTTGATTAACACATTTTTTTCTACTATCTCTATAATTCGTTAAATATTTCATTTATAGATAGATAATAATATTATTTGCTGTAAATTTATTTATGACAATAAAGTTATTCATTCACATTTAAATGTGTATATGTTTAAAACAGAATAAATTTAAAACATAAAATGATTTTTAATTTAACTCATAATGAATACCGCATGTTATTTTTGTAAATTGAAATTATAACGTATTATAAAAATATTAATTTTACTGCATTATGTTTAATAATGTGAACATAAAATAAATAAAACATAAAACAACCACCTCTGAAACATTAAAATTTATTCATATGCTCACAGAATTATTAACAACCTGCTTATCTAAAAATGATTTATGAATTTCATACGTTATTAAACTTCACCAATTTTTACATAATTAAAATATTACGGTTTAATGGTGATAAGGGTGTGAAATGGTCCAAAAATTGCATCTTCCAAACAACCCTCAAAAACCATTACATTAAAACGTTCGCATCCATTATTTGTTTTCGAATTAAATTAATGCAAATAAAATTACCGACACGCGCATAAATCCAAATTTATCACATTATTTGTTGACGGTAAAAATTCTAAACGCATTTTGGTGGTTTATTTCAATGAAATTAAAACTTCCTTAACTCGTTCAATTTTACACCCAACCGCAGACTGGAGAGGGATTATTTTTGTGATTTAGGTTTCCAGTAAATGCATTTATGTCATTAAAATGTTTGTTCACAATGTTTTTGTTTTCTTAAGATCGAAACGTAATTTTATACATGAACCGCACAAATACCGTTTGGCAAAACTTCAAAAGTGCATTAAATCTAAAAGAGCAACTATTATTGTTGTTTAAAACAAACAAATAAGTTTGGGATTGAAAAATAAAAATGTGCACACATTACATACTAGACTAACTAAAAGGGTACACGAGTATTGTTGTTAGGACGAAACGGAAAATAATAAAACAACATGAAAGAAACGTGTTCACACATGCACCCGTTTGATAGCTCACCTTCCTCATTAGTGCCGGTTGAATCGAGCGCCAGCGGTACCACAGCTCAGAAACAAGTTCACATCAATCGCGAGCGCATATTTTTTTTTTTTTTTTCAGCCCTCGAACTAATTAACAGTACAAAAGTGATGGTGCGTCGCCGACAGATGGAAAGAGCGCGGCGTGTTTTTGACGTGTGACCCACACACAAACCCACACACACAGACACACATACACACACAGAACGAGACAGAGAGAATACAACAACGTCGGGACCGGAGAGCAGGAATGAATCGGCGGCTGAGGGAGAAATATTACGAGGCTGGAGCGTGCGGTGTGTACGTGGAGCGTCGCGTGTCCGTGCGGCGTTCGTGTGCGGCGACGACTGGCGTCGCGATGGTGTGCCGGCGACGTCGGCACCCGTGGCCTAGGTTCAGGAGCGCGGCTCGCACGCACAAGACTTCGGGGGTGGTGGACCACCTAACCGATGGTGGGGTGGACACGGCCAGATACATTTGTTTCCGTTTCGCGGGTCTTTATCAAACGTCAAACACTTGCGGATGTTCAGTTTGTCAATTTGTGATAAATAATTTGAGGGGGATGTTCTTATCCACCCAATTATCCATCGTTCTTGAGACACTTTAAATGGACCGTTTTGTCCTGTCGACATAAATAGGTTGTATTTTGTGCATTTAAATTTAATTACTTAATTGTTTACTTTATAACTTCATAAAATCTCTTAGCATTAAACTAGAACAGTTAAGAAAATGAAAGTTCTTAATAAACACTCCTGTTAGTCGCTTTATCTTGCGATGTTTCGACTGGAGTTGCATCTCTGGTCGTCTCTTGGATGTACTTCAGTAGTTGAAAAACGACAAAGTCAAATAAAGAAGGCTAAAACAGTGTTACTTACGAAATTCCAACTGATGTAATTTTTCCTAATAATGTTTGAAGTTATAATCTCATTTGGAATATCACAAACTAGAAAAGAGAAGATCATGAGACTTCTCAGAAATTGTTTTATTTATAGTTGTAGCTTATCATATTTCTACTGCTTCTGCTTCTCCATTCATTATTAGCTATAATAGCTACTATTAATTTGTTAATGACTGGAGTTACAACACTAAAAGAAAAATAACAAATTGGAACAACTAGGGTAATGTAATTTATTAAAAACTACTGACATAAAATATTTCAGCCTACAATTTCAAGTGATGTTTGATTTTCAGTCATTTTCATGTTATGATTAGTTGTTATTGGTTTGACAATATTTGAAGTTCAGACCTTAAAACTACTTGAAAATACTTTTACTTGCAGCTGTAACTTGCCATATTTCGTATGGTACAGCTTCTCAATTCATTATTAAGCTATAATTAGCTATTATTAGTTTGGAAATACAACACCAAAGGAAAACTAACAACCTCAAACAACTAAGGCAATGTAATTTCTTAAAAACCACTTATATCAAATATTTTAAACCACAGAGTGTTAAGAGATTTTGCTTTTCCAGTCATTTTCAAGTTATGATGAAACTTTTTAAAATATACTTTTATTTACAGTTCCAGCTTACCATATTTCGACTGGTACTGCTTGTTCATTCATTATTAAGCTATTATTAGTTTGGTAATGACTGGAGGTACAATACCAAAAGAAAACTAACAAACTGGAGCAACTACGGCAATGTAATTTCTTGAAAACCGCTTATAGCAAATATTTTAGACTACAGAGTGTCAAGAGATACTGCATTTCCAGTCATTTTCAAATTATGATTAATTGTTATTAGCTTGACAATGTATGAAGTTTCAATTCCAATTGCAATAACAAAACCTAAAAAAGATAATACCATGAAACTTCTTAAAATATACTTTTATTTACAGTTCCAGCTTACCATATTTTGACTGGTACTACTTGTCCATTCATTATTAAGCTATTATTAGTTTGGTAATTACTGGAGGTACAATACCAAAAGAAAACTAACAAACTGGAACAACTACGGCAATGTAGTTTCTTGAAAACCGCTTATAGCAAATATTTTAGACTGCAGAGTCTCAACAGATATTGCATTTTCAGTCATTTTCAAGTTGTTATTAGCTTGACAATGTATGGAGTTTAAATTCCATTTGAAATAACAAAACTTAAAAAAGATAAGACCATAAAACTTCTTAAAATATTCTTTTATTTAAAGTTCCAGCTTACCATAATTCGACTGGTACTGCTTGTTCATTCATTATTAAGCTATTATTAATTTGGTAATGACTGGATGTACAACACCAAAAGAAAACAAGCAAACTGAAACAACTACGGCAATGTAATGTCTTAAAAACTACTTATATCAAATACTTAAGACTACAGAGTGTCAAGAGATATTGCATTTCCA
Source organism: Aethina tumida (assembly GCF_024364675.1). Lineage (NCBI taxonomy): Eukaryota > Metazoa > Arthropoda > Insecta > Coleoptera > Nitidulidae > Aethina > Aethina tumida. The sequence goes on along the minus strand of NC_065435.1, from coordinate 39,683,983 downwards.
GTCATTTTCAAGTTATAATTAGTTGTTATTAGCTGGACAATGTTTGAAGTTTCAGTTCCAATTGGAATAACAAATTCTAAAAAAGTCAACACCATAAAACTTCTTAAAATATACTTTTATCCACAGTTCCAGCTTACCATATTTCAACTGGTACTGCTTGTTCATTAATTATTAAGCTATTATTTGTTTGGTAATGACTGGAGGTACAACACCAAAAGAAAACTAGCAAACTAAAACAACTACGGCAATGTAATTTCTTAAAAACTACTTATATCAAATATTTAAGACTACAGAGTGTCAAGAGATATTGCATTTCCATTCCTTTTCAAGTTATGATTAGTTGTTATTAGGTTGACAATGTTTGAAATTTCAATTCCAATTGCAATAACAAAACCTAAAAAAGATAATACCATGAATCTTCTTAAAATATACTTTTATTTACAGTTCCAGCTTACCATATTTCGACTGGTACTGCTTGTTCATTAATTATTAAGCTATTATTGTTTGGTAATGACTGAAGGTACAACACCAAAAGAAAACTAGCAAACTGAAACAATTACGGCAATGTAATTTCTTCAAAACCACTTACATCAAATATTTCAGGCTACAAAGTATCAAGTTATTTTCAAATTATGATTAGTTGTTATTAGTTTGACAATGTTTGAAGTTAAGACCATAAAACTTCTTAAAAATACAGCTCTAACTTGCCTTATTTCGAATGGTACTGTTTCTCCATTCATTAACCCCTTGAGCCCCGACACATTATGTCAAATGTACCCAAATGGTTAATAAACCATAATTAGCTATTATTAGTATCACTAATAGTTCATCCTACAGTGTTTCAAGTAAAAAAAAAAAAAATTGTTGATTGCTATAATTATTTATTAAGAATAATTTGTATATTTTATGGTCATGCACGTAGAAACGTAGGTGCAAGAATAAAAATGCGAAAATAAAGAATAAGACGAACTCGATTTGAAATGCAATTATAAAAAAGGCGCCGCGTCCGGGGGTGGCGGCCCCCCCGCGCGAAGAAAACGAGCCACTTGTGACGAGTGTATCGGATGTGCGGTAGGCTCGAGGCACGGGGCTCGAGTAGATGGCGTCCCTTTGTGCCGTCCGGAGCGTCGCTTTTTGCGGCGGACAGATCCCGTGCACCGCGACCGGAGACGAATTTGCCGTGGGTCCTTGTGGCGACGGTGAAGAGGCGCTCCCGCGTCCTGGCGATGACAGGTGAGAAATCACCTACTCTTCAGCGCGTGCAAACGACGCGCCGCGACGACAGCCACGATCTACAGGCGCCCTACTGCCTTCCTTCGGATGGCCCCTCGACGGACGGCGCTCTCTTCCCCGCAATCTAAATATCAAACGGCACTTGTCTCGGTGCCACTCGCTCATGCCAACGGCACGCCGATCCTCAAACACTGCCACCGCCGGATAATGTATGTCGGGATGTCTTGGTGATATATCAAGTCCCTTTTGCATCGTCACAAGCAAGATTCGTTAAAATTTAATTTGACCTCGTTCCGTGCGATGCAAGAACGTCAAAAGGAGGTTAAATGGGGGGCTTTTATATTTCATTATCTTGTGTATGAAACCGCTTATTTCACTAATATTGATGCTACACTACCGCCCACACAACCCACTACCCCCTGATTAAACGGTAGCAGGCATTCCTCTATTATTCACGTATTTCTTCATCAAACGCAGTACGTCGTAATAAAACTCAGCGATTGACATGCATAAATAACAAAATAAATCCAAAATAAACAGGTTATTTCCTACCCAGCAAGGCGACTGAGGCAACTTTAATTACATCCACGTTAAAAACGGGAAGTTACAAAATGGAAAACACAAATTAGCTTGACCTCTTTGGTTGTGAAGCGGTTACAAAACCAATCTCCTGACGTAGAACGGGGCGAAAAGTCAATTTTCCCTGAAGCAGCAGGGTCTTAAGAAGATTAAAAATGATGTTCGCCTACAAAGTGCTGCAACTTTCTAAACCTGTAACGTTCACTTCCTAGCAAAATTATAACGCTGTTACATTGTTGTTCAATGTGCGTTTAATTGACACTATAACATTATGTAAAAAATGATAATCTTGGATAAAGTTGTGAACTCAAATGTTGTGCAGTTTGGTGTCTAATGCAATTAGGTTCCACCTGTTCCCAAATTACTATAGGAGGAGATCAAAGGATCTCGACAACTCGACTGGAATAAGCTAAATAACGTGTTATCAAAGGTAAAACCGACAGTAAAGAAATTTCCTTTTTTTATATTAAATCACGGTTTTAATTAAATGTCCATTTGTTACATTTCAGAAAATATTTAATGTAATTTAATCAAGACCAAAATCATTTTGTTTGTATGGAACATCCTAAAACCGCATAAATTGTTGGCAATTAAGTTCACTTGAAAAATTAAAACAATTCTCAACAGACGCTTGAAATTAGATTACCTAGTGGTAATTTATTTTATAATAAATCTAAGTTATGATATTCAATTTGTTTAGGTCTTGAATTGGATAGGCAGAAATTTACAAGGTAAATAGAGTGAGTATATTGTTTTTCGAATTACTTTTTGACACTTTATACAGAGGCTAAGAAAAGTATGGAGAAATTATAAATCTTTTGTATAATTGACACAGATTTAAATTCTCTTCAAAGTAAAAATAATCAAGACATTGATTTGTGCTATCTATTACTACAATATAATTTTATAATTTTAAAAATTGATATCTATCACATATTAAATTAAAAATTCTGTTAAATGAATTTCAAACGTTACAAAAAATTAAAGAAATAAAACGTTGGGCGCCATTTATGTATCAATATAAATTTAATTTAAACGATACAGGACAAAATATAATAAGAACGTTATAAAAATTAATATAGTAAATTTAATTAGATTTCAAATTCTATTAAATGTAACACAAATGTTAATAAACATTGTTTCAAAATTAAAGAAATAAAATGTTGGGCGCCATTTAGATGTTAACAAAAATTTTATAAAAATTAATATATTAAGTTTAATTTGAATTAAAATATTATAAAAATTAATATAGTAAATTTAATTTGAATTCAAAATTTTATTAAATGTAACTCAAATATTAATAAATATTGTTTTAAAATTAGAAATAAAACGTTGGGCGCCATTTAGATGTTAACAAACATTTTATTTGGACGATATGGGAGAAAATATAATAAGAATATTATAAAAATTAATATAGTAAATTTAATTTGAACTAAAAATTCTGTTAAATGAATTTCAAATGTTAATAAACATTATGTTTTAAAAATAAAAAAATAAAACGTTGGGCGCCACTGAGGGTGTCAAAATAAATTTAATTTAAACCATACATGAGAAATTATAATAAGAACATTATAAAAATTAATATAGTAAATTTAATTTGATTCGAAATTCTATTAAATGTAACACAAATATTACAGGAGAAAATTTAAGTCCAATAGTTTTTTTTTTCAAAAAATTTTGACGATGGTCTAACTAAAAACTCAACCCACCAATTTTGATGCTGGGAAGTTCATTTTTGGCATACAAGTTAACCAAAGACCACCCTATAATAAACCATTATTAATACTCCAAAATTTTATACAAGGTTATTAATAGGCAGTGGTTATATCAATCGAAAGGTTTTTCAATATTCAATTTAATTATGCTAAAACATTCATGGTGGTCCATTGAAAAAACATAATCTTTATTTTATTTTAATTTCCTGTAATTTCCTTTTTATACTTTCTCATAGTCGTTTTGTTTCTTTAGTAATATGACAATAAAACCACAATTTGCAATAATAAAAGCTAATCTTATGGTAGTATTAATTTTACAATTTCAAGCTTCATTTCAATCTTCAGGAAAGGAGTTGAGTTTATTTTAACGTTTGGAATTTGTCTGCAGAACTTTTTCAGCGGTCATTGGTTGCATATTTTTTTAATTAATGTGCTAATACGAAGATTATTTATGAATAAATTTTGCATGGGACAGCAGTTATACATGAAAAAACAGGTGGGGAAGAGCAAAGTCAGGAGTTTTAACTAGACTTCTTCGCGGCGCACCGCAAAGAAAGAACGCGACGAAGGCAAGAAAGTAGGAGGGCAAAGTGAAGTGACGAAGGGAACGGAAGGGACATAGGTGCCAGGACGTGGAGCCGAGGAGCCGAAGAGCCGAAGAGGCGTAGAGGCGTAGAGGCGTGCGTTTGAAGGCTGAAGCCGGGCGCCATATTGGAAAACAAATTGAGCCTGGTGCACGTGACAGCCGCTAGATGTCTCAAAGAGCAACTTCACAAAGCGCCTCGCTCTGCTCACCGCTCACCGCTCGCCGCCTCGCCGCTCACGGTTCACGGCTCCTGTGCCTGACAACTTCAACAAGTTCGAGCTTTGTTTGCTCGCCATCAGAAAAACAACCGTTCCGTCGGATTAAGGCCCAGATTGAAAATCTAAAACACGTTATATTGAATTTATTCCGGCAACTTGCGGCCCCTCCCGCACTCCAACTCCCCATCCGTTCACTTACTCATTTTATTTGCGATAATCAACTGCTCGCGACAACGTTTTCCATTACGTTTTTTCCCTTTGCCTTTGCACGTTTAAGCTGCTACTTCTTTTGCACGGGCAACCTGTTCTTGAACGGCGACGGATTTTTGACCAACTCTTACATTATAATTACAAATTTAAACGGTTTTCTTCCCTTTTGCGTTCTTATTATGCGGCCAGCTTGTCTGCTCTTATATTAAGAACGTTATTTAATAGTTTGCCTCTTCATCTCTTTTATGTATTTGTGTTGTATAGGATGCAAACTGTTTTCAAAGTCACGTTAAAATTAAAATAGGATTCTGAAAAATTAGCCAAGAAACCCGATCACTTATATTTGTATTATTATGCTTATAAAGGGTGATTCACCTAACTCACCCATTAGAAGTTTATGGGTAACAGAAAAACGTATTGATTTGAAACTTTTGTAGTAATTATAATTTGACTTGAACTACTTTTCTAATATATTTTGAAAGGATTATAATGTATAGTATAGGTATATTGAATATTAATATAGATTTTCTTACAAAAAATTAATATTTTTTTTTTCATATTTTACAAATGCATAATTTTGTTTAAATACTCCTGTAGGTGATTGAGACGTCCCAAGAACCAAAGGATGGAGTACTGGCATCATGGATCGTTTTATATATAATGAAAAATTGAGGAAAAATATGGTACCGTATTCAGATAAAAATATGCCACTAAAACTTTATTTTCATCAAAATATTTGAAGCAATAGCTTTTAAGGGAAAAAATTAATGTTATGAACTGGCCATCTCAATTTCCCGATCTAAACAACAAAAAAGACACAAAGAGTAAGATTTATTCACGATTCTGCAAGAGTCCTGGCAAAATATGGATCCAAATATTATTGACCATCTGTTGTTTTCCATTTAAAAAAGATGTTTGGAAGTTATTCATAATAATGGGAATTTTACAATATATTAGTGTAGAATTAATTAAAATACTAATTACAAATTATTTATAGTAATAAAACTTTAAATAGCATAAGTTGCTCTACTTTTTGCCAGCTCAAAGAAATAATTATCAGTAAAATTAAACTCTTTATTTTGTTATTGTTTAACTATGTAATTGTTAAATTTATAAAGGGAAGTTAATTTTCAATATACATTTTTTTGAACATAATAACCAGGATAAAAATTATTTAAATTTAAAAAACTTTCTTAAAAAGAACTTTTATTCAAGAAATTATTCATTATACAAATTAATTATACAATAAACAATTCTGGATTCATGGAACTGAAGAAAAGATCAATCTCAGTTTGCCAATATATTGGACTGTGATAAAAATAAGTGATAGCCACACATCTGAACTAGATGGTGGGTGAAGTAGAACTTCCCATTTAACACTCTGAAGCTTCCTTTCAGTTTTTTATGCGACATGTAGACATAGATAGGTGAAAATCATTCTTGGGTTAAGTCTTTTTTAAATACTTTTCCAGCTTCAAGAATTGGCAATTGTCATATGCCTAATTTTGTTATCCTCATTTTTTGTATGTTTAATTTATGTTAAATTTATAAAGGGAAGTTAATTTTCAATATACATTTTTTTAACATAATAACCAGGACCAAAATTATTTGAATTTTAAATAAGTTGCTCTATTTTGTGCCAATACTGGACATAATGAAAATGTTAAAACTAATAAATACGTCATGATTAATTCCTACACATTTTTACTTGCATAATTTTTTATGTTATAGATATTTGTTCTTTAATTTAAATCTGAACATGATTGAATGAATCACAGTCCTACCACCGCATTATGCACGTTTATAAAGAAAACAAGTTCGGCGAGCGTGGAAGTGGCGAGGCAAGAAAATTTCCGTATAAGTAAATCAGCGTCCGCACCGGCAACATTAGGGGACAAATCACGTGGAAATCCGCGTCCGCATAATTGATAGCAACAATAAAGCCATTAGAGTAAACAGCACCTGAGGACGGGGACGTAGTAAAAAGAAAGGCGGTGGACGGGCGCCGGCGGCGTCGAGGGCCGCGCTCCGTAATGAATTATTCCGAGTGAATTTTCTTTCGGCGGTGGTCGCGGCTGGCGGTGACTAGTGTGCCGTCGGCGGCGGCGGCTGCGAAGGCCGCTCGAACAAACGACGTCGACACGCGGAGAAATCCGCCGGCCCCGGCGTCGACATGTGTTCACCAGATGTGACGGCGCGCACGTTGGGGCCGCCGTCGCGACGAACGTCCCCTCGTTGTCGTCAAGGCGTTCGAAGTTTCGGTTGGTGCGGTTAATTTTCCGATTTTCTAAATTCGTATTGAATAATCGCAAGAAGTGTGTGCTGGCAACCTTGTTGTTGGGACGAAGAAATAAGGGTTGGATGGTGTGAGGCAAGATTTGTAACATCTTGACAACGTGCAGCCATCCAGCTCTCTCGCTCCCGCTTTCGACGCAACATCTGCGACGGCAATCCGCACACGAAATATATTAAAAACACATTACGGCCGAATAATTACCCCCGGCCGACCGATCGATTCGCCTAATTCCCTCATACACACTCGTCGCACCGCCTCCTTGAAATTGCCTCTTATAACCAGAGCTCCTTCTTTGCACTGTTTTTTAAGTTGATTAAACGGTTGGCGTGGATGGAGAGCTGCGTCAAAAGTTGTTAGTTCGTGGCGCAATATGTTCGGGGTTAAAAATTAAATTCGTGTGTGGTAATTTGTCACGTACGATTTTTAGTGGTTGCCAGAAAAATTTTTTATATTAAGAATATGTGTAATATGTAATAATAAATAATAAAAATACAAAATTTGTGTCCCACGTTATTGAAAATATACGCTGTTATATTTGAAATATTCCAACAATAAGAAAACATTCAGGAAATTTAGTACAATGTTAATATTTACCTTATGTTCTTTCATGATTAACGAAAAAGAAAGTTAAAATCTTATTAATTTGTTTCCTTAATACATACAGCTGTAAAATTTATGAAATATATTCATATGTCTTGTAAATTCTCTTTCCTACTTATTACAATTAATTTTCTTGTACGAATACACAACCCGCAATATATGACATCAAAAGAAATTTATGTAAATCCCCCATTCCAAATTGTTTTTAAAGGATGATTCTTATTCCAAAAATATGTCGATAAAAATATATTAAAAAATGCTGTATCATGACTTTTGGTTAAACCTCTATTAATTTTAATTTTATGTAAATTGAAAAGTTCTTTATCTTTCAATTAAATATGCTAAAACATATATGGTGTTCGAAAGAAAGTAATAAAGGTATTGTTCTTTTAAAGTACCCAAAAATAAACATGAACAACCAACACCCTGTATAAAATTTTAGAATTTTTAAAGGATAATACTTGGTTAACGTGTATACCAAAAATTAAATTTCCTGCTTGAAAATTGTTGGCTTTACAGTCATTTTAATTAGACCAAGCTGTTAAAATTTTTATAAAATCAACTTAAAAATTATTAGGTTTAGGACATGGTATATCCAATTTTTATGTAATTACATGAGTATTTAAAAATACAAAAATATACGTCCAATTGAAAAGAAATTTTGTTCAAAATAAATTTGAAAAGTAGTTCAAATCAAGTTACAATTTCTATAAAAATTTCAAATCAATATCTCTTTTCCTTCTCCATAAGTCAGGTTACTCACCATGTAAAACAAGGAATAATTAGAGTTTCTGTAAAGGTTTTTGAAATTCTTGAAATTATGACATTTTTCCATCTATGTTCAGTTACTCCGTTTACAGAAGTAAATTATTCTTTCGATGTATCAAATTTTAGTTCTAATTTAATATGATGACTTATTCAATTCAAAAATATTTGCCATATGACTCTTAAGGTATTATAGAAACAAAAGTAAGAGGGTGCCATTTCCACCTTCATAGCTTATCGTCATCCATTAAACTAACAGGTGGGCTGAAAAGTAACCACCTTGACCACCAAAATGCACTGCTATCGCCAAAAAGATTATGGTTCCTTATAGCCCAATCATATTTAGTCCGACGTGTGAAATTTCAGAGCGATACAGCCCTTAGTTTTGTTTTGACAGCTGATTTTCTGTTACTTGTTTGGCATCATAATTTTTGTTCTCTCATAAAACATTAATTTTTGAGAGGCAGCATCGATTTAAGGCTCCAATTGCTTCCCCATCCACCTTATTCGACGGATCGAAAAGTTGAAAAGTATCGATATGAAAGGACGCTCTCGAAGGAAACTATATCGAATAATAAAATCAAATCTTATCAAGAAAAAAAAAAACGATTTTTTCTATGCTAGCCTACGAACTTTTCAGCCCAACTGTTAAGAGTATGAAAACGAATCTCTGGGGCAAATATTTGGGAATTATAAAGGATTTGGGTTTCAAGGATTCAATGAAATTTCGATTTCAAATCTATTTTGGTGATTTTTCTTGATTAAAACGTACATTTGACATTCTACTCACAATTTTATTGCAATAAATTAATACAAAACAAGAGGTTGTTAAAAAAAATAAATTGTCCCATCGTAATCACCAAATATCACAAATGTAGAGTGCACGGCTTATTATGACTTTCTTTACAAATTACAATAGTAAACCCTACTAAACGAAAAAACATACTAAACCTAAAGTTTTGTTTTTGGAATATGTTTCCATTGGTAGTTTACATATCACATTACCAACAGCCTTTTGTTACAAATTAAAAATTCTAAATGGTTAAACTATTCCAATAAAATAAAAATTAAATCAATATAACAGATCAATTTTTACTATAATGGAATGTTACTTAAAAATAAGCAACAATATTTAATTCACTAAAATCTAGCACTTGTGACAGTCTATAGAAATTACCATTTATCTATGAAGCTAAACAATAAATTAAGTTTACTTGTAAACTAATTACATTATATTATTTTAACATGGTATTACCATTTCTTACAATAAAGATTAACATACCATAAACAGTGATGTGGTGGTAAACGAATTGATGATAAAAATACATAAATTTTCAATTTAAATACACATATTAATTTCATATAGCATGAATACGCAGTAATGATTCTACGATATGAGACATAGTGGCGTACATTAAAAAAGTTTAAGCATTGTTTCAACGAATATCTAAAGAAACATGTTTCTTATTGCATAATATCTTGTAGAACTATTAATGTTTCTTCATAAACCCATTGAAAACTGGTTCAAAACATGAATTTACTCATCATACCAATAAGTATTGCATTACATGGAAAGCATCAGCTGAGATTAAATGACATTTGTTGCTAAATACTGTATAGTAAATGCATATATAATAGGTACAATATTAAACTATTGGTGGCAAATCTTCAATAGAAGAAATTGGCTCCCGCCAATACACAAACTGGGAGTAATCATCGGCGGCTTGGAGCACTGCAGGGAACAACTGGTCCACTATATAACTCATGTTGGAGTAACTGCAAACAAGAAAATTTATGTTAGAGAAACTATGACCTGTTTGTAACCAAACAATTGGAGTTTTTTGCTTATTCATGCTAATGAATAATTACTTTTTATTGCTTGGAACTTCTATAAGGCCGTGCTTTACCATTGTGTGTTCAAACACCCCATTTGTCTAGTGTAACATAAATATCTGTCCACAATATCTGTGTACATCATGCAAGCTATTCAAAAATTCTACAAGAAAATCAATTCTGAAAGCAGAAAAGCATTAAAAAATTGAACTGATTTTGTACAGTTTTGGTTTACGTTAAAAAGTATTATTTAACCCATAATAAAACGTTGTTATTTAATTGAAATTTGAAACTGTTTTGTGTTTTCAAAGCTTACCGTTTAATCGCACATGATGCAGGAAAGGTGCAGGCAATTTCTCCTTATACGGGATGTCCCCTCATCATTTTATACAATTAATTAATACTTAACTAGTAAGAACATATGTATTTTATCTTTGTTTGTAATGATGAATGATGTAAGGCAGTCCCAATGACAACAAGCATGTTTTATGGTGTTAGTATGGATGATTTTTGTGCATGAATGAATAATATGATATGACAAAACACATATGTATAAAATAAATAAAAATTCACTACTTATTCACATAGAAGATAAACTGTACAAACACTTAAAATCTATAATAATACCAAAAATATCACAGTTTCTCTGTCTTTGTGTATAAATAGCAGAGCTTAGCTCGTAACCGAATCATCATCACTGTAATCAGATTCGATTTCGTCAGAATCTGATTCACAAATTTTACTGAGAATAGGGGGAAATACATCGTTAACCACCAGCGATTGGCCGGAATAACTGTAAAAACGAAATAAAAATACTAATACAAGAGCACTATAGGAAAAAGACGACATACTAATATCTAAATATGTAATGAGAAGCATGCACCAAATTATTATTAAATTTATATAATTCAAACTCACCTAGATTGGAAGGTTTGGGTGAGCTCATGCTTCAATTCGCCCTTAGGATTAATAGTGAAAATCCTAACAATAGGAATACCAACGGCCCTGTACGCCCAAACATCCTGAAATGCACGACGAAATGAACAACCGATTCATCAACGAAACAAACACACAACTCACGTTAATCCTGTTACCGTAGCCGGCGTAAAACGGATTGGAGTCTGGAGGGAAGAGAGCTTTGATGTCGCTCATGCAGGAGATCTTGAATTGTTCCGGCTTCTTTTCGATCACCTCCCGATGGAAGGCCGCAATCAAGGACGTGGGGTTCAACAGAATGGGTCCGTCGGGCATGTTAAGATCGCCCTGTTTGATTGATCTCAAGTAGTCGCGGGTGATGCGCGCCTGTCCGATGGCCCGGGCGCTGAGGTACAACAGCTTGTATCCGTTGTCTTTGATCTTGTTGAAGAGCTGAGCCACTCCGGTTTGCGCCCAGTCTTTGCCGACAATCGGCAGGATGTGGCCCAAAACGTCTGACCTGAATTGATTACGATTGATTACAAGGGGGGTTATTGCAAGGGTGTGTTTGGGGTTACCTTGTTATGGTGCCGTCAATGTCGGAAATGACTATTTTGTCGTCCCACTTCCACTTGTACAAATGGCATTGGCATCTTGTTGTTCCTTGATAAGCTGTTGTTACGCTGAATTCCACCTCGTTCACGCCGTCTTTGAGGTTCAATGAGTGCTGCCAATTATTATATTATTAGCTTGGTTTGTATTGTTGGGACAATTACTTACAATTTGTTTGGAACTGAGACGCAACGTCTTTCTGAATTTGTCACTGCTTGGTGACTCCTTCACATTTATAACCTCGTCTTCCTTCTCGATGGGTATATGTATTTCCTTTGGTTTGTTTGGAGTTGTAGCAGTGGGGCTGTCGGTGACTGTAATTATTGAATAAGTAAAACAGAAAACATTTGATTAACAACAACGTACTTGTTTCCTGGATAACTTCCTCCACTATCTTCTCTTCTTTGGCATCTGTTGTGGTTTTAATCTCACTAGGTTCTGTAACAGAAGTGGTTTCTCTTGTAGTCTTTCGGCCCCTCCACCACGCCGACCAAGATCTTGTAGACTCCTGGGACTCTTGCTTACTGATTCCTTTATCTCCAGTTGGGGCAGAAGGCATATGAAGACTCACCAAATGATCCACTGAGGACTATAATTAATTAAATGTTAGTGTTTATGTTTATTAGAGTCACAACTGTACGTACTTGCAACAAAGGTCTTCCGTACACCATGATGGTGGCGATAATTGGAGCTGCCACTTTCCACGAATAATATTTATCTTTAATTCTAACCACCAAATTGTTGTCTTCAAAAAGAACGGGATTATTACATAAGTCACTGAATTTGACAGTGTGCTCGAGAAACTTCTCCTCAGATGGCATTGGATCCCAGCCGCACAGCGACAATGAGATGTCGTGGGAGAAAATGTGAGTGCTGCAATGAAAGATTTTCAATAACCAATGTCGGTAAGCTAATTCAATGTCACTTACGATTTCTGTTCATCGAAGTCGGAGTCCAGAGACTTTCCCATTTCCGCGGTGATTGGACTTTGAGCCAGGGATGGTCCGTTTCCTGATTCACAATCCATGTCGGACTCTGAATTTTGGTATTACAACAACACTTAATACATAACATGTCGCAAGCACTAACTACTAATTGTGATTGTGTGGTGTGTGGGCATTGTGAATGAATAGGTTTGCAAGCATGGTATCTATAAAATCCATGGTCAAGGGAAAATTAAGTTGAAAGTACTTAATATGTATGTGTACAATGTCCTTCTGTGCCCCAAAAAATTAACCTTACAGCAGGACATTGCCTTTGGATGAGGATGATCACAACAAACATAATTTTGAAAATAATTTTACCAGCACGTTTGTTGAAGTAAATCTCTGTAACTTCGGGATCGATGTTGTTCGTGATTTCCGACAGATACCGTCCACCTTCCATCAATTGGTTCTGGGCGCTGTGCTTCTGCTTCATGAACGAAAACATCCCGCTGAGCATCGACTTTTGTTCCTCTTTGGTTGGATTCTCGCTTGTCGGGGAAGTGGTTTCGGATAAGCTGGGGAACCCGCCCCATTCCCAGTTCTTGGAACTCTGCACATCTTCTAAGAAAATGTAATTTGACTGCCACATCAAAGGTTTATAAAACTTACCTTTCATCTTCTTCACTTCTATTTCCGAATCCGATTGAACGGACTCGACGTGAGTCGGAGACCCCGACCTGGAATCGTTTGCGGTGCTGTTTGTCACTTCTGTGTCACTGAAGAAATGGAAATCCGGTATCATCTTCAATGAGTCGATCATTTCTTTTTCTTCCTTCTCAAGCTTCCTGTAAGAAAAACCACGAGTAATAAGACTAGAAATTCATTCATTGTTAATGTGGTGGCTTACTGTAGTTCTGGTTCTGAGGAGTTGCTGTCCAACGAACTGGTGTTTGAGTCGCTGATCTTCTCCGACTGTTCAGCGGTCGAGTTTGTGTTCGAGTTGTTTATGGACTTTCGGGCGGCGTTTTTCTTTCTCATCTTCTTCTTTTTCTTTTTGCTGCTCTTGGTTTCGTTGGGGGTTCCCTGCACGGGTGTCTTGGTCACCTCCTCCGATTTGCTGCCTTCCATATCCAAGCTGTCCATTTTAAATATGGTCTCGGATATATCGTTGCTCTTGCTGACGTCCTCGCTGCTCATTTTGGCGGAATGTATGGAATGTGTCATTTCCTCCGCTGAATTCTCCAACGTTTCTATGTTCCCTAAGCCTATTTGTCTTTGAATGAAGTTTCTCTCTCTAGTCTTTCCGTTTTCGTTGTCCGCCGTGTATCTGCGTTTGGAGTAATCGTTTACTTGGTTATCTAAATTAGGCAGCTCGCCGCTCTCCAAGTCCAAGCTCCTTCTTCTGCCCTAAATTTTAACACGTTTGTTAGTAAGGTGTAACGGAATGGTGCGATTGAACCTACTTGATGCTTTAGCATGTCTTCAAACTCAACGGGAATTGGGGACGTAGCCAGATGTTCTGGAATGTCGTTCTCGTCGACCAATTCCTCGACGAAAAAGGCTTCGCCACTTTCCCCCAATTTCATGTGTATATTCTGAGGCTCTTTATTTATGATAATGTCAACCTGTAATGCATTAATTAAATAAACAACTTATCAATAATTTAGTTCCTGAACATAATTCCAGACACTATGGTGCTGAGAATCTTTTATCAGGTTATCTGATAACCCGAGACCGTGAATTACATTTTTATGACTCAGTAGCTCTTCAACTTTGTTCTGTCTGGTTTAATTCCGAAAATTCACAGGACATTGCCTTGAAGTCGGCTCTTGTAAACTCGATTATTTGAAGTTTATGTAAATGTCATGACTTCAAAGGAAAACAACTATTGTCGAATTCGATTACAAAGTTCACATTGGTTTTTTTATTGCTTTATTATTTTACGATTTGCGACGACAATCAGAAATGGAAGGTGCACCGTAAATTAGTTTTATAGTTACAAAGGTCATGGCAAATAATTAACGTTTTGCTGATAACTAAAAATGGACTTGGTGCGACTATCACGCTCCTGCAAATTGAATTAGATGTGCAGGATTTAATGGAAAAATTTTCTGTCCATCGCTGATTAAAATTTATAATTTTATACTTTAACCTACCGGAACATTTAAAAATAATACTTATCTATTTATTAGTTGTTTGTTAACAGAAGTGGAGATATGAATGTCCATGATTATACATAATGAGAAACACCGGCATATCTGTACATTATATAAAAGTTTTGCGGAATAAAAATAAATATGGTACAGTCATTCTTGGCAATGGTTTTAAAACACGTGATGCAAACATGAACTTCCATAATCAAAGGCAAATTACGCACGTAAACCAATTAAAAAATTAACGACAAATTACACATTGTTGTCTCCCTTTGTTGTCAAATCCTTTGTTTATGATCTAGCAAAACTAGAAACGCAGCACTGTTTGCACTCATGTCTTAAGATGATGAGGATGCACGTAGAAGCTCAAGAGAGATGGTACAGAGTTTTGGCATTTAACACTCCGTAGAGGTCTTCAAAAATGATGACAACACCAACAACTAGAAGACACCTTCGACTCACCACTTTCTCCCTGCTCCTGAGCACCCCCAGCTTCCCGAAGCGCACATGGAAGGGTGAACAGTTGTAGCTTCCGTCGGGCTGCTCCACAACGATCACATCGATGGCACCGGTCAGCGTGGCACCGTTGATCTCGTTGTAAAAGTCCTTCACGCTGGAGAACATCTTCATCATCCCGTTCATCTTGTACCGATCGTTTTTGTCACGGCTCACAGACAAATATTACTGTTCGAAAATCGATGATCCGCACCAGCACCACCGTCTCACTGTCCCATGGTTCACGCGTCGATCGTCCTGCTGATGATCGGTCGCTCCAAGGTCCTGCTGCGGGTTCAAGTTCGGCGCGAATCGCTTGCGGTGTGTGTGTGTGTGTATGTGTGTGTGTTTGTGTGCGCACGTTACAACGACGAAATCGAGTTCTGGCGTTGTATTGGGTCCGGAAAACGAGAGCCGGCCAGTTTTATGTCGGCGAAAGTGACGTGCTGCGCAAACGCTACTCGGTCCGATCTGTCGTTTCCCACAAACGTCTCCGCGCTGATTATCTGTGGACAAAAATTAGTTTTTGTTATTCTTAAGCGCGTCTATTATGCACAGATGTGTTGTTGTGTGGATGCTGACGCATCACAATTGGCTATTTGTTAGATGTACTGCGACTCTGGCAGCAAATCGGCAGATCAATTCGGATCGAAGAGTTTTGTTTACTTAGTTACAGTTCTGATTAGTGCATCGCACATGATTCATTGCACCAACCGTCTATTACCAATTCAACTTGGATATTTTATGATACTCACCAGAGGTCTGGAAGATCTGGACTTGCTTGAAAAGTTGATGTAATTATTTGACACTTGTCAATAATACCTTATCACTAATTATTAGGTTAGATAAATTAGGCCAATTAGATGTTTATTTTTTTGGTCCCGCAAAACAAAGAACTGGTTTAGGAAAATTTTTGATGTACTGATTTCAGTAACATCAAATTTAGTTAATCAGTTTTAGTTTTTGTGATACAAAATAAATAAATTTAGTTCCAATAAAAGGCAAAAATAAAAAAATTAAGATCGTATCTTTTAAGGTTACGTCCTTTTGCCTAACTCTGCCTTACCCAGCTTCGTAGGTTACTGAGACTTCGTAAGAGAAGCTGTACTATTATTCTGTGAAGACTACCTGGGTTACTTAGTGCTAAAACATTGAATTAAAATAATATTTTTCTTATACAAGAGACGAAAGAATACATTTTAAAAGAAAATAGAAAACCTATTTCTGACTTTGTTCTAATATACTTCAACATTAATTTAGAAGGTCAGGATAAATCTTGAACTCAATATTTGGTAGGTAATATGTGTTAAAAATTGACATTGAACCATGGGGAAGAGACAGTGCCTAAAGTTTGGTATATTAGGTTTTTAGGGGGAACCACGAAAGCATAACTGAGACTGTTGGAGTCTACATCCAGATTAAAGGAAAAGAACTTACATTATCTTGGTATCAGTATCTACACTGATCCAAGAAATTAACGAGGTTGGTGACTACACCAGAAGACCAGGACATGGTGGTCATCGGGCTACAACTCTTTCCCAAGATCGATCTGGAGGCTTCCAACTTTAATACTTTGTCACCACAAGATGTTACAGTTCTAGAAAACATAGATGTTTGAATAGATATAGAACCAATTCGACAACGAGTTCAATTGTTTTTGGAATGATACATTATTTTTATTTCCTTTAGGATAATTAGAAAGAAAACATATTTTTATGTAACAATACACTTTTTGTGAAGTATTTTTGTTGTTATTTATTTAACTGACAGTTAAAAAATAAAATGTTAAGTACTGCCTATTTCAAAAATTAGATCTGATGGACGAAATCTGGTGCCTACTTTCAATAGACAACAAAAATATCAAAAACCTCTTCCTGTACAATTTTGTACATATTTATCACCATATATTTTTTTAAATAATCAAATGATTGACTTTTTATCTAAACATATTGACACAAACCAAAAAGGATAACTACAAATAACAAACACGGATGTTTGTAACACTTTATCAGTTATTGCAGTTGGCGTCCGTAAAACCAAAATGAACAATACTGAGAAAAGATAATATTAAAAAATAAACAATACGATCAACATTTGCATTACAAAAACTAGTGGGCTGTTAATGTATGGTACAAAACCGACCGACTAGTACGTACTTAATTAAGCGAAGCAAACTTAATTTGAATTATGCATAGAACAAAAAAAACACGAACTGCCTATGGTTGCCACAGATGTGTTTTCGCTACAAACTTATGATTAGTTCTTGAAATGGGGAGTGTAATTAGAGTTAATTGCACCATATACGGTTATAAAATATGTGATTAAACTAAACGTCCTCTTCAGTGATAGTCCATCTATTATCGGCATCGTTTTATCTTATACAAATAAATCATCACAACATTTTTGGTGTTACAAAATAGTGGAGATTACAATTGCGGTAAATGTTTATAAAACAATCGCAGCCTTTTTACAACATCTGACGCATTTTGCGTAACAATCTTACATATAGATGCGTTGATAAGCCCTAATCAAATTAATTGTTTACCCTCGCAATAAAAGTACCAGCGTCATCCACATGCTAATGTTATTGTTATGATCTGCCTGGGATGGACTAATAATAAACTTGACATTGGCTTCAATTTATTTTACGTTGTTCGAGCTGATAAGGAAGTAACCATGCAATCAACAAATTGTTACTGAATCGGTTCGGCATCGGCTTTGCGCAGGTACAAGAAAAAAATTCTTATCATTAATTGTTTTTTTATTTTTTCAATGCTATTTTGAACGGTTTCAACACTGCTTGTTTTCTTGTTACATCAAAATACGTAATACTTCAATGTAAACAAGTGAACATTTTTATTTAAAGTGATATAATATTATTACATTAGGAATGTTTTATAAATATATTTTTTTGTGTACTTAATAGGGTAATCCAGTGTGGTCTTAATGACAAACAATACAACTAATGACAAACACTAATTAAAATTATCTTGGTTTTGAGTTGCTTTGAACATTTTATGAAAAAATAAACTGTGTACAAAAATAACTTTTAATTAATTATTAAGTTAATAAAAGGTAACAGATATAGTAGGTTTTATTAAAAACAAATATAAACACTAATTAAATATTTATGTTGAGTTTTGCTTAGTTTTGTTTATTGTACTAAAAAGTTTTCTTTTATCATTTCATAAATTGCTTTTTAAACATTATATAATAAATAAAGTAAATAATTAAATAAATTAATAAAAAATGAAAAATATACTGGAATCGATCTAATGAGACTAGCAAAAAGCAGATACAAACTCTAATTAAAAATTTATGTTCAGTTTTGTTTAGTTTAGTTTATTATACTAAAAACACAAACTGCTTTTTAATAATTATTTAATAAATAAAGTAAATAATTAAGCAGATTAATAAAAAATGAAAAATATACTAGAATCAATATAATGAGACTAGCAAGAAGCAGATACAAACTCTGATTAAAAATTTATGTTGAGTTTATTGTATTAAAAAAATTTCTTTTTACATTTCAAATTGATTATATTAAAAATATTTGAGAGATTTTTTGATCTTTTTTCTGTCGTCAAATTCTGTTTACAAAGATCACTTAAAAACCGACACGTGCCTAATAAAAGATAACACTGCATTCCCAAAAAAATTAGATAAAAACATTAATTACTAAATTATCTTGATAAATTAATTTCGAAGTCTCCCATTTAAGCACATTTAAACGGTTTGTTTTCGACAAACACAAATTAATAAAGGTGGACCAAAAATACAAAACAATTGTAAACACGTTTAAATTTATCATTTTGCAAAAATGTTCCGTGATCAACTATTCCTTGAATCATCTTGTGGAATTTGCCGAACATTTGCAAACGTTTAATAAGGTACAAATAATCCGAGTGGTATTTTATTTTTAAAAAAAAAAACTACAGGCTCAAGTTTAAGACGGTTGATTGTTCGCTATATTTAACCGCCCACACTTCGCTACTCTGGCACGTGCGAAACTTGGCCGTTTTGTTTTTCTCATTATCCACTGGTATCAACCAAAAATAATTAACAATGCAACGCATAAATTTTTATCAATACAGGACCGCCATTCAAAGTAAAATTTGTTGTCACACATAAAATGACTTCGAAGTAAATTAAGAGATGATACTGAGTGTTTTAAGGTGTAGATCCTTCAGAAGTTTTTTGGAGACAGCACACTCAAATCTCCAGATATGGGGCTCGAACTAGACCAATCGAAAGAATTATTAATTTCTTATTTGATTATGAAAAATGGTTTTTTACCATCTATCAAAATTTTTGGCGAAAAATTCAAAAACTATTAGGACATAGTATAATCATTTTATTTACTATTATATGTAGAATTTAAAAATCTAAAAATATACAGAGTGTTCCATTGACAGTGTCAAAGTTAATGTTACCAATGTCGAAATCGAAAAAGAAATTTTGTTCAAAACAAATTAGAAAAGTATTTCAAATCAAGTTATAATTTCCATAAAAATTTATTTTTACGTTCTCCATAAACTTTTAATGAAATAAAAATAGGTGAATCACCCTGCATAATGAAAAATAATAAAAAAAAAACAAGTGTTTCATTTCAAATAACAAAGATTACGTCCGTGTCGGTAAAAAGTTCATTATAATTCTACTAGAACTAATAAAAAAACTCATTCAATGTTACAACAATAAATGACTTTGTTGAAACTTAATAAAAAAGCTGTAAATATACTAGAACCTAATTGTGAATTAGAAAAAGCAAATATTGAATTAAAAATAGTTTTTTTTTTTTAATTTGAAATTATAATATTAATTTTCAGTTACTGTAAGAAACTTTCAAATGATGTGTGTACAAAAAATATTTAACCATCACAACCAACGATTATAAAATATTAAGATTATAAAAGTATAAGTACCACCAGTAAAAAACTATAAACATATTAGAACCTAATAGGACTAGTAAGAAATATATTGAATTAAAAATAATTAAATTTTATTTTTTAAATTTCAAATTAAAATATTAATTTTTTAGTTGTAACAATACGTGCACAAAAAATCTTTTAATTATCACTATATAAATGATTATAAAAAAGATTAAGTAACTTAGTAAAAAGTATTCTAATTAGACCAGTAAAAAACACATATAAATGTTGTAATAATAAATGATTAATTAACTTAATAAAAGAATATAAATATACTAGAATCTAATTGGGCTAGCAAAAACAAACATTGAAATAAAAATAATTAAAATTTATTTTCTAAATTTCAAATTAAAGTATTAATTTTTTAGTTGTTGTAAAAAACAATTTGTGCACAAAACATATTTTAATTATCACTTTAATTTGACTATTTTGGAACATAATCCGATAAGTCGAATTTTTGGAGAATTTGATGGTTATCTGTGATCAGTTACTGCATTTAAGTGATTATGTAGAACAACTACTATTCATCTAAAAAAACATTCAAGCGACTTTGAAAGACATCAAAAATATTAAGTTCACAAAGTTTGTAAATTTATTCTTGTTTTGATGTTAAGCTGATCAATTTCTGTTAAGCCAAATTGGAGCTTAACTTTTTTGAAAAAATCTTTAAACATATTAAAATGAAAGAAGAAAAGTTATATCAACTTTATAGTGGTCACCATATATTAGCCTTTCTAACGGCTGATATAAAAAAGTTATAAATTGTAGAAGATACATCAAAGAAAACTCTCTCTCTTTTGATGTTAAATTTATTGACTTCTGTCCAATCATATTGAAGTTACAGAACTTTATCTTTTTCAATTTTAACTTTTTAACCCCACCTTATTGTAAGAGATCCATCAAGTAGATTATAATAAAAAATATGGCAAATGTTTTGAAGATAAATAATCAAATGTCTTAAATTTATATTTAGTTGGTAAAATAGGAAGAAAAAATATTTTTTTCCAGGTGTACAGAACCTCCTTTATTCTTATACTTGATAACTTTTTCTTGGCAAGTCATGATTCGAATTGAAATTCAACTGTATATATCTATAGAATATTAATTATTGTGGGCATATTTGAAATCAATCAGTAAATTATCGAAGTGTTTCATGGAAAATAATATAATAATAGACCGACCTTCCACTTTATCATGACAAGTAACGATCGTGCCGTTATCATTAACATCTATGTATATTTTTCTTCTAATATTGTTACCATGGGAGGTCGTTGACCAGATTCGTCTTGTCGCATGTACGATATGAATAAAACAAAGCACTATCATCGTATGTAGTGCACGCCATGAGTCAAGCGTCAGCCAGATCTCTTGTACCACCACGAACAAAGGAAAAACATTGATAAAACATTGATCACTTGAACCCGACATTTACATACGGAAAACATATGTCGCAGCTTTCATAAATTCACGGACGCAGCAAAAACTCCGCTAATTCGTTCCTCCAGTTCCGCACCGACCGACAAAGAAACCAAATCGGCAAAGCAACAAGACGACAGAAATGCCACCTCAAAAATAAACCACGTCTTTTCGTACTTGATTTTACTCACTGAAGGAAAGCCACGACGTGGAAAAAATAAACGAAGATGAAACCGACGGACCAATTAAAATCGCACGCTCGGCAACAGATAAATAAGTTCGATGCACCGCGCAAAAACGGCGCACCGACGGCAAAAAGTGAAAGCGACAGGCCGAAATTGCATAACGCGTCCGTCTCAAGGCGTCGGTCGCATTTTTTTTTTTTATTTTATTTTATTTTATTTTATTTTCTTAGCGACAGCACTGCAATTCCTCAAAATCGACCCGAATTGCGGAATGTGTGTCACATCGTTGAACCCGTTTTATTTATACCACCAATGTTCGGTGGATTTTGCGAAGGTCGTTATTTTTTTTCCATTCGGTAAGTTGCCAATAATATAAGTGAGCGTTCGGCCGGTGCGAGATGCCGAATCGCGACGCACGGTCTCCGAACTCACCTTGTTTGCTTTTACGATTCGTAAGAGGTTGCGAAACAAACCTGTCTTGGGATGTGCGGTTTTGTCGGAAACGTGTGTACAAATTATCTCTCAAATGTCACTTTGTAATTGGTGATAATTGATTAAATAACTTAATAAGAGGTAATCTATTATAACTGGTAAAAAACAGGTGACATTCTACTATTTAATAATAAACGTAAAGTAATTTACTATAAGGCAACAAATATACTGGAATCTAGTTATACTAGTAAAAATAAATATTGAATTAAAAATAGTTGGAATTTATTTTACTTTTTACTACTTTTCTTTTAAATTTCTAATTTTACCATTAATTTTTTGATTATCGTAGAAATGTTTTAAACAATGTGTGTAAAAATGCCTTTGGAATATCACTTTATCATCAATAATAAACAATTAAGTAAGTTAAGGAGTAATCTAATTAAACTAGTAAAAAACAGATAAAAATGTAATAATAATAAATGATTAAGTAACTTAATAAAAAGTAATATATATATATATATATATATATATATATATATATATACTAGAGTCTATTTAGACTAGTAAAGTTAATATTAAGATAAATATAAATAGCTTGAATATATTTTTTAAAGGCTGTAAATATACTAGAACATAAATAAATTAGTAAAAGCAAATATTGAATTAAAAATAGTTGATTTTTATTTAATTTCAAATTACAATATTAATTTTTTAGTTTTGGTAA
Source organism: Aethina tumida (assembly GCF_024364675.1). Lineage (NCBI taxonomy): Eukaryota > Metazoa > Arthropoda > Insecta > Coleoptera > Nitidulidae > Aethina > Aethina tumida. The sequence continues at coordinate 39,661,159 of NC_065435.1, read as the reverse complement.
GAAACTTTCAAATGATGTGGTTACAAAAAATATTTTAACCATCATTTTAAAATCGATTATAAAAGATTAAGTAACTTAATAAAAAAACTATAAATATGCTAGAACCTAATTGGACTAGTAAGCAAAACAATAACAATTACAATATTAATTTTTTAGTTATCGAAGGATAATATGTACACTTTAATCGATTATAAAAGATTATGTAACTTAATAAGTAGTATTCCACTTAGACTAGTAAAAACACATAAATGTTATAATAATAAATGATTAATTTATTAAGAAGATATATATGAAATATACTAGAACCTAATTGTAATAGTAAAAAAATATGAATTAAAAATATAATAGTTTGAAATTTATTTTTTAAATTTCAAATTGTAATATTAATTTTTCAGTTATCGTAGCAAAATTGTGTATGTGTGTACAAAAAATCGTTTAAATATCATTTTATAATTGATTACACATTAATTAAATTAATTTTTTGATTGTCGTAAACAATATATGTACAAATTACCTTTCAATTGTCACTTTATGATGAATAACAATTGATCAAATAGATATCAAATTAGACTAGTAAAAACAAATAAAATCTTGTTGAAATTTATCTTTTAAATTTCAAACTATAATTTATTGATTATTGAAAAGGAAAACAATAATTTGTACCCACCTTTTAAATATCATTCTTAATTGAAAACTAATAATAATATAATAAATATAGAGTAGGATGTAATTAGACAAGTAAAAAGCAGATATTGTATGAAACAAAGTTGGAGATTATTTTTTCAAATTTCTTTTTTTTCTAATCTCTATCCGCAAAAAAAAACATATAAAAACCATAATTAACACACTATAAGCGGGTCGGGTAAAAATACCCGTCTCGAGTACTGTTGATTATTATTGGACCGGATAATTTTTACCTTTTTGAATGTACTTACTTTAAAAACGGGGTGAGATAATTTTACTCTATTGGTTTACATATGGAACTGAAAGAATTATCTCTTATTTTTTGTTATCATTCAACAACAAAGTTTGGACTATTTTGCTACAAGCCTATAGTGTGTTAATCTTGAATATTTTCTTATTAATCCAACAAATTGTACTATTAATATACTATTATTATTTTTAATTTTTTAATTTAATACTGATAATTTGAAAACCACAAAAAATTACAAACAATTTGTTCGCAAATTACTTTTAATAGTCTCACATTTAAGCAATTATTAACAAGTTATTTAAATGACTTATTTTCGACAAGTAATTACAAATTAATAGTAAATAAGTAGAACAAAAATACAAAGCAATTGCAAACTCGTTTAAATTAGTCATTTAGCATAAATGTTCCTACATTTGTTGGATCGTCGTGCGAAAATTACTGAACATAAGCAATAAAGCATAATGTTCAAACAATCCGACGGACTACGAACTTACCTTGTTTGCTTTTGCTAGTCGTGAGACGTTGCGAAATAAACCAGTCTTGGGATGTACGGTTTTGTCGGAAACCCGGATAACTCTAATAATTAATACGCGAATGTATTAAATAAACAATGATACAGATGCTATAAACGCATAGCAACAGATTTAAACGATTTAAATAATTGTTGGCTTTTGCAATCTTATCGATTAATTTTCTTTGGCACTTGGGGCTATCTTACTTAATTAATTTCTTTAAATCGACCTCTTCCTTAAACAAAGACTATAATATAATACAACAGAAGCTCAGTTAGTTAACTGGCTGAACAAATTTGCGACTGGCAAATGTGAAGTATCTAAAACATCTGTCTAACAAACAAAAAGCGTCCAGGAGAAAGTTTCGCCAATTTGTCTAATATCTAATAGTGCAAACGATTCAATTACTCATTGAAATAACTGTAACCGGCTCCCAACAACTTTCTTAAAACTGGTCTAATTTGCAAAACCGTTTAATATTAATTGATCGGTGCTCAAAATAAAAGTACTTACTTTGGAAATTTTCCATTGCAAAGGACGTCTATTGACATTATTAGTAAGTGTCCCCACGCACAAATGGCAACTATTCATTCAAAAATTTCAAAACTAAAAGTAAATATGATTTCATTCCGTTTTAATTATAGGTAGACATCTGGCCATTTTTAATGAGTCCGTTTTTGTTTGATGTGTAAGATTTTAAAGGAAGTGTGCCAAAACATACAAGTCATTTATTTAACATTAAAAAAATTAAGAACGTTCTAAAGTTTCTCGTTGGAAAAAATGTTAATACACAGTTTGGCACATTTAAGGCGGAAACGCCCTCATAACATTTTTATTAATAATTTTATTTTCAGTAACAGCCCGAGAGGTAAATACTAAAGAAGTTTATGTGTGTCATACTTTTAATGATGTTAATTTATGAACCTTTATTCAACAAAATTCACCATCATAATTATACTTTTTTTGTCGAAGTTGTGCAATCAAATTCATTATACAAGAAACAATTCTGGATTTACGGAACTAGAGGAAAGATCAACCTCAGTTTGTCAAAATATTGGACTGTGATGAAAATAAATAATAGCCATATAAAGAAATATCTGCACTACACTATTGGAAGAAAATAAAATTCAATAATGTTGTTCACAGTCTCCCAAAAGATTTCAATGATGTTTAGATCGGGAAATTGAGATGGCCTATTCATAACATTAATTTGTTGCCTTAAAAGCCACTGCTTCAAATATTTTGAAATCTGCTTAGGGTCATTATCTTGTTGAAAATAAAGTTTTAGTGGTATATTTTTATCTGAATGTTGTTCCTCAATATTTCTTTATACATAAAACGATCCATGATACCATCTATTCAAAGGAGAGGACCCATTCCAAATCCAGAACAGCAGCCCCATATCATTACCGACCTTTTGCCGTGTTTATGGTAAACTTAGGGTTAAACTTTTCATGAATAAGTCGCCTTACATAAAAAAACCCATCACTACTAACCAGATTAAACTTGATTTTATTACTCCAGACCGTTCGTTTCCAATCAACATGGTGGATGAGGTAGAAATTTCTATTTAACGCTCTGAACACTCAATTTTTTATGGGACATGTAGACATAAAGTCATGAAAATTATTCTTGGGTTAAGTCTTGTTTAAATATTCTTCCAGCTTCAAGAATTGATAACTATCAAATGCCTAATTTTGTTGTCCTCATTTCATTTATACCCAGTTTCATTTATAAACAGTCCATTTAATATATAAAAAAGTATAAAACGATAATTTTAAATTTAGTTATTTTAAGCATAATCAAAATTTATAATCATACTGATAAAGCACAATGACGGAATTAAAAATGACACACAGAAAATAATTTTTATGACATGCACAGAATTTTTTATTGTCTACTTTCTGATACAATACTCATTAAAATCCAATTACAATAAAAAAAATTGCAGTAGTGAATCACACTGATGTCCATTAATTTCCGAGAACACGAAATTATCAGTAACAATGTTCCCACACCATCTAAGATAAAGTCTAGTTTGTAATGTAAATAGATGAAAAATTGACAAACATGTTGATGTAATTCAATGGTGCAAATTATTATTTTTAATAAACAGTTACAGACTTGGCTGTATGCACATACTCTATTGTCCAATAATTGTCGATCAAACATGATCTGAACTGTGCGTTATATTTTTAGATATTGAACAAACGCAGTTAATACGATTCGAGTGTGTTCGAACAGCACATATTCATTAATTTCGTGGAACATACTATTTGACTTAACCGATATTTTTGCATTGCTAATTAACTTCACTTGTACCAGAATATATTATTTGTTTACCCATTAATTAATAAATTGCGTTGGAAATTCACCGTAGTTGTCGTTTTTTTTTTTTTTTTCATCCGCCGTGAAAATGTTTTAATAATAATCGGCACAGAAACATTGTTTAAATCAATTAGCGAACAATTCGCATTGTTTATTGTTCGCGATGAAAATTTTTCTAATGCTCTAATGTTACATATTTTTCACGTTTTCGTGCGGTAACAAAACACTCGGAGACTCTCCAAACCGAATAAAAATAGTGAGCACGTGTTTCGTACCAGTTTGGCAAAAGTGCGGTTTTACGATTGTGGAGGTGTGAAACGTTCCGAGCATTAATTTGCTAGATACAATCTCCGACTTCACATAAACAGATTTCAAAACGAACAAAATAAAAATTTTGCTGGGCGTTCTGTTTACGATCCAAGTTAATTACAATTGTTGTTGGGTTAAAATATGAGCTTTTCGAATTGGCAAGCGTGCCCCATCTTAACAGCACCAGAAATAGAGATTCATATTCGACTTATTTTGGGATGCTAACTTACATAAGTATGTAAATAGGTAAGGTGCTCAAATAATAATAACAATAATAATAATTAAATTTTCAGTTTTCTATATTCAGCCAATTTATTTTATTGATAACAGTTGACAACAGAAGTAAGTTTTAAAATATATAAATTCACTATAAACATGAATTTATTTGACTCATGATGATTAGGCAGACAATTTATTTATCAATTGTGTGTCATTGTATTATACAGTACAACTCCGGTCACCTGCTAGCCCGGACTCTCTAGTACTCCGGGAGGTAATTGAGGTCTGAAAATAATACATACTAATAACAGTATAAACAAGAATTTTTCCTGACTGATTAAATATTACATACTCACTTTAATATTCTCTTTGGCTTGGAGCCATCAACAAGCTTCATAAAAATATATTAAAAAAACTTGGACATGTGGCCTGAACTGACCAAACCAAAAGACTAATAACTGAAAATGATTTGAAAACCCAGAAAATAACTTGAAAATCATTTGGGATTTGAGAAAAACATAGTTTGTCACTGATTTAACTGAGAAGCAACTAATTTAAGTAGCATTAGAAAATAATGTTAAAAATGTGGAAGAATTCTTCAAAGTCATAAGATTATGTAAGTGTAGAGAAAGTCAAACAGCAGACGCTGTCAAGGCGTACTCATTGACTATCCAATGGACTACCAAGAATATCCCCATAGAAGATGTATTGCTTCTGAGAAGGCTTAAACAAAACCATAGTTCAAACCAATATATATCACTTTTAAACAAAAAGTAAAATTTTCGACTGATTGTTTGTGCAGAACAAAAAAAGTATTGATTTGAAATTTTTTAACAATAAGAACTACTTTTTTAATTTATTTTGAACAAAATTTCGTTTATTGTTGACATCAGCTGTTATTTTCAATAGAACACCTTGTATATTTTAGATTTTTAAATTCTACAAGTAATTTCAAATCAAATGACCATACAAGGTCCCATACCAAAACCCAATAGATTTTGAATTATTAATTTTTTTCCAAAAATTTTGACAGATTGATGTCTGTAAACCACCAATTTTGATGCTACAAAGTTCATTTTTAACATACATTTTAATCAATGTCTATTCTCTCAGATGTTATGTATTTGTACAGAATAAAAAATTTATTGTTTTGAATTTTTTTAACAATAAGAACTACTTTTCAATTTATTTTGAACAAAATTTCGTTTGTTATAACACCAATTTTGTATATATTGGATTTTTAAATTCTACAAGTAATTGCAAATAAAAGTGCTATACAAGGTCCCATACCAAAACCCAATAGATTTTGAGTTATTAATTTTTTCCAAAAATTTTGACAGATTGATGTCTGTAAAACCACATATTTTGATGCTGCCAAGTTCATTTTTGGCATACACATTAACCAAGGTCTATTCTCTCAGAAGTTATGTATTTGTACAGAACAAAAAATGTATTGTTTTGAATTTTTTTAACAATAATAACTACTTTTCTAATTTATTTTGAACAAAACTTCGTCTATTATTGACATCAATTTTGTTATTTTCAATAAAACACCCTGTATATTTTGAATTTTAAATTCTACAAGTATTGCAAATAAAAGTACTATACAGGGTCCCATACCAAAACCCAATACTTTTTGAATCATTAATTTTTTTCCAAAAATTTTGACAGATTGATATAATTGATTGATAGAACCACCAATTTTGAAGCAGCAAAGTTCATTTTTGGCATACACTTTAACCAACGTCTTTTGTCTCAGAAGTTATATATTTGCACAGAACAAAAAATGTATTGTTTTTAAATTTTTTAACAATAAGAACTACTTTTGTAATTTATTTTGAACAAAATTTCGTTTGTTATTGACATCAATTTTGTTATTTTTAATAGAACACCCTATATATTTTGATTTATAAAATCTTCAAATAATTGCAAATAAAAATACTTAACAGGGTGTTATACCAAAACCCAATAGTTTTTGAGTTAATAATTTTTTTCCAAAAATTTTGACAAATTGATGTTTGTAAAATTACCAATTTTGATGAATATTATATATAATATTTTCAGTGGAACACGCTGTATATTTTGATTTTTAAAATCTACAAGTAATTGCAAATAAAAGTACTATACAGGATCACATACCAAAACATAGTTTTTGAGTCATTAATTTTTTTTCCAAAAATTTTGACAGATTGATGTCTGTAAAATCACCAATTTTGATGCTGCAAAGTTCATTTTTGGCATACACTTTAATCAAGGTCTCTTCTCTCAGTATTCCCAAATTTTATACAGAATGTTCATTATTTACATTTAATGTTCAGCATCTTGAAACATCAATCAAATTTCAATGGAATACCATCTATGTTTTATCATAATTAAATTGAATAATATTATAAAACCTTTTGATTGATATAATCATTTCCATAAATGTAAAAGTAACGCTCATTTTCCTATGTGTACTGATGGTAATATATTTTTAGTAACATTTCTGTTAATATTCACTCAGGAAACTCTTTTAACCAAATAAAATATTCAATTTAATTATCCAATTTATTGTATATGATAATTTATAAATTATAATATTTTAAAGTTTATCAACCATCTTTATGATGAATATGATAAGATTATGTGAAGTGTCTAATGTTTCCTTTTCCTAGTGTTTTTTTCTTATACTTAACATATGTAGTGAAAAAAATATATATGAAACGCAAAAGTATGAACTTATTGCTGTTAACAATAATTACGAACGCTCACTCTCACTTTTACATTATTTACGTACATTATAAATTCAATAAAAAACAATTATATAACAAGATTAATTAATTAATCAATAAACGACGCGCAATTCTCCCCTTTTATCAGCCGGGCTTCCTAGAAATAACATATTTTTCGACCTTGAGTAAAAAATTTCGGAGACGACGATGCGCCGACACACCTTCAAAACTGGCCACTCGGTGGCCGACTTTCGCATCGACGTTTCGCGGCTATTGTTTTATTATATTTTTTTTTTTTTTGTGTGTGTGTGCGTTCGATGGGGACACGTGTGGCGCGTCCAATCGTCGACCGCTTTATAACAACACGTCACCGGCCCGGGCCAATGGTGTGCGGACGATACGCGTCACAAGTTCAACAGTTCGGCGTCGTACGATGCCGTCCCACGGACTTGCCGGGGGTCTCGTTCGCTGACCCAATTTTTGCGTGCGGCCCGTGTCGGTTTGCGTGCTCTCACCCCGAAAATCGGGGTTCGGTCGCATCGCCACGGGAAACCCCCAGCTAACGTTTCACTTGTATTAAATTTGAGTTTAATTTCGTAGTTGCTTCCTGCCAATGTCACGGAAATATTCTAATGACTGTTTTCATCATCAATCGATTAAGGTGTCTGTAATATTTTTTCTACAGACAAAAATTGAGAAAACTCATCATGATATACAAAAACAAGATCTCCATTAAAACTAACTATTAATTTTTTCACCTATGAATAAATAAAATGTTTGAATTAAGTTAAACCTATCAAGAGGCATTAATAGTATTCCAAAATATTATACAGAGTTTTTGGTATTTTCTATGGGAACACCAAAAAATTTTCATTATTGAATATTTAAACAGTAAATAGTCTTTGATAATTTCCTTTATTATTTTACCACTTCAAATACCAATAACTTTTATGTACAGGGTTATACATTTACTGATTACATACAGAACTAAATAAGACATCAATCTGACATTAACTTCGTTTTTCAAATAAAATTATTTAAATATTAATTTAATTCTGAATTCTATTAATAATTCATCTTTTCCATCTCGATTTATTTTTTAATTTTTAATTTTTTCACCTATGAATAAATAAAATGTTTAAATTAAGAAAAGTTAAACGTATCAAGAGGCATTAATAGTATTCCAAAATATTATACAGAGTTTTTGGTATTTTCTATGGGAACACCAAAAAATTTTCATTATTGAATATTTAAACAGTAAATAGTCTTTGATAATTTCCTTTATTATTTTACCACTTCAAATACCAATAACTTTTATGTACAGGGTTATACATTTACTGATTACATACAGAACTAAATAAGACATCAATCTGACATTAACTTCGTTTTTCAAATAAAATTATTTAAATATTAATTTAATTCTGAATTCTATGAATAATTCATCTTTTCCATCTCGATTTATTTTTTAATTTTTAATTTTTTCACCTATGAATAAATAAAATGTTTAAATTAAGAAAAGTTAAACCTATCAAGAGGCATTAATAGTATTCCAAAATATTATACAGGATTTTTGGTGTATTCTATGATAACACCATAAAATTTTCATTATGGAGTAATTAAACAGTAAATAGTCTTTGGTAATTTCGTTTATTCTTTTACCACTTCAAATACCAATAACTTTTATATACATGGTTATACATTTATTGATTACATAGAGAACAAAATAAGACATCAATCTGACATTAACTTTGTTTTTCTGATAAAAAGTATTTAAATATTATTTTAATTTTGAATTCTATGAAAAATTCTTCTTTTCCATCTTGATTTATTTTTCAATTTTTAATTTTTTCACCTATGAATAGATAAAATGTTGTAAATACAGTAAATAATCTTTGATAATTTCGTTTACTCTTTTACCACTTCAAATACCAATAACTTTTATTTCGAAAAGAAACACTACACAATTTTTACAAAATTCGAATCTTATTTTCAATTGATATTATATTGTAGCATAATATCTAAAATCAATATTCACAGAGACGTAACCAAAGATATAAAAAAACACATTTAACTACATATTTAACAAATAATATGATTATGTATAAATCGATTGTTTAAATATTTTCATGCAAAACATTACAGAAATCAACAAAAGAGAACAAACATTCATTTTTCTACCATTCTCAGTTTAAATTCAGGGAGTTTTATTTAGTTTTTAATAATTCTCTATGTATTCCTGTTTGGAATAAAATGTATGTATTCTAATTTGAGTTGAATCAAACAGAGTTAATTTGATAAAAACTATAGAACATTGACGTCATAAGAAAATCAATAACTAATACCAATTAAAAACTCAACCAGTAATGCAGATGTACAGTTGTGTAAATATTGACGTGTTATACATATTTTTTGTAGGAGTATCGATTTTTTTAATAATAAACACTGAATAGGTTTTTTTGGAAGTTTATCTGATGCATTAAATGAATCACTCATAACTTTGTAACTACTCACCCAATTTTAGTGAGTGTTAAAACGAGGGTTTGTTGAAATGATAAAATGATACAAGTCAACAAGGGTTTATTTGTGAACAGGGTGTCAATCGAACAAAGCAACGGTCAGGGTAAAAGTGGCGCGTCCCTCCCGGTCCGCGTCCCACGCCAACGCGCCCTCTTGTGTGGGTGGTACCTCCGCCCTCTCTCGGATTACGCGTACGGTACTGTCCGTTCTACCCTCCGGCTCCCTCACGGATTCTGTGCGGTCTCCCTGATCAACCCCTCCGACGTCGAGATGGCGCAAATTAGTAACGGACCGCCGATCCGTCAAGTTTTCGTAACATGAGTAAAATATCATTGAATAGAGAATAAAGTAACTTACAAATGGGACTAGCCCTTTCTAAAAAACTGGAATAACTGGGCACATGTCAACTTTTTGGCAAAATTTAATCACATTTTACTTTTTCTTCGAATTTAATACCTTTCGATATTATTTTACGATCGTCCTGTATACTTTGCAGTTTTATTGGGTCCTTTGATCGTTTAGGAACTTTCAAAGACTTTCATCTCTTTTATTTTGTAACCTTTTTGTGGAAAATACACAAGTAATTTAGCCATAATCAGCGAATCCCAATAAAAATATTTACAAAGGTGCACACAACAAATATGACATTACTAAAATATCACCTGATACATTTATGTATAATCATGAAATTTGAATTCACAATATTTATTATTCAAGGCAACATTCCGCCAATACGGAATAAACAAATATCCGACCTCTGTTTTCGCATAAATTTAAACAATTCGACGACACCATGTCGGCCCAAATGACACCGTTCGCACAGACTTCGCCCTGTACCCATGTGTAAATGGAACCACCACGTGCAAAATTATATTTGCGTAGCTCGCGGTCAACAACACTTGAAATTTGTTTTCGCAAAACAAAAAATTATTAAAAATAAGCACATAGTAAATAAGCGCACGTGTCGCCGTATTAAAATTGTTTTTGGACCTTGAAAATGTAAACACACCTCCGGGATAGACCAATGAGTGAACGGATTGATTCTTGTTTACTACATCCAAATAAAAAATTCTCGATTAATTAGACGAACTGATGGTTTCCTTGACCATTATTAGATTTGTAACGTAATTTCATTAAAATGCGTGGCCGCACACCTTCTAATTTCGGCCAATGAAAATTCGTAAACAAAGCGTTAACACTATCAAACATCCTTGTGTATTTATTGAAAACACAAGCTTGTTCTAGTATTTACTAAAGCTGAGCACCCAAAAAACAAAATTCTCTTGTGAATTCAATGTGAACAACTTAAATTGATTATTTAATCCAATTCAGATAAGTTAATTCCAATTAATTTTTATTAAGGATGGTTAAAGCAATTATGTACGTAATATCAAATAATTTATGGAAATTATCGCAATTTAGCAATATTTAATGTATCGAAATTATACGTTAAAAACGGGGACAAATGTGTCAAATTACATGTTTAAAACAAAGCGCAACAGTCACCATTATTTTACTCATTTGAAAAGCATAACTAGTCATTAATGGGGAATAGAGAAATATTCATGTCCGTTAATTTCATTATTTATATGATTATTTATCATGTAAACAAATGGCGCTTCCGTATGACTAAAATTTATTCAATTAATGCCATAATTATGAATAAACTACATAATCCGCAACGTCCGGATACGGTAGATTTAACGATACACCGCTACTTTCCCTTTTTCCACTTGTATACAAACAAATTTCTATCTCGATTCAGGTTGAATTTTGTAGTTTTAAGACATAAAACAGTCCATAACTAATTTTTAACAGCTGTTAATTTAATCGAGGTCAAATCAAGGTACATATTACAATATTTTCCCATTTGGTTGGTCAATTTAACAATAAACTTTTAAATTACAAAATAGCAGTACTAGAACAGACTATGCAATGATATGGTCCATTCTCTATTGGTTCAACGAACTAGACTATTACAAAACTAGGACGTTTTTTGCAGAACTCGATTGAAGCATTTCAATTAGTGTATGGCAGTCATTAACATAATCTGATAGTTCAAAGTGTAGAAAAATGAAATAATTCCATACATGCGCAACTTTTACTTTGAAATTTAAATGTTAATTGTTGGTAGACAACATACAAACAAAGAATATTTAAATATCACCGCCTTTGTTTACGATCAGCTGTTGGATGAATATTTTGCACGCTGTTATTAACACTTTATAAGGTTAACTAGTGTATAAAATCAATGTCAATTAACTCGAGCCCGGGTTTTAATTAAATTAATGACATCCATGTAAAATTAGCATGTTGTAGTAAACATTATTTACTTCCTGTAGCCACAAAGCATTAATTTATTATCACGTTCGGACATGTCAGACAATTTTAATATCGGAATCCAATTGGCAATTTTCCCTGGACGCAAAAACTTTCCGTTGCTAAATCTATCAATTCGAATAAAGTTGACAAAGGTTGAGATGATATTGTGGACTTTAGTCGGCGACTGGCAAGGTGTGTTATCACAAAATTCGTGTACCAGAGAACAAAACCGGATCTGTGAGTCACTTACTCACGTTGCACAAAACCACCCTTTCTTTCAACACCACTTATTGATTTAATCATTAGTCAAACGTTTAACTTTCAACTGGTTAGTTAGTTGTTAGCGACAGTAACAATGTAATTACAACAGTAACTTACCGTGACAACATCAAATTGAGAACTTGCACCACTTTGTTCTTACTAGAATCTCAACCCTTCACAGAAACATACATCAATACCGACAGCACACCCCATGAAAACCGAACTGAAGAACACCGTAGTTCCAATGTCTCAACTTTGACAACTCACCATTGCTTCTGTTTTGTTGTATGCAACTATAATTGCACCTATTGAATTAAGTTATAATGTGTGCGTAAACTACGCCTTGCGAGTTGTTCATATGCAACAAAGTTCTCACATATAGTCTGTATTTTTAAGTTATTTGTTTAATTACAATTATTCCAACCATCATCTAATTATAAAATTAATTTAATTACTTTTAATACCTAAAATTTACATACCAGATTAAGTACTCACGTATATGTTTGGGCGAGATTTCAAGTGAGTGTCAGGTGGGTTGCCGACAAGTGATCTGTGATTCACACAGATTCACCAATGCGCCGGCGATTTTCTAAATGTTTAAATGTTAAAGTAAAACAAATTCAATCATTTTCTAGTTTTTTGAGTGGAAATCGAGTTTATGTGCTCAAGGTTTCATTGATTGGAATGTTTATAAATACCTATATAAGGGCTCTGGGGCTTTGTTAGAAGGACTTTCCACTATATAGGAATTGAATACGGAACAATAGAATGGGTAGCTGCATTGTTGCTATGGAGATATTTTTTAAAGTTTACAGTCTATAGGAAACAAATATATTTGGTTCAATGGGAGTGTTTCCTCAATCTTTCAAAATTTCTGATGAGAAAATTTGCATAGGTGCTAATTCTATATGAGCAAAAGAGATGCTAGAGATGATACAATGTGCCATTTTGTTAATAAATAATGGGGTTTAAGAAATTTTTAAATTTTTTTCTTCAGGTTAGTTGGACCTAGGGACAATAATTGTTTATAATGTTTGTTTTCTTAAATAAAAGACAATTTTTAAACAATTTCTGTTTATTTTAACAATTCATTAACAATATATATCTATTAATCAAGTTCTTTGCCTTGCTTACAGCATATAATATGTCGAAATTACAATAAATGTCATGTTTTTTGATTTTATCATTTTTATAATTTTTTTTAAGATCTTCCGTCGAAGTCTGGGGTGCTTTCCGGTAAGACGCATGCCTTTACTTACCGTAAAACTCCCCCGGACATTCGGGGGAAAATGAACTAGAAATGTGAAACTTCCAACGGGAACGTTCCAGTCTTCTGCTTTTATGAACGAACTTTTGTATACATTTTTTTTTTGTTTTTTTGGGATTTTTTTCTGAAAGTAAAAAGCATATGAAAATATTGTTAAAATCTGAAACTTTTTCACTTACGCTTCTCATCAATTTTCAAACAGTTGTTTTTTTTTCTTTTTAGTATTATATTTTTTTTGTTGCTCATTTTGCCTTCCAGGGTGGTAATAAGTTCCTTTCATCCTTGTATGTATCACTTATTCTGTAACATAATAAATTAAGTATTAAATAAGATTCCATATAATTAATATTCACTATATGAACGTTAACAAATAATTGTTTATAGATACTCCTCTCGTAATGACATTTCGAAAATCAATGTTTGTATTACATATTGTTCAATTAATATACTACTACTTTTACGACTATTAAGAATTTCTATTAATTCTGATCTAATATGATATTCTAATAGTTCTAAAACTTTTTGGCTTACTTTAATTTGACAGAAGTTTTAATTTTGTTTAAAGCAATCGAATGCAAATGGAAACACGATTCGGATGCTTTATAAATAAATTTACTAGATTTATAATATACGTGGATATAAAAATGAAGGCTTTCATGACTAACAAACAATATAACAAAAATAAACACTACTATTAAAAAATAAACTTGTTACTGTTTTGAAAACACAATAATATCTAACAAATTTTAAATGGTAATATTAAAAAAAAGACTTGTAAATTGCAATAGTTACTTACAGTTTGATACGATTAGTTTCATATCCAATATTCTACACATAAGTACTGCTTTCTTCTAGTTACCGTTACAAATAAGGCAGAGCTTTTTATCTATCATGATATAATAGTGAATCTAATAATAACTAAGAATTTTGAGCCGAAATGCGAGAGCAATTTCGGAGTGATGTGTCTCTAAAGAAATTGCAACGTACTGACTAATGTTTCATGGCGCCCAAACAAAGAAAACTTTTTTGGCTACTTGATTTTGTAAAGATTGAAGTTTGTAGATAGCAACCGATAGCAAATGTTAATAAAAGAAAGTGTTGATTTAACAAAAGATATTAATTTGTTGATGGGGCAACGCGTTTCAGATGTTTTACAAATAAATCTACTAGATTAATATGTGCGGAGTACTTTTTTTACATATTAAGTAAAATTGAGATACCTGTACACCCGGGTATAAAAATGAATGCTCTCGTGTTTAAAAACAAGAATATCTAACAAACTTTAAACGGTAATACTAAGAAAATAAAACTTGTAAATTGTAATAGTTACTTACAGTTTATTACGATTAGTTTCATATCCAATATGCTACACACAAGTACTGCTTTCTTCTAGTTACCATTTTGAATAAGGCAGAGCATTTTATTTATCATGATATAATAGTGAATCTAATAATAACTAAGAATTTTGAACCGAAATGCGAGAGCAATTTCGGAGTGATGTATCTCTAAAGAAATTGCAACGTACTGACTAGTGTTTCATGGCGACCAAATAAAGAAAACTTTTTTGGCTACTTGATTTTGTAAAAATTTAAGTTTGTTGATAGCAACCGATAGCAAATGTTAATAAAAGAATGTGTTGATTTAACAAAAGATATTAATTTGTTGATGGGGCAACACGTTTCAGATGTTTTACAAATAAATCTACTAGATTAATATGTGCCGAGTACTTTTTTTACATATTATTTAAGTAAAATAGAGATACCTATACACCCGGGTATAAAAATAACTGCTCTCGTGTTTAAAAACAAGAATATCTCACAAACTTTAAACGGTAATATTACGAAAGTACAACTTGTAAATTGTAATAGTTACTTACAGTTTGCTACTATTAGTTTCATCTCCAATATTCTACACACAAGTACTGCTTTCTTCTAGTTACCATTTCAAATAAGGCAAAGCATTTTATCTATCATGATATAATAGTGAATCTAATAATAACTAAGAATTTTGAGCCGAAATGCGAGAGCAATTTCGGAGTGATGTGTCTCTAAAGAAATTGCAACGTACTGACTAATGTTTCATGGCGCCCAAACAAAGAAAACTTTTTTGGCTACTTGATTTTGTAAAGATTGAAGTTTGTAGATAGCAACCGATAGCAAATGTTAATAAAAGAAAGTGTTGATTTAACAAAAGATATTAATTTGTTGATGGGGCAACGCGTTTCAGATGTTTTACAAATAAATCTACTAGATTAATATGTGCGGAGTACTTTTTTTACATATTAAGTAAAATTGAGATACCTGTACACCCGGGTATAAAAATGAATGCTCTCGTGTTTAAAAACAAGAATATCTAACAAACTTTAAACGGTAATACTAAGAAAATAAAACTTGTAAATTGTAATAGTTACTTACAGTTTATTACGATTAGTTTCATATCCAATATGCTACACACAAGTACTGCTTTCTTCTAGTTACCATTTTGAATAAGGCAGAGCATTTTATTTATCATGATATAATAGTGAATCTAATAATAACTAAGAATTTTGAACCGAAATGCGAGAGCAATTTCGGAGTGATGTATCTCTAAAGAAATTGCAACGTACTGACTAGTGTTTCATGGCGACCAAATAAAGAAAACTTTTTTGGCTACTTGATTTTGTAAAAATTTAAGTTTGTTGATAGCAACCGATAGCAAATGTTAATAAAAGAATGTGTTGATTTAACAAAAGATATTAATTTGTTGATGGGGCAACACGTTTCAGATGTTTTACAAATAAATCTACTAGATTAATATGTGCCGAGTACTTTTTTTACATATTATTTAAGTAAAATAGAGATACCTATACACCCGGGTATAAAAATAACTGCTCTCGTGTTTAAAAACAAGAATATCTCACAAACTTTAAACGGTAATATTACGAAAGTACAACTTGTAAATTGTAATAGTTACTTACAGTTTGCTACTATTAGTTTCATCTCCAATATTCTACACACAAGTACTGCTTTCTTCTAGTTACCATTTCAAATAAGGCAAAGCATTTTATCTATCATGATATAATAGTGAATCTAACAATAACTAACAATTTTGATCCGAAATGCGAGAGCAATTTCGGAGTGATGTATCTCTAAAGAAATTGCAACGTACTGATTAATGTTTCATGGCGACCAAATAAAGAAAACTTTTTAGGCTACTTGATTTTGTAAAAATTTAAGTTTGTTGATAGCAACCGATAGCAAATGTTAATAAAAGAAAGTGTTGATTTAACAAAAGATATTAATTTGTTGATGGGGCAACGCGTTTCAGATGTTTTACAAATAAATCTACTAGATTAATATGTGCGGAGTACTTTTTTTACATATTAAGTAAAATTGAGATACCTGTACACCCGGGTATAAAAATGAATGCTCTCGTGTTTAAAAACAAGAATATCTAACAAACTTTAAACGGTAATACTAAGAAAATAAAACTTGTAAATTGTAATAGTTACTTACAGTTTATTACGATTAGTTTCATATCCAATATGCTACACACAAGTACTGCTTTCTTCTAGTTACCATTTTGAATAAGGCAGAGCATTTTATTTATCATGATATAATAGTGAATCTAATAATAACTAAGAATTTTGAACCGAAATGCGAGAGCAATTTCGGAGTGATGTATCTCTAAAGAAATTGCAACGTACTGACTAGTGTTTCATGGCGACCAAATAAAGAAAACTTTTTTGGCTACTTGATTTTGTAAAAATTTAAGTTTGTTGATAGCAACCGATAGCAAATGTTAATAAAAGAATGTGTTGATTTAACAAAAGATATTAATTTGTTGATGGGGCAACACGTTTCAGATGTTTTACAAATAAATCTACTAGATTAATATGTGCCGAGTACTTTTTTTACATATTATTTAAGTAAAATAGAGATACCTATACACCCGGGTATAAAAATAACTGCTCTCGTGTTTAAAAACAAGAATATCTCACAAACTTTAAACGGTAATATTACGAAAGTACAACTTGTAAATTGTAATAGTTACTTACAGTTTGCTACTATTAGTTTCATCTCCAATATTCTACACACAAGTACTGCTTTCTTCTAGTTACCATTTCAAATAAGGCAAAGCATTTTATCTATCATGATATAATAGTGAATCTAACAATAACTAACAATTTTGATCCGAAATGCGAGAGCAATTTCGGAGTGATGTATCTCTAAAGAAATTGCAACGTACTGATTAATGTTTCATGGCGACCAAATAAAGAAAACTTTTTAGGCTACTTGATTTTGTAAAAATTTAAGTTTGTTGATAGCAACCGATAGCAAATGTTAATAAAAGAAAGTGTTGATTTAACAAAAGATATTAATTTGTTGATGGGGCAACGCGTTTCAGATGTTTTACAAATAAATCTACTAGATTAATATGTGCGGAGTACTTTTTTTACATATTAAGTAAAATTGAGATACCTGTACACCCGGGTATAAAAATGAATGCTCTCGTGTTTAAAAACAAGAATATCTAACAAACTTTAAACGGTAATACTAAGAAAATAAAACTTGTAAATTGTAATAGTTACTTACAGTTTATTACGATTAGTTTCATATCCAATATGCTACACACAAGTACTGCTTTCTTCTAGTTACCATTTTGAATAAGGCAGAGCATTTTATTTATCATGATATAATAGTGAATCTAATAATAACTAAGAATTTTGAACCGAAATGCGAGAGCAATTTCGGAGTGATGTATCTCTAAAGAAATTGCAACGTACTGACTAGTGTTTCATGGCGACCAAATAAAGAAAACTTTTTTGGCTACTTGATTTTGTAAAAATTTAAGTTTGTTGATAGCAACCGATAGCAAATGTTAATAAAAGAATGTGTTGATTTAACAAAAGATATTAATTTGTTGATGGGGCAACACGTTTCAGATGTTTTACAAATAAATCTACTAGATTAATATGTGCCGAGTACTTTTTTTACATATTATTTAAGTAAAATAGAGATACCTATACACCCGGGTATAAAAATAACTGCTCTCGTGTTTAAAAACAAGAATATCTCACAAACTTTAAACGGTAATATTACGAAAGTACAACTTGTAAATTGTAATAGTTACTTACAGTTTGCTACTATTAGTTTCATCTCCAATATTCTACACACAAGTACTGCTTTCTTCTAGTTACCATTTCAAATAAGGCAAAGCATTTTATCTATCATGATATAATAGTGAATCTAACAATAACTAACAATTTTGATCCGAAATGCGAGAGCAATTTCGGAGTGATGTATCTCTAAAGAAATTGCAACGTACTGATTAATGTTTCATGGCGACCAAATAAAGAAAACTTTTTAGGCTACTTGATTTTGTAAAAATTTAAGTTTGTTGATAGCAACCGATAGCAAATGTTAATAAAAGAAAGTGTTGATTTAACAAAAGATATTAATTTGTTGATGGGGCAACGCGTTTCAGATGTTTTACAAATAAATCTACTAGATTAATATGTGCGGAGTACTTTTTTTACATATTAAGTAAAATTGAGATACCTGTACACCCGGGTATAAAAATGAATGCTCTCGTGTTTAAAAACAAGAATATCTAACAAACTTTAAACGGTAATACTAAGAAAATAAAACTTGTAAATTGTAATAGTTACTTACAGTTTATTACGATTAGTTTCATATCCAATATGCTACACACAAGTACTGCTTTCTTCTAGTTACCATTTTGAATAAGGCAGAGCATTTTATTTATCATGATATAATAGTGAATCTAATAATAACTAAGAATTTTGAACCGAAATGCGAGAGCAATTTCGGAGTGATGTATCTCTAAAGAAATTGCAACGTACTGACTAGTGTTTCATGGCGACCAAATAAAGAAAACTTTTTTGGCTACTTGATTTTGTAAAAATTTAAGTTTGTTGATAGCAACCGATAGCAAATGTTAATAAAAGAATGTGTTGATTTAACAAAAGATATTAATTTGTTGATGGGGCAACACGTTTCAGATGTTTTACAAATAAATCTACTAGATTAATATGTGCCGAGTACTTTTTTTACATATTATTTAAGTAAAATAGAGATACCTATACACCCGGGTATAAAAATAACTGCTCTCGTGTTTAAAAACAAGAATATCTCACAAACTTTAAACGGTAATATTACGAAAGTACAACTTGTAAATTGTAATAGTTACTTACAGTTTGCTACTATTAGTTTCATCTCCAATATTCTACACACAAGTACTGCTTTCTTCCAGTTACCATTTCAAATAAGGCAGAGCTTTTTATCTATCATGATATAATAGTGAATCTAAAAATAACTAAGAATTTTGAGCCGAAATGCGAGAGCAATTTCGGAGTGATGTATCTCTAAAGAAATTGCAACGTACTGATTAATGTTTCATGGTGACCAAATAAAGAAAACTTTTTTGGCTACTTGATTTTGTAAAAATTTAAGTTTGTTGATAGCAACCGATAGCAAATGTTAATAAAAGAAAGTGTTGATTTAACAAAAGATATTAATTTGTTGATGGGGCAACACGTTTCAGATGTTTTACAAATAAATCTACTAGATTAATATGTGCGGAGTACTTTTTTTACATATTATTTAAGTAAAATAGAGATACCTATACACCCGGATATAAAAATAACTGCTCTCGTGTTTAAAAACAAGAATATCTCACAAACTTTAAACGGTGATATTAAGAAAGTAAAACTTGTAAATTGTAATAGTTACTTACAGTTTGATACCATTAGTTTCATATCCAATATTCTACACACAAGTACTGCTTTCTTCTAGTTACCATTTCAAATAAGGCAAAGCATTTTATCTATCATGATATAATAGTGAATCTAATAATAACTAAGAATTTTGATCCGAAATGCGAGAGCAATTTCGGAGTGATGTATCTCTAAAGAAATTGCAACGTACTGATTAATGTTTCATGGCGACCAAATAAAGAAAACTTTTTTGGCTACTTGATTTTGTAAAAATTTAAGTTTGTTGATAGCAACCGATAGCAAATGTTAATAAAAGAATGTGTTGATTTAACAAAAGATATTAATTTGTTGATGGGGCAACACGTTTCAGATGTTTTACATATAAATCTACTAGATTAATATGTGCGGAGTACTTTTTTACATATTAAGTAAAATTGAGATACCTGTACACCCGGGTATAAAAATGAATGCTCTTGTGTTTAAAAACAAGAATATCTAACAAACTTTAAACGGTAATACTAAGAAAATAAAACTTGTAAATTGTAATAGTAAATAAAGAAAACTTTTTTGGCTACTTGATTTTGTAAAGTTTTAAGTTTGTTGGTGGCAACCGATAGCAAATGTTAATAAAAAAATAAGTTGATTGAACAAAAGATATTAATTTGTTGATGCCAACACGTTTCAGATGTTTTATAAATAAATTTACTAGATTAAATAGATTCGTAAAAATTCCATAATTTCTGATGTGCTATTTCTGTGTGAGCAGAATAGAGCCACAATACAACGCCCAACAATTATGTTTATTTTCTTAAATAAAAGGTAATTTTTAAACATTTTCCATTTATTTTGATAAGCCTCTTCATTAACAAGAATTAATGACCATGTTCTTTGATATTGTCGTCTAGAACGTAGTCAAAATATTTATTTAGTTTGAGATTCAGGTCAGTGGGAAGGTCGTTCGAGTGAGACCCCGAGGGAGCTTTTCTCCTATCAGAAAATAAAACTCCAACTTTTGGTATCAAGTCCTCAGTAGTTTCTGATATGCAACTTTGCATAATGTTTGTTCTCTTAAATAAAAGACAATTTTTAAACAATCTGTTTATTTTCACAAACCACTTGATTAACACAATAAGTAATAATAAAGTTCTTTGATGGAGCAACAAGACAACGCGCTTTTTAGAAAATAAATAATGGGGTTAAAAAAACTGATTTAGGTTAAATTTTTTTTCAGGTTAGTTTGACTTAGGGATCATAATTGTCCATTGTCCATTAATGTTTGTTTTCTTAAATAAAATAATTTTTAAACAATTTCTGTTTATTTTAACAATTCATTAACAATATATATCTATTAATCAAGTTCTTTGCCTTGCTTACAGCATATAATATGTCGAAATTACAATGAATGTCATGTTTTTTGATTTTATCATTTTTATAATTTTTTTGAAGATCTTCCGTCGAAGTCTGGGGTGCTTTCCGGTAAGACGCATGCCTTTACTTACCGTAAAACTCCCCCGGACATTCGGGGGAAAATGAACTAGAAATGTGAAACTTCCAACGGGAACGTTCCAGTCTTCTGCTTTTATGAACGAACTTTTGTATACATTTTTTTTTTTTTTTGTTTTTTTGGGATTTTTTTCTGAAAGTAAAAAGCATATGAAAATATTGTTAAAATCTGAAACTTTTTCACTTACGCTTCTCATCAATTTTCAAACAGTTGTTTTTTTTTTCTTTTTAGTATTATATTTTTTTTGTTGCTCATTTTGCCTTCCAGGGTGGTAATAAGTTCCTTTCATCCTTGTATGTATCACTTATTCTGTAACATAATAAATTAAGTATTAAATAAGATTCCATATAATTAATATTCACTATATGAACGTTAACAAATAATTGTTTATAGATACTCCTCTCGTAATGACATTTCGAAAATCAATGTTTGTATTACATATTGTTCAATTAATATACTACTACTTTTACGACTATTAAGAATTTCTATTAATTCTGATCTAATATGATATTCTAATAGTTCTAAAACTTTTTGGCTTACTTTAATTTGACAGAAGTTTTAATTTTGTTTATAGCAATCGAATGCAAATGGAAACACGATTCGGACGCTTTATAAATAAATTTACTAGATTTATTATATACGTGGATATAAAAATGAAGGCTTTCATGACTAACAAACAATATAACAAAAATAAACACTACTATTAAAAAATAAACTTGTTACTGTTTTGAAAACACAATAATATCTAACAAATTTTAAATGGTAATATTAAAAAAAAGACTTGTAAATTGCAATAGTTACTTACAGTTTGATACGATTAGTTTCATATCCAATATTCTACACATAAGTACTGCTTTCTTCTAGTTACCGTTACAAATAAGGCAGAACTTTTTATCTATCATGATATAATAGTGAATCTAATAATAACTAAGAATTTTGAGCCGAAATGCGAGAGCAATTTCGGAGTGATGTATCTCTAAAGAAATTGCAACGTACTGACTAGTGTTTCATGGCGACCAAATAAAGAAAACTTTTTTGGCTACTTGATTTTGTAAAAATTTAAGTTTGTTGATAGCAACCGATAGCAAATGTTAAAAAAGAAAGTGTTGATTTAACAAAAGATATTAATTTGTTGATGGGGCAACACGTTTCAGATGTTTTACAAATAAATCTACTAGATTAATATGTGCGGAGTACTTTTTTTTACATATTAAGTAAAATTGAGATACCTGTACACCCGGGTATAAAAATGAATGCTCTCGTGTTTAAAAACAAGAATATCTAACAAACTTTAAACGGTAATACTAAGAAAATAAAACTTGTAAATTGTAATAGTTACTTACAGTTTACTACGATTAGTTTCATATCCAATATGCTACACACAAGTACTGCTTTCTTCTAGTTACCATTTTGAATAAGGCAGAGCATTTTATCTATCATGATATAATAGTGAATCTAATAATAACTAAGAATTTTGAACCGAAATGCGAGAGCAATTTCGGAGTGATGTATCTCTAAAGAAATTGCAACGTACTGACTAATGTTTCATGGCGACCAAATAAAGAAAACTTTTTTGGCTACTTGATTTTGTAAAAATTTAAGTTTGTTGATAGCAACCGATAGCAAATGTTAAAAAAGAAAGTGTTGATTTAACAAAAGATATTAATTTGTTGATGGGGCAACACGCTTCAGATGTTTTACAAATAAATCTACTAGATTAATATGTGCCGAGTACTTTTTTTACATATTATTTAAGTAAAATAGAGATACCTATACACCCGGGTATAAAAATAACAGCTCTCGTGTTTAAAAACAAGAATATCTCACAAACTTTAAACGGTAATATTACGAAAGTAAAACTTGTAAATTGTAATAGTTACTTACAGTTTGCTACGATTAGTTTCATCTCCAATATTCTACACACAAGTACTGCTTTCTTCTAGTTACCATTTCAAATAAGGCAGAGCTTTTTATCTATCATGATATAATAGTGAATCTAATAATAACTAAGAATTTTGAGCCGAAATGCGAGAGCAATTTCGGAGTGATGTATCTCTAAAGAAATTGCAACGTACTGACTAATGTTTCATGGCGACCAAACAAAGAAAACTTTTTTGGCTACTTGATTTTGTAAAGATTGAAGTTTGTAGATAGCAACCGATAGCAAATGTTAATAAAAGAATGTGTTGATTTAACAAAAGATATTAATTTGTTGATGGGGCAACACGTTTCAGATGTTTTACATATAAATCTACTAGATTAATATGTGCGGAGTACTTTTTTTACATATTATTTAAGTAAAATTGAGATACCTATACACCCGGGTATAAAAATGACTTCTCTCGTGTTTAAAAACAAGAATTTCTAACAAACTTTAAACGGTATTATTAAGAAAGTAAAACTTGTAAATTGTAATAGTTACTTACAGTTTGATACCATTAGTTTCATATCCAATATTCTACATACAAGTACTGCTTTCTTCTAGTTACCATTTCAAATAAGGCAGAGCTTTTTACCTATTATGATATAATAGTGAATCTAATAATAACTAAGAATTTTGAGCTGATAAGCCTCTTCATTAACAAGAATTAATGACCATGTTCTTTGATATTGTCGTCTAGAACGTAGTCAATATATTTATTTAGTTTGAGATTCAGGTCAGTGGGAAGGTCGTTGGAATGAGACCCCGAGGGAGCTTTTCTCCTATCAGAAAACTAAAACTCCAACTTTTGGTATCAAGTCCTCAGTTTCTGATATGCAACTTTGCATAATGTTTGTTCTCTTAAATAAAAGACAATTTTTAAACAATCTGTTTATTTTCACAAACCACTTGATTAACAATAAGTAATAATAAAGTTCTTTGATGGAGCAACAAGACAACGCGCTCTTTAGAAAATTAATATTGGGGTTAAAAAAACTGATTTAGGTTAAATTTTTCTTCAGGTTAGTTTGACCTAGGGATCATAATTGTCCATTAATGTTTGTTTTCTTAAATAAAATAATTTTTAAACAATTTCTGTTTATTTTAACAATTCATTAACAATATCTATCTATCAATCAAGTTCTTTGCCTTGCTTACAGCATATAATATGTCGAAATTACAATGAATGTCATGTTTTTTGATTTTCTCATTTTTATATTTTTTTTTAAGATCTTCCGTCGAAGTCTGGGCTGCTTTCCGGTAAGACGCATGCCTTTACTTACCGTAAAACTCCCCCGGACATTCGGGGGAAAATGAACTAGAAATGTGAAACTTCCAACGGGAATGTTCCAGTCTTCTGCTTTTATGAACGAACTTTTGTATACATTTTTTTTTTTTGTTTTGTCTTTTAATTTTTTTTTTTAGATTTTGTTCTGAAAGTAAAAGCATATGAAAATATTGTCAAAATCTGAAACTTTTTCACTTACTCTTCATCAATTTTCAAACAGTTGTTTTTTTTTTTCTTTTTAGTATTATATTTTTTTTGTTGCTCATTTTGCCTCCCAGAGTGGTAATAAGTTCCTTTCATCCTTGTGTTTATCACTTATTCTGTAACATAATAAATTAAATATTAAATAAAATACCATATAATTAATATTCACTATATGAACGTTAACAAATAATTGTTTATAGATACTCCTCTCGTAATGACGTTTCGAAAATCAATGTTCTTAATATACTACTACTTTTACGACTATTAAGAAATGTTTCTATTAATTCTGATCTAATATGATATTCTAATAGTTCTAAATCTTTTTGGCTTACATTAATTTGACAGAAGTTTTAAGTTTGTTTATAGCAATCGAATGCAAATGGAAACACGATTCGGATGCTTTATAAATAAATTTACTAGATTAAAATGTCCAGTATCTTTTATATACTAATTAAATAAATTAAAATATATACGCGGATATAAAAATGAAGGCTTTCATGACTAACAAACAATATAACAAAATTAAACACTACTATTAAAAAATAAATTTAATCGTTACTGTCTTGAAAAAACAAGAATATCTAACAAATTTTTAACGGCAATATTAAAAAAAAAAAGATTTGTAAATTGAAATAGTTACTTACAGTTTGATTCGATTAGTTTCATATCCAATATTCTACACACAAGTACTGCTTCTTCTAGTTACCATTTCAAATAAGGCAGAGCTTTTTATCTATCATGATATAATAGTGAATCTAATAATAACTAAGAATTTTGAGCCGAAATGCGAGAGCAATTTCGGAGTGATGTGTCTCTAAAGAAATTGCAACGTACTGAACTAATGTTTCATGGCGACCAAATAAAGAAAACTTTTTTGGCTACTTGATTTTGTAAAAATTTAAGTTTGTTGATAGCAACCAATAGCAAATGTTAAAAAAGAAAGTGTTGATTTAACAAAAGATATTAATTTGTTGATGGGGCAACACGTTTCAGATGTTTTACAAATAAATCTACTAGATTAATATGTGCGGAGTACTTTTTTTACATATTAAGTAAAATTGAGATACCTGTACACCCGGGTATAAAAATGAATGCTCTCGTGTTTAAAAACAAGAATATCTAACAAACTTTAAACGGTAATACTAAGAAAATAAAATTTGTAAATTGTAATAGTTACTTACAGTTTACTACGATTAGTTTCATATCCAATATGCTACACACAAGTACTGCTTTCTTCTAGTTACCATTTTGAATAAGGCAGAGCATTTTATCTATCATGATATAATAGTGAATCTAATAATAACTAAGAATTTTGAACCGAAATGCGAGAGCAATTTCGGAGTGATGTATCTCTAAAGAAATTGCAACGTACTGACTAATGTTTCATGGCGACCAAATAAAGAAAACTTTTTTGGCTACTTGATTTTGTAAAAATTTAAGTTTGTTGATAGCAACCGATAGCAAATGTTAATAAAAGAAAGTGTTGGTTTAACAAAAGATATTAATTTGTTGATGGGGCAACGCGTTTCAGATGTTTTACAAATAAATCTACTAGATTAATATGTGGGGAGTACTTTTTTACATATTATTTAAGTAAAATTGAGATACCTATACACCCGGGTATAAAAATGACTTATCTCGTGTTTAAAAATAAGAATTTCTAACAAACTTTAAACGGTATTATTAAGAAAGTAAAACTTGTAAATTGTAATAGTTACTTACAGTTTGATACGATTAGTTTCATCTCCAATATTCTACACACAAGTACTGCATTCTTCTAGTTACCATTTCAAATAAGGCAGAGCTTTTTATCTATCATGATATAATAGTGAATCTAATAATAACTAAGAATTTTGAGCCGAAATGCGAGAGCAATTTCGGAGTGATGTGTCTCTAAAGAAATTGCAACGTACTGACTAATGTTTCATGGCGACCAAATAAAGAAAACTTTTTTGGCTACTTGATTTTATAAAAATTTAAGTTTGTTGATAGCAACCGATAGCAAATGTTAATAAAAGAAAGTGTTGGTTTAACAAAAGATATTAATTTGTTGATGGGGAAACGCGTTTCAGATGTTTTACAAATAAATCTACTAGATTAATATGTGCGGAGTACTTTTTTACATATTATTTAAGTAAAATTGAGATACCTATACACCCGGGTATAAAAATGACTTATCTCGTGTTTAAAAATAAGAATTTCTAACAAACTTTAAACGGTATTATTAAGAAAGTAAAACTTGTAAATTGTAATAGTTACTTACAGTTTGCTACGATTAGTTTCATCTCCAATATTCTACACACAAGTACTGCTTTCTTCTAGTTACCATTTCAAATAAGGCAGAGCTTTTTACCTATTATGATATAATAGTGAATCTAATAATAACTAAGAATTTTGAGCCGAAATGCGAGAGCAATTTCGGAGTGATGTATCTCTAAAGAAATTGCAACGTGCTGACTAATGTTTCATGGCGACCAAACAAAGAAAACCTTTTTGGCTACTTGATTTTGTAAAGTTTTAAGTTTGTTGGTGGCAAATGTTAATAAAAGAATAAGTTGATTGAACAAAAGATATTAATTTGTTGATGCCAACACGTTTCAGATGTTTTATAAATAAATGTACTAGATTAAAATGTGTGAACTGATTAGTTTCATAGCAACTACATTCAGAAAACTATGGTATAAAACTAACTTTTCGTATAAATTCCATAATTTCTGATGTGCTATTTCTGTGTGAGCAGGGTAGAGCCACAATACAACGCTCCTTGATGAATAAATATTGGCGTTTAAGAAACTTATTTTTAGTTTTTTTCTGCAGGTTAATTGGATTCAGGAACCATAATCGTCAATTATGTTTGTTTTCTTGAATAAAAGGCAATTTTTAAAAATTTTCCATTTATTTTCACAAACTACTTCATTAACAATAATTAATAAAGTTCTTTGAACAGAAGGGAGCAACAAGACAACGCTCTTTAGAGAATAAATATATTGGCGTTTAATAAACTTATTTTTATTTTTTTCTTCAGGTTAGATTGACCTAGGGACCATAATTGTCCATAATGTTTGTTTTCTTAAATGAAAGACAATTTTTAAACAATCTGTTTATTTTCATAAACAACTTCATTAACAAATAACAAATAAAATTCTGAGCCTTCCTTAATATTTCGAATAAGAGTCATTTGTGTCAGTCATGTTTTTGTGATTTTCATATTTTTATAATTTTTTAAATCTTCCGTATAAGACCGAAATTTTGGGTAGTTCGATTTCAAATATATATTTCCAACTATAATTCTTTCAATAATACTTACTACATTATTGTTAAGCCATAGCTCCTTGAGGCGTAGGACCTAGTGGCAAGAAACAATTACTTCCAAATTCAAACAATCAATCAAAATATGAGTATAAAAGAATTAATGTTGGAAATATATATTTTTTTTTTCAATTCCACTAGCTTATAATTAAACGTAAAACCCCTGAAAATCCGGGGGAAAATGAACAAGAAATGTGGAACTTCCAACGGGAACGTTCCATTCTTCAACTTTTTTCAACAAACTTGAATAATTTTTTTTTTTTCAATTGTTGCATGGTTTTTCTGTTTTGAATTTTTTTTGGTATTTTGGGCTGAAAACATGAAAAACGCTTAATATAAAAATATTCGTAAATATATGATATACTTTACTTTAACCCATTCAATTTTCATATAGTTGTAGGTCTTTTGATGAGGTCGTTTTTTTTGTCGCATTTTTGGCCTTTCTCTGGTGGTGATCAGTAACTTATATCCCGATGTGTTTCTGAAACATAAAAAGAATTAAGAATATGTACAACTTATATTCAGTAATATAAGTATTTATGAATACCACTACTACTACTACTTCTAGGACTACTATGAAATGTTTCTATTAAATCTGAACCTAATGTGAGAGCGATGGAAATGGCTAGTATGACAAAAATAAGACTTAGATAATCTAATAGTTACTTACAATTTGATACAATTGATTTGATCATATCTAATTTTACTGTAGTAAAGTGTGTGTACACAAGCATTCCTTTCTTCTAATTACCACTTTGAATGAGGTAGGCTTTTTTTCTTTGATGGTATTATTGTGAATCTAATAACTAAGAATTTTGAGCCGAAATGCAGGAGCCATTTCGGAGCGATGCGTCGCTTACCAAATATTAATGTGAACTGAATAATGTTACATAGCGACCCAATAAAGAAAACATTTGTGGATTGCTTGATTTTGAAAAAGTTGTAAGTTTGTTGATAGCAACCGAATGCCATTGTTTATAAAAGACTAACTTGATTTAAAACAACAAAACAATTTGTTGATAGCAACACGATTCAGATGTTTTATAAACTAATATTAAATAAATAAGTTACTGATTGCAACAGAAATCAAATGTTTCAACAAATAACTTGTTTTAATGAAAAAACTTGTTTTCTTGATAGCAACAATGTGCAAATGTTTTATAGATAAAAGTAGGTTATAATTGATATACTAATTAAATAAATTAAAATATGTACACCTATTTATAAAAATTACCCTTTTTGATGTTTTAAAACATAAATATCTAACAAACTTTAGGCACTAACATCTATAAACATAAAACTTGAAAATTTTAATGGTTACTTACAGTTTGATACAATTAGTTTCATATCTAACTTTACTGTAGTAAAGTGTGTGTACACAAGCATTCCTTTCTTCTAATTACCATTTTGAATGAGGCAGGCTTTTTTTCTTTGATGGTATAATAGTGAATCTAATAACTAAGAATTTTGAGCCGAAATGCAGGAGCCATTTCGGAGCGATACGTCGCTTACCAAATATAAATGTGAACTGAATAATGTTACATAGCGACCAAATAAAGAAAACATTTGTGGATTGCTTGATTTTGAAAAAGTTGTAAGTTTGTTGATAGCAACCGAATGCCATTGTTTATAAAAGACTAACTTGATTTAAAACAACAAAACAATTTGTTGATAGCAACACGATTCAGATGTTTTATAAACTAATATTAAATAAATAAGTTACTGATTGCAACAGAAATCAAATGTTTCAACAAATAACTTGTTTTAATGAAAAAACTTGTTTTCTTGATAGCAACAATGTGCAAATGTTTTATAGATAAAAGTAGGTTATAATTGATATACTAATTAAATAAATTAAAATATGTACACCTATTTATAAAAATTACCCTTTTTGATGTTTTAAAACATAAATATCTAACAAACTTTAGGCACTAACATCTATAAACATAAAACTTGAAAATTTTAATGGTTACTTACAGTTTGATACAATTAGTTTCATATCTAACTTTACTGTAGTAAAGTGTGTGTACACAAGCATTCCTTTCTTCTAATTACCATTTTGAATGAGGCAGGCTTTTTTTCTTTGATGGTGTAATAGTGAATCTAATAACTAAGAATTTTGAGCCGAAATGCAGGAGCCATTTCGGAGCGATACGTCGCTTACCAAATATAAATGTGAACTGAATAATGTTACATAGCGACCAAATAAAGAAAACATTTGTGGATTGCTTGATTTTGAAAAAGTTTTAAGTTTGTTGATAGCAACCGAATGCCATTGTTTATAAAAGACTAACTTGATTTAAAACAACAAAACAATTTGTTGATAGCAACACAATTCAGATGTTTATAAACTAATATTAAATAAATAAGTTACTGATTGCAACAGAAATCAAATGTTTCAACAAATAACTTGTTTTAATGAAAAAACTTGATTAGTTGATAGCAACAATGTGCAAATGTTTTATAGATAAAAGTAGGTTATAACTGATATACTAATTAAATAAATTAAAATATGTACACCTATTTATAAAAATTACCCTTTTTGATGTTTTAAAACATAAATATCTAACAAACTTTAGGCACTAACATCTATAAACATAAAACTTGAAAATTGTAATGGTTACTTACAGTTTGATACAAATAGTTTCATATCTAACTTTACTGTAGTAAAGTGTGTGTACACAAGTATTCCTTTCTTCTAATTACCATTTTGAATGAGGCAGGCTTTTTTTCTTTGATGGTATAATAGTGAAACTAATAACTAAGAATTTTGAGCCGAAATGCAGGAGCCATTTCGGAGCGATGCGTCGCTTACCAAATATAAATGTGAACTGAATAATGTTACATAGCGACCAAATAAAGAAAACATTTGTGGATTGCTTGATCTTGAAAAAGTTGTAAGTTTGTTGATAGCAACCGAATGCCATTGTTTATAAAAGACTAACTTGATTTAATACAACAAAACAATTTGTTGATAGCAACACAATTCAAATGTTTTATAAATATTAAATACATAAGTTACTGATGGCAACAGAAATCAAATGTTTCAACAAATAACTTGATTTAATAAAAAAACTTGATTTGTTGATAGCAACAATGTGCAAATGTTTTATAAATAAAAGTATATTATAATTGATATACCAATTAAATAAATTAAAATATGTACATCTATGTATAAGAATTACCCTTTTAATGTTCTAAAACATAAATATGTAACAAACTTTAGACACTAATATCTATAAACATGAAAAATTCTAATAGTTACTTACAGTTTTTGTTTCATATCCTATATTACTGCATTCAAGTATTGCTTTATTCTAGTTACCATTTTAAATGAGGCATTTTTTCTTTGATGGTATAATGATGAATTTAATAACTAAGAATTTTGAACCGAAATGCAAGAGCAATTTCGGAGAGATGCGTCGCTTACGAGAAATAAATGTGAACTGATTAATGTTTCATAGCGACCCAATAAAGAAAACTTTTTCGATTACTTGATTAAATAAAAAATTTGGATTGTTGGCAACCGTATACAAATGTTTTACACCTAGGCAACCAGATGCAATAACAAATTAATTGTTATTGGTGGGACTACTATTAAAGGGTTTTGATTAAAAATATTATTCATGTTCGCTCAATTTATTAAAACATTACAACATAGCCCTTAAATATTTCATCATCGTATCAAATTTTCTTCCATACTTCTTAGCCTGTATCTGTCTTGTAACTCAGGGACTTCAATGTAATCGTTAGTTTCCCACATGTCGTCAGTTGGTTGTTTCACATCTGTGGGACTTAAGGTCTTCTGAAGGGGTTTTCCATCAGCTCCAAGTGATAAATAGGATTTAATTTCGGGAGAGATCATTGAATGAGGATGGGCATTTTGGGATATTGGAATATCTTCACCAATTCCTTTCATAACTGAAGAGGATTTGGTGAATTGGAAATTCTAAAAAACAAAATCAATAATAAGAATATTAAATATATATTATTTTATATACTTATTTACCTCAGGTAAGCAGTGATGGTGAAGACAATAATAATTAACGCTACCAGCTTTATGACACCAAGTTCCATCAGGGAAATATGGGGATACGCCCAAATCATTGAGTTCAATCCTGGGAGTGTAAAAAGTCCCAGAATCAGCCCTTCTGCAAAATATTGCACATCCCATCCAAACACGAGCTAAAAATACAACACATTATTAATGAATTTTTATACTTTAAGCTAATCAGTCACCTTCTTCATGTGGTGCTTGCAGTCCAGCTCCCTTCTTATCCAGCTCCGGGAGCAATTTAGAAAATTCCTTGCATTTGTCAGAGGCATACTCTACAATAGTACTTCTGGATGGACACATCTAGAACAAAGTTAATGAATAACGTTTTAATCTGATATAACATTCACTGTTACTTTATCGTCGTTGCACAGACCAAACTCTACACTGGATCCTTCACAGCCTTCGTCGGTATTGACTGGGGTTGGATTATTGCAATATCTGCGTTTCATTTGAAATCCCCTAGATTTTTCAATGCAGCCAGAGTTACAAGTTCCATCTTTCCACGGACTCCAACCTCCTGGGATTATTTTAACAGGATTAACGGGTTCTCTAATGACACATTCGCCACCATAGCATGATTTTTTATTTCCGCACTGAGTTCCATCCAAGGCTGGACCAGCAAAGTAATATCCACTTCTGTGAGGTGTTTTACATTGCAAATTATAGCATATAGTGGAGAGTTGTTGGTTGGGAGAAACTATAGCATCCTTGTCTCTTAATAAGATTTCACATTGTTTCTTAGCTGTGTATAAACGTCCTGGCGCGTCGGAGAACTTCGAATGGTCCAGACCTTTACCAGCAGTGCCCCAATCGGTTAAACAATTAGCCCAGCTGAGTTTAGCCATCACGTCAGCACTACAAGTGGACCACACTGTTTCTCCATTGGTACCTCTTGAAGGCGACATTATATAACCATCTTTTGGACAATGATTGCCGCTGCTGTCATGGTGCATGCCGAGGCTACAAATAAATTTATTTAGACACGTGTATTTTTTAAAATGATATCGTATTACTTATGACCAATTTCATGAGCAAGAATGTAAACACTAGTAAATCCGGCACTTGGATAAGGCTTGCCAAAGACATTGGTTGTTCCAAGTTCAGCTATAACACAAGCATATTTGTCCAAGCATACACCTCCAACGGTGGCGAGACCCATAGTCACACCGCTCTTCCTCCCTTTTTCAATGTGATAAAAGTCCAAACTGAAAAGTAATGTATTAGTCTTAGTTGGGAATAATACTGAAAACTGTCGCATTACCCGGATACATAAAGACCCATATCCCAATGTCCTGGATTATCATCACCAGCTGGATTTAACTTTTCTTGATAAGCACAAAATGAGTCTAGCAATTTAGATCGCTCTCCTTGATAATGGGGCATTTTTGGAGGTTGTTTTTTCATTATATCCATTCGAACGAGCACTAACTCTAAAGTAGTTCCTAAACTTGGATGACGATATAGTGCTTGTACTCCATTGATATAAGCCAGGAGTAAGTCTTGTAGTTTTTTATCGTCATAATTCAAATAAGGGGCAAATATTTTGTAAGCTGCCTCATCAAAGAACAACGCCAGCTCAAGTTGTAATCCTCCAACAGGTTTTCCTCTGGCTGCTTCGGTTTGGAAATGGAAAAAATCGCGTTTTCCTTTGTTAAATGTGGACAAGCTTTCTTTGTTGATGTCGTAGATTTGTTCATTTTCATAAAATACATTGCCGGCAATTGGGAAAACATCATTTAAGAACTCTGATTGAAATGATGCTCTTTTAACAATATGTGGAATTGTTTCTTCTAAACTTTCAAGCATTTCCCCTACAAGTGCTTCCCTTTGTCTTAAGATGTTCTGAAGTCTATCGTTTAGCGGACGAATTTCCAAAGTTGTATTGTCCAGGAAGATCAAGCCATGCTTAAACATAAAAACAAGATTAAATATGTTCTTCTAGGGACTATCTTCCTATTTACCAAAGATTTGGGTTCACAAATACTGATGGCGGCTACAAATCCATTATTATTGTGAATATAATGGCAATTTTCTGGTTTTCTAGGGTAAATTAGTTCATCTTCGCCTCGATGTATGTATGTGGTAAATGCAGGTGTCATCAAATTTTCATTTTTTCTCAATTTTAAGTCAATTGATCTAAATACCAATAATGTAAATTAAATAGTTTTGTTTGCGTTTGTTTCTTACCTTTTGAAAGCGGAAAAGCTGTAGTCGATCTCCTCTGGTTGTTCAAACTCTCCAATAGCTTCTCGAACGGGAACCACTAGAGGCATGTAAACCAGCTCATAATCTGGTACTGCCGATGCATCACTTGTTTGAAAATAAAAAGCCAATTCAGGTTCGTTCATGTACTCATGAATTGCTTCCACTTCAACGCCAATAAAAACATCCAAATATGCCATTAACAACACTATAAACTTCAGTAGATACATTTTGACTTAGTCGCTGGTAAGTTGCGAATGATGTTTGTCGATGGGATTAGTTGGTTTTTATATGAAGTGTGCCAAGAACTGTTAACTCGTTATGCTGGTACTAATTTTCAAGAAGATATTAATAATTTGAATAATTTTCGATCTCTGGTTTAATAACCCCTTAAACTGGACAGGTGGTTACACACAATACAAACAAAATTAATAAAAATTTATTGTTTATGCCATTATTTGCAATTCATAAAATGACAACAAGTTTATTTATTGCTTTTTAAATATGTTTAAGGTAAATATTATACTAAATAATACTATATTAAAGTGTCCTCAGATAATACAAAAAAGAAACAAACGATTTTGATATTTGAAATATTTATGGATGTATACATTTATTGTTAAAATAACTTAATTGTTTTTAAAAATAATGAGTAAAACTATCTATTGAGAACGCAAAATCCTGTTTGGGTTATTAGGTGTTAAATAGGAAAATTTATATTATATATTTAAATATTTACATTTGAACTGTTAATTGTACTTTCAGTAATATGTATTTCTATTTATCTAGATCAACTGAACTGATCTTATCAATTTATATATATATATATATATATATATATATATACATATTGGAAAAAATAGTAAAAAACAGATTATAATTAAAATAAATTTATTTTATTTATAATTTATGTGTATAATATAATTCCCTGTTTGAATAAGTTTTTGAATAATGCAACATAATATAATATATGCCTTCTACAGATTACAATGTTGACTTTGGAGGAATTTTCTCACTCCATATAGTTACCCCATCACATGCACAAATTGTCTTTGGATTTTCAAAAAGCCCTGATGATCTGGCAACAACTCCACAAGCTACTCTTTTTGGTTCTTTTGATACTTGAGATATCACAAATGACCTTCCAATTATGTCACTCAGCTTAATAACATTGTTTTCTAATCGGAAAGTTGCTCTACCATCCTGACCTGCAGTTACAGTTCCTATTTTACCATAGTCTGGATGGTCAACATTATTTGGAGAATATACATCACCCACACTTTGGCAACCTAAAATACAAGCAAGTGAAAATGATT
The DNA here is from genome assembly GCF_024364675.1 of Aethina tumida. NCBI lineage: Eukaryota > Metazoa > Arthropoda > Insecta > Coleoptera > Nitidulidae > Aethina > Aethina tumida. The sequence goes on along the minus strand of NC_065435.1, from coordinate 39,625,260 downwards.
ATTTAATATTGTATTAGGTAAGTATTATTACCTTGTGAAATATCTCCACATTCATGTATTGAAACTTCATAACCACCTGGTAATAATCCATCCACAGTACCATCAATTATATAGGCACGTTCAGTTGCCTGTATAAATCTCACCACTCCTTTAGCATCTTTCTCGCCACTTTCCAAAATTGATACACCAGCCACACTGCCCCCAAATCCTCTGACCGCAACTTTTCTACCGCTCTCCTCTAATTTCTTCTGTACCTCCAAGGTGGATAAACTGCTGTCCACAATCACCGAATTCTTTTCCAAGTCGACGACAACATCATTTATACCGGGCACATTCTCCAAAGATTTTTTCACTGCAGCTACACAAGAGCCGCATGTCATTTGCACGGCGAACTCTATTTTTGTCGAAGACATGCTGGAGGTTTCGTTTAATAACACGACATGACTTGCGAAATGATAAATCAGTATTAATTTTCTCGAAACATAAAACTTAACCTAACACAATCAATCTGTCACTTGACCAAGGACAAACATCTTAAACGATCCATAATTAATTAGAATTATTATTTTTCTTAGAATTAAGAAGTGAATATGGTGAATAAGTCACAATAATATAAAAATGCGCGTTAAATATGAATGTTTTAATGTTGGCACTGTATAACCTAACAAATTTGCACCGCATAAAAAACGTATAATGTTTTGAATATTTGTTGTCCTGTGATTAAAGTAAAATCAGAGATTTTTGATATGAATGAACCAACAGAAGATCTTTCATCCACAATAATAACATCTTTTAGACATGTATGTAGATATTTATTAATTTTCTTGCATTGTTATCCCAAATAGAACTATGTTATGTATGTGTTTGTTTTAGGATATCGTAAAAGAGGCGCTAAAAACTAAATTTTCTAATCCAAAAACCAAAATATCTGACGATGCCTTAGAAATAGTATGCGAAATTTCCAAAGCTCTTGTTTTAGAAGCTGCCTACAGATCTGCAAAACAAGCATCTTCAGAAAACAAAACTGTAGTAACAGTGGAGAATGTGGAAGCAGTATTATCACAATTGGTGTGTATGAAAGGAATTAAATTTTACTATTTGTCTTAATGTAAAAGAAATCTAATGATTGTTTTGTTTTCAGATGTTGGACTTTTTTTAAATTATTTTGTACAAATAAATAAACACAAATTACAATAATCATCGTTTTATTGAACAGTCTATAAAAATGTAAATTCGTCCTTGATCAACGTCATGATCTTGTTCTATAAAAAAAAATACATTATACGAACATTGCGTGTAAATAAATAACAATTGGAAAGTGGTAAAATTAGAATAGATCCATTTCATTTTCGTGCAAATCAAGAAAATCATCCTCATATGATTGAAGAGTGCCACGTGAACTACCAACATTATTCATTGATACATTTTTGGCAGCCTCCATTCCATCGCCGCTATTATCATGGCCATCCGTCTCTGGGGTAGGTGGAGGATTAATCACATCCTCTGTACCATCAGTCTCCTTACGCATACGATTGTTGCCAGACGCGAGTAGCTCCGCTTTCGATAGCAAATCCGGCAAGATCTTGCTTCTGCACAAGGCTAAATTTTATACTCATTAATATGTGGTGAAAATTATGGTAGTTTAAGTCATAGACCATGGAAATAATAACTTACCAGTCCTATTATAATTATAACTAAAAATATATAATTTCCTCTCACCTATTTTTTGCTTATAGCGCTCCCTCTTGCGCCGTTTCTTTTCCTTAGCAGCTTCTGAAGACTTGTTCTGTTCATCATCAAATATTTCTTTTCTCTGTTTGGGTGTTATATCATAATCAGTTCTCACTAGATAAAAGAAGACGCCCCCAGGTGTTCGCCTTCTTGTTTTATTCTGTAAATTATCAGTGAATTAATTTTAAATAACATGTATATGATCTTTACCAAAGTCATCATTCCCCCAATAGATTCAATCTCCCTTGTCTCTTTGAATATATCAATTGATTTATCTTTTCCCATTATATTTACAACTTTCACTAAAACAAAAATAACTTGAATAAATTAACAAAGAGCACAGTAAATCAGTAACTTACAGACAATGTCTTCTCTTTCTTCACCTAGTTTGTTAGCTATGTCTTTGGCAATATCTTCAGGTGAATATGATGAGGTGACAGCTAGTTCTAAAATGTGCCTGGGCTGCTCAGTGACAGCATTCTCCCTGCTCCTGGACCTGGACCTCTGCCTCTGCCTGAAATTGGCATTATTCCTGTCATCCCTTGTCCTCTTGTTGTTGGTCCTGCCATTGCAATCTTCACGGAGCTTCCATGCCAGCTCATAATTATAAGACTCTACACTACGTGAATTATCAACAGTGCCAACTCCGCAATTATTAAGTGACTCTGAAAGAACATCATCTTTTAACCTAGCACTCCAAATCTCATACTTCTTTTTAGTTGAACAGTGTCTCTGCACAGGCTTTATTTTGAGTTTTGGCTTCTTGACTTTCGGCTTCTTGACCGGCACATCGGAATCGCTGTCAGACTCGCTCGATTCTTGCTCCTCGCTCTCCGATTCTGGTAAATTGACCGGGAATCTGTTGTGTGGTTGCTGCAGCTGAGAATAATTTGCTGGCCGTTCCAACGGGGTGTAGTCGTCCGGATCCGTGTCGCTGGTGATCTACAACAGGCATCTGTGAATCGGAAGTGTACCAATTCCTACCTTTTACTTCTCCCTCTTCCAACTCGTCCATCGCGAACTTTTCCCAAAGAAATCCGACACAAACGTTTAAAAAAGACACTTGATTTGACGTTCAGGCGCGCCAACACAACCGAGGTAAACTTCCAACAATCACCGTTTGACGTTTGTTTAAAAACAAACAAATGTTGTAGTTGTTTATATATTAATGAATTTGAAAATTCATTCTTATTACAACCGTAAAGATGTGGGTGTGCGATGATATTCGATCGTTGGATATTGAAGATGACCACTATGATTATAAAGAAAAACTAGTATTTCACACAATTTGGTATGATACTGATTCATCTGAGGAAAAGAAATTTCTGTTAAATTATTACCCTCGTGATAACACTCTGGAATTAATCGATACTCAACTCGACAGAATATTTCTTAAGAGAACTTGCCTAAATGGAGTTCATCTACAGGATATGTTCATTGGAAATGAGATAAGAGTATATGGTAGGCAAATTAAAATAACAGACTGTGCAGATAACCGAACACTACAATTTATTGCCAAGTCTAGTGAACATACAATTGCAGTAATTAAACCAGATGCACTCGATAAGATTGGTGAAATTTTAAAAATAATAGAGGAAAATGAGTTTAGAATAACAAAACTAAAGATGTGTACTTTGACCAGAAATCAAGCAGAATATTTCTATGATTATTTAAAAGATGAATCTTTCACCTTGCAACTAATTGATCACCTAATATCTGGACCTATAGTTGCAATAGAACTAGTAGGAGAATATGCTACAAGGAGGTGGAACAAATTAATAGGTCCAAGCTCTCCAAGCGAAGCAAGAAAAACATCACCCAATTCACTGAGAGCTCTTTATGGGAAAGAAAGAGTAACAAATGCAATCCATGGTTCTTTAAATGAGGAAATGGCACTGGAGGAGGCAAAATTCTTCTTCATTCAGTATCACGCCTCTCCAGCTCTTAAACACAAAAATGCCACATGTTGTGTGATTAAACCTCATGCTGTTAAGGAAGGTAACTTAGGAAGAATTGTTGCATCAATTCAGAACTCTGGGTTTTCCATAACTGCAATGCAGTTGTTTTATTTAAATGATGCCACTGCTAATGAATTTATGCAAGTTTATAAAGGAGTGGTCGCTGATTACAATGCTTTACTGCTTAGTTTTGTGGATGGACCATGTGTGGCTTTGGAGATTAGTAACAAGGAAAGTGATTGGGATGTTCATGGTCAATTTAGGCATTTTTGTGGACCATATGACACTGATATTGCTAGGAAAATACGTCCCAATTCGTTAAGAGCCAAATTTGGGTTAGATAGATATAAAAATGCTGTTCATTGTACAGATTTACATGAAGATACTTTTGAAGAATTGTCTTATTTTTTTAAACTACTAAATGTTTAATAGTTTTTCTTGTTAAGTGTAAATATATTTATACATTTTTATACCTTGTTTTTTTTTTTTTAAAAAAATCGTTTCCTTGAAAATTTAACAATATTTAATATAAAAACGTTTATTTAAGAGATTACTACATTCTGAAGACACCAAAATCAGTTTTACTTTTAGGAGCATTTAAACTAGCAGCTAAACTCAAACCTAAGACCTTCCTGGTGTCTCTTGGATCAATTATTCCATCATCCCAGAGCCTGAAAAAAAGTATTAAAATGCTAAAATACCGAGGGGAAAATAAATCAATTCACCTTGCACTGCTGAAATATGCAGATCCTTCTTTATCAAACTGCTCAATAATAGGTTTTTCAAACTTCGATTTTTCTTCCTTTGACCATGATTTCCCTTTGCTGGCTACTTGAGACAACACTCCAGCAGCTTGTTGACCACCCATTACGGAAATTCTGGCATTAGGCCACATATAAAGGAATCTTGGTGAATATGCTCTTCCACACATACCTAAGACAGGCCAGTTAGTTTCTAGTATAAGGAAACACATGCATTTTACCGTAATTTCCAGCTCCATAAGATCCTCCAATGATTAAAGTTAATTTTGGTACCGTAGCACACGCCACTGCTGTGACTAGTTTTGCCCCATGTTTGGCTATTCCACCAGTTTCAGCCTGTTTCCCAACCATGAATCCTAAATAAAAACTTTTACTTGGTCTTTTGTGGTAAATGTTTGTTCATTTACCTGTAATATTTTGCAAAAATACAAGAGGAATGTTTCTTTGGGTACAAAGTTGAACGAAATGCGCTCCTTTCATTGCACTCTCAGCAAATAACACACCATTGTTTCCAATGATTCCCACAGTTTTGCCATAAAGTTTGGCAAAACCACAAACAAGAGTTTGGCCATACTTCTTTTTAAATTCATTGAACTTTGAACCATCAAATATCCTAGCAATTACTTCTCTAACATCAAATGGTTTGAAAAGATCCTGATCAATAATACCAAACAATTCTTCACTGTCATAAATTGGAGATTCAAAAGGTTCATTAAAAGGATTTTCATGTTTCCTGTTCAAGTTGTTGATAATTTGCCTTGCCAGATGAATTGCATGCTCATCATTGAGTGCAAAATGATCAGTAACTCCAGATGTTGAACAGTGCAGCTCAGCACCACCAAGGTCTTCAGAAGAAACCTGAAAAATCAGTTTCTATAAGCAAATTGAGACTAATGTAAATTAACAACCTCTTCCCCAGTTGCAGCTTTTACTAAAGGTGGTCCTGCCAAGAATATAGTACCTTGTTCCTTAACAATAACTGATTCATCTGCCATTGCTGGTACATAAGCACCACCTGCAGTACAAGATCCCATTACCACTGCTATCTAAAATTTGTAATTGTTTGTAATTGTTTCGAGTTAATTTATTGACAGATGTAATACCTGAGCTATGCCCTTCGAAGACATGTTTGCCTGGTTGAAAAAGATTCTGCCAAAATGATTTTTGTCTGGAAACACCTCAGACTGGTGAGGTAAATTGGCTCCTCCACTATCCACTAAGTAAATGCATGGCAAATTGTTCTCTTGTGCTATTTCTTGTGCCCTCAAATGCTTTTTAACAGTCATCGGATAGTAAGTTCCACCCTTAACTGTGGCATCATTTGCGACAATCATACAATCCTGCCTAAATTGTTAAATTTGCAAAACAACAGATTATTAAATATGTGCAGTGTTACCCATGAACTCTGCCAATTCCAGTAACTATTCCTGCTGATGTAATGGAACCATCATACATTTCATGAGCAGCTAACGTTGATAATTCGAGGAACGCCGAATTTGGATCTAATAATAAATTAATTCTGTTTCTAGCTAACAGTTTCCCTTTCGATACATGTCTTGAAACAGCTTTTTCTCCTCCACCTTTTATAGCATTTGCAGTCTTTTCATGTAGGATTTCCGTTAATTTCGACATCACCGCATGGTTTTCCTAATGTAAATTAATTGTAAATAAACACTCGCACAAATTATATTGTACTTACTTTGAAATTTGGTGAATGTACATCAATATTTGATTTAATAACATTTGCAGAACTACAATAAGTTCTTAAAGAAGAAGTTAAAGCTTTGTATTTGGTCAACATTTTTATTTTAATGAGAAGACAAATTTATTATTATGAAATTGGTTAATTATCTTATCATAAAACATAGTAAATACAGAGATTTAGTAATTGTAATCATTGTGCGCAAAATAACCTTGGCCTTTTGTATTGTGCGGTGTTGGTGATTTAAATCATTATAATTTTTACTTATAATTTTGATTTTTGGAAATTTATGAATGTTGGTAAACTAGTAAAGAATAAAAGTTTATTATTAGTAACCATTGTATTTAAAAAAAAAAATGAATTATAGGCGGCAAAATCAAAATATTTATTTATATATAAAATAATATGTAAACAATGTTACAAGAAAAATTGAACAAATAGCACTTTTATAAAAAGTTATATTATATTATTATCTTTTAAAGTACATGTGTGATTTAATTATAAATTTTTATCAAATTAATAAACATTAGTTAAAACTTCTCACAGACAGAATAGGAATTAAATTTTTAATTTTATCCATCCATACCTGATTTATTATTAATCATTTATTGAAGTGATCAAACCACATTAATTTTAAGCAAAAAATAAACCATTTAATCATTAATTTTTGGACACCCCCTATTCGAAAAAATGCTTTTATTTTTGCCGCCTTAATTCAAAAAAAATAAGAAAACAAAATCAAAGTGGGCTGTGTTTAAGCTTTAAAAGCAAATTTTGTTGTTATAACGACACATAATAAGTCGTAATGGATAGGCGTCAGTTACCGGAACGCGAATCAAATTCTCCAGAACCCAAAAGGGCCAGAAGAGGTATAAATATATATTTATAATTGCTTTTAATTGATTCATAATGTTTTTCTAAATAGATGGCATGTGGTACTTGCATATTGGCTTGGATGGCGACAGATGTGGACTGAGGGCTCAGCTCATACAGGAAGTTCAGCCACCAGCATTGAATTTAGAAGAGTCAGAATCCGAAAGTTCTTCGGACGGGGAGGATTCGAGCACCGAGTCAGAGGTCTCCGTACATGCTCCATACAACGAGAGTGGTTACGAGTCGGAGACTCTTGACGACACATCCAACACCGAAGAAGTGGATGATCCATCCGAAGTGGAAGACGCACCTGAAAATTTAGGTGGTTCGTATGCTTTACTGATTTAATATTTTTCAATTTCTTTCCAATTATATTGCCAGTCAAGCTTCAAAGTTTACTCTAGGAGCTGGACTTTGATTAAATACATAAATTACAACATAATCATGAGCCTAAACATTATTATTTAAAAGAAAAGACAATAAATAAAGGAATCGTCGTAACGCGTTTTAAATTTTTGAACCGTCACCAAATCTCTAGTGGCATTGGTAGTTGTGTTGGCGGCACTTGACCTAGCCACAACCAACTTCAATCACTTTGTCGCCATACCAAAATTTGTTCAGTCTAGTTTGTTTTTCTTACAAACCAATTTGGAAAATGATCGGAAGAAGCACACTGCTCACCAGAAACGCAATCAGCACCTTCGTTAGGCACCATGCCCATGGAGGTACTCCGGGAGAGGTAAATTAATAAAAAATAAACTTGTTACATAATACTCTCTCACACAGTTTACTTAGTAGTAGTTTAAATTATTTAAATATCATCCTGTTAGTGTGTATGTGAATAGCATTAAAAGTTTACCAAAAGGGCTCTTTCCCAAGATCTCTAAAAGAACGAAATAATGACCGTTTTTTGTTGACCTAACCTCGTCATTTTGTTTCAGAACCTTCCGTTTTCGATCAACAATAGACTTAAATTAACTGCTATGTTTATAGCGTTCTTCGGATCTGGCTTTGGAGCACCTTTCCTTATTCTGAGGCATCAACTCGTTAAAGCTTAGGTTATTATGTAAGTAAAAAGCTTAAATAATAACATACTCGACTAACTCATTTTGTTTCAGATATTTAGTCATACAATAGTCACATTAAGTTTATTGGTGTCTTAGCCATGTAAATAGGTGTCTCCAAATAAATTTATGTAAAATTCATTTATGTGTTTTATTGTTTAATGTTTAATCCTAATAATACCTTTTTGCATTTACAGCTAGAGGATACTTCATATTTATTGATAATACTCATTTTATTATCTAATATCTTATTATTTTACTGCGTGTAAAGATATATCGGTAATCGATATACAAATGATATGTGTAAATTCATCGACTTAAGGTATATTACAATTTTTGATAGACTATATTGAATATATTGTGATATAACATGTAGACAACCATTTTTTGATGTACTTGTAAACAGAGTTGCCTATGAGTTGCTATTCTTGAAAAATTTTACCAAATATGGGGTAAGTACAGAGAACGGAAAAAAACTTATTATCTAATTTCTAATCTAATTAATTTAGTTTAATTTTAATTATTTATTCATCCTTAACATAAACATCGTATAATCATTTTATATATTACTTAATAATTAAGATCATTGCTAAGTTAGATAAAAATAAATATTAAAATTTACTTTTAATGCAACACGCAATGTAAATATTTACCTTAAGCCGAGAAAAATTTTAATAGAGAATATATAATCAGGTCATAGAAAACCGGAATCTGGTGCTTCAAGTCGAATGATTTGAAAAATCATTGTTTCTTAGTTTTATTTTTATAATTTCATCATTGAAATAAATTTATGTTATTTTTAATGATAATTATTTTTACATATTTTTATATATGCTTACGTGGGTAATTAAAACAGATGAATTATAGATATTTCTTATTATTTTTGTGCAACTCTAGGTACTGAATTTTTGAATACGTCAGAAATTTTCGATATTTACCCATTTATCTTTTTCGTTAATATTTGTTAGTGTAAAAGTAAGTTTAAATATATAAATTCTGAAAAATACAGTAAAACTGTAGTTGTATCCTCTACTTTCCTTCCCTTATAAAATGTTCCTTAGCTTCCATTGCCTGAATTTCACAATAATATTTTTAACTGAATATTTAATCAAATTATTAATTAACACTTGGCTTACATGTTTAAGGATAACGGAAAAATATTGATATGAAATTTTTATGGTAATCGTAACTATTTTTCTAATTTTATTTATCTTTTTCGTTAATATTTGTTAGTGTAAAAGTAAGTTTAAATATATAAATTCTGAAAAATACAGTAAAACTGTAGTTGTATCCTCTACTTTCCTTCCCTTATAAAATGTTCCTTAGCTTCCATTGCCTAAATTTCACAATAATATTTTTAACTGAATATTTAATCAAATTATTAATTAACACTTGGCTTACATGTTTAAGGATAACGGAAAAATATTGATATGAAATTTTTATGGTAATCGTAACTACTTTTCTAATTTTATTTTCAACAAAATTTTGAATATTAACAGATATTTTATCAAAAAAATGTCATCCATGCCACATTACTATTAACGCACAGGAAAATGAGCCTTATTGCTTACGTTAACCGAAAGGTTCTTTAATATTCAATTTAATTATGCTAAAACATATATGATGTTTCTTTGAAAATAACAAAGTTAAGAACGTAAGTAACAAACACGTTGTATAACATTTTTCAATACAATAATGGATCCTTATAGGATGGTCTTTAATTAACGTGTATGCCACAAATTAACTTTCCAACATCAAAATTGGTGGTTTTACACACATTTTAGTTACATCACTAATCTGTAAAAAATAGCAAAGTTGAGGTCACATCTAATGTTGCCGAAATTTTGTTCGAAATAAATTAGAAAAGTAATTGAAATTATGTTATAATTGCTATAAAAAATTAAAATCAGTGTTTTTCCGTTCTCCACAATCTTCTGATGAATAAGTTAGATGAATCACCCTTAATAAATATAATGAATAGTATAGAATTCAAGTCTTTGTTGAAGCTTATCTTAAATTTTTATTTGATACTGTTATTGTCAAGGTTTTCTATACTCTATGTATTTCTAAAACATTTAAAATTATTAATTAATATCTTAATGTTTGACCTAGTTTAATTCGGTTTCTGAACATTAAAATGTTCAATAATAATTAATACGAGCACATGTAAGAATAAAAAAGACAAAAATCTTTTTAATAAATGAGAATTATCGAGTTAAATCTGAAATGATTTTTTCTGGAAGTAACTTTGGCACTGAGAGTACTAACATTTTCTACGTCCAGAATTATGGGACTATGTACTTTTGTGTCGTATACTTGTATTATTAAATAAATTAAGTGATTTTGGGTAATCCTAGTAGAACAAAAGTCGACCGAATATGTGGTGAAAGAGCCGCACATGTCCGGCATTATCTTGACGTCTAGTCACCCCGCATAATTTATATGAATAGAACATTGGTTACCAAAATTGGTGGCCGCGTACCTGTTACCGGCTGCGTAGGCCTCGTTCAACAGGTGATTTGTATGCAGGGGATGATATCCATGGTTGGAAGTATAAAATGCCTGCCCATAAAGAGACGGTGCATGGAAGTCACGTACTCGTCAACTTCCGTTCGGTAGGTAGATGTGCGAAGCATTGATTGTGTCAAAACAATGTAACGATCAACACCCACAACTTAATTAATAATGTTTAATTAATAAGTTTTTGGAAAATCAAAAATACACACTGTAAATTAATGTTTTACTAATTTATCCACCTTTTAAGTCAAATATCGTTCATAAAATACCACATTGTGTATGATACAATGCAAGCAGCAAAAGAAAATTAACAACTTTTTAATAAATAAAATTTAGTCATTCCAAAATACATAGATATTTTTATTTTTCTTTTAACCCACATAATTTAAAAAATAAAAACACATTTGTGATGTATTGAATGTTTTATTAATTTATCCACCTTTTAAGTGATCATCCATCCTTCATAAAATAACATTATGTATGATAGACAAATTTTAAAATAAAAAAAGAAATTTTACATGCCTTTTTAATTAATAAAATTTATTCATTCCAAAATACATAGATATTTTCATTTTACTTTTATCCCACATAATTTAAAAAAATAAAAACACATTTGTGATGTGTTGAATGTTTTATTAATTTATCCACCTTTTAAGTGAAAATTTCGTCCATCGTTCATAAAATAACATTGTGTATGATACAAAAACTTTAAAACAAAAAAAGAAATTTAACATGTCTTTTTAATAAATAAAATTTATACATTCCAAAACACATAGATATTTTCATTTTCCTTTTAACCCACATAATTTAAAAAATAAAAATACATTTGTGACAAAAATTAGAATTGAAAAAAACATACAAATTAAATTGTATATTGGTTGTTCAACTAAAGCCTACAGAATATTCACTATTAATAAAGAATAAATAAGTCATATTACGAAAATTACCTGCTTGCTATTTTTTTACTTTTAGACAGAATAAATAAGTCACATTTATAGAAAAGAAGTGCATTATTATTAAAGAGAAAAGACAAGAAAGTAGATTTTAAAGAAGAAGTGGATCTTGCACTTATATTGGGTTTAAATAAGTTACTTCAGTTATGTAGATATTTTTCAGAGTTGAAATAACTAAATGAAGAGTTAATTAATTAAATATAAGTAGAAATAAGATTATTGTTAACACAGGACGTTTAAGTGACTTTTTCCAGATTTAGAATAGTAATTCCCGACTTGCCGGATCCATTACTCTTAACCCCTCAAAAAATACGAAATGAAAAACTGCTTAAACATTATCTTCATTATCAAATTTTTCTGTCAGGAAACAAATGAAAAAAATACCCAGTACTTGTTCAGTAAAATAAATCAACACCGAAACTAGCTTCCTTCGGCATAAATTAAAACGGAGACCGTGTGCCGAATATAAAAATGCGGGCGGGTACTTATTTTCCCGTAACTTTGAACAAACATTGTTATAGTCGAGTGGGGGCCCGTGTTTCGTACTAGCCAACACTGTAAATCGCAGTTGACACAGGTAAGCACGTGCTGGCCAGGAGGAAGTGATTCAGTACTGCAGTCAACCTCTGGCCCTTTTCTGTGACTCTGAGCAGTCCATCGGCAGACGTCGAAACTTGAGCCTCGTCGCAAAAATTACGCTCCGGTGACATCATGTTTCAAGTGTGCTCGGGTTACCATTTGTTATTTTTTTTTTTCATTCGTCTTTAGAAACGCACGTCACTTGTTTGATGACGCGTTGCCGAAAGATACACACAGGCGGTGTGGAACGTTCAGCGGCGGGCCCATATCGACGCAAAGCAGTGGTTCCTGCACGACTTTCCAAAAAGTTCCTGGATTGATTGAGCAGGCAAGATGTCGGCATAGCTGAGAGTATTTGAAAACCGGCTGTGTCTCATCGGGCCATCTCTTGTCATCCACACTCTCCAGATACGACACCCATGGACTTCGCATCTCGCTTATCAGGTACGCTTCGTTTTATTGATCGCAACGTTACAAGTTTAAACCTTTGAATTGCCTTCGAGATCCAGTTGTATTTTCAAATTTGTTTCCCGCCCAAACAAATACTTTTAATACACACTTAATTTATATAGTTGTATTTAAGTATTTGCTCATAACTAAAATAATCATTATTGAACAGTCGAGTCTAGGCGACATTGAAAGAACATTAATTCAATTAGATGGATTTTTAAAACACTGTTGTACCAGTAATTATCACCTACAGGCCGATTTTACTTGAACTAGTGTTTATTTAACAGATTAGCACCCCAAACTATTCCTTCGTGTTTTACACCATGTATAGAGGAGCTATTGTTCACGAAGCATAATTTAAATTAAAATTTAAAAATGTTGCCCAAAAACTAACAAACAACATACTCATGTAGGTGTCCCAAAATAATGATTTAAAAAATCGATCGCTCCTGATATTGGTTGTTTGTGACAGGACTTGTGGTTGATTTCCAACAAAATACTTTTTTATATTCACACCACGTTTTTCCGTGGTATTTCCGTTGACTCCTCTCACATTTTTATGCAAATCGCCGGTAGCAAGAAACTCAAACCCGAACGAAATTTTAGTTTCTAAATTGAACGAAATCGCGTTCACTGGTACATTTGCTATGGAAATTAGTTTGGTACATTGTTTAGTACTTTAGCCGACTTAATTGCGTGAATTATTTATTATTTATTTTCTTCGGCGTTCAATTAATATTGTCAATTTTTTCCATTTTACACTTCAAATTCACCTAATTAAAATGAAATTCAGTAGGCACGATGCTTGTTTAATAAGTAAACAGAGTTTTATTAGACAATTTTCATGCTTACATTAAATATTTACCGTTAATGATAACCAGCGTACTACCTAATGAGGCTTCCTTTATTTTAGATCTTTTCAATGTGTGTTACATTGTAAAATTATTAATTATATGGGGCTACCTGTTGGAAATGTATTGTTTAAATGTTTACTTTTAATGAATCAGTATTTTTCAGATGAGGAAATTACCACCTGTAAGAGAATTACGTCAAATTCCAACGGGCTTATTGTTGTAACCTTGTTTTGTTGTTGGGATAATAAAATAAAATAAATTGAAATTGACAACCTTATTTTAATAACCACATCCTTACCATTTCTATTTAAGAACCAAAAGGTAAGTAGTTGGGAATTGATTGAAAAGAAAAAAAGGGAATAATATAATACTATTTGAATTGTATTTATTTCCATAACAATAACATATAAATTTCAACAATGCAAAATATTAGTGCAAATAATGTTTTCAAGTATAAAACTGGTGTTTATAGTATCACAAAACAAATAATTCCTATTATAAATTAATATTATATAAAATAGTAAATTTGGTAGTTGCTCTTCTAAATATTTATGCTAATAACAAAAATTATACTTTAGCGATTATTGCCTTAGGATACTTAAATAAATAAGTCTTATTTGAATTTGTTTAAAAAATGTCTTTTTATTTACATCAGAGTAATTCTATAAATTGCAAAATCAGGATAAACTGGAGTCAAAATGATTGAACAGATTTACATTCTTAATCAGCTAAATATCACCATATTAAAGCACTTCTATTTGTTAAGTGTTAGAATAAGTAGATAAAATTATTATAAAAATGTACTGGTAAATGCTTGTTTTAGAATAACTGAATTGATTACCAATGATATGTTTCTAATTGACTAAAAATTGGACTTCCGAAAGTGTTTTAGAGACATTTTTACATCGTCGTGAATTAGTTAATCAAAAAAATGACAACTCATTTGTTTAAGTATAAAAATTCACCGGACCCTCGATTGGAAGACTAGATTGCACTGTGTGTATTAAATAATTCCCCTAAATAAAAATGTCCGATAGAGCACTCAACGAAATCCAAACATCTACCTTCAAAAGCTTCAAAAATTGTTCAATCTACTGTTTCTAATACTACTGTTAATAAGTTACTAATTTCTTCCTTAATTTTATCTACGCCAAATTGAATTAAACTTAAAATCAAGGAAGAATTTCCATGCATAAAAAAGTGAGCAACTGTCGTGCATTGTATTGACCTCTTGGCACAAAAATAAACATTCAGATATTTTGTCAAAACGATTCGGAAAATAAAATATACAAATTCGTTAAGGCGACATTTTTGTATGATTTTAAGCTTTTACCACATTATTTTTAAAATTTTATTCTGCCTTATTCCTCTTTGGTTTGATTAATATTATCATCACTTTATGACTATCTAATTATAAAGTAGTACGGATTAAACGGCATTTATAAGAATAATAAATAAAAAACTATATATGTATATTCGTAACCTAAGTAAAATCGATTAGTATATACAAAAGAACGACTACAAAATAAATAAGTATATATACACATATAATTGTGTAAAAACAACATTTTATAGATGAGAAGAAAACGATTATTCTACTTCCAAAGTCATTGCCTTAACGATTTGTGTTGAATCTACCACTCTATACACAATACATGCAAAATTGACATTGCAACAACCCGCTTGAGGACGTAAATACGCTTACAATATGAAGGTACTATTTTATGGAAAACTGGAAGTAGGACATAAATTAACAACTTCTAAATGAGCCACGACTCATAAGAAGCAGTCCACGACGTAACTGCCGTCCAGTGTGGGAACTGTCCGAGGAACTTATCTAATTCTTTTGTCGTTTTACCTGGTCCAAACAAATAATGCGACGTCACCACGAAGTCCATAATTGGTCCTTTATGACCTGGAGGGACCTATGATGAAATATGAGATTAATAAAATAATTTGACTAATAAATCTCACATACTTTGAAATCCATTGAGAATTTCAGAGGGACAGGGTCCAAACCGTAGGCGTAATATATGAAATACGTGTCTCTTCCTTTCCACTTTGGGCCTGCTAATGGATTTGGAGTTGGTATACTCCACTTATCCAAACTAGCTCCTAACACTGGAGATATCATTACACCTAGATGTGTTGGACCTAAGTTAAAAAGAAATGAATTATAAAAGTATAACAGGAAATATATAATTGAATAGTACCAGAAACTTGAATGGTGATCCTTTGTCCGCCCACAATATTTTCCTTGCTTAAGACTGTCATGTTTACGGGATTGAGGAGGTGTGGCTCGGGCCCGGGAAGCCAGTGGGTCTTCCAGATCATCGTAAGCACCGGCACGAAGTACGGCATGCCGCAGTACAGATGTTTCTCACAGTCCTCCTGCACCAAATAGGCGTTCGCCATGTCTGGTGCGTAACGATCAACAGTGTGCGGACTGTTGATGTCCATGTTCGCTATCCAGTAACCCGAAGACTCGCCCGTAATCGTCCCCATTTCATCGTGGAATGTCCTTTTGGTATGCTGAAAATCGACGTTAATTATACCGGATCAAGGCGTCGAAAACGTACAAACTTACTGCTATCATAAACCTCTGCGGTGCCAACGAGCCGGGCTCCCCGGAGTAGGGGAATCCCAACGGGGTTAAGATTAATACAGCCAAAGAGATCAGAAAAACACCGAACAACAAACTGAATATGCGCTCCACTTTGCGAACTAACAATATCAGCGGCACCGCAAAGCTAATAAGCGTCGCGAACAGAGTACTAACTAGCACTGCTATGAGTATTTCTGCGTGGCTACCAGCACCAGCCCTACCCATAATCGGGATGAACAAATAAAGTGCTCCTATTATCAGGTAGAAACTCTGGACGAACGGCAGGCCCACCACTCCAATATGGAGCAGCAACCACTTCGACGGATCTGAAAAACTCTCTGGTGTACGAAAATTCCGACGACTAAATATTTGACTAATTTATAGTGATGGCTGATTTCTTCGAATAAAAATTTCGATAGCCAGCTATCTGTGCATTCTAAGCCTCTAATTTCTGTCATTACTACAAGATTTTGATATAAGTAACTAAACGAATTGTGGGTGAAGCGATACGTACCTCTCCATTTGCCGAAAAGGTACGACTTCAAAACGTTCCCTATTGAAACGAAGAACACCCATGATAAAGCTATAAAACTGGATCGAATTCTTAGCAGTATGCCCAAAACTAGTACCACAGTCCAAATTAATTGATATGCATCGTAATAAATTTGAAACATCCTCCAAGGGGACAACTCTAGATCCTAAAAAAACAAACTGGTTATTGGGTTGTTTCTACATTGATCAGTAATTTTACCTTATTGTAGTGTTTGGCGTGTAAGAGGATTGTGGCCATGGAAACTAAAATAGTTGGAATGACGTACAAGAAGAATGCCCACAGTGGACGGGCAAACCAGCTCATGGTTCGTCCCAGTCCGTTTAAAACGGTGGCCAACGCAACGGCCACCAGAAGAGACAACAACCAGGAGACAAACACAATGACTACGCATCCTAAAAGCTTCTTATTGTATTGTCGTTTCTTTAAACCTGAAATTACGAACAACGTGCAAAACGTTCAACATGCGATTATTAACGGATTTACTGTCAGTCACTTCAGCCTCTTTAAAATTATTATAAATAGAATATACTGAAAGTATCACAGTCGATATGTTGATGACGTCGGCAATGAGCATGGGCCATCGGATGACGAAGGCACCTAGAAAGTCGAAGAACACCAAATTACCAGCACGGTACTCCTCAACGTTGCTCAATTGGTGGCCCTGTGCCATACCTAGAACAAAGGACGCTTTAACATGGATTACAACAAATCGTGGAAGCGTTTACCACGCGCAAGAGCCAAAATGTTGTCGCCGGTCCTTTGCAACGATCCCAATGGTATTTGTTCGATCGAGTCGAATTTCGTATGGTAAACATAGCCGTTTGCCGACCACGCAAAATCCAAACCTAAAAACGAAGATTTATATATAGTTTCTAGATTATAGAATTATTTATACACACCTGAAATGTTTCCGAAGTCCCTGAAAATACGATAATCGGTGTCGCCGGGTATGACGCCGCTCTGAAATATTTCCTGGGCCAACGACGAGGCGTATGGATAAGGCACTTCTTCCGAGTAAGTTTCCAGGATCCACGGATGATTGGGGCCGGCCTGGAAGAGCACTTCTCTGCCGCCGGCGCCGCACGCTTCCAAATTGATAAAAGCCCGTACCTGAAGATCGAAGTGTGATTAAGGATGGCGATTTAATTGCGGGACGGATACCTCTTTGGCCCATTTGTGTTGAGTGATGAAACCGTGCGAGGCGGGCATGAAGTTTTCTTCGCCGCCGTTGAACAGGAAGATCACGTTGTGTCTTAAGATCTTGTCGGATTTGGACAGGACCCGCAGTATTTCGATCATCACGGCGCAGCCTGCACCATCATCACTGGCACCTGTAATTAATTATCTTTTAAATACATTTTGGGTGTGATTGGAGTTAAATTTATTTAGTATTCCTACAAGGAAGAATACCATTTGGCTGTTAATGTTACATTTACTGTAAATTTTTATAAATATTTCTATATTTTAAATGTATACTTTAAAAAAACTATTAGCACAAGTTATTTTTAAATATTTATGTTATCAGTAACCCATAAACAGTCATAAAAATTAGTTTACATAAGTGGTAGGTTGTCACTGCACACATTTACTAAAATTAAATTACATATTACAAATATGTTTGTCTTATCCATTATATTATATCATACTTCCTTTGTTATCTGATTGATCAGCATAAACTCAAACAACCACAAATATTCCACAGTTATAAATAAACGGTTTAACAAAACAGGCATATATGAAAACTCAAACAACGGCTACAAAAATTTTAACAGATTGATAGTCTAACTAAAATGTCTTTAGAGCCTTCACTTTTGATACTGGGAAGCACATTTTTGGCATATTGATTAAATAAGGACCTTCTTATAAGATGCTATTATTAATCTCCCAAAATTATATACCATGTGTTTGTTATTTACGTTTAATTTTGTGCATATTAAAACATCAATAACTTTGTTGATTTCAATGGAACATTCAGTACATATTTAGATTTTTAAATTCTCTTTAAAATTGCAAATTAAATGGCTATATAACGTCCTATACTTAAACCCAATAGTTAATTATTAATTTTTTAAATATTTTGACATATCAATGGTCCAACTAAAATGTCTGTAAAACCTCCAATTTTGATGCTAGAAAGTTCATTTTTAGCATACACGTTAATAAAGGGCCACCTTATAAGATGCCATTATTAATCTCATGTTTTATACAGGGTATTCGTTATGCGTTACGTTTAATTCTGTACATCTTAAAACATTATAATTTATTTTTAAGGACACTTGCATAAACTATACACTTCAAAAGGTTTCAATTCAATTTAATTATGCTAAAACATACAAGGTAACAAAATTATCGATGACTTAAAATGCACAAAATTAAAAGTAAATAACAATACTTTTCAACATCAAAATTGCATCAAATACCATTGGGTTTAGACATAGGACATAATAAGCCATTTTATTTGCAATTACTTGTAGAATTTAAAAATCTAAAAATATACAGGGTTATCCATAGAAAATAACACTTATGACGAAACGTAAATGAAATTTTGTTAAAAATAAATTAGAAGAGTAGTGCAAATCGAATTGTAATTGCTATAAACATTTCAAATCAATGACTGTTTCTGTTCCACATAAACGTTTATTGAATAGGTTAAATGGATCACCCTGTATTATGATAAATAATGATTGAAAAAATATGCTGAAGTAAAAATGTTCAATTTCCATATATTAATTAATGGTAATTGTTGTTTTTAACGAATAAAATGCCTAATTAAACACAAAAACATTGTTGTTTATTGTTCTATTGTTATCAGTTAATATGCTCAAATTTATGATTTATCACCTTTATTTTAAAATTAATGTTTAACCCGAAAAAAGGTTAAAAACTGTTTTGTTACATTCAACGAATTTATAACAGTCTGGAGTTTGAAACATCGATTATTAATCAATTAATTATACACTTGTTTAGCTGACTAGCCTCAAAATATATAAAAACACCTGCATAACAAATTGCGAAACAGACAATAACAATAAAAACAATTACACAAATAACGTCGTAAATTAGTTGTAATATGGATAAGTATTTGTACTAGGTAAATAGGTCAAAGTTAAAGTTTCGTAAAAAACCGATGATAAGTGTATAATGATAAATGTGACAATTCCGAGAAGATTACACGCATAATTAAAGGATGTGAGACACAATCGTCGTTTCCTTTGTCCCATTTAAAATTAATAAGCAAAGGACGGACAAAGGAAACTTAAACTGTGTTTTAATAATTGATAAAATCGTTCCGTGATAAAACAAAGTGGTCGAATCGTCAATATATTAAACGCCAATGAATATTTTATATGAACCGCGATCGCACGCGACATGAACAGTCCATCCCAGTAAATATTTGTGGTTGTTTAATTATGCATGTTTACCAAATTTGTTGTTATTGATGAACCGACGAGATATTTACCAAGACTGTCGACAACAGTGTCGAAATGGCAATTGATCAGCAAACTGTGGGGCGAATTGATGTCCGAACCGACTTTCACGACCACATTCTGCACGTCCTGATAAACGTTGGTCATCCCGTCCAGGAACTCCAAATTGAAGGCACCGCTGACCTTCTGCACGTCCAGCTCGATGACGTGCCTCTCGTTTTTCTCCCTTATAATCTTATTGATTTCGTCCTTCAGTAGATTCACAGCCAGGACTTCGTTTTGATAGCTGCCGGTCACCCGCGGTCCGATCCTGGTCAGTTTGTCGAGCAGCTGGTGCGCCCTTTCGGCGATGAATCGGTCCGTATTTTTGACCGAATCGGACACCTTCAGGCCGACCGGCAGCTGCTTTTCGATGACGATGACGGCGGCGAAGACCAGGACCATCAGGCAGAGTACCGCCAGGAAGTGTCCCGTGGACATGGGACGGTATTTCGATTTGTGCTCGTCGTCGTCGTCCCGCAAGTAGGGCCGGGGCGTCGCGGCATTTCTTGCACGTTGATTTAATGTGTTCTGAAATGCCATTTAGTTTAGTTTTTGAGACGTACTTCGATACAAAGTTCGAGGTCGATCAGGTTCAAACAATGAACGCAATAA
This sequence comes from Aethina tumida, assembly GCF_024364675.1. NCBI lineage: Eukaryota > Metazoa > Arthropoda > Insecta > Coleoptera > Nitidulidae > Aethina > Aethina tumida. The sequence continues at coordinate 39,604,578 of NC_065435.1, read as the reverse complement.
ATATTCAATGTCTTACGTATTTTCCTTTCAACCATCGAATATGCGTGCACCCAACAATATTTTTAACTTACGGAGGACTTTCCTTTACATAATTTATTTGCTCAGCTATGAGATAAAATTGGAATTATTCAGAAAGCGATAATTTTCAGTGAGTAATTCAAACAAAGTCTAATAAAATCTTACCAGGAAACTATTTCAAATTAATTTATTGCCTTTTTGATTGATCTCTCCTAAATTATGTTTCGTAATTTCCGAAATTAATGTTGGCATTGTTAAGAAGAATTATCGTCCAATATATTACAACACAATTACCTTATGTCATTCACATAAATTTCAATTTTCCATTAGCTATTAATAGTTTTATTAATTATTAAAAGTAGGCCATGGTAATAAAAATTGATAAGAATTAAACCCATATGGGTCATTCCACCCGAATATGGAGAATAAAAACATTTTCTAATATATTTTCTTTTCAGAAAATACTTTGGCAAATATAATTTAAATCCTATAATATTTTACTATTAGATGCAAATTATTTGTCGCCTGCAATTCTCATTTAAAATTATTTATGCTACATAGATTGTTGGCAATAATATATAAAAAATGCAATGAATTGGCACTTAAAACCAGGTCATCATTCCTTTTATAAATAAAACATGAAAAATACACCAATAAACTCTAAGTAGCTGATAAATGATATTTAAGTGAGTTAGTCACTTAACTTTTCAACTCTCCAATTGGACTTGGTGATAAGTTTCTTGATAAATTTAAAGGGGAACCTTTAATAACATTGCCAATATTTTTTTTTAATAAAATGTTTATTAAAAGAGACAAATATTTGTTGTTTGCACTTTAAATATGGATAACCTGTCGTGGTTGCTTTGTGCAAATGTTATCTAAAATAAACAGATAAAAATAATAAAATTAAACTTAAAAAATCAATAACTTTACAATGTTACATAAGCTTTAAGAAATGTAACAATAGGTTTTTTTGGTAATTACCAATGTATGATAATTTTTATCAAAATTCTAATTAAAATTAATGACTACCTGATGGTTTAACGTTGCTGGCTTTTTAAAAAATAAATTATATATTTGTAAATTAAATTCTGTTAAGTTTTATTGCTAAATAATTATAAAAATCGCACAACAAATAATAAAAAGACAAAGGACTGACAGCAAAACATAACCTTGAATGTTGCACTTTTACCAAATGAAACAGTACTTTTCTAAATTAAAATGCCACCAAACAACGTCTTAAATTATAACAACCAATCCAAACCAATTTGTAAATACGTACCGGCATTATGAAATTAAACTATTAACGCACATTAAACTATTGGATCACTGATAACTGCTAGGAGGTTAGACAAATACGATAGAATTTGGACTGAATCATTTTACGAGTTTTTTATCACCACCGATTTTTATCTAGCGCGGTAAACAAACGCACAATTGATTAAATCAATTGGCAAGTGGAAATGGGAAACATTGGGGAACGCACTCGGCGCAACCGACGGATCACAAAACATTTAATAGATTCGATGGATTTTGTAGGTGATATGCGCATATAGGTTAAATCTGACATTTCTCCGTCAGCGTCAAGGTTTCCATGGTAACCGTGATTATTGGTGTTTATATGGTTGAGGTGTTATGCAACGTAATTACATGGGTGAGGCCGGGTTGCCTAAATTGGGCTAATTTTAAAAATTTCTTATACATTCAATGAAAGTATATACAGGGTGTTCCTTTTCAACAATAATGGCTGAATACGAGACTACTTAAGGATCATTTTTTATAAGGGAATCATATAGACTCAGTGACATAGAAAATGGGACACACATACAGTGGTCCAATTTTAATAAAATTTGATGAGTACGCTCGTCCATATGAGAACAAAAATTATTAGATATTGATGACTGTTTGTCTAGTTTTGTGACACACTTTCTTTTGAAAAATTTTTGTGTGTTTTACGTTCAAATAATTGAAGATGATGAATTATTGGTTTAAAACAACTGTGTCTGTAGTATTATTCGAGACAATGGTCTGAAGTAGGAAGGTCCGTGAGGTGCAGGAAAATGTTGAGCGACAAATGAATGCAAAGAACCCTGCTTTGAAAATGTAGAGCTTCGAGTTCTCTTTATTCAACAGAAAAAAGAGGCTTTTTGCCATTCGGAGTTTAACCTTTTTTTTCTATAATTTTGGTATGTGTTACATTGGTATAAATCAAACGATTCAGTATTTACTTCAGTTTTATCATCTTTAAAGGATTCTTTGACTTCAGTCATTTAAATGAGTTTGACACAGAGCAAATTATTGGCTTAAAAGATATAAAACGTTTATGGATCAGATGAACCGGAGTTAAAGCAATGTCTAGAATTGTTAGAGGGGATGGTCTGAAGAAGAGAAGAGAAGAGAATCATTTTGTGACGACTCGTACCATTCCTAACTAGTGGTTCATTGCGGAGGAAGGCGAAATCCAAAATATTTTGTGAAGATGTGTGGAATTATCTTTTTTTTTGGTAGAGTCCTCAAAATTCAGTTTTCTAACACTTTGGAGTGTTTCCAACATTCTAATGTAAAATTGTTATCATTACTAGCAAGATCTTACGACTTATCATCGACTGAACAACTGGGGGACATCAGAGGCAGGAGATGACTGATCATCACCTCATTAGATCAATGCTAATCTTATTATGGAGAGTCAACTCATTATTACTTAAAAAATAATAATTCTGATCAAAATCTTAAATATTTTTGTCTGAATTTTTCATTTTCTACTCTGTATTACCCTAAATTGTATACCAAAAATTAACGATATCTGACCACTGGAGCCATGTGTTCCTTTCTCAATGTCTCTAAGTATATAATCACTCAAATGGTTTTCTATACTCAAAAGCCATCTAACGGCAACCAGTTCTGCATCTGTGTGTGTGTGAGTGTGTCCTGGGTGTGTAACATTACTTGTTAACAGTGAATAATCAACGTGTTAATTATAAAGATCATTTATTTTATCTGTAATTGTGAAATCTTAATCGGCGCCCAACCACTGGGAGCTCTTAAAGATTCGTATATTTCCGCATTAAAATAATTATTAGTGAGATTTGAACTCGCCCTTAAATTTTTTACAAGAGATAAAAAACTAGCTTGAAATTAAATTCTTGTTTTACACTAACCTAATCCATGAACAACTTATGTTGCTATTGACATTCATCATATTTAAAAATAAAGTTTAAACTATTTTAAATTCATTTCTGTCCTGATTCTCGTGGATTCAATTCTATTGACCTTCCTCGAAGAGTTTGTGATCATTTGTAGGGTAATAATGGTATAAGCGGCTATAGATCCAGACAACTAAAACGATGACACATTATAATAATTGTAATACAAAAATTAGCTCTAAACAGTTACCGTTACCAGTGCAGACATGTCTAAAGGTAGAAAGTCAAGGATACTAAATTTAAGTTTTACAATTTGCATATGCAGATACTTTCCTGTCTAAAATACAACAAAAAAATTAAACTAAATGGTGTAAATAAAAAACACTTACAATATCTGCATTGACTAGGTTGTTGTTCATTAACATTAAAGACGAATTTTCTATGACTTCTAAAGCCTAAAAATTCAATTCCAATAAAATACGATATAAAACTATATTTCAACAAATACCTTTGACTCTGTAAAGTAGTAAGGAAAAACGACGAGTGCAATGTTAAACGCATTAAAAATTATCTTGTTCCAGACAATAATATAATCTTGTATTTGTATATCATCCACTCGAAACACAATGTAAAGTTCGTTAACAAGCTTCAAGGAGTCTAAGGCAAGTGTGAAAAGCAACCCAAGCTGAAAACAAATCAAAATATCTTGCGACACCCTGACAAAACTCTCATAAATGCTAATGCATTCGTTTAATTTTAATTTTTGTGGTGGAAAGGTGTTCTTCATTTTATTACTTACAAAGTTTTTTATGTACGTGCTCAGAGAACTGTATCTTCTAAACAAAACCACCAGTATGTTGGCTGAATAAAATGTCTTCACGAGATTAATCGTAAAGGCAACAGTTTGTAGGGCGAACACAAAAAAATCGTCCTCATAAAAAATGACTTGCAAAATAGAATCTGATATCAGATAGTATAACAAGTAAATCAATACTAAAATATTAATTAGTTTAGCGGTTTTATTATAACTTTTCTGGTTGACGACTCCCAGTTTTTCCAATTTTAAATCCAACTCGTCCATTTGAGCAATGCATGATTTTATTTTAGGTGAATACAAAACACTCGTTACAAAGTTAACGTAAAATAAAACCTGTGCCACGTAGTGGATGAAAAATAAAATTTTTCTGTTGTGAGCTTGCCAAGAATTGTCTGTATTTTTTATAACAATGACACTATAGAGTATTAGGAAAATTGTGATGCACAAGGCGAACAATTTATTCCGTGTGCCTTTTAGGTCGCTTGGTGGTCGAAGACCGCAACACATCAAGGCGATGTGAATTGGCTTTAGGGTCTCTTCTATGGACATTTTTCCAGAAAGATTAACTGCAATACGGTTACTATGGTCAAATGGTAATGAGTTATGGTGTTCCAGAAGTTATCAATAAGTAATATTAAGGAAAATTACCCATTTTAAATAAGCGCAGCTAAAAAAAAATGTATTATAACACATTTACTTCCATAAGGTATGAAAATATAAAAGTTAAATTAACGTAGTTGTTTCAAACGGTACCAGTAAAAAATAAATTATCTAAATTTTCTATATGTAATATAAAAAGCACAAAACGTATGATTGGGTCAAGGTCTCAATGATGATAATATAATCGCGTAAAATTTTATTAACTTTTATTTTTCGATATACTTGAAATTTACCGCTAGGTGTGGTAGGGGCGCCATAAGAAATGTACTGCCAATAATGCCGGTACGACCGATTCAAATCATTAACAAATTATTTTTTAAGTGTTGTGTAATTCAAATTAAAAAAATGTTTAAATTAGACAGAAAAAACATTAGATGAGGCTTACCGTTGTGTACTGTTAAATGTATTTATAGAATAATTGTGCATATAAAAATAATTAATAAGTAAATTGTTGTTGGATTGTTTATGTAATATTTATTAATTTCGTGATTAGTCGATGCACGGATTTAACATTTTAAAAATTAATTATATTTTCATAAAAACACAAATAATTGATGTTTATTTCATCATGTTTTTCTGGAAAACACATGAAACTAACGGTCTGTGGTAATTTTGTCATTAGCCATAAAAAATATTTTAAAATTCGTCACAATTATAAACTTTTAACCGAATATAATTGTTGACAAAACTTCGTGGATGTTTACGAGCGGTATCTACATATAGAAACCACGGCGAATAAATGCACAAGCTTGAATTGTTAAACAACAAAACAAAAATTCTTTAAGTCGTAAACACTTGAATTATCGCTTATTGCTGTGCATGAACTTAAAGTAAATCCCAAGTTAAAGATCAAGTGTTGATTGTTGCTGCTGTTTAGATGATACATTAAATATTGAATTTACACGTCTATATAAAGAATAGATTTCCCTACATTCGATCAGTAATTTTACAAACCGGTCATGAAGCGGTTAACCATTTTTACGGCGATATTAACGACCTTGGTAAGTCTATTATTTCACGTAAAACGCAATATATTCCAAGACTAACTATGGCTTATTTTAGTATGCCGGTCACTCGAGTGGTGAGTCAGTTTTTTTTTATTTAAATCCTATTTTAATCTAATCAATTTGAATGTTTAAAATAACTAATAATTAAATCCTGCAGCCGCATACCGATACTCGGACTTGGACAATTTGGGTCAAAGGATCAACGATGAGGTACGCGCCAGTTTGGCCCATCTCGACAACCTGGGATCTAGGATTAGCAACTCCGTGAGGAAGCAGACGAGCGGCCTGGAGAACCTCGGTGCCCAAATTGAGCAGTCCGTGTATCAGAGTCTTGAACCAGTACGAGCATTGGAGGTGATAGCCAAAATGAAGGACGGAATTGGCGGTGTTACGCTAATAATGTTTGGCAACGACAACAGTAAGTAGGATAAAAAGTGTTGGATCAGTTTTAACTTGGTTGTTTCCTTAGGTAAAATCGTCCTCGTCAAAAATCGAATTCAATACGAGTGCACCGGTGACGTATCCTGGAGCACTGGAGAATGTTCTGGAAATCTAATACCGCTGCAATTTAAAAGCGACAGAGACTTCTGTTATACTAAGCAGAGGATTTCTATTAACAACAAGGTGTGTTTAGCACCGGGCAGCGTTTCGGTCCAGGTCAATAATAACAACTTCGTCTGCAAGGGCGTGGATAATGACGTGCCAGTACTTATAATAGATATGAACGGCTTGAAGAAACTTTGCAAAGACCTTTTGTCGGAAAGTACTTACAAATATTTCGCTGACTTTTCTAATCCCCAAAGAATTGAAATTCCAAATCCCAATAAATCTATTAAGTGCAAGAACAATCAACCTGGGATATGTGAATTTACGGAATATAACAACTACGACGGTAATGTTAATTACTTCTCTTCAATTTACGTCAGTTAATTTGTACGCATTTATTTTATTCATATACTTAATGGAATCGTTTGAACACAAAAAACACCTGTGTTATATGTATGTAATATGTATGTGTAAATGGTAGAAATAAATAACCCTACAAAACGTATAAAAGTTTATTACAGTACAAAAGTAGATACATTTTTTGGTGTTTATACACATTATAAAATCACACAGTCTCGATAATTTAGATTTGATCTAAAATGAGCACAGTAAACAATTTTAAATTAAAAATAATACCTAAAAACATTTGGAAGTATTTATCACAAAGATGAAAATCACAAAGTTTGGAATAGAAATATAAAATAAATATCATTTTTACTAGCATATCAAATGTAATAAATAAATATTTCAAAAACATACCAAATATGTTGATATAATAAGATTACGTCAAATAATTAAAAGGTCATAAAAATTATACCAAATACATATAAATATAATACTCGTGGTAATAGCGTGAGAATTTTAGATTAAAGATAATTACTTCAAATATACATTTCGACGTACTTATTTTAGAATCACAGCTGTTCAATATAAATGTAGGTCCTTAACAAACTAAAGACAATACATTTTTATCCTGCCAATGGTATCAAATCTTCCAATTATTAAGAGAACGCGATGTATTACATGCAAAGTGATGTTTCCGATATATTATACTGTACGAAGACAGTTTTGGGTGCATATTTTGTTTGAAATAAAGGATTAATATTAAAGGACCGATAATATTCATGACAAAAACTGGTTAAACAAACTGGATTCGTTAAGATTACTTAGCTTTCTTGAATATACTGTCACAGTGTCTGATCATTGTTTCGATTAAATTAATATCGCTGGTCAGATCAGGCACGTCCGACAGTATCAAGTCCGTTCGCCGAATCAACGTCGGTGCAAATACTGTCGCCAAATTGGATTCGGTCATTTTATTGATCGGTGAGTGACGGGCAACCCTACGACAAACATCATCATTAGCCTTACTAACACGTATGCAAAAAATTAACTTACGTATTTAAATGTTCCATCATGAATTTTAAAGTGTCATAATGTCCTTTCGGCAAAGAGAGCAGGGCGTGTTTAATCGACGACAGCTTCAGATCTTGGTTCTTGTGTTCTGGAAGAGACAACAAGTTACTACTGTTTAAAATCATAGGCCTAACTTACGTATTGCATCAATTAACAAGGGATGAGCCTCAAAAGTAATTAACGGGATTGGAAGCACCCTCAAGTATAATTTAAGAGCTCCAGTAATCACGTTGACGTTGGGACACTTCTCCATATTCAGATCTGTCTTCTCTCCACCTTCATCAAAGGCCATTTTAATGGCTTCAATTTCGTCGGCGAACCCGTTTAATCTGTAGATGCCTTCGGAAGTCAGTCCTCGTGCCTCCACTTGGGACACACATTTGGTGACAACAAATGGTAACTCTGCCTTGTGTGCGGTCAAAAATGTTGTCAAATCGATACCAAAGGCACCTTTGACGTATTTTAAATCTGGGACGCAGTCGTTGGCAAATCTTTCCGAGCATTTTACTGTAATCATTAAATAACAATAGTAAAATTTCTAACATTGGTAATTATTAGATATTTAATTGTTTAAACGAGCCTAAATAGCCATATGGCGAAGGAACGCGCCATGTAATTATTTCGATCAAGCATTATTAAATTAAACTGTTGAAAGCTTCCACAGTGAATAACATAAATTAAACTGACTAAAGTAAATGAACTCTAAATTAATGTGACCTGTATTTCAATTGATACAAAATGCGTTTCTATTGCTCCGTGCGCATTTGTTGTACAGCTAAAAAAAATACTATCGCAGAAGTCTTATCTTTGATCGTATGATTTTTTGTTTACACGTGGCACGCACAAAAATAAAACAGTGCAATAAACAAATATTGATATTATATTACCGTGTGCGATGACACCACAATCTTCGCACCGTTTTCCTTGAAGGTGGAAACCCCAGAGGAAGTTGGCGCACAACTCGCACCAGTTCAGGCCTTTGAACGTGGTCAGTTTGAAGACGTGGGGCTTTTCGAGTTTTTCGGGCTGCACGTGGCCCATGATATATTTCGATAGTGGAATACTGTCGTCGACGTTATCCTTGTGAAGATTTTTGTTCCTGGAAAAGGGTTTGATAATGCCACTACCATTGATGCGGGGTTCCAACAATTTTACCTCGCATTCTCTCTGGTTAGGGCGTTCAGTTTTTTCTTGTTCAGGGTCATGTACGGGCTCTCCTGGTAATTGGCGGTGGACAGTCTTTGGAGTATCGTGGGGGCCTTGAGTTCGAGGTACATGGTGACCAGACCGTCGGCAACGAGTGACCGCACGCAGTCATATCGTTTCTCTCGGACGTAGAGGCCTCCGTTGGGGTCGTAGTACAATCGATAGTGATGGATTTTGTCATTGAATCTTGAATTAAGAAAAAAATTCCTAGTTTTTTAGTTATTTTCTAAATTTACAAAAATGCTAAGGGAATATACAGAGTGCTTCACCTAAATTATTCATTAGAAGATTATAGGGAACTGAAAAAACTATTGATTTAAAATCTTTATAGCAATTATAACTTAATACTTTCCTTTGAATTTAATTTGAACAAAATTGTATTTCCAGAACCTGTATATTTTTGAGTTTTTAAATTCTACATGTAATTGTAAATGGCTACACCATGTCCTATACCTAAATCCAATAGTTTTTGAGTAAATTTTTTTTCCAAAAAATTTGATACAATTATAGTCCAATTAAAATGTCAATTTTGATGCTGAAAAGTTCATTTTTGGCACACACGTTAACCAAAGACCATCCTATAAGGAGTTGTTATTAATACTCCCAAATATTATACAGTCCGGTATTTACTTATAATTTTGTATTTTTTAAATCATCTTCTTTTCAGTAGAATGTTTAAACATGAAAATTATTAGATTTTACCAAAAATTTATAAAAGTAACGTTCATTTTCCTATGTGTTATTTATGTTTTAAAATGTACCCTGATGTTACTAATAAGTTACTAATAACGGCGCCTTATAGGACGGTTCTTGAACGTGTATATCAAAAGTGAACATTCCAGCACTAAAATGGTTTTAGAAATATTTTATTTAAACCACCAAACTAATATTTGTGGAAAAAAATTAATAACCCAAAAACTATTAGATTTAGATTTATGACATGGTATAGCCATTTTATTTACAATTACAAGTTAAATTTAAAAATTTCAAAATATACAGGGTGTTCCATTATAAAATAAAACATGACAATTTTAATAAAAAATGAATTAATTATTTATCATTGTGTATATACTATATTTTTTTTTAATTTTTATATGATAAGACGAGGTTTATAAACTATGTAAATATAATAAATGTTTGTTATTATATGCCCTTTAATAAAAAACTATTATTTAATAATATTGCTACCCCTAATAGAAATTTATTCTGTTATATTTCTAAATATAAATCATAAATTTTAATTTAACAAATACTATTTTATAGAATGTATGCAAGTTGTTTAGTTTGATAAGATTATGAACATTTACACTACCAAACATTAATGTTATCAACTTTTGTTTATAAATATCAATTTCCTTAAGTTATTATAATATAATAAACAGAATTAAATACTTTCCAGTGAATACCTATGAATTAGTACAAAAATGTGTTTACCTCATTTGGTAATGCTTTTTTAAAAATTCCTAAAAAGATTTGTCAGCATGAGAGACTGGGGAAAACCTGTTATAATTAAATAAATTTTTAAAATAAGATAAACTCAGAGGAATTCAACAGACAAATTATTCTAAGAAATGAACTTAATTGTATTAAAATTGTACTTACTTAAGACTTAAAGTGTGAAACTCCCCATTGGCTGACTTACTGTTCCGCACTAAATATGCCCCATTTGGTTTCAGATTGAGTAGATTGGACGCCTGAACATGAGTAATATCACCATGATAGTCCTGTCCTAAATGTGACGGCAATTCGGGAATAAAGTCATTGCACAAAACCGGTATTGGCACTGGAGCTTCCAATTGCATACGATAAACTAAAACCACCAATCAATATAAGTCAAAACAAATGCAATAACTTACATACATTCAGGATGGTACAAGTTTCTGGGATAGAGACAGTTGCAGTTAATTTCCATGTAATGTTTTCTATCCCAGATCAATTTAACAACCATGTCAGGCGTTAATTAGAGTTTGTGTTGTGTACTTACGATCACTTTTCCATACTGTGTGTACGGGAGATTCCGAATCGACGCTCATTTCGTTATCTTATCTTCTATTTGTTCATTATTATTTCAGGTTTTCCGCACCTAGACACCGGCTGAGATGCAAATTCGCCTAATTTTGATATGTACACAAACACAATACACCGATTGACACTTACCTACGCAATTGACGTTTAACAGCTGTTGACGCCGTCTTAACAGTGATGCCAGATTTCGTTATCGAAACGTTGACGTCAAGAATTTCTAATTTAATTTTTACAATTTTTTTGCTCCGAACATTTCATAAATAAAAATTAAAAGAGGCATTGAAATATCTTATATAATTTTCATTACACATTGTACAAATATTCTAGGTAGTACCAATTAAAATCCATTGAATTGCCCTTGTTTGGGATTCAATAATATTAATTGTAGTGAATGAATGGGTATCATGATATCTATCCATAATGATATGAGTGCATTTATCATTATAGATAAGATTACACAAACTTGCAACAATTTACCATCAATTTCGTTATGTAATAAAAATGTATCCGTTTATAAATATTCTTTATTCTTAAAACAAATTTGATACATTATAATATAAAATATCATCATCAATATATACAATATTAAACACTGATAATAAATGCACATTATTATCAAGCATAAATTCTTAATATCTACAATATTTAAACATACATACAATATTTATATTTTAAATACATATTCATAAATAAATACTTTTACCCTTGAGTTGCCATTTTATTAAATAATGCCTTAAACAAATACTGTGTTTTCTTCTCAGATCTTCAATATATTATTGTATAAAAATAAAAAACAATTAGCTTCTTACATGAAAGTCTGTTGCGTTAAATAAAAATTGTGTAATAAACTTTTAAACTACAGTTTTAAACTAAACGTCAAGGTTATAAAAAAAGTTAGCTGCAATCACCCAGTTTCAGTATGTTAACGTGATCCTTAATGTCGTCAACGTTGTCCAAGTTGTCCCACCAATACTTGAGTCTGTGCTTCAGAATCAGCGAAAACCACGGCGTCAATTCGCTGTTCAACGTCGGAATGAACGAGTCGATTTCCTTGCGAGGAATGTAACTGATTTCGGAAATTTCATTCGGATTCGGTTGCAACTTGAGGTCGCCCTTCAAGAACAACACATAGTCGATCTCGTGCTCGCCCCATTTACCGTTTCCGCAGTCCTTGTAATGCACTCTGGTGATATACTTAAATTTATCCAATGGTAACTGTTCGAGGGGTATGCCCAATTCGTAATTCAACCGCCGTCGCGCTGCCCTTTTGATACCCAGTGCATTCTTTTCTTCGTCCTCGCCACCCACATCCGCTATGGGATGGCTGCAGCAAGAGTTTGTGTAGCAATCTGGATACGTGATCTACAAGAAGCAATTTATGAAGGCAAATGACATGCACATGTTAATAAACTCACCTTTTCTGAAGATCTTTTCTGCAATACCAAGTGTCCTTGATTGTTAAATAAAAACACACTGAATGCTCTGTGTAATGGTATTTCTGTTTTGTTTTTCACCAAATGGCATTCCTTTTTGCTGGCCTTTCCAATGATTTTATCATTTTCATTGACTAGAAAACATTCCTCATTTAAAGCAGCCTCTTGTAGTGGATCAAGAGCAACAGCACTGTACATGTTTTTACCAAAGGTTCTCCTTGCAACGTTTCTTACCACAAAAGTAAACATTATTGCACCTGCAACAAATTCACGATAGTTTACAATAAATCACCCAAAAATGTAGATATGTTTTACAAAATTGTCAGTTTAACACTAATTTACCTTAGAGATACGAATAAAATGTGTTCACAAGTCAAATAATTTAAATAAAAGTGAAAACACGCCAAATACAAAAGAGAAACTCGAATTTGAAACACACAGCACTGAACAATTGCGAAATATATATTCGAAATTATCGGAAATTAATTCTCGTTATCTCAGGACATGTAAAATGTGTAATTTGTTTAAAACATACCTTTAATAAGACATAAATATTAATAAAATTCACGGCTGTACTAAAATAGAAACCGTACCGAATGACGTATATTTAAATTTCATAACCTAACATATTTTCATGTAAATTGAGGTTATGTCAGATGTCACATTTGCAATACACACATAAAAATATACATAGGAATAGAAATAAATAACTATAAATAATGAAGTTAACAAATGTCGTTTTGCGGCAACACATCGGCTGGCATTTCTCGAAAAACTGGATCGCGCAAGGTAAAAGACGACCTATAGAAACTGGAGCTGAGGCGCTTTTAAAGAAGAAAGGTGTCAAAGTGGTGGATTCTAAAGAGTTTCTGATACCAAAACGACAGCCACTAGAACAGTAAGCAATTAAATTTAATTCTGTAACATATCCTATGTTTTAAATCGTGTTTTAGAGTAAATGTAGTGGGATACGGATACAAAAAACAACCACTTGACAACACTCATCCAGACTGGCAAGAAAGAGTACTTTTTACGTATAAAGATAATAATGTGTTGCTAGAAGGATTATCACAGGCTAAAATAATAACAAAAACTGTTGAAGTTGAAGAGGGCCTACCAGATAATAACACAGAAGTACCAAAGGATGTTCATAAACAAGTTAAAAATATCATTTTAAACTCCTGGTTATTGGATGCTGAACAGGAAAAGTTACCAAAAATTAAAGACCCAAACAGACCTGCATTTAACTTCCCTAGAATATATGGAGTATCACAAAACAGAAGAAAGTAAATTGATCCATTAAGTTACTTGATCATATTGTAATGTTTGTTGTTTTCAGTAAACTTCTGATTGGAAAATTATTACAGTTAATTGAATCAAAATCAGATGAATCAATACTAAAAGACAGATATTTATTCAATGATTTGTTCTTCTCATTCCCATTTGAAAAGAATGGAGATCTGATTCAGTTCAAATTGAAAGGAGACTCACTATTAACTTCCAGGAAACCTCTTGCAGCTGTGACACAACAACAAACTGACTCACTTGAATTACCTGACATATACCCAATTAAAGAAACAATTACATTAAATGAAGAAAACATTTACAAAGTTGAAGATCTCTATCGTAAGTTTTGCAAAAATAATAATTGGATTACAAATGTAATATTACCACTTTTCAGCCATTAGCTCAAAAGTCTCCAAACATCACCCTCATACCTTGTTTATTCATTACAATGATCAAGATGTGGCCAATCTGTTTGAGGAGGAAGTCACAGAAAGCCAAGTATTTGGACGGTCTTTGATGAAGACCTTTACTGTAGCAGCTTCTTATGCCAGACAGGAATTTGGTGTAAGTCAACATATATATATATATATATATATATATATTAATTAAATTACACTTTGTATATGTAATTGTTATTTATAGAAAGATGTGAAGAACCTACCTCAACCAGTGGTGCTGCAATGTGTGCACACTAATAGCCAGTGGTTCCACTTTGGAGTGTTGCAATTGAACTCTTTAGACGTGAACAGCTCTCAAAAGAATATTTGGTATCAAACAGAGAAGATTCCTCTCTTTGATAAATGTAAATATGAGGCTGGCAAACCAGAATTAGAAGGGTATAATAGGGAGGTAATTAAGAATTTGATAAGATTTTATAATAATGTTTAATGTTGCATAATAATATAATAAAATTGTTTTACATACGAATTGTCTATTTATATTTTAATTATAATTATTAGTACAAGAGTTTCCAAATATAAGATTTGTTCATTGAAAATATCCCTGAAAGTTTGTTGAAATACGTAATTTTTGAAAATAATTGATATGTTGAGTTTCCTTTTTGTTGCGCCAAAGTATTCAGTGTGATGAAGAAGTTAGTTCAATCTAACATTGTATAAAAACGTTTTCTACTTGTATTACCCATATTCAGAACTGCGTCTTTCAACACCCTGAATTATTTGTAAATTATTTTATATTTGGAAACTCGTTAAATTCATTAAGATCATTTCCTTTATTAATATTGCTTGTGGAAACTATGACTATTTATAATACAAAAGTTCAGCTATTGTAATGTATTCAAACTATGAAAGTATCTGAAACTATTTGAATGTAATATTCACATGCTAATGGAATTTTTTAAGTGAATATCTTTCAGTGTTATTTTAAACATTGGCACAATACTTATTTGGCAACAGCCATTATATTAATTAAAAAATTACGACAATAACATATAGTTAATTTAGTCTTAAACATTCTCTTGGTTTTAAACAATATAATATTAAAAATCAACAACTTCGTTACGTTGTTAAAGATATCCCAGCAAACAGTAATCCGAAAATTGTAAATTATTCATTTTTTGACCAACCATTAAATTCATTTAATTAAATTAATTTATTAACGTCTTATGCCAGTAAATATTACTGAAAATCGGTCATATATCCACTCAACACAAGTGTTTGACTACTCCCTGCTAGGACACCTCCGAGGGAAATAATTTAGTTAAGTTCCCTCATTCAGTAGCTGTATTTATGTCAGACAGATGCCCTTTTTATTTTCAAATTGCCTGAAATGACACTCTGTGATGGATGATAGCTTGAATCTAACAACAGTTCTTGATTCTCCGAGTGGTTCAACCCTAAACAGTTACACGAGCAGACCGACATTTGATCTATATCAATGTCATCGGATATGTGACCGAGAAGTTTACCATTAGCTGCCATTACCTCTCCGTCCAGTGTTAGGACGTTGTGCGACGATGACTGAAGGTCTTGATCGTCGCGACGAATGTCCTCAGCGTTCCTATTGATTAAAAGGTGTTAATATTCATTGATACAATTTATAATTACGGAACGTACATGGTCATAAACCTGAGTACAAGCAAATTTATGCTGGCGGCCACCACAGCCAATCCAAATAGAATAAAAACGAGACTCAGTGCCACATATCCCGGTTTGTTAATTAATGCGTTGTCGTTCTGGAAAGTAAAATAAATTAGTAAGTCACCAGGTATATTATTTTTGATGTTTGTTATCAACGTCAATCAGAAAATTACTCAAATGTTCTGACGGTTTTACCTGCAGAGCAACATAATCTCCAAATCCTATAGTGGTTAGCGTCACAAAGCAATAATAGAAACTGTCGAAGTAAGTCCAACCCTCGTATTTAGAAAACACAGCCGCGCCAGTGGTTATAATGATTGTTGACAATAGTCCAGTGACTCCCATGAGATTCATTTCTGTGGCGTCGACCTTCTGGTAATTCAGATACTTCTTGATTTGTCTTATAACCACCGACGCAAATTTGTTCAAACGTTCACCAATACTCTGGAACATCACCAGACCCAAAGGAATTCCCACCTGAAAACTATCATAATTAAGTAACTGCTAACAAAATACAGTACAACAGTGATCTTACTGTTGCATAGCCCATACAAAACGCTTTTCCTCCAGCTGTGACTGGCGTTGAATGTCCATAACCAATCATGGCTAACACCACTGTGGCAAAATAAAATGCTCCTGCGAATTTCCATTGAGGACCTGCTTTGTGGGGCTTATATTCTATTATCACCAGTTCGATCATTCGATAATCGTCTTCAGATATATTATATTTGGCTTTTAGGGCATTTGACGACACTAAAATTTAAAATTAAATTCATACAATGTATTAAATTGATAATTTTTTTTCTGGTATATCTAGATACATTTGATAAGGAATAAAACATCATAAAAACGATTAACACAAGTACCTTTGAGCAAGTCGTCCCGTTTGCTCTCTACCTTTGATTCCAGGGCATCGAACACCGCAGCCCCTATCAATAAATAAGTAAATGTGCACACGACCAAAGACAAAGTTCTCACATTTTGCCTTTTCATCTTTTCAACTTTGGTCCAGGTGTTTTAGTTGCTTTTGCAAAACAGATCAATATTTGCCGTCACGACGGCCGTCCATCCGGTTATTATTCTACTCATTCACAGATGGCAGACAACGTCAAAATCGTTTATTTGTTATTCACTGGGTGACTCGTTTATTGATAAAGATAAAAGTGGACATGATGTTTATTAAACGTGCGCTTAAAACGCTGGTGTGTTAAAATAAGGATAATAATATGATATATTATCTCATTCTGTATCGATTTACATATCGAGTGTTTTGCTTGGAAACATATATGAATTTATAAGTTTGAGGAGGTCTTTTTGTATTACTGACATTGTTAAGATAATAATGTACACATTGTAGTTTATTAAAAATAAATTTGATAAATTATTGAATTACTGAACTTTACTATAAAACTTTAATTTAGCTTATCTATTTCCATAATAGTAATTTTCTGAATTTTGTCACTATAATTTTTCATTTATTATAAAAATGTAAATTTCCTTGTATTTTTGCTCAGTTATACACAATTATAGTGTTTACCCCGAGTAGTTATTTTTTTAAATTAAAAACAAAAAAATTGTGATATATTTTTGTTGAGAGATAAATTATTTGTAACCTAAAAAGGCCTTGGTGACCAGGCGACCCTACATAAATTGGCGAAAACAAGTTCAAGTAGCATCAAAAATATATGCACAAACATATTTATAAACATTTAAAAATATGAATCTGACTCAAAGAAGATGACGCAATTAGGTGATTGCAATTTTACCATTACGACTTTAATTGGAATGTTGTTTGAGCGTGACTTAACACCACTCTCAAACAGTTCAGACGCGTACGAGATGACAACAACAACAAAATTCTGTTCGTAACAAATAATTTAAAACATCTTAAACTCCCAAGACCGAAGAGACGCAAGGGTGCAAAGGTAAGAGAGCGAGACAACAAATGGTGGATGCCCATGCGGGAAATAGAGACGAAAGAGAAGTCCGGTTTTCGTGACTAAACTGACACACATTCGAAAAACATTGCGAGTTTCGTGCGGAATGCGCGATCCATTGGTTCGCACGGTCGCATCACGGAAAACCGACAGGAGGTGTATCTGCCAGTGGGAAAATTGCCGTTGCAAATACGAGGGTGGGTCGAAAAGTTCTCGGCCGCCATATTGGAATCGCGCCGTTTTTTCGTGTT
The DNA here is from genome assembly GCF_024364675.1 of Aethina tumida. Taxonomy (NCBI): domain Eukaryota; kingdom Metazoa; phylum Arthropoda; class Insecta; order Coleoptera; family Nitidulidae; genus Aethina; species Aethina tumida. The sequence goes on along the minus strand of NC_065435.1, from coordinate 39,586,733 downwards.
TGTGTTGTTAAAAAATTGAACTCCGTATTGAAAAAATTTTATAGTGGTTTGTTTTCTTGACCCGTGCGTTGTTTACCTGTTGTCTGTGCAGTTAGATTTATGAAAAAGTCGAATGGGCGCCACGCGCGGCGATTTCGTGCAACACGGTTGATGTGTCAGCCATAATTTTTATGTCATCCGTTTAATATTCTGTTACGCGGAGTAATTTCGTGCACACCTCTACCGTGAAATTCGTCCGTGACAGAATCGGATGCAACCTTCAAAATACGTCCAACATGTCTGACATAAGACAACGTAAACACTTCTCCAAGGAAGAAACATCTGTTGAAGGTATTTTAGTCGTTAAATATTTAAGTCGTTGATTAATTTCAGTCAATTGAACCATACATAATGTGTACAGGGGGTCTTTGTGTGTCGGGGGCCTCGTTTGTCAAGAACATGAGTGCACAATGAAACTGCAAATATTACGCACCAGTTTATGATTTTGTTGGACCGACACGATTTTCGTGGACTTTACTTCACTTACATGTCAATCATTTATTAATAGAAAACCGAGTTATTTGACGTCACTTAATAATATAACAAAGTACAAAAACATTTTGTTACAAGGAAGGTTAGAAAATACATCATCTGTTTCTTTTCAGATATAACATCAAGTGATGATGATACAATGAAGCCTCACGCAGTACAAATTGTCGTCGCCAATTCAGATCACACATTTTCACTGGATGAAGAAGCATTAACTAAAGTTTTATTAAGAGATGAAATCAAAGACAGATATGTTGTTGTAGTGTCAGTTGCTGGAGCTTTCCGTCATGGCAAATCATTCTTATTGGATTTCTTTTTGCGCTACATGAATTCAAAGGTAACAACTGTTCTTTTCATCAAAACATTTTTTAATGCATTTTTTTTGTTTGTATCAGTATGTGCTCAAGCAAAACACCTCACAATGGTTGGGAGCAGAAGACACACCACTGGAGGGTTTCTCATGGAGGGGTGGGTCGGAAAGGGACACCACAGGCATCTTGATGTGGTCAGAAGTTTTTCTTACTGAACTGAAGAGTGGGGAAAAAGTGAGTGAAATATCCAAATTTAATTATTCTTATCATGCAATTACATGCTGTCATTATTCAATTTACATATGCATTTTTATGTTAATTACAATTGATAACCTGACTATTTTATTATAGGTTGCAATCCTTCTTCTGGACACACAGGGAACATGGGATAGTGAAAGTACTGTTAAAGAATGTGCCACAATTTTTGCCTTGAGCACCATGATTAGTTCTGTACAAATATACAATCTATCTAGCAATATTCAGGAGGATGATTTACAACATTTGCAGGTATGTTTATGCATATGGATGTTTTATTTGATAAGATAAAGATATCACTAACTGCAATTCAATTATTCAATTATTTTTAATAAGCACTTTATTTACTACACTTTAACGGGATTTGTCACAATTAGATTCTTATAAGAGATTACAGCTTAATGTAAACAAAACATTTATATATAGAATTAATTATTCTTACGTTGTTATTTGACAGTTGTTCACGGAGTATGGACGTTTGGCACTCGAGGACTCCGGCCTCACACCCTTCCAAAGGCTACAATTCTTGGTCAGAGATTGGCGTTTCCCCTATGAGGCTCCTTATGGAGCCGAGGGTGGCCAACAGATATTGCAGAAGCGGCTCAAGGTGAACGAGAACACGCACCAGGAACTGATCTCGCTGCGTAAACACATCAGATCCTGTTTCTCAGAAATCGCCTGTTTCCTGATGCCGCATCCGGGCATCAAGGTGGCCACCAGTCCTTCCTTTGACGGACGTCTCGGAGGTGAGTTCTTGGTGGCGGTCTCTGGCGGTGTTTTGACGGTTTGAGTTTGCAGAAATCGACGGCGAATTTATCGACAACTTGAAAGTTCTGGTGCCCATGATTCTGGCACCGGAAAATCTCGTATTGAAACGAATCAACGGCGATAAGGTCAAAGCTAAGGATTTCGTTCAGTATTGCAAGTCCTACATGGAGATCTACAAGGGCAACGAATTACCTGAGCCGAAGTCTATGCTTGTTGTATGTGTATTAATGGCACACAATTTGACTGCATGTGTACATGGTGTACTTTCAGGCCACTGCGGAAGCTAACAATTTATCAGCCGTCGCCGATTCCAAGGATATGTACACGCAGCTGATGGAAGACGTGTGTGGCGGCACCAAACCTTACTTGAGCGAAGACCTATTGGAGCAAGAGCACAAGAAATTCAAAGACAAGGCCCTAAACCAGTTCGAGAACAAGAAGAAAATGGGCGGTGAACAGTTCAGTGCCAAATACAAGGAACAACTGGAAAAAGTAAATTTTTTAGCAGAGATTTTTATATAAACGTTAACACGGTGGTATATTTTTTAGGATATCGACGACACATTCCAGCAATTCAAGGCACACAATGAGGGAAAGAACATTTTCAAAGCAGCTCGCACCCCTGGTGTGTTCTTTGGACTTTGTGTGTTGTGTTATGTGCTCTCTGGAATTATGGGACTATTGGGAATTTACAGTTTGGCCAATGTCTTCCATTTAGGAATGATTGTGTGTTTATTGACACTTGTCCTTTGGGCTTACATAGGGTAAGATTTGGCACATGATGTAAGGCATGACTCTTAATATATTTTTTTTTCTATTTGCAGCTATAGCGGAGAAATGAGGGATGTTGGATGTTACTTAGATGAAATTGCCACGTTTATTTGGGAAAATGTAAGTCCACATGGTTTTCAAATATATATACACTGAACTCTACTAATAAACTTTTGATATGAAACATTGCTTCATTGTGTTTGGGGGATTTAACTGGATTATTCATTATGTATTGAGTACTAACAATTTATTCAATCCGTTTATAGCATGCGTATTTTAGAAAGCGAAAACTGAGGAAACGTATGTACCACTTAAAACATTATAAACGAAATGCATGACCATTTTTGTTGTGAATATAAAACTTAGCACACTACATTTTAATGAGTGTATTTAATTATTTGTGGCCGTTAAATTAGACTTAATGTTGTGTATGTAACTATCGGCGATGGCTAAAGTCGAATTTGATGTTTCAGTTACTGAAACAAGCCGTGCAAGAAATTGCTTCAAAAACTCAAGTGCAGCAAATGGCAGAACAGGTGGCAGAAAGAACTGTGTTAAATGCCACCATGCATGCCGTTAACGGAAAGAAGACCGCATGAGACCGTCAACAAACCCTTCTAGTCTGCCATAATTTTAGAGGTGAAATACACCATTTATCGGCTCGCAATGTTACATATATCATATCATGGATATCGTATTAGATTCCAGAACTTTTTACAAAATTACTTGCTGTAAGACGGTGGAACGGGATTATTCGATGTTTTGTTTTTGTTTATATACGTATTTTATTTCACTGTTCCACGTTATAATATAAAATTTTCCGTTCGTTAAACTGATGCACTTCTTTTACAATTTGCATTAAGTATTTGCATAAAAAATTTTGGAAATCTATTGTAAATGTACTGTATATTTTGTAAATTAAGGATTGTTATATTATAAATTATCTTGCCAATACTTTTGATATTTGTACAAATGTATATATATGTAACATTGTTTTTTTATATATTATGTGATATCTTGGCAATGTTGGTATTATATATATATATATCTAATTTATTTACCTATAATAAATCATTTTATTTATATTTATTCTATTATCGTGTTTTTCACTTATGACAAGCTTTTTTATAACGGAATTTTTAAACTACAGCCCTTAAACGTCGCTTTAAGCTTGAATAAATTCAAATTTTAGTAATAAGAACGAATAGCACAAAGAACGGTCCGTAGACACCCACAATTGCAACAATATTAGGGTGTATAATTAGTTATAACTTATCAAAATCTGTGAAACAACTTTACTTAACGTGTATTTATTTTAGGCTCTCATTACTGTCAGTAACAACCTGTTGTTATTAAAATATTTTTTATATTGTTGTGTAGGTTTAAAATGACTGTAAACTGTTCTTTCCACTATTATTAACAAACGAGACCACACCGGACAAAACACGAGATTCTCTGGAAATCGTCGTAATATATATACATGCTGATTTAATTGCGGAATCTCTCTGTAAATATCAAAGAAAAGCTCAGATTAATTTAGGTAATTTGAATAGGTAGAAGCGTTTAAGTTTTTTGTTTCTCTAAAATAATATAGTGGCAGCATTTATAAGCAACAAGCAAATTCAATTATTTTAGTTGTGAAGTAATTAGTACTGGCTTGACCCGACAAATGCCTCTTGTACGTTCTATGACCGAAATTGCTTGTAGTTTGTGAGTGTAAGTTGTAATATATTTATAAATACAAGTACTGACATTGCAATATTAATTAAAAAAAAAAACACCTAAGTGCCTCGATAATTCTTAGTTAGTTGAATGTTAATTACGTTGTTGTGGTCCTTTTTTAAATCTATTATTTACAAATTTTAAGTACATTCTTTCTTTTTTCAATTTTTTTAATGTATAGACTTAACTAACAAATTGCGTGCATTTTCTGCACCTGGATTTTTATAACTTTAGGTTAGAGAGTACATAACTAGGTGTTGATTATGTCTAGTGTTACTTACTTATGGATAGTAATATTTTATAAACATTAAAAGGATAAAGAGTATCATGTAATATACTTTTAAACATTTATCGTATCTAGCCGTTTAATAATTAAAGAAAAGAATGGATTGGCAACAATTGGTGGATGTGCTCAGTTATGTCGAATTTATGTATTTTGGTTTTTGGATAATAAATAATTTTATTTTTAAGTTAATCTTGTGTTTATTTTCATTTACTATTCATTCCTACTGTATACGAATATACTTTCTTCTTGACTGGTTCAATTTTCGTTACTTTGAATATCTATCTATCTATCATAGGCCTCTTTTTCCTTTCAGAAAATATAACAATTCTAACATACCATAGGGAACGACCCTGTATACAAGAAACACATTACTCGCAAAATGTGTGCAATTTTGACACATTTCCAGGACGTAGGATAGGTTCGAGGGGTGCAATTGAGTGGCCCCCTCAGCCACCTAGCTTAAGTCCTTTAGATTTTATTTATTTAAATTGAGTATTTACAGTAACTAAGTGACTAATACAGTAAGTTTTTAGGCAAAATTAAATCGTTCTTTGGATTTTTTATTAAAAGTCTCCATTTTTCTAAACGCGTAGATCAATTTTTTAAAACTAAACTGCTAAGTATAGGGAATTAAAAGCCCTTTTTAATAAGGTACAATTTGACCCCATTCTCACTTGTAAAACTTGGGGGATGACGCCTTCAGTTAGGGAGTTGAAGGTTTAGATGGGCTGTACAGATTGGAAAGCCTTTGATCCTACCAAATCTTGAGAGAAACATCATGCATGACGCAGAAGATTCCCACAACTAAGACGTTTACTGTCTCTGTTGTTCATGATGTCTGTCTCTCTCAAAATTCATTCGGATCAAACGATTTTCGATTGGTATATTATTGTATATGGCTTATGTGTTTCATCTAAACAATAAAAAAACAACAAATTTTCTATATATAATATATTTATAATGATTTATATAACTATACTAGAGTGTATAATACAAAAAATATTGTATAATGTGTCTAACAGTATAAACAATGCTTTTTATATTGTTAACGTAATATGTAAAGTTAAGGCATATTTTATTGCCCCGATAATTAATAAAAATAAATCTTGAATCTTAAAATTATAATACAACTGCAAAAATACGGAAGAAAAATAAAAATACGTTCAGAGTGATGTAAAAAATGATAAGATACTGCTTGAGTTGTAAAGTCACTCTGTATAATACCATAGGAATGTTATACAATCGTTATCTATTGTAAGCCAGAAGTTTAAAAGAAAAATAAAAGCTAAGCAACAGTCACACAAAGTTTTACTTAGTCAACTATTGTTAAAGTGACTCAATTTACGTACTAAATTTATTGTATCAAAATACGAGTATTTAATATTTTATACGAAGGTTACTTTGATCATAGGACATTTCGGAAGTACCTTTAAACAGTACTCAATTAACTAAAAAACATTTAATGCCTAAATCTTACATTCACAATTGCATACACAATGACAAATTTCAGTTCTTGAACTTGACACTGTCTAAAAGTACTTCCTTGAATAACCTGGACCTATTACAATTTTTATTTTTTTCCAATTTCAGGTTATGTAGTACCGATTATTTTAAAAACACTCATAAATCAACCATTTCGTCGTTTTACTATAAACAAACATACAAATTTCGACTTGTGAAGCAATCAGATTTGAAAAGTCTTTTACAAAATTGTGCGTTTCAAATGTGTTTTTATATGTACAGCAGATCAATTCCTTCGAATTTCATGTTTGATATGCAGCCGTCCCAATCGTTACAAAATAAATAATTAATAAATAGATTTGTCATTTATGAGTGGCCCCTGTGAAATGAAGGCGAATGGGAAATAGACGATACTGCTCTTTAGAACGAGTGCACCTCAAACCCAATACCAAAACTGACTAAATCCAGAGATAAATAAAAATATAGTAAAATTAGATAAAATGCAGCATATTACATTAAAAAGGTAACAATCTGTAAAATAATTTCAGGTAGTGAACAGCTTACGCAGGAGGCTTAATAACGAGTTTATAATCATCAATTACGAGGCGACAAGTTGCAAAAACATTTAATAGAAATTTGTTTACACTTAAAAATACGTTTAACAATCTAAATCAAATGAAAATGTCCACTGTTAATACTGTCACGTTTTTGCAACCGCCCCGTTTGGTCATCTAATTTAATAAAAATATGTTGAAAAATCCTGCGACAACTGTTCATTCGATTCAATCATATTCAGTAAAATTGCATATTGATGTTATTAGAACTGAAAGGAAACGAAGTACGGCATATCTATCTATCGAACGCGAACTGATTTAATAAATAGATACATCCACCGCCCCATCAGTGGTAATGCAAGTCAATCGAGCTGCGTAACCAGTCGCCTGGGGGGTGGACGTGTCCTCAGTAGGCCGACGCCTCCTTGTATTCGGAGCCCTCCATTGTGAAGAAGTCCTCCAACTTCCACTGCAATGTTTCGAACGTTGGCCGCTTCATTGGGTCACGGTTCCAACATTCCAGCATGATGTCATAGAGCGACTGCGGACAGTTGGGAGGCTGCGGCATCCTGTAACCGTGCTCGACTTGATGCAGCACCTCGGCGTTCGTCATACCTGAAAAATTACAGTTTCAGACGTGGTCCACTTCAAACTTAACACTAGTCAAGTCTTACCTGGATAAGGTATCCTACCGTACGTTACCAGTTCAGTGAGCAAAATACCGAACGACCAAACGTCGGACTTGATTGAGAACTTGCTGTAATTTGCGGCCTCCGGCGCCGTCCATTTAATCGGGAAGCGTGCTCCCACTCTCGCCTCGTATTCGTCTTCTTTGATGAGTCGGGCCAGACCGAAGTCGGCGATCTTGACCACCTTTCCGTCGCCCACAAGGACGTTACGTGCGGCCAAGTCCCTGTGGATGTAGTTCTGGGACTCGAGGTAGGCCATGCCGGCGGCAATCTGGGCCGCCATGTCGATCAAATCTTGAAGCTTCAAGCCTTTGCCTTTGCCCTAAAAATTAACACGTTAGCCTAGTGCAAACGTCTTAGGGCTACCGTGCACAATTACCTGCAAATGTTCCAAAAGCGATCCGTTGCGCATGAGCTCCGTGATAATGTAAATGGGCTCCTCGACCGTGCACACGGCGTACAGCTGTATCAGTTTCTGGTGGCGCAGCTTCTTCATGATCTGGGCCTCGGCCAAGAAGTCCTTCGGATCCATCGTGCCCGGCTTGAGCGTCTTGATGGCGACGGGCGTCGTGTTGTTCCACATACCTTCCCACACCTCGCCGAACTGTCCGTGTCCCAATTTACGGACGAATTTCAACGATGAACGTTCGATTTCCCATTGGTCGCGCGTCCTGTGCGACAATCCCTCGGGCTGGGGTTTCTCCACCTGCAAATTGACGACGGATATTGTTAGAGAATGGGTCAGACGCTGCGGGTTGCTGCGCACCGTATCTCTGTAAATTGTTGGGGTTTTGAGTTGAGTAAATTCAGGTTGGATTAGTTAGAAGGGTGAAATTACCGTCGACAACAAATACGGTGTGCAGTAGTAGAAACAGCTATTGACTATTTTATAAATAAAGTACATGTGCAGGAAAAGTGTCTCTATAAACTACTTGGATGTAAGTGGCATAAAAAGGGACAGAAAATTTAACGTTTAACAATAAAACACATCTATAATATAAGCAAACAAACAAATAAACGTACCTCTTGTATCAGACTCTGCGTAATAACAAAATAATCTGTTATCATTGCATCAAAAATCAAAGTTTTAAGATGGTTAACAACTATGGGGACCGTAAAAGTTTCAAAATAATAAAATAATGGTGAATCACAGTCATAACATCAAATTTAAACAAAACAATACAGCATAAATAAATCAACTGTTGATATAACCGCGGTGAATTTTCAAAATAAAAATCGAATAGCCAATTTCTGTTTCGTTACGGGGTGTCTAAAATTTGATTGAAACCAGGCAAACGAACGGTCGTCGTCGACACCCACCTGTACGCAGGGTTTGCAAAGGTTGACGCAAAGGCCGTCTGCATCGTTGCTGTAGTGCAACACCAATTCCTGCAAGGTCCTAAATGTGGTCCTCCTAGCTATGAAGAACCCTCCCTCGTCCAATTGTCTTATCCTATAATGTTTCACTGTGTCGCCGTCACGAACTAAAACGAAAGAATAAATCAGTAATTTAAGACAAGTTTTAAATATTTTTTAAATTATATTATGCATCTACTGCGTATTTATAAATTTAAATTGAAACGAAAACATCCATAAGTATTTTTTAAAATCAGCTCAAGCCTCGCATATTTTAATAATTGTTTAAATATTGATGAGGGAAAACCTATATTATGAATTTTTCGGAATATCATTAGCATGCATTAAAGGCGATCGCAGGAAGATTTCAGATAATGTTTGTTAAATTGTATCACGTGGACAACAATTATAGTTAACTAATATGTAGATATAATCTTCTATTTCCTTGAAAATCTTACTACTTAAAAGAAAAAATATGTAAAACCACAAGTTTTTCAAATTAATAATGTTTTAATATTTGTGTGCGGTTGTTTATTTCTAATTTTTACAACTGTAATGAAAAACCAGCCATTAATTTTGTCCAGCTGTGATTTACAATATTAGTTCAGCCATCGTGGGAGTATTCAATTTAATAACTTAATAATAAATAATTGAAACTGTTCCACTGAATGTTAATGTTGCGTTTTTAAATTGAAATAATTATGTGTGCAGTTGTTTATGTAACAATGAAATGCGGAGGATTTGATGATTACTTGTCGGTCGATTTTGAAAATAATTGAAACAACTCATTGTGTGAGTTATGTATCCGGCCAATTTTATCGTGTAACAATTGACAGATTCACGTGAACTCCTATTACGATGGTCGAAGATGTAGTGAAACAAAGAAAATACGTTACCTGACAAGGAATAGTCGTTATGTCTGCTTTCCGAGTCTCTTATAAGGAAAGCGCCGTGGTCGTTCTCTGGAAGCAACAGTTTCTTCTCGGCCTCGATTCGTTTGATTTTTCGGAAATACCACCTGGAAAAATAAAAGTCGTCAGCGAAACGTTTTTATGTCGCAACAAGTGTTCTGGGTACCACGGATTATTTTTTAAGTTTATCTAAATAACACCTTTTGTAGCGTACATTTAATTTGATTGAATAGATTATCTTTTCAAAAAGGATATCTAAAATAACCATAATCAGAATAATTTATACGATGTCGATAATTAACTGAGAAAATGGCATGTTATGAAATGTGAAAAAATGCAACTAATTCATTCAATCGACGACCTTGAAATATTGCGAGACCAGTTGATATATTATGGAGTCGGTATTAATTCAAACAATAATAAGCTATAAATTCTCAGAAGTCAGTTACCTCTAACTGCAGAGTACAGTTTTCGCATTTTTCTTTCTTCTTATATAATGCTATACAGTAAAAAAATAATTAGACTCACACAGTATGATGTACAAAGGAGCCACAGCCATTGTAATGACACCTTTCATTATGGGTTTATACAGTTTTCCCAAATCAAAAGGTTAATTGGAATTTCTGCCAGAATTACGAATAAAAACTACTTATAATGGACAGTTACATATATAGTAGTTCAATTCACATCTCTATTCCGCAATTTATGTGTGAGTTAATTCATATAAAGCAGACAGAGTTAGGAGACTCAAAATTCAGCCTTCCTTCAAAGACTTTCAGAAGGATTTTCAGTGTCAAGAGAGGTGGCATAGAATGAGACGAAATTGACCATCTCATTGACCAATACCAAGACGAATCAATAAGAATCTGCACAATGGTGGAAGTCCAACTCATTTTTAACTTAAAAATGGTATAATATAATAAAAAATTGAAATAGACTCGATACTTTTATATGAGACTACCAACGTACAAAAAAGTGTAATACACAAATTGGATAATAAATTGTGCAATAAATTGGTGTATAAAACAGTTCAACCCAAAGTAAATATTGACTTATTATAGAAAGTGAAGTGAAGATGAAATATTTTTGGTCCAATTCTCAATAAGTTCAAGGAAACCTGAACCTATAATGGACCGTTATATATTAGTACTCTAATTTATATCTTTTTTTCCGCAATTTTTGTGTGTGTTAAATTCGTATGAAGCAGATACATCAGACACAGAGGTAGGAGACTCAAAATTCAGCCTTCCTTCAAAGACTTTAAGGAGGAATTACAGCGTCAAGAGAGGTGGCATAAAATGATACACTTCAGGACGAAATTAACCATCTCATTTGACCAATACCAGGACCAGTCAATGAGAGTCTGCACGATGGAAATCTATCTCATTTTTAATTTAAGAATGGTATATTATAATAAAAAGTTACTAGAAATATACTCAATACTTTTATTTGATACTTCCAATGTATAAAAAAGAGTAATACACAAATTGGATAATAAATCGGTGTGTAAAACAGTTTTATCCAAAGTAAATATTGACTTATTGTAGAAAGTGAAGCGAGGATGAAATATTTTTGCCCCAATTCCCAATAAGTTCAAGGAAACCTGACCATTGGGACCCATGTGTCCTAATTTACACGTCGCCGAACATAAAAGGAAGAACGCACAGGGAGCTTGACATCCCGATATGGGACTTCAATGTTTACATTTATTGATATGCAGCACGGAAAGCAGAAAAGATTGTTTATTGTTTCGAACGCGTTCGATTTGAGGAAGATGCGGTTCACGTTCCGATCGGTCGACCTCCGCGTTGAGGCAGTTCCTGTTAAAAACTACACTGACTTCCGGTCATTGCGAACAAAAAAAAAAAAAAAGAATACACGGCCGGAGGTCAGCCGTGTCAGCGACTGTGGCCAAATTTATGCGAACGCGTGATCCGGTCGTCGTCGTTGTCATTATTGGCGTTGACAATTTGCAAATCGATTCGGGCCACTTCCTCGTCACGTATTCCATCTTTTTTCGTTTCGGTTTTCGGTTTTGGGTTTGGGGATGGTGCGCCTGACCCAATTCGCGCCAGACTGGGATCGCGGTTTTGTTTGTTTATTTTTTGACTGTCGTCTTTTAATGGGACCATAAAATTTTCGTATTGCTGCCACACAAAGGACCGTGCGAAAGGGTGTTGATACTTGACATTGACTGAGTCATAAAATTAATGGGCAGGCCATGAACTGATATTAATATTTATTGTTTTCTGCACGCTCAAATAAAACAACTTTAGTGATTTATAAGTATTGTTGGTATGCATTGGAAATTTTGTAATAATGGGATTCAGTGTGTGAGTTTGTTTTGGTTTACTAACACAGTTTACCGAGCAAAAAAATAAATAAATACATTGCAATTTACTGAACATGAGGACAAATATTTATATTTACAGGATAATTATTTATTAGTGTAAAAATTATTACGTCTTATAAAACCATTAGCTGTTAAAATTAAATAATTTTAATATGAAATTTGATAGATACAGTATTAAAGTTGTAAAATTTAGACTAAAAGTACATTTATTGAACAAAATAATGGTTCAATTCGTAACATTTCAAGCTAAATGAAATATAAATTATTCTACAAAGTAACAGTTGACATTGTAACTTAAAAATTGATAGATATTCACAGAACATCATATATTAGAATCAAAATTAATAAGTTACATATAAACCATTAGCACTTAGATTTAAATTTCTATTTTGAGATTTATTGTGAGAACAAATTTTTATAATTACAACATAATTATTTTAGTGTAAAATTTATTACGTCTTGTATGGATCATTAGCTGTTAAAACTAAAATTCAATATGAAATTTGATAGATAAAGTATTAATGTTATAAAATTTAAACTAAAAGCACATTTATTGAACAAAATAATAGTTCAATTCGTAACATTTCAAGCTAAAGAAATTAGGAATTACTCTACCAAAGTAACAGTTGACATTGTAACTTAAAAATTGATGGATATTCATAGAAAATCATTTATTAAAGTAAAAATTAATAAGTTATATGTGAACTCATTAACACTTAGATTTAAATTTCTATTTGAAGTTTATTGTGAAGACAAATATTTATATTTACAAGATTTCAAGCTAATCATTTATTGTCATCATTATTTATGAAGTATTAGCTCTTAAATTTAAATTTATATTTGAAATTTGCTGTGTTTTAAGTTTTTAACAATTGTATTTTACCAGAAATATTGACTTATTGTAGAAAGTAATAGTTTAAGATAAAACTGTTTACATAAAACTATTTATTAGTACATTGTTGTTTTGCATGAACCACTCAGTTTTAGGATTAAATTTCAGTCTCAAAATTCGCTGAGCACACCAATTGTGAGGCCTTCAACTTATTGCTGTGTGTAATAAATAAATTCTATAATTATTAATTAACTAATAACAAGTTCTAAGTTGCAGACAGCATATACTAAAACAATTTAACTTAAAAATAATTATGTTGTTGAAAAATAAACAAATTGTTGCCAAAAAATTGAATAATAAATTGTGCAATAAACTGGTGTGTTAAACAAACAGTTATAATAAGTGATAAAAAGTGTATTTTGAACTAAAGTAAATATTGACTTATCATAGAAAGTAACAGATGAAATTTAAGATAAAAACAGTTATTTAAACAAAACTGTCTTTTAGTGCAAAAATTATCTTCTGTGTTATTTTCAGAAGTAAATTTCAATTGATCAATTTACTAACAAGTGATAATAATTGTGTTTTGACCAAAAGTAAATATTGACCTGTGGTAGAAAGTAACAGTTTAAATTTATAATAGAAACAAATAGTTATTTATACAATTACTGTAAAATAATTTACAATTTTGTATGAATCACCCGCATTTAAAATTAATTATCAATTTGAAATTCGCTGCTTAAGCAGCTGAAATGGTAATTGTATAATTCAGTTTTGACATTTCAAACCGGAATCGATTTATTCGATTTTGCCATGCATATCCAAATGAATATTAAAATATTTAAAAGCACACGAATCGTCCTGAATTTAACATAATTTATCCTTCTAGACGAAATAGTAAATAATTAAAACGTAGCAGACTAACACGATGAAACTATTTTAAAATTATCGTAATTAATATTCGTTAGGTAGGCGATAATTGTTTTTTGCTTATTAAAAGGACATCGTTTATTACTCAATCCATTAGTGCAGTCGCAAGTTGAATATCGATAAGCCGTGCTCGTATTTTGGTTGTACGACTGGTGACTGCGACTAAACAGGTCAAACCTGACCACCTATCGTTCTTGATTGATGGTCTTTACCGTTTTAAATTAAATAATAACTCGCACTAAATCATTTTCGATTATTTATGTTTTCAAAAAAAAAAAAGGGGGGGCTGGCCCGGGTCACATCCGATTGTTTTAGTCGAGAACCAAACAATAATATGTAATGATTATAAACAGATTTTGCCCCAAGTTTGTTGAGCACGTAATGCGTAACCTCGGTGCAATATCAAAACGTAAATATTATGTTACAATTATATAACAAAGTAGTGGAAAAAATAAAAATGACATTCGTCTTCTAGGAAGCCGTTCCACATATCACTGACAAGAGCAAAACAAGCTCTTCGCAGAAAATCCCGAAGGATTATACAACATCCACTTCGACGTGAACAACGAACAGGAAAATATCTTGACTATTTGACGGTGACCGTCATTTCACCTCGTCACATTAGGTGTAAATTATATAATTATTATTCCCGTCAAGAACTCCGCATGGATTGGTTAGGCAACAGTGCCACAAGGTTCTTTTCCACGACAGATTACATACAAAATTAACAAATTAATTTAACACGCTTCGACAACAATCGATTTCGAAGAATTCGCGATTGGACTGTAGCTTTTAAGGTGACTCCTTGTTATTTTTATTTATTTCTTTTTGTGTGTGTAACACCGTTTGATTGGCATTTAACGGTTCTGCGAACCAGACGTCAATCAGCCGACCGAGAAAAAAAAACTAGACAATAATTATTACGTTGCCCGTTTTTTTCCCAACCAAAAACTTTTACTCGTGGCGCCGAAAAAGTTTTTCAAAAGCGCTTCTGGGACAATCGACGTGTGCACGCCGCTCGCGAAGTGAAAGTCTCGGATTATGGAATAATTTTATAATATAGAAAAAAAATATATTAAATATGTTAATGTACCGACAATTTTGTAATACCGTTTGCCGATGTAAGAAGAAAAAAATCCGTGCATCCGTGTGGTGGAATTTGATCCACTTTGCGAGAGATTCGCGCCCAAACTTTCGATTCCGAATCCCGTTCCACGATTATTTTAATCAATTAAAAAACTATTGGTTATATAGATTTTTTTGTGATCGATTAATTGATAATTTGGTCTGGCACAGTTTCTCTGTCCTGGTGTCCGTTGGCACGATTAAAAATGATGTTACGTCAGAAAAAATGGATGGAGAATGATTTTATGAAGTTTTAAATGGAAAAATCGATGCTTATGGGGCAATTTTTTATTCCTGATCAAATTAAAACTTGGGAACTGATAAGAAAACAAGTTTAAAGATCCTATTTTATCAAATAAAGATAAAACCAAATAAGTAACCACGATTATTTTAATCATTTAAAAAAATATTTATTGACTATAGATTTTTTTGTAATCGATTAATTGATAATTTAGTCTGGCACAGTTTCTCTGTCCTGGTGTCCATTGGCACAATTAAAAATGATGCTACATCAGAAAAAAATGGATAGAGAATGATTTTATAAAGTTTTAAATGGAAAAACCAAAGGAATTTAAATGCTTATGGGGCAAGAAGAAAAGAGAGAGAAGAAAAGTTTAAAGATCCTATTTTATCAAATAAAGATAAAGCCAAATAAATAACAATGTAGGAATTGCTCGTGAAAATCTTTGACTCTTAATTTTTGGGCATTAAAAATTTGATTAAAAGTGACCTTTTAGACGAATGGTTGTAATAAAGTAAAGTAATAAAGAAACTTAGAAGTATAAAAATTTAGAAGATGTTTTAACAGTTTCAAGAGAATCTAAACAAGTTATTTTGCTGAAATACAATTTTTATGAAGATATTAAGTACAACTTAATATTTTTCATGCATCGGAAAGTTAATAAATGTGTTTTGAAAAATTACTATTCTAAAATATAATTTTTATGAATACATTTAAAATGAGGTAACTATTGAGGGGTTTACAAGAAGTTAAAATAACTTAAATAAAGAAATAAAAAACAAACTGACTATAAGCTAATTTTTTGTCAATGTCTCCAAATTTTTGAGATTTTAATTTTGAACTTTTAAATAATGAAATAATAATTTTCATTTTTTAACACATTTTAAATGATAAATAATTAATAATTTAGTAAAATCAAACAAACAAATTGTAGGCTAATTTCTTTGTCAATGTCCCTAAATTTTTCAGATCTTAACTTTGAACTTTTAAGCATTGAAAAATTATGTTTCATGTTTTGAGACATTTTAAACAAATGGTACAATTATACAAGTTAATATTCTTCATAAATTTGAAACTTAATGAGTGAGTAAGACAGAAACTTTCAGAAATATTTTTACAAAGTGTATTAATTTCTATGTTATGTCTTTGGGGATGTTTTAACAGCTTAAAAGGAAGTTTTAACAAATTATTTTGCTAAAATACAATTTTTGTGAAGATATTTAAATTATGGTAGTATTGAAGGATTTACAAGAAGTCAAAATAACTTAAATAAAGAGATCAAAGAGTAAAATCTAACAAATAGATTGTAGGCTAATTTCTTTGTCAATGTTCCCAAATTTTTGAACTTTTAAGCATTGAAAAATTTCATGTTTTGGGACATTTTAAATGAGTGATTATAAAGAAGTAAAACTTTTTTTGACCTTGTAACTGTTAAGTACAATTATATAATTCAATTTGCTCCATAAAACTGAAATTTAATAAGTGAGTAAGAAAGAAACTTTAAGAGGTATTTAACTGTATAGATAGATACAATGTTATATAAAATATTTAAACAGACTGAAGAGAAGTTTTGCTAAAATATAATTTTTATGAAGACTTTCCAATTGAGGTAAGTATTAGGGGATTTACAAGAAGTTAAAATCAAAGAGTAAAATCAAATAAACAAATTGTAGGCTAATTTCTTTGTCAAATTTTTTAGATCTATGAACCCCTAACAATTGAAAAAATAATTTTGGGGCGTTTTAAATGAGTGGTTGTAAAGAAGTAAACCATTTTGTGACCTTGCAAACAAATTTAACAACACGTAATCATTGGGTGCTTATTATAGTAAGAAGTCATAACGACTTAAGCAAAGAAGAAACAAACGACTAAATTGTGGACGTCAACACAGCCTGACTTTTGACTAAAGCAAACAGTTTTGTGACTTAAAAATGAATTTGTACGTTCTGGAACACGTCGTGGCCCAACTGAAATGAATGTTACATCAGCAGGAAAAAATGAAAACGAGAATTCCGCACCTTGGAAGCAATTTTAAAAGTTTCAAATCACAAAATCCGTTAAAAATGCATTGAGGACACGAGACCTTAGGGCATTTTAAATTTCTAGTAACTACACACTTAGCCATAATGTTAATAATTTTCGTTCGGCGTTAGTTATTGTAAAATTAAATAATGGGTTTAGTTAGCAGTAAAGAAATCTGGAGAGAAAGAGACCAGTCATTTTTTTTTTTTTCGTTCAGTTTAATTAATAATGACCTCGTACGGGCACAAGAAATGGCACAAAAGCGGATAAGAAAAAAAAACATATATAGAACTGTGTATGTGGAACATAAGTTGTGTGTATCGATGTCAAAGCGTATTGTTTGCGTACGACATTAACGGCATGTGATTTTCAAATATGTACACATTCACACTTCTAAATTTATGGTGCACTAAAGTCGGATGCCTTTCGACTCTTTCACACGATTGTCAATCCGTTGAATAACGCTCATGCAACTTTTATGAACGCGCGATTTCTCATATGATTGATATTCAGCGATAACGTTTATCCGTGCATGCTGTCGTACACGGATAAAAGACAATCGGACTCGTAACGGGCGGCCGGCCAACGATTAAACGTAATTCGAAACGGCGCAGGAAGTTCCGCAAGCTCGAGTTGCGGCCAGAAAAATCTGGGGGGAAAAATTATGGATTTTCCATGAAAAGCTGGAATGCAAGGAAAGGTCGACGAATTTGCATTATTAATTAGTTTTCCAATAACAAATTACAAATTGCTTCTATTAAAGAAAAAATAAACGTGCCGGCCGATTTGGTGGCACGCTTTGAATTCCAAAGTCCGTTTTGTTATTCAGCGACGATAATGCGTTTCTAAACGGCAATCGGTCTTCAATCAATTAGCGTATTGTATAAGAGCTCATTCATTTCTTCGTACAATGATTTACATGAGACAATGTCGTAAAATACTCTTCGTTTAGTATTTGACACGGTAACTAAGAGGCGAATGGAAATTTTCCAATTGGACATTTGATATCGTGTTTGCTAATTAGCTGGAAATAATGCTTGTTTCAAAAGTTATTTACTAACCCGTTCCAGAAATTACCAAAGGATGGCCGTACATTAGTCGGGCAATTTTATTAATTGTTGCCCGAAGAATTATGAAATTTGATGAGATGCCTAATCAACGGACCCATATATAGTTTTCCAGGTTGATTATCATGCCGCTAATGAGTGGAAAATTTTCCGCGTACTCAACACTAATTATCCCCCCATCTATACTCAGTGACAGGGAAAATGGAACAGACGGATTTTATCAAAATTTTATCTCTACACTCGTCCATGTGAGGACAAAAACTGATTAGATTTTAAAGGTTTATTATACAATAAATTATTAATTTAAAAGAGTCCAGGCAATGTCTAGAATTGTTGATGTACTAAGAATAATATCCCCATAGATGATGTATTGCCTCTGAGAAGGCTTAAACAAAACAATAGTTCAAACTAAACTAAAAGTAAAATTTTCGACTGATCACAGAAGTATAATGGATGATTCATTTAACTTACAAGAAGTTTGTGCAAAGCAAAAAAAGGATTTTTTGAAATTTTTTAACAATAAGAACTATTTATTTTGAATCAAATTTCGTTTGTTGTAGTCTTCAATTTTGTTATTTTCAACAGAACACCCTGTATATTTTTAATTTTTAAATTCTACATGTAATTTCAAATAAAATGACTATACAAAGTTACATACCAAAACCCAATAGTTTTTGAGTAATTTTTTTCCAAAAATTTTGACTGATTGATGTTTGTAAAATCATTAGTTTTGATGCTGCAAAATTCACTTTTGTGCAGACAAAAAAAATTATTGTTTTAAAATTTTTTAACAATAATATTGACATCAATTTTGTTATTTTCAACAGAACACCCTTTTGGATTTTTAAATTCTACAAGTAATTGCAAATAAAAGTACTATACAAGGTCCCACACCAAAACCCAATAGTTTTTGAGTTATTAGATTTTTTTTCAAAACTTTTGACAGATTAATGTCTGTAAATCCAACAATTTTGATGATGTAAAGTCCATTTTTGGCATACCCTTTAACCAATATATATTCTCTCAGAAGCCATTATTAGTATTCCCAAATTTTATACAGAAAGTTCATTATTCATATTTAATTTTGAGCATCAATAATTTCCAATGGAATACCATGTACAGTATTGGCAGAAAGTAGAGCAACTTTTTTAAAATTTAAATAATTTTTGTCCCTGTTATTATGTTCAAAAAAATGTATATTCCCTTTATAAATTTAACAATTACATAGTTAAACAGTAACAGAAATAAATAGTTGAATTTTACTAACATTTCTTTATATATAAAACGATCCATGGTATCCTCTATTCAAAGGAGAGGACCCATTCCAAATCCCTAAAAGCAGCCCCATACCATTACCGATTTGTCTCCGTGTTTAACAGTGACTATGATAAACTTTGGGTTAAACTTTTTATGAATAGGTCACCTTACAAACAAAATCCCATCACTGCTAACCAGATTAAAATTGATTTCATGGCTCCAAATCACTCGTTTCCAATTATTTAAAATCCAGTGTTAAAGGGACATGTTAAACTTTTGGTATATACTGTAAAAGTAAAAATTATTGTGTATTGTGTAGTGACATTTCGTAAAAAGTTACTCTACTTTCTGCCAATACTGTACGTGGTCAACTTCAGCTGTACGAGATCACTTAGTGGTGACTCGTGCCATTGCCAATTCGTGGTTTATAGAAGAAGCACGTCAAAGACTGGAGTGGTGTAGAGGACAGGAATGGAAGGAGGTCGTCTTCAGTGATGAGTCCCGATTTTGAGTGGCCATGTATGAAGGCCGGACACGTATCAGAAGGCACCTTGGAGGAAATAAAAATCCACATTTTATTGTGTATATTGAATAGCTGGGGAACCTCCAAAACCCAGTTTTCCAACAGGGTAATGACCGACCTCACACTGCGAGGATACTTTGGAGTGTTTCCAACATTTCTATGTAAATTTGTCGCCACGGCCAGCAATATCTCCGGACTTCACCGATTGAACATGCGTGGGACATCATAGACACCTCTTGGTGTCACATAAAGGTGATACTGATCAATATGTTGTATATTTCCACAAAAAAGCTGTATAGTATGTTCCATGTCGACGAGCATATTATTAAGTATTATTCCGATTTTCAATTACACTCGATTCAGATTTATATTTGCGACATGCAACAGAACAAACAGGATATATTAACATGTAATTATGAGCACAGATAACTATTTAAAAACACGAATTACTACTCGGAAACCATTATTAATCGTCGTGCTCGCGGATGAAGACAATCGGCTTTTAATTAACGGCTTGTGGCTTGTGTCACAACCGTTTTGTATCCACTGACGAATTTTACCGTACTGGACCAAAGTGGAGCGTGAACCTGACAATGCTCCGCGTGCTTTCACTGTGAAGTTCAAGTTGCCAAAACATAATTTATGGTTCAGATCCGACCTTGGATGTAGCAATTATTTTTTAAAATGTTAATATGCAATGATGCAGATTATTTCGTCAAGATACCACAATCTGTGTGATGGTGTCAATACGACTCGAGTCGAGGTGAAAACTGATAAACAATGAAATGATTTGTAGGTCACATTCTTTCAGTTAGTTAACGCCATTTTATTGTAACAAGTTAACTTAAGAACAAAGATGAAGGAGGCAAATCGAAGGAACTGTACTAGAGATTAATTTCTTTGTTAACATATCCAGTCTTAACTTTTGGACAATGAAACATTTGCTTTGGTAACTTATAGACTAATGATTGTAATGAAGTAAAACTGTTTTTGATCTGATAACTGTTAAGAACGAATATACAATTTCATGTTCTTGATAAAAGTGAAACTTATTAAAGATATTTAAATTGAGGTAACTATTAAAAGATTTACAACTTTGAACTTTTTAGCATTGAAAAATTAATTTACACTCTTTGGAACCCCTCTCTGACCCAATAAAAAAAAAAAAACTCTTTGGAACATTATGAACATGAGGATATAAAGAAGTAAGACATTTTTTCGACCTTGTAACTGTTAAATATAATTATACAATTTAATATTCTTCATACAACTGAGACTAAATGACTGAGTAAGAAAGAAATTTTGTAAGGTGTTTTAACAGTTTGAAGATTGTAGTTTAAACAAGTTATTTTTCTAAAATATAATTTTTATGAAGACATTTAGAATGAGGTATATATTGAAGATTTAGAAAAAATTGAAATAACTTAAATAAAGAGATAAAATGAGATCATAATTTTGAAGTTTTAAATGTTGAAATACTAATTTTCACTTTTTGGCATATTTTGAATGAATGATTGTAAAGAAATAAACAACCTTTTTTGACTTTGTAAATATTAAGTACAATTATACAATTTGATATTCTTCATAAATCTGAAATTTAATAAGTGAGTAAGAAAGAAACTTTTAGAAGTATTTTCACGAAGTGTATTAATTTCAATGTTATGTCATTGAGAATGTTTTAACAGTTTGAAGGAAAGTTTTAAGAAATTATTTTGACAAAATAAAAGTTTTATAAGCTATAAAATGAAATAAAGAGAAAAATGAGTAAAATCCAACAAACAAATTGTAGGATAATTTATTTCTCAATGTCCCTAAATTTTTCAGATCTTAACTTTAAACTTTTAAGCATTGAAAAATTAAGTTTCATTTTTTGGAACATTTTAAACGAATGGCTGTAAAGAAATAAAACCTTTTTTGACCTTGTAACTATTAAGTACAATTATATAATTTCATATTCTTCATAAATCTGAAACTTGAGTGAGTGAGAAAGAAACTTTGAGAATTATTTTTACAAAGTGTTTTAATTTTAATGTTATATTTTAACAGTTTGATGAAAAGTTTTAGTAAGTTATTTTATCAAAATAAAAATTTTATGAAGATATTTAAATTGAGATGACTACTAAGGGATTTACAAGAAATTATAACAACTTAAACGAAGAGATAAATGAGTAAAATCAAACAAACCGATTGTAAGCTAATTTCTTTGTCAATATTCCTAAATGTTTCAGATCTTTGGTGAAGCTTCAACAGTTTCAAGACAAGTTGTTTTATTGAAATACAATTTTTATTAAGTCAAGTAACCATTGAGGGATTTACAAGAAGTTGAAACTGCTGAAACAAATTGTAGATTAACTTCTTTGTCCAGATTCAAGGATCGAAAAGTTAATTTTCACTTTTTAGGACACTGTAAACGAGAGGTTTTAAAGAAACAAAAAAACTTCGTCGGACCTTGTAACTGTAATTCAATATTCCCGACCAAAACTGAAACTCAATCAGTGCGTAGGAAAGCCAACGTTAAGCCCGACGTTTTTTAGGACCTTTTAACAGTTCGTAAACCGCACGATGCGACGTTTTTCCCAGTATGAGTTTGATAAAAATGCGTGCGGAGTTGTTGGCGAGCGTACAAAACAGCATCACATACCGTTCGCCGCATACCGTGGTCGCAGCCATTAAACGCACAATTAGAACGGACAGAACAAGTCCCCGGACAATGATCGTGGCCGGGCACGACAGCATTTTATCACACTATCGGCCCGTCCAATCGTCCGTAATTTTTTCGACGCGACCAATTGCACATTGTACGCAGCCGGACGCATAAACGGTGCAATCGAATCCGTACGGCCGTGTTTTTCTCCGGTCCGGGGGCATTTTATGGGCCCGATTGCAAAACAAGAATGAGGAAAGCGATGCGTCCGTGGCGCCAACGTCGGACACCGGACAGTCGGACTTGTGCGTACGTTGCCTTTCGACGATCCATCATTATCCCTGAATCGCCGTTTGCCCGTCCTGCCTCTTTTTTTCTCCTTCTCCTCCTTCTTCTCCTTCTTTCATTATTTACGCCTTTTTATTTTTATTATTTATTTATTTATTTATTTATTTATTTTTTTTCGTTCCGTTCCTCTCCATCCGCGAGATGCCATGAGAAAGTACGGCTAAATATAGATTTTATGCCAGTAATAAAGCCCGTATTTTTAGCTTGGGTCAATTGCGTTTTACGTGCCACCGCGAGTCGAGATAACAGGTCTTCTGGTCGTGGTGGTGCTTATTGAAATGCGCCATCGACGTCTCAATTTTATTTCGACCGGCTATCTAATCGCAATCGTGCTGGTTTCGTCGGTGTTGTGGCCTTGCCTAATCGGGGTAGATCCGTTTAGATAAAATCGGCACAGACCAAAACCAGACGTTGTCCATTTAATAGGGTCAATGTCCAAAAATATTCCGCGGCCCACCTTTTCGAATTTTAAAAGGATTTCAATTAATTATACTGTCTATACCTAATTGTTTCTATAGCTTTGTTTTATAACAATTACTTAATTATATGTTTTTTTCTTGTTTCACTTTAACGCTGCATAATTCTATGACATTTTAATTAATTATTAAGTTAATTCAAGGATCATTTAAATACTGATTTAATAACAAACACATGCATTTATACTTAAGTTATAACATTTATTTGAATAAAATAAAAATTCAACATTTGAACATTTGTGGTTCTTTTTAAGTTTTAAATTTATTATACAGGGTGATTCCATTTTAATAGGAATTTATATTAAATTTTGTTTTAATTTGTTCAACTAAAATACCTGTACCATCAACAATTGTAACATTAAAAAGCTCATTCTTGTGATACAGGTTATCAAAAAAGTATCCAATTAAGCGTCATAATTAATGTTCCAAAATATTATATAGGGTGTTATTTTCGCTTACTTATTTTCTTATTTAAATGCCTTAACTTTCATATTTCAAATGGAACCACCTTTCTATATATTAGTAAAAAAAGAATAAAATTCTGCATCGAATAGTGTGAAAATTCTGTGGTCATTCCATTTAAAATAAGAAAGTTATTGACATTTAAAATAGACAAATAAACGGAAATGCCAAACATGTATACTATTTCGAATATCAGTCACTGTCAATAACTCTAATTTTAAATTATAAATTTAAATTTATAATTTAATAAATTTAAATTTTCAAATTTAAAATTTAAAAATTGAAAATTTAGTAAATATAACTTTTAAAATTAAAATTTAAAACTTTAAAATTTAAAAAATTAAATAAATATAAATTTTAAAATTTAAAATTTCAAAATTTAAAACTTAAAATTTAACAAATTTTAAAGATACTCTTTTGTTAACGTGTGTATCAATAATCAACTTTCAACATTACAATAGTTAGTAGTAATACATATATTTTGATTTAGTCACTTTATGTGAAAAAATTTTAAAAAATTGAATATTTCAAAAACAAATGAAGATTAATTCTTTAGAAACTTAGTTAGGTGAATCACTGTAGCCTATTTAAGATAGAAATACTTCAATAACTTTTATTTGTTACTGAATTTTAATGAGAAATTGCTCAAAAACCAATGTTTATAGAAAATCAAGAAAAACTTATCTTTATTGGGAAGCGTTTATAACAGAAATAAAAATAAATAGGTCACTAAATTTCGTATATTTCTAAATGGTTATAAACTAAATTTCATTGCATATTAATAAGTTTCATCACATTATTCTAATGAATTTACATCTAATCAAACTAAAACATCAAATGGTGATTATAGAATTTTTTTTCACAACCAATTCATTATTCAATAATGGATTAACTTATTATCTGATGTGTTTACGAATTTTCTATAATTTGATACATGATTTTCTTGATTAGAAGGAACCAAATTATAAGAGAAATGATATTTTTAAATTTTATTAACACTGTATAACATAAATATATCATATTTGGTCAAGTTTATAAACAGTGTCATCAAACAAAATCATCTGATAGTAATTTAAAGTCTTATTTTTGTCCATCAATAAGTTTAGTGTATGTTATATTTTAATGATTTACTTGATCAGAAGAAACAAATTTCTAAAATAATAAGAGAAACACTGTATATATAATAAATATATCATGTTTGGTCAAGTTTATAAATAGTGTTAGTTAAACTTTAAACTAATTTAAACAAAGCGTGTTTTATCACATTTTATGAAACAAAGTAATGGTCCAAATCAACGAAATTGATATTAATAACATGGAAAATTTGTTTTTTATTTAGGTAATAATTTACACTTAACTTTAGAATCAATATTAATAAAACTGCTGACGTCCAATATATGTCATTTAATTACAGTTTTTAATTATATTTTTCCATTACGATCAAACGCAGCAATAAACAAATCAACAATGCAAAAATAATTATTATTAGAAAATTGATTTATTTGTGTATTTTATAATGCAGTGGAAAATTTCAATTCAATTAAAAATCTCAAAGACAATCAAGTGCAATTAGAGGCACATCATAAAGATGAAAATTGTTCCCATAAATGTTCATTAAAACAATACATCAATTTTAATTTTAATGGCCGCTGTTTCGATTTCGTGTGTCCAATTAGTAAATTCGTAATATTCTCACACGTATCAAAAAAAAAAAAAAACAAAAACAACAAAAACCTAAGACTAATTAGAACCGTTCCGAACACTTACGGCTGATAAAGCACTTCGGACACGTGACAGTCGACGCTGAGCTTCCTCCTGTTCCTCGACCACGCCTCCCACTGTTTCCTCAGCCTCCGCTCAGTGTTCTTGGAGTTGAGGTGCTTCTTGAGGAACCTCTGGAACTGGCTGCCGCCCTCCTGTTCCTCGCACTCCGAACAGCTGCTGTTCGAGCCGACGCTACTCTTCCGACTGTTCCTGCTGCTGTCGCACCAGGAGGACTTTCTGCTCTCCGGCGTCGAGGCGGTGGTGATGCTCGACTTGCGGCTCTCCGGCGTCGAGGGGGTCGTGAGGCTCGACTTGCGACTCTCGAAGCCGCTGGACGAGGAGGAGGACTTGCGATCGGTCAGACTGCTCTTGCGACTGTCCGTCGGCGAGGATATTTCGGTGGTGGAGTGTCGCCTAGAGGGAGGCGATCTGTTTATGAACAGGTTATCGTTGTTCTGTTGCTTGAGCCACCTTATCACATGCTCAGTCCTGTCCTCCACGCAGTCCAAGGAGAACGAGAACTCGTTGCAGTTCTCGTAGAGCTTCTCCTCCTTGGGTATGTAGCCCAGTTTCCTTGTTCTCTGCGGCTTGACCTCCTCGTCCGGTATTTTCTCTATGGCATTCACGATCTCGTCGTCTAACGTGTCCTTGCTGTACTTGCAATACTTCTTGAGCAACCTCAAGACGATTTCGTCGTTCACATTTGGCGATTTGTCAGTCTTCTTGGGATCAGTCTCTGTCTTCAATAAATTATCGTTATTAAATAAGTTATTCCTATCTAGGGACCTAAGTTCGGGCATGGACGGCCTGCGGGGCTGTTCCACGATCTTGTCCTCCGGGATCTGTCCCAAACTGACCTTCCTTTCGGACGCGTCCTTAATTAAACTATCAGTCAAACATATCACATTATCATTGCTGCACTTAAAATCTAAATCGGACACGTTGGACTGCCTGAGCAGCTGTTCCCTGTGCTTGTCGGTCAGTTCGGCGAAGCCATTCTCCTGCAGGATCAGCTGCTTGTTGGCGACGCGCTGCAGGAACTCGGAGACGGCCGTCCAGTGGGCCTGGGTGAGGACGCCGTGCAGCCGGATCGACGACAGCTGCAGCGGGATCCATTTGTCGTCTTTGAAGCACCAAACTACACCGCCGCCTACGTTGACCATAATTCTAGGCAAGTCATTAATACCGCTTGGCACGCTTTGGGAACGCTTGAATAGTCACCAAGCTGGAAAAACGTCACTAATTTTTAATATTGCACGTGTGCACGGCCAATTCGATTTCCCACTCGGTAAGCTCATCGGTGATTTTCTAACGCGCATATAAATTGGTGGAGATCACGTCGCCACTTAATTCATACGAGACGTTCCCTAAAACGTATTTGCGAAATCTATCGGAATTAGCATTAATTTGCGTATCATCATTCAGTTAAAAATCCTTGCTGAAATTACATAATGCACGTTGTACATGTTATAATTGCGAAACGAAAATGTAATACCCACTTGTGAATATTTAACGGCGTCAATATAATCGAAATTATACAGGGTGTTCCGTAAGTAAAGCAAAATATTTTAGGAGTCATAATCGTAGGTAAAGTTTTCCAAAAACTATATTTATAATGTCTATGATTCCACTAAATATATTATAACGAAAATATGAAATCTATCATAACATGAGGCATTTTCTAATCTACAACAATTTTTCAGCGGCATTTTTTTGTGGGTCCAAACATTTTTAAAGAAAAATGTGGTTATACAATTTTATTAAAAAAATTAAAGGAACGTTCATAACTAAGTAGATAAACAGAATTATTTTTTGGTAATTTTATAGAAAAATATCTACATATAAAAATAATAAAAAATTTCTTCTAACTAAAAAGATATTTTTAAATAAAGATTTTATTAAAAAAATATTCAAATTTATTGTTTTTAGAAAAAAGAATACAATTATAAATAAGTAAATAAATAAAATTAATTCAATTTTTTAATAATTTTATAGAAAAAAAAATTTAACACATATAAAAAACATTTATAAGTCGGTAAATTAATAAAATGAATTTGATTTTTTTAGTAACTATATATTTTATAGAAATTTACGTACATAAGGAAAATAATAATCATTTTCTTCCAACATAAGGAATATTTTTAAATAAGTTTTTATTAAAATAATTTTAAAATTTATTTTTTAAGAAAAAAGAAGACACTTAAATAAGTAAATAAATAAGTTTAATCAAATTTTTTGATAATTGTATATTTTACAGAAAATTATGTACATAATAAAAATAATAAAAATGAAGATAATTTTTAAATAAAAATAAAGGTTATTTTTAAACAAAATTTTATTAAAAAATTCTTGAATTTTATTTTTCAATATAAAAAAATACCTAAAAATAAGTAATTAATAAAATGAATTGGATTGTTTTAGTAATTTTATATTTTATAGGAATACAAAAATTCCTGAATTATTAAAAAAAAAAAAAAAAAAAAATTATAAATCAGTAAATTAATAAAATGAATTTGGTTTTTTGGTAATTGTTTATTTTATAGAAATTTACGTACATAAGGAAAATAATCATTTTCTTCCAACATAAAGAATATTTTTAAATAAAAAATAAGTAATTAATAAAATGAATTGGATTGTTTTTGTAATTAAATCATTTTCTTCCAACATAAAGAATATTTTTAAATAAGATTTTGTACAAACAAGTAAATTAACAGAATTAATTAAAATTTTTTAATAATTGTATATTTTACAGAAAATTATGTACATAAGAATAAAAATGTTTACTAAGAAATTCTCGAATTTTATTTTTCAACATAAAAAACATTTATCAGTAACAATGTGAATTTCATTTTTTTTTTTTTTTTTGGAAATTGTATATTTTATAAAAATTATTGAATTTTATATTTCAACAAAAAGAAAACATTTGTGAATAAATAAATAATTAAATTTTTTGATAATTGAAGAAAATTATGTACATAAGAAGAAAAATAAGAAAAATTTTAAAATTTAAAAATAAATAAAAATATTAAGATTTCCACAAACTCAACATTCTGACAGCTCAGGAAATTTCGAAGAAAATTCTCAATTTGGGACATATATCTATGAAACTTTTTTAAATTTTCAAATTTCAAATTTTTTACTTTACTTTTAAAACATTTTTTACTTAAGACTCTTCAAAAAACAAGACGACATACAGACAAATATTTCTTATTTTTGTCGTGAAAACCATAAGTCGGTGGAAAAAATCAAGAGATCAGATTTACTCAGATATGAATGAGAATTATAAAAATAATTAGTATAAATTCAGATAATTTTTTGAACAATTTACCACTCTGTAAATCCATGAATCGCCCCCTTAAATATAAACACTTTGTGTATCGCAATGCAATAATTAGCAAGCAAACAAACAACCATAATTATAAACGGTTTTGAAACGGTCTCAAAAAAAGCAAAGGTCACCCAATGATTATTTAGCGGCAAAAATCAATTTCCGCATAGATTTTATTATCAATTATTCAAGTATCTGATATTAAAAGCTCTTTTCCTTGTAACGCCTGTCTTTGCCGTTTAATACCAAGCACAATCATTGAATTTTTTCCACATTCTAGAAACTGGAATTGTGTGTAATGTAATATATCGAAATGTCTCGCCGTTTTACCCATACACACATGCACGACCGTACATTTTATCAAACGACTGCCAAGAATCCAGTTGCAGTTATCAATTTCGTGGCGTCGGGGGGGCTTTGTAAAAGTTGCCTAAATTTCATAAAACAAATTTATATCAGGCAATCGCAGGCATGCAGCTTTCTCTCCGCCACTTTATTGTTATTTCTCGAATCCGTTTTATTTTGCCTGATGGCTTCCACTTTGCGCACACATTTTGACGTTGTTATCACCTCGCGTTCGCATGATTTATACGTCCAGCACAACACAGTTATACCGTTTTATTGGACGGATTGTGTGCATCGGAGTTTACGTTCAACAATAACAATTAACTTGTGGCCGCGCAAAAATAATGGAAACAACAATAATAATGGTGATAATGGTGGATTTTGAGTGACCAGCGACGTGTTACACAAAAGCCGCAGCCCGTTGTTGGTTGTATCATTCGCAACTCCGTCTCGGATATTTATGTCGGTTAAATTGAGATTAATTACGCGAGTACCGTTGCGCACTCTAGACAGCCTCAAAGGATATATTTACTTATATGGAGTTCTAAATTTAGTTTTTATTTCTTCTTCATTTCCAACCGGCCAATGCACGTTCTAGATTGATGGCGAAATAATATCCTAGTCTAACAGTATAGCGATTAAAAACTTTCGAATGCCATACCGGTTTTTTTTTTGGATCTCACAAGAATCCGTTTAGAGACGAAAATTGGTTGGCTGTGTCCAATACGGGAGATGGATCTCTTCGTTTTTACAACTGCGCTAATTGTTTTGAAAATTCCTGTAAATTTTGTCGCTTTTATGTAATGTTAATGACATACCTTAAACACCGACAAATTTTGAAATGTACTTTAATATAAGGATTCAATTGAATTTATCTTTCAACATAAAAAAGAAGATTTTATTAAGAATTTTTTCTATTTTAGGTATATTTTATAAAAATTTCCAACACAAAATATATTTTTAAACAAGATTTTATTAAAAAAATACTTGTAATTTTTTTCAACAAAAAAAAGCATTTATAAATAAGTAAATTAATAAAATTACTTCTATTTTTTTGTACTAATATATTTACATAGAAATTTACAAACTAAATATGTTCTTCCAACATACAGAATAGTTTTGAATAAGATTTTATTAAAAAATTCTTGAATTCTATCTTTCAACAAAAAGAAAACATTTATCAATAAGTAAACTAATAAAATAAATTCGATTTTTTTGATAATTATATATATTACAGAAATGTATGTACATAAGACAACAATTTTCTTCCAACATAAAAATATTTATTTATAAGATTTTATAAAAAACTTATAAATAAGTAAACAAAATAAAAAGAATTCAGATTGTTTTTGGTAACTGTATATTTTACAAAAAATTTTGATTTTTATTTTTTTACAAAAAGAAAACATAAATAAGTAAAAAATAAAATAAATTCAATTTTTTTGGTCATTGTAATTTAAATAAGACTATATACAATTTTTTTTTAATCTTAATTAAAAAACTTATAAATAAGTAAATAAATAAAATGAATTCAGTTTTTTTGGTAACTGTATATATATTTAACAAAAATGTATGTACAAATATAAAATTTTTCTTCCAGCATAAAAATAGTTTTAAGGGTTTTTAAAAAATCTCTTAAATTTTATCTTTCAAGAAAAAGAAAACATTTGTAATTAATGTAATTAAAATTAATAAAATACACTTAATTTTTTTTTTTTTTTGGTAAGTGTATACTATTTATTATTATTTATGTGGATTAACAACAACAATTAAATAAGATTTTATTAAGGAAATAAAAACAAACGGAATTTATATAATTATATTACATAATTAAAAAATAAAATTTACCTTTCAACATAAAGAAAAAGTAACTAGAAAAATAAATTCATTTTTCAGATTTTATAAAAAATATATTACTATTAATATATTGCTAATAAATTCTGGAATTCATGTTTAAACTTTATATTATACAAAAGAAACTTTTAATAACATTTTTTAATTTAGATAAGCTTTAAAATATTTATATATTCACCTAATGTTTTCATTAGTCTCACACCAGCATAATACTTTGAAAAAGAAATTTTGTTTTTATAAGTTTGAAAGAAAATTAAAACCACAACATTACTTGTTACTTATTTTTCATAAGAACAAATTAATTCAGTAGAAATTCAATTAATAAATTAAAATTCCTCCTTAAGCACAGATAGAATAATTAGAAAAAAATACGTTTCTAAGTAGCAACCTAATTCTACTGAAACAGTCATACGGATTAGTTAAATTACGATTATTCATCGATAATTTCGTAATTACACGCATTAATTGATACATTCTGGCAACTTGGATTGCGTCAATTCGATTTTCCTGTTATATAAAAAAAAATAACACAAGAACCGAAGGTTCCAGAGTTCATATTAATCTACTGAAAGTAAAAAAAAAAAATTATATAAAAAAAGGTCAAAGTGGTAACGCACACGAGCCGTCTAAAATCTAAAAAGTGAAATGAAATATCACTGTCAAAGGTACCAACGACCTTGCAATTTTTTCTGTCCCGTTTTCCAACCAACGCCTTTTTTTTACAACAATACACTCCTGCATTGAATTACAATGCGAAATCAGCGCGCGGGTCTCTCTTTCCCCAAATGCCACCGTGGGACGAACTCGACGTTCGAGTGGAGCGTTACAAATCGAAGTTGACGCAAAAAAAAAACACATAAAAAAATTCTGATTAATTTCGCCAAACTATTGATAACAAGTTTATTTTTTTTTCATGAGGGACTAAATTAACAAATTTATCGAACATAGACAAAATATATTGAGAAAGAAGTTTAATAACAACAATTTTATAGAAAGTTAACAAAAACTTCTTGTGAACAAATTAAAATCACAGTTATTAAGGTTGTTCTTTCAAATCTATCTGAAATGGACAAAATATCTTGAGAAAAAAACAATTTTTGAAGCAAATTTATAAACAAATTTATCTAAAATCTACAAAAAATTGTCTAAAAGGAAGTTTTATAACAACAATTTTATAGAAAGTTAACAAAAACTTCTTATAAACATATAAAAATAAGTCCAATCACACAATTTTATAGAAAGTTAACAAAAACTTTTTATAAACATATAAAAATAAGTCCAATCACAGTTATCAACGTTGTTTTTTCAAATCTATCTGAAATGGATAAAAAATCTTGAAAAGAAAATAATTTTTGAAACAAATTTATAAACAAATTTATCTAAAATTTACAAAAAATTATCTAAAAGAAAGTTTTATAACAACAATTTTATAGAAAGTTAACAAAAACCTCTTGTAAACAAATTAAAATAAGCCCAATTACAATTAATAACGTTGTTTTTCAAATCTATTTGAAATCGACGAAATATCTTGAGGAAAAAAATATTTTTTGATGCAAATTTATATACAGATTTATCAAAAATTTACAAAAAATTGTCTACAAGAAAAAATTATAACAACAATTTTATAGAAAGTTAACAAAAATTTCTTGTAAACAAATTAAAATAAGTCCAGTCACAGTTATCAACGTTGTTTTTTCAAATATATCTGAAATGGACGAAATATCTTGAGAAAAAAATAATTTTTGAAGCAAATTTATGATTTATCCAAAATTTAAAAAAAATTCTCTAAATGAAAGTTTTATAACAACAATTTTATAGAATGTCAACAAAAACTTTGTATAAAAAAATTAAGATAAATCCAATCACAGTTATCAACGTTATTTTGCCAAATCTATCGAAAGTGGACAAAATATCTTGATAAAAAAAATAATTTTTAAAGCAAATTTATAAACATATTTATCTGAAATTTTACAGAAAGTCAAAAACTTCATGTAAAAAATGAAGATAAATCCAATGGACAAAATATCTTGGAAAAAAAATAATTTTTTAACCAATTTTATAAACAATTTTATATGAAATTACCAAGAAATTATTTAAAAAGAGGATTTTGTAACAATAATTTTATAAAAAGTTAACAAAAACTTTGTGTAAAAAAATTAAGATAAATCCAGTCACAGTTATCACCATTCTTTTGCCAAATATATCAAAAGTGGACAAAATATCTTGAGAAAAAAATAATTTTTGATGCAAATATATTTGAAATCAACAAGACATTGTTTAAAAAGAAGTTTTATAGCAACAATTTTATAGAAAGTTAATAAAAACTTCGCATAGAGAAAATTAAGATAAATCCAATCGGAGTTTTTTGTCAAATCGATGGAAAATAGGAAAAAATATTGTTAAAAATAATTATCCATGCAAATATAAAAAGATATTTTAAACAATTCTGTGTCAATCAACTTTATGTAAAATTAATGAACATTGTGTAGAAACACATCCGCAATCTTAATTATTGGTAGAGTTGTTTCGCCAAATTCATAGCAAGTTTAAAAAAAAAAAAAATCCACTCCATCTTCGGAGATGTAAATCAATTGCTTACGCACCAAAACGTCAGACGACGCATCCATTTGCATCCGAAGTGAAAATTTTAATTAAGGAAACGAGCCTTGTTCGTTCGCATCGTACAAACCGCCGTGGCGTCCTTCTAATGGTGTCGCACGGAGAGTAAAAAAGAAACGAACGAAACGATCTGGTCCGCAGGCCGATCGATTTTTTCCCGTCCCACAGTGGTACCTTGACAACAGCGTGGATTAGCATACAATATATGAATCTGCGATGTTTTCGAGTATTAGTCACTATTGACGGGTTCTGCGGGTCCGCATTGACTTTTTGACCGGTTGGCATTTTGAATTTTTCCCCGACTTCCGTGAAAGGCGTACGGCTCCTCTTACGCCGATAATTGTTAATCGATTTGGCGTTAATCATAATGGCCGAAACGATAGTATTATCGTTCGTGCGATTAAATGTTTTATTCATACACACATTTGTTATTAGCGTGAGTCAATATGGTTAATTGCCCGTACGTATAATTTCATATTACGAATTTGGATTTATGGGTGTTTTGTATTGGTAGAAGTCGTCGTAAATGTACTGATAATATTATTGTTGAACGCCACCCTAAACAATTTCTAATTAATTTGCCTTACTCAACTTGACTAACGATTTGTTGTTGTACTTTTGTT
The DNA here is from genome assembly GCF_024364675.1 of Aethina tumida. Classification (NCBI taxonomy): domain Eukaryota; kingdom Metazoa; phylum Arthropoda; class Insecta; order Coleoptera; family Nitidulidae; genus Aethina; species Aethina tumida. The sequence continues at coordinate 39,552,308 of NC_065435.1, read as the reverse complement.
TGACATGTAAATGAGTTCTTATATTTAGAAATATCCAGAATTTACCTCAACATAAAATATTAAATTTATGCAAATAAGTAAAAATATAAATTAAATTTAAATTGTTTGTATATTTTATAAATATATTATTGGTTTTGTCCTTTTAACATTCATAAAACATGCATAAATAAGTAAATAGGTACGAGGATATTGATGTCTTTTAAATTTACAAAAATTTTAAATGCATTAGCAGGAAATTCATTATAAATCAAATAAGTTAAAAATTTTCTTAGTTTAACATAATTTTTTAACAACAAATTAAATTTATAATAGAAATAAATAAATAAAATAATTTCTTTAAAGTTTTAAAAAAGTCCTTTATGTATTTACTACTTTTACTACTTTATGAAATAGTTTAAAAATTTGTTTATTTTATAAGAATTTCATGTACATTATCAAGAAAATTTGAAATTTATTTTTCATCATAAATATTAATATTCAGAAACAACAAATCACTTAAAATAATTTTAAATTTTTGGAGATTTATAAACTTTAGAAGGTAACTGTTGAATTTTTATTCAACATAAACATTTAAATATAAGTGGATAAATAAAATAACTTTAATATGTTGTAGATTTTAAAAGAAATTTTACATACAATACAAATTCTAGAATTTATCTTTCAACATAAAGGTAAGATTTAGAAACAAGATTAAAAATTAAAAATTTTAAATTTTTAAAGATTTTCTAAAAATTACTAAATAATTCGTGACAAACAATTTTCAATATAATATAAATATAATATTTAAACATAAGTGAATAAATAAAATAACTGTAAAATTTCGTAGTTTTTATGACAAATTTTACATAAAATATCAAAGAACTCTAAAATTTATCTTTCAACATAAAGATATCGTTCAGGAATAAGAAAAGTGAAAGAAATTATTTGAAATTTTCAGAGATCTTGTAAAAATTAGTAAGTAATTCTTGAATTTTATACATAAATATAGCATTTAAAGATAAGTCAATAAATAAAATAAATTTAAACATTTTGTAATTTTATAAAAAATTCTGCATAAAATATCAAAAAATTCTTGAATTTATCTTTCAACATAAAGATTCCATCCAGAAATAAGAAAAGTAAAACAAATAATTTGAAATTTTTAGAGATTTTGTAAACATTAGTAACCAATTCTTGAATTTTTGATTCACCATAAATAAGTTAAATAAATAAAATTTTGTAGATTTTATAAGAAATTCTACAAAAAATTCTAGAATTTATCTTTCAACATAAAGATAACATTCAGAAATAAGAAAACTAAAGAAACACTGCATATACAAATATGTACATACAATTTTTTACTTACCTAAAAAAAGTTTTTTTGAAGGATAAGAATCTTAAAAAAGTGCCAATCACAGAAAAAAAATAAATAAAAGAGTTATTACTTATATTGAAAAATTGAATACTTAAATATTTTTTTGGTCTGGAAATACTCGTAACAGTCAAAACTAACCAATTTAGAACAAATACAGGGTATTCCAAGTATTAGTTCTAAATTATTAAATCAATAAATAAACAAATTATTTCGAGATTAACAGAATTAATAAATTTTGTAACCTAAATTCTTGTGGATTTTTTTTCGATATTCCATGTTACTAACAAAATCCTAAATTTTAGGATTGCGTAATACAATTAAAAATTTAAATAATTGTATAAAAAACAATATTTAAAAGTTGTTTTCAAATCAATTTCCCAAGCAATATATAACATGTACCTGAATTTCAAAATATTGATAATTTTCTATAACAAAAAATGTCCGAATTTGTCATTGAAATACTTTAGAAAAGAAACTTTGTCCAATTAGATTTCGAAATATCATAATCAAAAGATTTACTCAACTGAAATTTAACAACTAAACAAACGTCCATTAAAATAGAACAAATAATTTAAAAAATATAGTAATTATTTAGTGGCTAAATTGAAATGAGGCAATTTAATACATTTGTTAAATTATGATTGCTTTTAATTCCATAAATACACATATTAATTGACGTTTTAAAGACTGGAAATTTTTACCAATAAATAAGTCATTTGAAGACATTCAGGAAGAGGTTTAATTTACCATTATTAAACGCAGCCATTGAACCAATACAATACAATACAAACTTCAGACAAAGTTCCTTTTAAATTTCAACAAATTTCTCCGCATCGCGATGAAAGAGCAAAAATAATGAGAAAAAAAAAACCCGTCCGAAAAGTCCGAAGAGCTTACACAGCGGAAACCACCTCGTGCCGCATTACATAACAAATCAAATCAGGCCATTAGCCGAACTGAAAATCTCAAAACAAATAAAAGCGACCTAGAAAACGGCCGAACGGCCAACGGGGGTACCTTCAAAGCGAAATCCGCACAGAGACAAAACACGACACTCCTCAAGTCAGCCAGTCGAACCACGGAACCAACAAAATCAAAATAAAAAATAATAATAATACACTGGGGCAGCCCGAAAGCACCGCGATAACAGAACCGACGGACGGACGGACGGACAAATGGTACGGAGTTGTCGCGGGATACGATGCACACGGTTCACGGCGTGAGCGCGATTTGAAGAAACGTCAATGCTGGGTACCAGCGAACGCAACAACTGAGAACGCACGACCGATTGTCGGATTGTTGTGGTGTGGTGGTGCTGGTTATGCTGCCGGCTGCAATTGTCCGAGCGGTGCCAGCCACACACACGCTACCGTGATTTGGAGAGGATCGTGCCGACGGTTCGGGTTCGCAACGTCGACGATGGCGATGGCGATGGCGATGACGGTGACGAACCAGCACACACGAACGGTTCCAGCGATACGTTGCGTTTGGGTTTTTCGTTCGGCCACCTAGATGTTTACCAAACGCATCTCGAGTGGTACCACGTTTAATTGTTGTGTGGACAAGATAATTTTTTCCGTGTGGAGATTAAAAATTTATTTTTAAGTAGTTTTCGATAATCCTATTATTAGACAATCAATTTTGTTGAAAATTATCAAAGGGTACTAAAATTTTTGACAAGCACCAATTAAGAATAAATTAAAATTAGTTAATCGAAATTATTAAATGTTATCCAATATGATTATGATCCAAGAATTGAAACTTTATTCAATTAAACATGAAAATTTAACGAACATTAATTTAATATATAAAAATTATTATTAATAACATGAAATTTTTTTAACACTTAATATAAAAATATTTTTTAAAAATGCTAAACTTAACTTATTAAAACAAAAAAAAATTATTTCTTTATTATTTAATATAATAATACTTAATATAAAATTATTTTTGCAAAAAAATTAGTAAATTGTTAAAAATATAAATAATTATGGTATGTTTATTATAAAAAATGTTTAACAAAAAAACTTAAATATTTGTTTATTATTTAATGTAATATAAAATAATAACAATAAACATAAAATTATTTTTCTAAAATTTTGAACATAAAAATATTAAAACTAAAATGAATCAATGCAAAAAAAAATGTTAAAAATATAATATATTAATACATATTATAAAAAAATAAATTATAATTTTTAACAAAATAAAAACTTAAGAATTATTTTTTTAATATATAATATAATAATACTTAAAATAAAAATATTTTTTAAAAATTTTGAACATATTAAAATTAAGATGAATTTATGCAAAAAAATTGTAAAAAATATAATATATTAATATACATTATAAAAAAATAAATTATAATTTTTAACAAAAAAAACTTTTTTATTATTTAATATAATAATACTTAAATTTTTAATATGAAAACTAAAATGAATTGATGTAAAAAAGTAGTAAATTGTTAAAAACATAAATAGTTATATTTATTATAAAAAAATAATGTAGTTTTTAACAAAAAAAAAAATATTTTTTTTATTATTTAAACAGGAAAAGCTTAGGTGAACTTAAAAAAATAATAAAAATTATCAAAAAAATATAAATAATTAAACAAAACAAACAACTTTTAAGTAGAATTTTATATTAAAAAATAGTTTTTTTTTCTTTTATCAATTAATTGTAAAAAAATTTAACGAAAACAATTTTTTAGCATTTAGCACGAAATAATTATATTTATTTATTATTAAAACTACATTGCCCTTATTAAAAAAAATAAGTTATCAAAAAAAGTATCAATTATGTGAATAATATTAATTTTTTCTTTGTTTTTGACAAAATAAAAATTTAAAAATATTTTGAACAATGAATAATTATTAAAAACTAATAATAAAAATTAACAAAAAATTATAAATAATGTAATGTAATGTAAAAAAAAACACTTAAAATAGATTTTTATATAAAAAAAAATATTTTTTGTTTTATCAGTTAATTGTAAAAAAAATTAACGAAAACTTTTTTTAGCATTTAACTTAATAATAATTAAAAATATTTTGAGTACGAAATAATTATTTATTTAATTATTTTTAAAACTACAATGCCCTTATTAAAAAAATAAATAAATTATCAAAAAAGTATAAATTATGTAAATAACATAACAACCCTGTATATATACACTTAAATAAATGCCAAAGACAAAATTGATTTGGGACACCCTATACATTGTACACATTGGAACCGCACTGTTTGTTTATCTTTATTCGCTTGTTTGTAAACCGATCATTAAATTGGCAATTATTTATTATCTTGCGTTAATAATAGTTTGAACAACAATCTGTTCTGAGTCATTAATTAATTTTCGGTGTCGGGAAACAGCTTGCACAATGCACTGCAAGTTTCCTGCCAGGAATGGCGACTGTGATAAATATTTAAATCGGAATTATTTATATATGTAGTTGGTTTTATCTTTCGTTTTGAACTAATCGTTGAATATGTAATTAATGAAAATTCCTTTTTCATTATCATTATGGCATATACAATCTAACTTTGACGTAATTAATTTGTATTGTAATCAATATTTATAAGAATCAGTTCGATTTACTTTCACATTAGAAAAATATTTAAATAGTTTTTCATTCGATTGTTTCATGTGAAGAAGTGTTTCTTATTATTTTACACGTAATTCGTAATTTGAATGAAAAAAATCAAGAGATCACATGTGCTCAGAATTGGATGTGAATTGTAAAAATAATTTTTGTTACAAACAAAACAGTAGCGTACTGTCGATTCTTTACCAGGGTCTGTACTACCCTTTCAAGTCCGAAAGAAATAAGTAGAGTTGCTGAGACAACTAAGTAAGTCAGTCATTTTCTGTATTAATAAAAAATTAAAACAAACTGGTGTGGTGTGGTAGCCACAAAAAATACTCTCATCGTTAACTCAAATTAAAGCCATCCTGGGGGAAATGGAGGACTTACTGGGACTGTGAGAAGGGTTAGTGAATGGGGATTTGTTTAGCCAGGGACCTGTACAGAAAATCCTGCTTACTACTAACAATGTGAAGGCCCAATTTCAATTTACTCAGGATCATGACCACTTGAATACAGAACAATGGCGATGGGTAGTTGTTAGTGATGACTCTAAAGTTAATTTATTTAAAAATGGCTGTTTGGCTTGTGGTAGGTGTCCTACAGGGACTAGACTACACAAAACATTGTTATACCCATGGTGAAACTGTGTGGAATCCAAAATTGTGACGAATATATCATATATTCAGGAAATGGTCGACTCTATGTCTCGGAGATGTGCTTAAATTATACAGCAAAAATGATATTATACAAAATATAAATGACAAATTAAACGTTACTCATTTAGTTAACAAAAATTCCTTTCAAAACTAAAGCTTTTCAAGTTTAAAGCAATATTTATATCCAGGTCAATTAAGAAAAATGGATGTAAAATTATACAGTACAAAAAGTATTAGTTTTTAGATATTTAAAACAAGATTATTATTATATAAATTTATCTTTATACAGTTCATATTATGTGATGTAGTTATGGTCATAATATTTAACATTTTAAAGTTTCAATAATAATGAATATCACTGTACATGCATACGAAATTTTTTCTTTAGATAAACCTTACTTAACAGTATTGGCAGAAAGTAGAGAAACTTTAAAAATATATAAATTGTTACCACCCTGTATACGCAAATCTAATTAAAATTATTCCAATTATGAACACACTGTACACAAACATATCGATGAATATTTCTTCTAATAATTCTGTTAGTAACAAATCAAAAAACTAAATATATATAAAATTAAACTATAAAATAATTTTTTTATAGTTTAACTATATAATTGTTAAATTTATAGGACAAAAATTATTTGAATTTACTCTACTTTCTACCAATAGTGTATGAAACACCCCGTATAATTATTTGGTAGTTATTATTAAATTGTACACCCGCAACTGATATTTCCAAGGTTGAAATTAAGCCATTTAAAGAGCCTCAGGAAGGAAAAAGGGAGTCAAAAATTCCACCGCAAACTGGTGGTGGATGCGCCGCAAACAATTCCGGGTAGCCGTCCGCCTTACGCAAATCCAACGTCAGGTTTCCCCATTACGAAGAAGTGGTCCTCGCCAGCGGGACGTAGAGAGGCCTCGTGGCCGTCGTCGTCCCCGAGCGCTGGTGGGGCCGACAACGTGGCCAGATACAGTTGACGCATCCCAGATGAATTTTTTTTTTTTTATTCGTTTTTATTTTTATTTATTTCGTTTGATTAACCGCCGCGTCCATAACGTACCGGCGCACGGTCGCAAGGTAACTGGGCCCCGGCGGTCCTCGGCCGGAAAAATGTGTGTCACTTGGAAATTGACGTTTACTTTATTTTTTCGTCGGACGAGGGAGGCACGGCCCGTGCGGAATTGGAAGAAGGTGTCAAACAGGGAAAGTAGAACGCGCAGGGGCCGGGCGCACAAAAGGGGGACCCAAAAAGTACTCGAATAAAATAAAACAAATCCGATTCAATTTCGCATTTTGGCGCGTCGGTTTCGGTTAATTCGTTTGCTGGAGTTGAAGAGGTGGAGAGCGAGAGAGATCTTTTGAGAGGAGAAAAAAGGACGTTTCGACGGACGTGTCGTTTATTAAGATTCACAGAAACCGTGATGTACGACCTGGTTTAATGAAATTTTACGAGAATCGTTTTATGATAAAGGTTAAACCTTCGATTGCGGTGTCAAATGTCAGGAATAATTAATGATATTGTACATTGTCCGAAATGTAAAGGGGCTCCCAGGAACGGGTTCGTAATTAATATGAAAGCAAATTGAGTGGAAACGAAAACGATAATGATAAAAAATAAATAACAAAAAAAAAAAAAATATATATATATATATAAAAGAAAAATCTTTTCGTGCATGTACGATTTTAAAATGTACGACGTACAATAATCGTTTCGATGGCGATACCATAAAAAGTGGGTCAATCTGCATGAATATGTGTGTTTGTATTAACTGCACATTTAACTAATCGGAATCGGAATTCCGTTTTGAAATCCAGTTGCGAAAATAGCGGACCGAATTTCAAAATTATAATTTTGTATGTACGAACGAAAATGTACAGTTAAATTAACGACAAAGAAAGTGCTTTTTTGGAAATATTCCAACAAAATGAAATTTATTCCAAAAGTAATTTATGCAAAATACTCTTTTCATTTTGTAATGGGAAAATTGGTCAACTTCATCATTTTATGTATATTTCTTTTTGGTTAAAATAAACCAATTAATATTAAAATATTTGAAAAATTGAAATAAAATAAATTTTTAAATAGAAACTTTTTTATCATATTTTATGTTCTTCTTTTAACCAAAACCTTAATAAAGGGTTAAAAAATATTAAATATATTAATATTCAAAAACAATTCACTAAATTAATTTTTTTAACGATTTTTTGTGTGTAAAGTATTAATTTATTTAAAAATCTAAAAAAAATAAATATTTACTTCATCTTTTAATGAATAAAAAACAGTTGTTAAAAAATGTATAAATTATTTTGAAACACAAAAAATCGATTTTATTATTTTATATATATATATATATTTTGTTAAAATAAACCAATTAATATCTTAAATATATGTGTTAGAAAAATTGAAATAAAATTAAATTTTTATTAGAAACTTTTTTTATTATTATATATTTTTGTTTTTCTTTTGACCAAAACAATAATAAGTAGTTAATTAAATAATTATATATATTAATATTCAAAAATAATTCACTAAATTGATTTTTTATGTGTAAAGTAATATTAATTTATTCATATTTATATATATTTATTTGATTAAAATAAACCAATTAACATAAAAATATTTTAAATATATGTGTATTAGAAAAACTGAAATAAAATAAATTTTTGAATAGAAATCTTTTTAATATTATATATTTTTGGTTTTTCTTTTGAGCAAAACATTAATAAGTAGTTGAAAATATTAAATATTTTAATGATTTTTTATGTGGAAACTAATTGAATATAATAACAATTTATTCAAAAAACATAAGAAAATAAATAGTTAATTCATTTTCTAACAAAAAAAAACAGCTGTTAAATATGTATAAATTATTTTAAATCAGAAAAAAGTTGATTTAATCATTTTAAATATATTTTTTTCAAAATAAAATAATTTAGTCCTAAAATATTATAAAAATATAAATTTATATTAATATAGCTAAAAAAGTATATATACTAAAAAAATTCAGTAAAATTGATTTCTCATGTAAATATAAAAAATAAATTAAAACTGACAGAAATGTCATTACAAATTCTTAGAAATTCAATAAAATCGATCCTATATTTGGAACGGAATCCCCCAGGTTTTTTTCAAATGAATTTGTTAATATAACTTTGTTTGCGTCAATTTAAATATGCATTGTGTTAATTTAATTCGAGAAAACAAACATTTACTATAAACGCATCGAATTTCAGATTCGATAAATATTCATACGCAAAACGTTAGCGTGCTTTAATTACCAATAACAAAACACTCGGCAGCCAATTTCTGTAGCTCCGACGAGCGATTCAAAAGGAAAAAGTGAAATAACGCAAAGAAAAACGGTTCGCACAATAAAAATGTTGTAGTGAAGAGCATTGTGATCCGATCCGGACCGAGATTGTTGAACCCGCCGGTCCCGGCTCTTGTCCGCTGACTAAAAATAAAAATCGCAATAAGAATTCGAAAAAGAGCCAACACTACATCATCTCGATTCGAGATTTATTCGTGTGTTCTATCCGAGCACGCAACACGTGGGCGTAGCCGAACTTCAAATGGGAGTTGTTTGTGTTTTTCGACGACGACCGGTATGATGATTATGATTTTTTTTATTCTTTCGTCTCCTTTTTTTTTCTGCCCTCATCTTGCAGCACGAGAGATGGTACATTAAATAAACATCTATCAACACACAATGGCATTCTTTTTTACTGCGCCCGTCTGGTTTTACCGAATTCGATTTGGTGCTCGAAAAAATGGGTTTTTTTGTTGGTTGGGTTATTTTCAAAAAACTCTTACTTCTGCTTTGTCGCGGACTTATTGTTTGACCACAAGATTATCACCATTAAAATTTGGACCAGCTGGACTTTATTTTTATTATTGTTTCTATTTATTTTGTGTGAATTCAATCACAAATTGACAATAATTTTTTTTAAAACTATAGAAACAATGCCTTTTAACTCTTAAGATGTTTTGGTTAGAAAAAGAAAATATGTGTTAGATTTCAATTAATATATTTGTAGTATTTCAAATATATTCATTTTTAAATATGTTTAAAATATTTTAGGATTAAAGTATTGTATTTTAAGTTAAAAAAATATTTAAAATGATAAACTCGACTTTTTTCTGATTTAAAATAATTTATACATTTTTAACATTTTTTAACTGCTTTTCTTGTTAGAAAATGGAATAACTATTTATTTTCTTAAGTTTTTTAAATAAATTCATATTTCTTCCAAAGTTTTAATTTTTTAGGTTAATAAAATAATCAATTTTACAGAAAATTTTTAAGTATTCCAATAATTTTTTAATAAGAATCTTATGATAAAATTGATTTCATTGATTAATTTCAATTTGTTTTTCATATTTTCATATAAAAAATGTTAATGGTTTATTTAAAAAAAAATGGTAAAAAACAAATAATTTTGATTAATAAATACATTTTTTAACCGAAAATCTTAAGGAAAATAATTAAAAAAAATTATTCAAAAAAGAGTGACTTGGTCAATTTTTCAAATTTGTATTATTTCAAATATATTCATTTTCTAAATATTTTTAAAATATTTTAGGATTAAAGTATTGTATTTTAATTTAAAAAAAAAAAATATTTAAAATGATAAAATCGACTTTTTTCTGATTTAAAATAATTTATACATTTTTAACATTTTTTAACTGCTTTTCTTGTTAGAAAATGGAATAACTATAATATAACATAATGTTTAATGTTTTATTTTACAAAAAAAAAATAGTAGAAAACAAATAATTTTGATTAATAAATACATTTTTTAATCGAAAATCTTAAGGAAAATAATTAAAAAAATTATTCAAAAAAGAGTAACTAAATTTGTATTATTTCAAATATATTCATTTTCTAAATATTTTTAAAATATTTTAGGATTAAAGTATTGTATTTTAATTTAAAAAAAAAAAAATATTTAAAATGATAAAATCGACTTTTTTCTGATTTAAAATAATTTATACATTTTTAACATTTTTTAACTGCTTTTCTTGTTAGAAAATGGAAGAACTATAATATAACATAATGTTAAATGTTTTATTTTACAAAAAAATGGTAGAAAATAAATAATTTTGATTAATAAATACATTTTTTAATCGAAAATTTTAAGGAAAATAATTAAAAAAATTATTCAAAAAAGAGTAACTTGGTCAATTTTTGACAAATTCATTGAACCACAGAGACGTACTGCTGAGACCGTTTCCTGAATCGCCTCTCGTTTCCAAAACAAACAGTTTCACTGTCGATCGGAGTGTGTTGTTGCTGTTCGAGAGAACTAGAAAAAAATATTTGAAATTCTGGATACATTTGACTGTTTTGCTGCAGGAAGTGCGATCGTAACATAAACGTTGTTTGTTTGTTGCCGTTGTGAATTGCTTAAACAAGCATGTCGTTAATTAAATGAAAAATGTTCCTTGAAATATTATTATTAATTCGCATAAACGAAATATTTAACTTTCACTGAGACGTGAAAAATACTTTCCATTATACAAGATGGATGGACATAAATTTTGTAATAACCACTACCACAAACAAAAGTTTTCATCATGCAATTTCTATTAATGTGGGCCGTTAAGAAGTTTAATTATACACCATATTACGAGAGAAAAATCATTAATACAATTTTTTTGAATTGTCCAGTTTCGTTCGACCACGGCCTTGCATTATTTGCGATAAAAATGTACCGAAACCTTGTTTATATCACACTTGTAATAACGATTTTTTATGGGATTTCTGTTTGTACAAATTAAACAATAACCTTTATCGTTCGTTGACATGTAATAGTAATCGATATTTGCAATTTTAATAAGTTTCAGTGTCACTTGGTACAAATATAGTGTTAATTACGTATGGGTTCAATAAATGTCGATCTCCGTTTCCTAATTTTATAAGGGTGACATTGTGTTCACAATTTGAATAAATATTTGGTTTAGTGTTTAAAGGTAACTAAATGTTAATTAGGTGGATAATTGCGTAATAATGAAATGATATTTAGCTTAATTTACAAAACAAAAAACTGCCTAACACCAATTTATTGGACAATTTGCTGTCCAATTTGTTAATACCAATCTTTTGCTGCCACAGATTTTATTTATTAAATATTTTCTAAGATATTTCCTAAGAGATTTAATTCAAAATTGTTTTAGAAGTATATAAAATATTCCAATATTTTATACGTTTGTTTGTTTTTTTAAACACACACAGCCAGAGAAATGCCACATTCAAATATATTTTTATGTTTTATGCTATTATTTAACAATACACTTTAAATTATAAGAATTTATTGTTAGTGGGATTTATATTATTTTATTAAATAGCTCACTTTCAGTGGTAAAACAGGAACATTGCACTTCAGAAAAGAGGAAAATAATAATTAACAAAAAAATCAAGGTCTAAATATCCCTAAAAATGATTTACAATGTTATTTACAAACACCTATATTTGTTTAAAATTAACAAAATAACGGATTTAAGTATATAAAAATTTGATAACTTGTGATAAAGAACATTTTGAGGCCTTGCTGATATTCACAGTGATGTTTATACTTGAATAATAATCAAGTGACAATTATCAGTTGAAAATTATATCAAGGTGGATCAAAAATTGTTATATTTTCCCAAAATTTTACTGAAAAAGCTCCAAAAAAGCATTTGTTCAAAAAATTTTGAATTAAGAGCAACACCTCTTTAAATTAAAAAAAATAACAAATTTAATTATATAAAAATTTGATAATTAACTGATATTTATTATAAATTTAGAAAATTTGGAGTCCTGCTGATAATCACAGTGATATTTATACTTTAATAATTATCAAGTGACAATTATCAGTTAATAATTAGATCAAGGTGGATCAAGAATATTTATTTTTCTCCAAAATTCTATTAAAAAAGCTCCAAATAAAGTACTTCTTCAAAAAAATATGAGGAAACAAACCAACAGATTTAAATATCTAAAAATTTGATAATTATCTGATATTTATTATAAATATAGAAAATTTTAGAGCCCTGTTGATAATTACAATGATATTTATACTTGAATAATTATCAAGTGATAATTTTCAATTGATAATTATATTATATAACATATTTAAGTATATAAAAATTGAGAAAAAAGGTTTACACTGTTATTAACAAATATGAAATAAAGGTCACTAGAAAATACAGTAAGAAAACTCCAACTCCTTTGATAGACTCCTTTCTTGTCTTCTAGGCAAATAAACAAACGAATTGATTAAGTCATACAACATCAGTGTACTTAGTGGAATAATTAGATGTTGAATGAATGAACAAAACTTGAAGAAAAGAAGTCATTGCAATAAAAAACATATTCGTACAAGACTAAAGTTAACACAAAAATGTATGATATTAACAACGAGTTAAAGCAGAAGGTGCAGTTTAATGTATAAATAACTTTAATGTGATTTATGTCAGGGATGAAGTTTATTTAAATGAAATAAGGATTAAAGAAGAAACGTGTTTCACTTATAAATAAATTGAAACCTGTTTGAATATTTCAAATATTCTATTTTACCGAATTAAAATTTTGTTTTGGCAATTTTATGGCGTTTTATTTATAAATGTTACCTGTTTAAAAATTTATAAATAAAATTTTATGTAATTTATATTGGAAATAAAATCCACATAATGGTTAACGTTCTGTTGTTCGGCAACTAAATCAAGTAATTGCATAATAAAATAAAAACAATAGAAAATTAAAGGAAAAACGTGCAGTTTTATTACGAAAGAGTCGCAGGCCATTTAAAAAGTTTATGGTGGCGACAAAGTTTATTAAATTGTTAAACTTCTGGCCGAAGTCCGAAGTTGGTATCAGCATAAAGTTCCCTGGCATCGGCAATTCCTCCGAGATGACTGTCCAACTTTAATCCGGCAGCCACATAAATTGTGGAAAAGTTTGATTGGCAATAACTATTCGGTTACAAATAAAAAAATTACACACTTTCGCCTCGCGACGTTAATTAATAACTCCTGAGCGAATGTTCAACTGTTTGTTTTGCCGTAATACGGCATTAATTGCATTTCTAAATTTAGCAATAATCGTTTTTGAATATGGTTCATAAGTTCTAATTGTTGGGGAAAACACGTTTCGCGTTGTTCGTCTGGACAAGTTTTGCAATGATCGAATGGATGAGGATGTGACACGCCGAACATTTTTAGTGCCGTGTCAATGTTAAAACCGTTCGTTGGCATTAATTATTAATAACTTTTATCGGCCACCATTAACCTTATCTGCTACAAATTGATAATGTCGTCTTGTCGATAATGAAAAAAATATCGAAATAACGATTCAAATGCCCCCGCATTTCGCCATTGCAATCCGGGTAATAACATCGGATGCATTTACCATATTCACGGAAGTCGTCAATGTAACACATATTTTTGTTTTTATAATTGTGTCACTGGTTTTCAGTACTTTGAAACGGTTCAATTTATTCCGATGGGCTAAAACTTTACAATTAGAAATTTTACAGCCATAATAATAAAAATGTTCTAAAAAGATCATTCAAATTTGATGGTTTTGATGGTTGTACAGTCGTTTCCTGCATTAATAAAAAATTTAAACAAACAGGGCAAGTGGTAGCGACGAAAAATACTCTCGTCGTTAACTTAAATTAAAGCCAACCAGGAGGAAATGGAGGATTTGCTGAAACTTAGTTTAAAAACTGTGAGAAAGGTTAGTGAATGGGGATTTGTCCCCCTCCTGCTTACTACTAACAATGTGAAGCCCCAATTTCAATTTACTTAGGATCATGTCCACTGGAACACAGAACAATGACGATGGGTAGTTGTTAGTTGTCCTACAGGGACAAGACTACACAAAACATTTGTTATACCCATGGTGAAACAGCGTGGAATCCAAAATTGCGACGGATATATCATATATTCAGGAAATGGTCGACTCTATGTCTCGGAGATGTGCTTAAATTATACAGCAAAAATGATATTATACAAAATATAAATGGCAAATTAAACGTTACTCATTTAGTTAACAAAAATTCCTTTCAAAATTAAAGCTTTTCAAGCTTAAAGCAATATTTATATCTAGGTCAATTAAGAAAAATGGATGTAAAATTATACAGTATATATAAAAAGTATTAGTTTTTAGATATATAAAACAAGATTATTATTATATAAATTCATCTTTATACAGTTCATATGTGATGTAGTTATGGTCATAATATTTAACATTTTAAAGTTTCAATAATAATGAATACCACTGTACATTCATACGAAATTTTTTCTTTAGATAAACCTTACTTAACAGTATTGGCAAGAAGTAGAGAAACTTTAAAAATATATAAATTGTCACCGCCCTGTATACGCAAATCTAATTAAAATTATTCCAATTATGAACACTCTGTACACAAACATATCGGTGAATATTTCTTCTAATAATTCCGTTAGTAACAAATCAAAAAACTAAATATATATAAAATTAAACTATAAAATAATTTTTTTTTATTGTATAACTATATAATTGTTAAAATTATAGGACAATAATTATTTAAATTTACTCTATTTTCTACCAATAGTGTATAAAACATCCCGTGTACTCATTTAGTTAACAAAAATTTCTTTCAAAATTAAAGTTTTTCGAGATTTTCAAGCTTAAAGCAATATTTATATCCAGCTCAATTAAGAAAAATGGCTGTAAAATTATACAGTATAAAAAAATATTAGTTTTTAAATATATAAAACAAGATTTTGTAAATTTATCTTATTTTTACACTTTATATTATGCGATGTAGTTATGGTCATAATATTTAATATTTTAAAGTTTCTATAATAATGAACACCACTTTACTTTTATACGAAATTTTTTCTTTAGATAAACCTTACAGTATTGGCAAAAAGTACATGCAAATCTAATTTAATTTATATCAATTATGAACACACTGTATACAAACATATGAGTGAATATTTCATGTATTAAAAATATCTGTTGCTTTAAATATAAAAAAGGTGTTTGGAAGTTATTCATAATATGTAATAGGAATATATATATATATATATATATATATATATATATATATATATATATGTATATATATATATATTAGTGTAGAATTAATTAAAATACTAATTACAAAATATTTGTGGTAATAAAACTTTAAATAACATAAAGTTGCTCTACTTTTTGCCAGTTCAAAACAAATCATCGTCAGTAAAATTAAATCCTTTAATTTTTTTATTATTTATTTGTTTAATTGTTAAATTTATAAAGGGAAGTTAATTTTCAATACACATTTTTTAACATAAAATAACCTGGACAAAAATTATTTGACTTTTAAACTTTCTGCCAATGCTGTACAAGTACACGTATATGCACCACATAAAATAATTTATGTATCTATAATACTTGTTTACAATAATTGTTTTAATACATTTTATCTAAAAAATGGTGTATTATTGCACGAACACAATAATTATTGATAATAAACAAATTTCACAGTGTTAAATATTTTTCAAGTGAAACACTAACGAGAGTGTGTACGTCAATAACGATAAGTTTTCGTTATCCATTAGTCATTCAGTATGTTTCACCGCGGAAGAATTAGTGAAGATTTCAATTTCAATCTCCGCGTGTTAATTTATTATTACGAATTTTATCACATTGGCAAAAAAACTATATACATCTGTTACGTCAACTATTATTTCAGATTATGATTTGTGTAATTCCTGTTACGGATTATCATGACTAATATAACCAATATGCATATAATTTCAAAACAAACTGACGTTTTATCATCTCACTAGTACAATTAAAAATCTATTTCGTCGCCTTGTTGATTACTACGTGCATTTATTTTATTGATTATGGACCACAAAGGATGCGATCCGTTCTGGTTGATAAAATAATAAATGTGATAAATACAATTACACAATTGTTAACAAGGAAGGTTTCCTAGAAATGATAATCTTTCTAAAAATACACAATGCACGAGGAAGAAATTAAAAGTTTGTTTTAACATATATATGTTAATCTTAATGCACGAAACTAGTTTATTGTAATTACTTTTTAATAAGCATTTAACCCAATTTAAACAATTGAATATTATAGAAAACAGTTGTACGATAAGTTTTAAGTTACCAAGATATTTTATAAGAGCATTATAAAAAAATATTACTCCAAAAAATTCAGAATTTCTCTGAAATAAAAAAAATAACTGATTTAAGCATATAAAAATTTGGTAATTATTTAATATTTATTATAAATATAGAACATTTTAGAGTCCTGCTGATAATTTCAGTGATATTTATACTTTAATAATTATCAAGTGACTATTATCAGTTGATAATTATATTAAGGTGGACCAAGAATTGTTATATTTTCTCAAAATTTTACTGAAAAAGCTCCAAAAAACCATTGGTTCAAAAATTTCTGAATTATGAACAACATCTCTTTAAAATAAAAAAAATAACATATTTAAGTACATAAAAATTTGATAATTAACTAATATTTATTATGAATGTAGAAAATGTTTGAACCCTGCTGTTAACCACAGTGATATTTATAAAAATGACTGATTAAAGTATAATAAAAAATTGATAATTATCTGATATTTATTATAAACACAGAAAATTTTGGTGTCGTGCTGATAATCACAGTGATTTACTTTAATAATTATCAGTTGATAATTATATAAAAATGTATCAAAAATTTTTATATTTCTCGAAAACTTGACTAAAAAATCCCTAACTGATAATAAGAGTAAAATTTAAACTTTAGTAATTATCACGTGACAATTATCAGTTGATAATTATATCAAGATGGATCAAAAATTTTGATATTTTCCCAAAATTTGATTAAAAAAGCCCCAAAAATTCTGAATATGAGGAAATAAACAAAATAACAGATATATGTAATATATTTAAATATGTGATAATTATTTGATACTAATTTATAGAGAATTTTACAACTCTACTTATAATTTCGTGATTTTTATATCTCATCAAGTGATAATTAATAAGTGATAATCATATCAAGACAGATTTTGAATTTTGTATTCCTCTGAAATCCATTAAAAAACCTCCGTAACAGAAAGTTTAACAAACTTCAACGTGTTTGTTATCTTCTTGAACTATGGGCAATTTATCTCTCAATCATAATAATAAGAATATCATCTCAAAATAACAGTTTTCAATTTGTAAAAATTGATAATTATCCGATATTTATTAAAAATACCATTTCAAACAATACAATCAATTGGCAGGCAATAATGACGAAACAACCAAAAGAAAAATGTCGAAATTGGCATTAGGTTTGTGCGTCGCAAAAGTCCCAATTCGAGGCTGAGGCTGTCCGGACCTTGACTGACAATCGGCAATCGGCAAGTGAGACGGACGGACGAAGAACGTCAGCGATAAAGTAGGCAGCCGGGCCACAAGAGCAGAAAAGAACGAGAAGAAGAGGCGCAGGCAGAAGAAGTGGCCGGCCGCAGCGCCGCGGTCCGTCGCGCGTACTTGGAAGGTCGCAGAGTGAACGACCTTAGGCCGGCTCCGATCCGCGGCACAGGACCGGCGGACGAAAAAATCATCGGGGGGAGCACCACGAAATTAATCCAGATGGTTGTTTGGGGTTTTGGGTGGTTGGCTGCGGGATAACTGCACACCGGAGGCAAGGTTGTTTCGAAATTTGGGTACCTAAATTGGGCGGTCACAGATTTTTGACCTCACGGTCACCATCGACGTGTGACCATTGACCACATCTCCTCTATTATATGTTATTGTCAATGGAAATCACAATCGTATACTAATTGTGAGCAGGAACAAATTCAAAGTTATACTATAACAGCAGCTCATGAACATTATTCAACGTCCAATTTGTTAAAAAAAAATATAAATTAGATACAACAATTTGTATATTCATGTAATTTTTACTAAATCTATTTTTTCTGAGATCAAGTTAATTTATAATAACACTAAACTAGTAACCGCCAACTTACTAAACTTAAACCTACCGATAACGAAAAAAAAAATCACTTACAAATAAATGAAAATACAAAGTATGTTCAATAAAATAAAAACATTCTTTTCATATTACCAAAATCAAACAATCGGACGATAAATGATACTCAATGAGTATTGAATAATGAGTCACAAAGTACACAATACCCAAAGTTGATGACAACATTGTACGAAAAAAACAACATCCGTCATATTTTAATCAAACTAATAACTTTGGCATATAATTTTCCCAACCATATTTTACGTAATAGTTTTACCTAGAAATAAATTTTATCTGTTTAACAATTCATGTAATTTACGTTACAGATAAACTTTAATTAAATTAAACCAGATTACAGGAAAAATGTGTTTTATTTAGAAATAAATTGAAAATATTTGTTTTATGTAATTTTAGAGATAACCAGTATTAAGTATTTAAATTTTGTTTGACAACTCTATGTAAATTAGTCAATTACGTGAGAACTAATAATAATGAGATTAAGGAAAAAGTCAAGTTTTATATGTAATGTTTAAAATATTTTATCTAATTTATGTTAGAAACAAATAAGAAAATAAGATAATACAGAAAAATAATTGATATTAACTACAAATTTTATTTAAATTCATTTATAAATTAATTAAAACTGTTGAAATTTATTTTAGAGATAAACTTGGTTGGTAACTTAAAGCAAGAATTAGACCACATATATATACTTTAATAGTTATCAAGTGACAATTGTCAGTCGATAATTATATCCAGATGGATTAAGAATTTTTATATTTCTCCAAAAATTGACTAAAAAAGGCCCAAAGAAGCAGTTGTTGAAAAAATTCCGAATTTCTTTGCAATAAAAAATTAACAGATTTAAGCAATTAAAAACCTATATATAATTATTTAATATAAATATAGAAAATTTTGTATTATCAGCAGGACGATAATCACAGTGATATTTATACTTTAATAATTATCATGTAACAATTATCAGTGGATAATTATATCAAGGTGGATCAAGAATTTTTATACTTCTTCAAAAATTGACCCAAAAAAGCAATTGTTGAAAAAAATTCTGAATTATAACCAACGTCTCTTTAAAATAAAAAATGACAGATTTAATTATAATAACAATTTGATAATTATCTGATATTTATTATAAATATAGAAGATTTTGTAGCCCTGATGATAATCACAATGATATTTATACTTTAATAATTATTAAGTGACAATTATAAGTTGATAATTATATCAAGGTGAATCAAGAATTTTTATATTTCTGCAAAAATTGAATAAAAAAGCTCCAAAAAAGCAGTTATTCAAAAAATCTGAATTACTAATTAATTAAAACTGTTTAGAAACTGTTGAAATTTATATTGAGGATAAACATTATTAATTATTAAATAATTGGTTGGCAACTTAAAGCAACAATTAGACCACATATTATTAATACTGAATACATACTGAAATTGTTTAAATGTTTTATTAAAGTTGTGCTTGATAATTTAATGTAAATAAATTAATTATCTAAGCTTTATCTATAATGAAATTGTGTGGTTTTATTTATAAATAAGGATTAACTATATAAAAATTTGATATAATTTTAGTCAGGACTATACTATGTAATGAAGACTGTTGAAGTTTATGTTGAAAATAAGACTAAATTACTTTAATTAAATAATTAAAAAAATATTTTTTAACTAGTGCAGCTTTTTACGTTACACCAAATATAATTAATATAAATATAAAAATATTTTATGGAGTTTACATGGGAAAAAAATTTGTTGAAGTTTTGGTTTGTAACTTGATATAAATAAATTAATGGCCTGATATTTAATTTTAATGATATTAAAGAGAAAACGTGCAATTTTATTTATAATTAAATATTAACTGTATGAAAATTTGAAATAATTTTAGTTAAGACTAAACTTTAAATTAATCAAACAAGATTAAAGAATTAAGCTGTTTTGTTTATAAATTAGTGAACTCTTTTAAAGATTTTTGAAATTTATATCGAAGATAAAACTATTGTTAATTTAAATTATGCTAAATGCTTTATGAAATTTACATTAGATATATATAATTGTAGTTTTGGTTGTAACTTAATGTAATAAGTAATTGCCTGAGATTAATTATTGAAATTAAAGAGAAATAAAGTTAAAGTAATTTACATTATAACTAAACCTTATTTAAATTAGATAACATAGAAAGAACATAAACTGAAACTGTTTAAATTTTACGTGGCTTAAATTAAATATAAACTTTTATGAAGCACTGAAGATAACTTAAGAATGATAAAAATGGGATTAATTCATTAAAAATATTGATAGAATTCAGTTTAAAGAACAGGGTTAAAGACTGAACAAACATTTCGACACAAACATCAATGGTCCAATGTTGAGAAACGACCTTGTGCAGCATATTTTCGCCCTTCGCCTCCCGGCACCATTTCCCAGAAAGAAAGCACAACGGCAGAGAGTTCCGCGAAGCGTCGATATTAATTTGCGTAGATGCAGTCCCTGAAGCTACACAGTTCCACCAATTTCGATTACCGCGAACGCGAACCGCTGAAAAATTTATCGAGCCGATTCCAGTTAAAGAGAAACGGGCTTTTCAGGTGAAAACGCCATTTACAATAATTTGTCGTATATTTCGTTCAATATCGTCGATGCGATGTTTTTTTTTAATCTGCCATCGTAGCGTAGCTAGTTGGTTTGCCTGACGTATGCAAAAGATAAAAAGAGCCTCGTGTTATTAGCATGTTTAACATATCTAATATGCGGTTGATAGTTTTTATTTGTTAAATTACACACTGTCTTTCCTGCAATCACGATACCATCAAAAGTGTAGCTATTTATAGCTGAGAGTTGTAATCATCTCGGCCAGTGGAAAGCTGCATTTTTACCACTGTTTGACTATTGAAAGTCGAATTGGTTCTTTTACTGCAAAAAGTTTAATTTTATAAAATTACACGGACGGGGAAAAATGACGGCTTAATTGCTATAAAATTTCACATCGCATTCAATGGAACACATTCATTGTTGACCTCTATTGTCGGTGATACATTTTACTAACACAAATTAAAAAAATTTTACTTTTACGTATCTTTAATTGATTCGAAAAATATTAATAGTTACAGGTTTTAAAAACTGGTTTACTGCTTTTTTTATTGTGTGCTGTTCTGTTGACACAGTACAGAGTCTACAAGTCTATTATATAAATTAATTTAAATATGGAGCACCTGGAATGTATTTTCCAACATATACAAATGAGTAATTGTTTCAGAATTTATTAAACTGTTAAGTAAAACGTGTTGTGGTCGAGGGGAAACCATATGCATCACAATTTTTTGTTTATACAAATTAACAATGCACTAAAAATAAATATTTACACACACAAATTATCTAAAGAACCCATCGAACATTAGAAAATTTATTAAATTAAGTAAAACATGTTGCGGCCAAGGAAAAGCTAAATATATTATAATTTTCCGTTTCTACATGTGAAAATTACACTAAAAATAATTATCTATCAATTTATTACAGATAAAATTTAATATTTCAATTAATTTTCCTTCAGAAATTATTTAAAAAATTCATCAAACATTTGAGAATTTATTAAATTAACTAAAACATGTTGTGACTAAATGGATTATAATTTTTTGTTCATAGATGTGAAGACTACACTAAAAATAATTATCTACAAATTTATTACAGATAAAATTCAATATTTCAATTAATTTTCCTCCAGAAATTATTTAAAGAATCAATCAAACATTTGAGAATTTATTAAATTAACTAAAACATGTTGTGGCTAAGGAAAAACTAAGTGAATTATAATGTTTTGTTCCTAGATGTGAAAAGTGCACTAAAAATAATTATCTAAAAATTTATTACAGATAAAATTCAACATTTCAATTAATTTTCCTCCATAAATTGTTTAAAAAATCCATCAAACATTTGAGAATTTATAAAATTAATTAAAATTTGTTGTGGTCAAGGAAAAACTAAATGAATTATAATTTTCTGTTTCTATATGTGAGAGTACACAAAAAATAATTATCTACAAATTTATTACAGATAAGACTCAACATTTCAATTAATTTTCCTCCAGAAATTATTTAAAAAATGCATCACATAGTTTGAGAATTAGAGAATTTATTAAACTGATAAGTAAAAACTATATATATATATATATATATATATATATATATATATATATATATATAAATTACTGTTAAAATTTAAAAATTAAGTTAGTTAATTATTTAAACGGTCCACCAAATGCGAACGTAACATTTTTTGTCACGGGGGACAACGGGAAGTCGAGTCGAATCTTGACGGAACACGCACAAATACTTTCACCGTCAACAGTTTACGAACTTTTCGTATAATTTAGAATTTTCGGCCGTATATTGTGTTACGAAATTCCGGAACCCGTTTTGCGCCTGGACAAAGAAATCTCGCCTGAGTTATTTGTTTTGGGTTTGTCGCGACGATTTTAAAAACGCTCCGCCAATCTCCAAAACAGGATTTTTATTGGGGAAAAATGTATTTTCTGTTTTCTAATAAGAGAAACTGTTTCGTGCACGAAATTGTTCATAATTAACGATTATTATTGATTTACTGGTACCTATGTCGCCAGGGCAGCAACAATGTTTATTAGTTAATTAACCTCCTTTCGTTCGGATGAAAACTGCCGTTTAAATGTTTAATGCGGTGCAGTCCAAAATTGTTTTATACATTTTCACTCTTCTGTGATTTTCTTGTAAACTTCTAGTCGTCCAATGCAAGTGCCATTGTTAGAAAATCAAATATTTAGATACACTTACAGAAATTAACGAGATAAACATTCTACAGACAAAGTAACAGTCGTTTTCTAGTTGAATACGTTTTAACCCTAAATAGAAATAGATTTTAAATCAACATTTTCCTTTAATACGAAACAATTAATGTAAAAGTATCCTAAATACCAAAGCAGCAGTGCAATCGAATACCAACGGTAGGCAACCCAGACTACACCAACAATGTAGTATAAAATTACATAGCAACAATCACATACCAATATTTGTATTATGAATAGTTTATTTTATAAACAAATAACATAAATCTCTTTGTAGTTTAAAAGTGGCAACATTACATAATTGTGTAGAACAAATAAAATAAAGGATGTTTTTAAGTAACAATCCTGTTTAATCCTACTTTATGGTGTTAATTTCTAATTCCCAAAGTGCTTCTATTTTTACTCCCCAACATTTCATGCAATCATTATGTGAAAATATGTGGTTTCATGCATAGTGTGTTTCATTTCGCTATCTACATCAAACATTGTAAAGTTAATAAATTAAAACGACAATCCTGACGTGTTAACTGTTAATTAATTATACAGATTATAGAGATTAATTGGAATTTATATTAAAACTGGACATTACACACAATGGAATCTATTGATATTGTTAAATGTATTTATTCTATTCAAATACTGTACATACATGTACAGTTTTCTGAACAGCAATTCATCAGAATCAAATAATTAACTTCTCCCAAACAAGTTGCACCAATTGACAAGTATTTTATGAATTGTCTATTTTATTTGTAGTCCTAAAAATTTGTTTTAATTGTAATTATTTTCATTTTCTTTTGTTTTTATGATGTAATTTAGATGTATCATATATTTTTAACCAACAATAACACATTTTATAATATCTAGTTTTGCACTACCTAAATTTTGCTTAAGAAACTATACACTTGCAGATAGTGCAGTTTCTTAACCTATAACTTAACATTTTAACTGTTAAATTATTGGTTTTCATATCATCAAATTTTATTAATTTTATAAAATATTCAGTTTTGGAAGTAATTAAAGAATAATTTTCAAATTTCTTAAAACAAAAATTAAATTATGATCTACACCCAATTTTATTAATTAACTTTTTATAACATTTTATTATAATTTTGCATATAACTTTATCATTATTATTATATTTGTAAATTTTAACACTGTTCTTCGACAACAAAATTGAACAATACATTTTGCACTGTCAGATTTAGTTAAATTAGCATTTCTACAATATTTAGCAATATTTTACACACTTACTTTTATGATATGATTATAGAATAAGAATTTCCTGATTTCTAAATACAATTTAAAACTTATTTACCATTATTTTTTATGAATTCTTTTTATTATTTATGGCTTGACACATTTACTTTAAAGTACAGTAGCTTAAGCAAAACTCTGAACGTATTTCAACAATTTTTAGATTTCTTTTTAGACGATTTTTAGTTTGATTTTCAACCAAATTTTGCATTTTCTGAATTGATTAAATAAGGAAAAGTTTATTAAAATAATGCTTAATTCCTGTTACATAATAACTTTAATACACAGTATCCTGAATAAGGTTTATCTGTTATCTCAACATATTTTAACAATGTGTAGATTTCTTCTTGTTACAGATGATTTTCAAATGTTCTAGATCTTCAAGCAATTTTTGTAGTACCTGATTTTGATTAAGTAACAAAATTTGTCCTTATGAAAATTGTTGGTTGTACAATTAATCTTCTAGCAAAATATTTATAAAATCAAAACGTTACAATTGCAATATAAATTTGGCCCAAATAATCTCAACAATAAACAACCCACGCAAAAATCGAACGTGTCAAACAAAAATGAGAATATGGCAATTTCTGAAGATTTCTAAAACATTTGTATACCTTAACACCGTTCTTCACAAACAAAACTGAACAATACAAATACATTTTACATTGTCAGATTTTGTTAAATTAGTAGTTCTACAATTTTTATACACTTACTTTATGTCTAGTTTATAGAACAAGCGTTTTCTCATTTTTTAACACTCTTTAATAATTAAATCAAGTTTTACTTTGAAAAATTTTGTCAATTTACCAGATTTTTATGAATTGTTATTATCATTTCTAACACTGCATTTTCAAAATATTGAATAACTAATTTACAAAATATTAAGTACGTTTGTTTTATAGACGATATTCGAGTTTTTTAGGTCTACAAGCAAACAAACATAAAAATTAGGCCCAAATAAACCCAACAACAATGATCCCACGCGAAGATTGAATGTGTCAAACGAAAATGAGAAAACGTGGGCACATCGGAATTGGCGTTGCATTTGAAGACACCATTCTTGCAGCATTGCAAAACAAAACTGCATACTTTAGAACAATGGACGGCTAAATACTTTTACGTAACGCAACCGTTTTTATATATTTTTTTTCTTGTTTAATTATCGCACGAAACCGGCAATATCGCCGGCTCTCGATATTAAAAATCAGTAATCTGACATAATAACGATCGGTTTTAATGAAACAACCACGGTAATTAGCGCATACAGTGTAGAAAGTATATTATGCATTCCTTTCCTACTCAAACATTCAGTTTCATAATTATGAATAACTGTAAATTTTAAATCGCATACAAATTATTATTGTCACGAATCGATATAGACAGTTAGGTTTTGGCTACGTGACGACATTTATTCGATTTGATTTCGTCGAACTAAAATTCACAAAGTCGTTTGTTGCCACCGAAATTACGCGATGGGAAGAAAACAATTGGTTTTCTAATTGGTCCTTTCTAGATCGTTCGAGCGTGTTAATTACAAAACGCCACGGAATTAAATGTTTCCCATGCAGATCCGAGACGGGGATCCCACAATGGGACTCGGTCACAAATGCAGATGTTAATATGTGTGCCGGGCCGCGTTTATTGCCGCCGCTCACCGATTAATTTACTTTGGATTTTATCATTCATTCTCTCCGCAGTCGGGAGAAACTAGTTTCGTGCGCGAGCGCCGCCTTACCTTGAATGTCCACTTCAAAAAAAAAAATATATATATATATATATACATATATCCGGATATACAGGATAATTGCGCTGAAATCTAAATTATATGTTGTGCTGTTTTTGTCTCCGACCCGGCAATAATAGCCGTTGATTATGGTGATTGGGGACAATTCTCGTTCAGGATGGACGAGAATTGATCTTCACGCGGGCTTAAGAATGGAAATATTCACTTTGTTTTACGACCAAAAGCAAGGAGAAAAGATTTTTTACAATTCCAATGAGAGAAATCACATCAAGATATTCGGGAAACGTGGAGGAAAAATAATAATGGAAGGTTATATGCGTGTTTTCGAACTTCTAAAAAGAAATGCACATTAATTAATTCGAGAATGATGTAATTAAAAACTTGATCAGGCTTATTTTATAACATTTATTGTAAAATTTCTAATACGGCTAATTAGAGAAATCACTAATTCACGTCTAATAAAATAATACATTTTTCCTGACAACTAATAATCTCTTTAATTATAGTAATTCAAAATGCGTTAGGAACGGTTGTTTTCAAGTGAAAATGGCTTGGAAATTTTCATAAAATTTAGATTACATTGCACAAAATATTTATTATTTTAAAAATGTATTTCTTATTGGCTTTATAACATTCATTGTTCAATTTCTAATGCGACTAATTAGAGAAATCACTAATTTCATTTATGTGTATTACATTTAAATAAATAAATTTATCTGTTGTAATTTACACTAATAACCCTTATCAAGAAATTTTGACTGGCATCCGACTATTTATCAACGAACAACAGAAATAATGAACAGATTGCAACCTACAATATTGACTTTATGAAATTTGCTTTGTTTATTTTATCTAGTAATCAATTTTGTTTATTGTCATGTTTTCAAATATTTTCCTTGTTTGTAAGTCATTTTCTAACAATTATAAATATAAAACTAAATAATTTTCAATTTTTCTAAAAACAATTTATTAACAATACATTTAAACAGCATGTGTCACGATAAAATTTGATAAATTGTTTGTAAATCAAGTCACTGTTATATTAATTAGTAAGAATTTATTACTCATTTCAGTTTCATTTTAAGTGTTGTCTAAAAATTTGCAAAAATAGTGTGTCATATTTTTTAATTCAACACTAAATCCACTGTCCTGTTTTAAATGTTAATCAGTGTTTTAGATACCGTGGTGTCCTGAAGAACCACTTGTATTTAAATAATTTATAATTATCAAATTGAAACAATTAGTCTGCTGAGTTTTATCATTATAGTGATAATAACTACGGATACAAAACCACATCTATAGAGATGTGTCACTAATCACAGTGTAAATCACAGTAGGTTTTTGACCTATTGTTACAAATATTCAATTCAAACAAAAAATGCAACATTACATTTATATTTTGCATTATTTGATTTCATTAAGGTGGAAAGATTATAAGAAACACTTGCTTTTATGTGCAGTTTGTTGAACAAAAGTTTTGATTAGTGGTCATAATTAAAATTTTGGTTTCGAATTTATTAATTAACTTGTATATAAATATTTTATGAAAAAAAAATTGTCACAAAGTGTTTCTAATTGAAACATTTATATTTTGAATCATTATTTTCTTAGAAAAACCCTGTACTCACACTGAGGAAGGTAGTCATAATAAATCTTGATAAAATAAGTAAATATCCAAATATAAATATGGTTTCACTATCAAACTCATGCATTTATTCACTTCAAAAACCATTTTACTTTTACAATATTTGAACTGCAGTGCTTAAAACTGACAGTTTTGAAAATAACAAAAATAAAATAATAGTTAAGTATTATAATTCTATTTTTAGAACAAACGTATTTATATTATCAGATATGAAATGGAATATAGTTTGGTGATAATGATAAATTTGAGTTGAAAGCAATTAACAAACAAATACAAATAGTAGTTTACTTCTAATTAATGTAATTACTTAATCATCTATCCATGGTACCGAAAACAATGTAAGGAAAGACAAAAGGAAAAGTTACTTACGGTTCAGCCTCAATACTCTTCAATTTAGCAACATAATTGGAGGGAATGTAGCCCTCGTTCCTAGTCCTTTTGCTTTTTGCCAGCCACCAATCGCCCTGTGTGTCGTTGAGGATCTCCAGGTGCTCCCCCTTTCTGAAGCTGAGATCCTCATCAGTCCTGGCATCGTAGTCATATAAAGCAACAAATATCCTGGAGTTGGGGGGATCAGGTTCGTTGTTAACCTGTGTGGGCCTGGTCAATTCGGGCTGGGGCACCTGAGCACTGGCCGATTGTGTCTCCTCCTGTATGATCCTGGGCTGGGGGGACGCATGGTGTTGTTCTTCGTTCGAGCTCTTGCTATAACAACAGCCCATCTTCGCTGAATTGTTCGCCGTTCACAGTCACATTAACGAATTAACAGGCGGACATCGCGCGAACACATCCACCTCAAACGCGAAACATCGGACGCACATACGATAAGGTTCTGCCAGGTAAATAAATAATGTACATTTCATCCGTCAACCTCGATTCCTCGATTCACCACACTGAATCCAGCAACGAAAGGCGTTTTCAATGCTATTTGGAAACTTTCGCTTTGCGCGACGTCTCGCCCTGCACAACTGAACAGTTGGTAGTCCTGTTGTGACTTTTAATTTTATTGTCATTGTGAGCTGCATTTATTGTTTTATAGTTATTTAAGTGAAACTTGTTTGATATTTGTATATACTCCATTCGATAAAATTTATAGTGTTTTATATTTAAACAATATGCCGCAATACAAGGGTAATTATGCTGTTTACATTTTCTAACCTAACATTCGGCCGCTTTTCATTCAACATTATTAAATACGTGAACTTCGCTGTCAATATTTTATTATTGTGTTGCAGTTAAAGTGAAATGGGGCAAGGAAACTTTTCCCGATATCGAAGTGAACACAGATGAACCCCCAATGCTGTTTAAAGCTCAATTGTTTGCACTTACTGGTGTCCAACCGGACAGGCAAAAAGTTATGGTGAAAGGAGTTATTCTCAAAGATAATGACTGGGATAATTTTAAGATTAAAGAGGTGTGCTGTTTGTGTATTTTCGAATACTTAACATATTAAGGTATATTATTGTAGGGCATAACTATTCTTCTCATGGGAAGTAAGGAGGAAGTCCCTACCAAACCAGAAGAAAAAATCATGTTTGTTGAGGATATGAATGAAAATGAACTTGCTACAGCTGTAAGTTGTGTTAGAGTGTTTTTCTTACTTTCTTCTTAAATATTTGTATTTAATGGACATTTGCCAATTGAATGACTTGCTATAAAATTAATCACATTTTTGCCAAATATGTTTTACTCTAGTTTTTAATAACTTCACGAAATCATAATCTTTGTACAATTTTATTGATATGTTGTTTTCAAGTTTGTTTTCAATTTGACAAAACATGTCTCATTTTTTCAAAAACATTTTAGTAATTTTATCCGTTGTTCTCTTCAAGAAAATTTAGGAATAAGATTCTATAACATTTTTTTTAACAGCTTGAACTGCCAGCTGGCTTGACCAATTTAGGTAACACTTGCTACATGAATGCGACTGTACAGTGTCTGAGAACAGTTCCTGAGCTGCGCGAAGCTTTAAAAAAATATCAAGGAGGTACAGCATGACAATTAAATAGCTCCCCTCAAAAAACCTTTCTTAACATCTGTAATTTCAGAGGTAACGGGAGCATCAGGCATCATTCCAGCACAATCAATTACTGCCGCTCTCAGGGATCTCTACACGAACATGGACAAGGGCAACACCATTCCTCCAATTGTGCTGCTTCAGGTGCTACACATGGCCTTCCCCATTTTTGCCGAAAAGAACGAACAAGGTTCGTTCGCCCAACAGGTACATAAATCCTATTATTATTGTTGACAAAGTATTTATTTTCTATTGTTTAGGACGCAAACGAATTCTGGACAGAATTAGTGAGAATGTTGCAGCAGAAACTTCCTGCCAACTCCAGTGGGGGTGGATGCGGCAGCGACCAATTCAAGTGAGTAGCTTGACATTTAAGCCGGACCACAATTACAATTGTTGCATTCGCAGATCTATTATTGACCAATACTTCGGTGGCACCTTCGACGTAGACTACAAATGCGTGGAGGCCGAAGACGAGCCGGTCACTAACAGCAAGGAGCAGTTCCTGCAACTGAGCTGCTTCATATCTCAAGACGTCCGGTACATGCACTCCGGACTGAGATCTAAAATGCAGGAACAGATCACTAAAATGTCGCCAACTTTGGACCGTGACGCTGTATACACGAAAACTGTAAGTGCTGAATTTGATTGCTAAATGTGAATTATATTCGTTTTGTTTAGTCGAAAATCAGCAGACTACCGGCGTACCTGACGGTGCAGTTCGTGAGGTTCTACTTCAAGGAAAAGGAAGCCATCAACGCCAAAATATTGAAGGACGTCAAATTTCCTATGGAATTCGACGCGTTCGATTTGTGTACCGCCGAACTTCAAGAGAAACTCACGCCGATGAGGGCCAAATTTAAGGTGACACAATAAATTGCATTGAGGTGTTTGTTTATTAATCTTTTAAATGTGTGTAGGAAGTGGAGGACGCACAAGTAGAACAGGCGGGAAAAGAAAAGGATAGGAGTAAAACAAGCAAGAGCATAGGTGATGGAACGGCGCAAAAGGAAAAGAACTACGCACCATATTGGTTTGAAGATGGTAAATAATGAAACTTCATAACCAGATAAATAGTAATTTTATTTTATTCTTTAAGATCTAGGTAGCAACAACAGTGGCTACTACACTCTTCAAGCTGTTCTGACACACAGAGGACGTTCTTCTTCGAGTGGGCACTACGTCGGCTGGATCCGACAAGACAACGACCATTGGGTGAAATGTGACGATGACGTTGTATCTCCGGTGTCCACTGAAGACATTTTGAAGCTGTCTGGAGGTGGAGACTGGCACTGCGCCTATGTACTATTGTACGGGCCCAAGAGGCTGAACTTGGATGACTTGAAGGTGGAAAATATGGTCGTCGACCAGTGATTGATCGATTAAATTTTTATTTATTTTGTAATTTGCTCTGGATTTATTTCTAATATATTCAATATAAAATAAAATGGTCTTATTAATTATCAAACCGGTGTTTGATTATTGAACCTGGAATGCTCACCAAACGTTCAATTATGTCAAACGTTTCTTTATCTCTAGTTTCAATTATTTCAAAAATAAGTTTTAATAAACAACTATTTCAGAACCACCTCCAAAAGCAACAGTCGGCTATCCGAATGACGAAGTATATCTAGACTCATTTGTCATCGTTAGTCCATCCTTTGCTGCAAACTCGATGTTCCCTGTTAAACAGAGAATGTCGAAAATATCTTGTGGCTCTAAGACCATCCTCATGCAACCTTATGGTAGACAAGTCTGCGATTTCGTCTAGTAGAAATAATCAGAAAAATGGTCGTCTTCTAGTCGTAGTTCGTTGTCGACCCCTACGATGTCGCATATTGGCATACATTATAACAATTGAGCTACTTGTTGACAAAAAAAAAATTTTCTATTAAATATACCAATTGAAAACCGTTTGATTCGATTGAATTTTGAGAGAGACATCATGCACAACAGAGACAGTAAGACTGAAAATTTACTTCATAGTGGGGATCTTACTGTTTATCATTCATGATGTCTCTCTCAAAATTCAGTAGAATGGAAGGCTTATCAATCAGTATAAAAATAGTAGTATTCAAGTAATGGTATTCAAAGAATGGTACTGGTCAAAATAACACATTGAAAATAATTTTAAATTTACTTTATCTAGGAAATTCAAATTATTCACTTCAAAAATGTATTTGGAAACTCAAAACACTTTGTTTGAATAATCAGAAATAAAAATTATCAGTATTACAGCAGCAGCAAAAACAATGGATTTAATCTATTTAAGAACTGAAACTAGATATATATTCCCATCAGTTATTTATAAATTTTAAACACATATCACATCACCAGCTAAAGAAAAAACCTTTTTATATTACAAAGTATTGATGAACGGCATTTTTTTTGACATAGAATATTTGATTTTTAGTATTTTTAATTCTGTATTAAACACATTATAATGTAAATAATTACATACAATATGAGTTTGACACAATTACAATTTTATTATATACAGATTATAAAGACACAATTATAAATTTTTTATCATTTATTACTTTTTTGTATATAAAATCACACTATAGAACACAAAGAAGGTTACTCACTCTAATCGATGAAATAAACATAAGGTAACAGAACGCCCTGATTGTCTGCCAATAACTTTCAAACAGCTATTCATTTCGAAATAGTTTAATCCTTCTGTAAAATAAATTCGAAAATACCTATCTTTGGCTAGTATAGATGTTTGGCAGTTTTCTGATATAAACAATTCTCAATGAAGCTGCAGATATTAATTCGTGGACATTGGGAGGAGAAACATTGATGGTTGAATTTTTAGCCTAATTAATTAAAGAGAAAAATCTATGAATTATTATCCACAGCACGTGATACACTTTAAACCGACATAGTATTATGACACAAGCGGACAATAATAAAAAACGACACAAAACCAAGGGTTGGTATAGAAATTAACATTTTTGGAGTACTAACGAGTTTCACGAAGCTTGTAATACAGTGGATTGAAAGTGTACCTGAGAGAAACATAAACCTACATTATGAAACTTGTAACATTTAAGTTTTAGAAACAATCAAAACACAAAATTGCAATGTAAGCTACAGAAACGAACCCAACGAACATTCAATACGAAAAAACATTTTGTGCTATCACAACAGAATTCAATAAATATTGAACACTTTTATTAATTTGCGATTTTGTATCTCGTTTGAGCTAGACTAAAATCCTAAAATTAGTTGTTCCAAAAATGAATTTTTTTCGTGAATTCTTAATTAGATTCCAAGAAACGTAATTTAAAAATTATAGAGCCCTTCCATGAGGTCCTCTGTACATGTTGCTAGAAAAATCTCACTTTTTATTTATTTTAGAAAAATATTGATATCAATTTACATTGTTGTACACACACCTTTTGTCCCAATTCTAGACCAAAATCAAGCAATTGTGTAATAGTTTTCTTAAAGATATGATCGTTACCAATTATATTATATAGTTACGAATAGTTTACTTATTCAGGTTCAATATACTACCTGAACAACCAATTTTACAAAATGACAACTTGAACGTTTAATACAAAAGTAGTCGAGGTTATTTTCGTGGTCCCTAAATGTGAAATGAAGGACCACCGTTGAGAGTTCGGCGCTGACGTTTTGGGATGCAAGTTTAATTCGTTTTTAAGCCTCTAAAATAAATTGAAAGTTAATTTTTCTATCCAAGATATGCTCACTGTTAAAAATTGTACATGTTCAGTTAAACAGTAACTTAAATAAAATATTTGCAAGTCGTTTGTTAGTTTTTAAAAAATGTACAAACCTGGACAATAAACAACAATGATCGGTAACAATGATTGAGACGAAAAAATCGATACTGTACAAAAATTTAAAGTTGTGTTATGAAAGAGAGAAAGTATGAAAATTATACACTATATACAATAGAATTGCTATTTTTTGCCAGTTTTAAACAAGTGAGTTTTTACTGTAAAATACGTATACTAACTTGCAAATATTGCATATTTTAATAATTTAAATTTTATATTACATTTTTACATATATTAATCTCAATTTTATATCACTGCATTTGGAAAATTGTTGTTTAAATTTCTCTTTCTAATATTCTATCAAAAATATGAAATTTTAGGCTTTCAACATTACATGAAGCAATGATATAAAACTCGAATAAAGCTTGTTTTAGATACACAATTTTTAAAATGAATCGAGTTTGACGCGTAACATTTGCTATAAAAATTTTTTTGTGGACTTCAAAAATTGTGTCTAAAATAAAAATTATTCTCATCTAGCTCCACCCTAATATTTAGTTAGTGTCTAACGGGAGTGTACCACGAAATTCGGACAATTTTAGCATGACTTTTTTTAGTAACAAATTAATTAAGAATGGACGGTGAATTCCAAAGAAATATGTACAAAAGTAGACAACCATTCGGTGTTTCTGCCTTCATTTGAATCAACAAAAATCTATCAGTTGTGATCGCAAGGATTAACATACAATTAGACAACTTGGACGCAAGTTTGGTTGTGGCACTGTATGGAACACTCCCCCAATCAACTGAAAAGTATAATTAACTAGTGGCTTTATGGTATTGTTGGTTTCACTAATCGGTATGAAAATATATATTACTGAAGTCTGAACTTACACTAAAATACCCTTTTTTTGTTGGTGTGTTTGTATGATTATGTTCTATCATATCACAATGCATTCATAATAAATTCAATTATGATTCTTTTCATAGGAGAGTATTTCAGGTTGTGTGTCTAGTTGAGATACTAAAACGTCCCTACAAGATATTTGTTAATTAATACATTAAAGGCATATTGACTTCACATACGAATACAATGAAAGGTTCTACACCCTTTAAAGGCAAATGAATTTGGAATTAATTGACCTTATTATGAAAAGTGTTGTTAGCAGTAGCGCTTGAATGAATATCTTGTAGAGTAACCGTACCTCAAGCCCTTTATGTAATTCGACGGACCCTATTATAATGTAAAACAGCACACTAACTAAACATTAACGACCGTGACAACGTGTGTATGTTTCCGAGGGACATTAGAAAAAACTCCATGCAATACAAACTGTACAACGTAGTCCATATTGAAGGCAACAGAAGAACGGCGCGCGCGACTATCATGCGCCCCTATACGGGTCGGAGCTCTTGGACGAGCACGGCTGCACGTCGTCCAGATAGTGGGGCTCTTGGCGCGACGTCGACGCAACCGGATAACTAACTATAGGCTTGTAGTTGTGCGTTGTTTGATTCGCTTTGTGATCGGGCGAGTCGTGCGGCGTCAGCTGACGTTCCTGCAGGTTCAGGCTCGGATCCTCCGCCACCGGCTGGTAGATGTCCCTCGTCCATCGCTGGACCAGCGCTATCACCGCCGATTCCAGGCAACAAACGTAACCGAGACACTTAAAATTATCAAATTAATTAATTCATACATTTTACAATCTTTTGATGACCAGGCAACTTACTCCAGTTATTAATAATTGATGAATAGTCCATTTTGGGACCCAAGAGAAGGTCTCAGATAAAAATATCATATGAAATATTAATGATGAAGCTATCAGGAACAACACACTAAGGCTCACATAAAAATATGCATTCTGCAAAAGAAATAATAGTTATTAACAAGTTCCTGTAACAGTATTAAAGAGGCCATAAATAAACCTGGATTATAATGCCATAAATATCTCAGAGCATCTTGTAATTCGTATTTGCAGTAAAGTCGTTCAATATAAATGTATTTTACAACTTCATTCAACAATTCAGTAGACAAACTCCTTCGTTTTGATTTGTCTAATGCCTTATTTGGTCCAATTATTCTATTCTAAGCACTACTATTTAAAGTAAATACGTAAAATTTGTGAAACAATAGAGTAAAATCAAAGAAATAAAAGGCAACAACTACATATGGTGCTTTGAATGAAGAACTGAAGAAAGAAAAAATAATGGGTGTAATTTACTTATAAGAATATCAAATAGACAATGAGGAAACTGTGAAATAAGTATTCATTATCAGAAAATTTAAATTTGAAAAGTTTCAAACAATATTGGATGAAAAGAAACCTTTTCTGATATCTACATCGAGTAGAAAATATCAAAAAATATGTGCAGCTTCTGTTAAATTTTAAACACAGCTTTTATTATAAATATTTGAGCTTATTTTCACAAAATTTTCAAGTTTATTTATGACTATGAGGCCTACAATAAGTATGTTAACAGGTGTAACTTACCACTTTTCCCCAATTGAAGGGAAACAAATATATTACATGGGATATATCAAGAAACATAAGGACAGACGTAACAAACAGACTGAGTAACGTGACGAACATCATGAACCGTAGTCGTCCTACTAATGGAAGCATAAAAAGGCCCACCTTCACGCTGCCGGACGTGCATAGACATGCCAGACACGCGATCGTCGTCACCTACGAAAACATCAAGTCAATAAAATCGTTCGGGACTAGTTCAAGCGAAGAAACTGACAAGCAGCAGGAACCTGAAGAAACCGGTCGGCGTGTAGATGTGGCCCTGGTCGCAGTAAACGATGACGCCTGAGTAGAGCGACAGATCGGGCGAGTGGGCGCGCCGCCTGTAGTGCGAGTGCGAGTCCCACGAGTTGTGCGTGCCCAATGGCGAGTCGCAGTCGCAGGGGGCGTCCGGCGTGGGGCTGCCCGCCCCCGACGCGACGCCGTCGCATTCGGACTCAGCGCCGCCACCGGCGGTGCTCAGGGCGCCCGTCCTGCTACCGGCTATCTCGAAGTCCTGCAACACACAACTCATGCCATCCAGGGACACTTTCCGCTGCAACATTCAAACGGCTAAACGTACATACGACCAAGCGTGACTCATGAGTGTGTGTTTGTGTATAGAGTATTTGTGATTTTGTCTTATGCTTATGCATGCTTATGCTTAAGTTTTTCGCCCGACTGGACGTACATTCCATGCACAACAACATACACTAAAAATAATTATTAAGTGTTTTATGTTATAACTATTATTTTCTTATATAATCGTCTCTATTTATAATAATTAACTTACGGTTTTCAAAGAACTAACAACTGTCCACGCACTAAATTAATACACAAAAATATACATACATACAAGTTATATAATATAAATATAATCCAATAATGTTAATTTGATACTCTGTTAATGTCTCATAGTTACAAAATTATTAGTATTCAATTGTATATCTATAAACCTTAATGTTAGTCACAATTAAAATATGAAACTCACCGTAGACTTTCGTGTATATTCTAAATAATCAAAAGAAATCATCTTTATTTAATTTTGGGCAAAAAACACGTGGAACAGTAACGTGTATTTCAGAAATAAAGCTGAAAAAATAATTTTAAAATGATGTTTTATTACATTCAAGGTATTTCATAGTCGATGTACTAAAAAATTATATTTAACTACATGCAATTTGAAGTACAACTAATGTGCCAGTTTGCGTAATATATGACACTCCACTATATCCAAAATAAAACAATAAAATAAAAACGAAAAATTTATTCAGAGAATATTACGAACCTCACAAATAAACAAATAAATAACGAATAAATAATAATAATAATAATAAATATATCATGCACTAACACTTGATACAGACTGATCTAAATAGTAGGGAAGTACAAGGCTACCTGAATGTCTTCAGGTCTACAACTTGTGGGCTCCAGGTCTCTGATGTCGTCCAACAAGAACTCAATTTCGTCGGTACTGTATAGTAGATCCGATACTGAATTAATGTACCTCCCTGGCTCTGACTGCATGACACTAGGTCATTAGAAGCGAGGCACTGCCCCACACCAATCCATTGCCTCTTACTGTTACCCCAATCTAACCGAAACTCATGACGGCCACCCGCCAGCTTTCCACCTAAAAAGTGTTAGCAACAATTACTCAAATTAAGAGTGACATTAACAAGGTTACGGATCGGGAACGAATTAACACGATATTAAATATTTAATGAGAGAAACGAACGGTGTTGAGGAAAAAAAATAAATGACCTACAAATTGTGTAGTCAGGGATATGGTTAAAGTAATTGTAAACAATAATATTTAGTCGTTATTACCTTCCGCACAAGCTCTACCCGTTTTCTTTCCGTTTGTTTCACGGCAGTCGTTTTATTTCAATACATACTGGGGAAAATAAGGCGGACGCCAAAAACTCAACGCCATGTTTACTAATTCGACATAAAAGATAAGTGATTGAATGCGCTACTTCCTGAAATGCATTTCCTTTATCATCCCAAAAAAACTTTGAACGCACACGTCAAATATGAAGGCTACATCGAATCGACAACCCAAATACGCCCCATTATTCACTGATTTTGCCAAAATTTTGAATTTATCTAAGAAAAAATCATTGATTTGACGATTTGTCATTCGTAATTTCGGTTGGCAGTACTGACATTCTGGCGTATTGTCATTTAAATGAGATTTTTACACATTTTCCGCATTTCATTATAATTCCAACACAAAATCTTTACAAAACTCCAAAAACCATTCGCAACCAATCAAACTTTACAACAAAATCACCCAAATAAACGCCCCACTAAAAGTCACTTGACGTTTGTTATACTTTTAGGTTAAGTAAACTAATTGTCATATGACAGTTGTTTGATTACTCATAAAGTAGGTTAAGTTCAAATGTATTATTTATTTTTATTTATTTGTTAAATTATGTCCGAACGAGACTATGCCCCGCTCAGCGTGGCCTGCGTCCGTGCGCTGCACGACAAAATTTACGAAAAGAGAAAAACCGCCGCACTAGAAATCGAAAAGTACGTCCCAAGTTAACACACCTTTCCACTATCACCAAACTGTTTTTAATTCTAGAATGGTCAAGGAATTTTCCAGTTCGAACAACGGCGGTCAAATTAAAAAACTACTCAAAGTACTAGGCCAAGACTTCGCCGTATCGCAAAATCCCCATGCAAGGAAAGGCGGACTTATTGGACTTGCAGCCATCGCAATTGCGTTAGGAAAAGTTAGATATGCAACCGTACCATTACGTCCACTAATTGTTATTTTTTAAGGATACTGGTATTTATACTGATGAATTAATCAAACCAATATTGGGTTGTCTGTCTGATCAGGACCTCCGCGTTCGTTATTACGCATGTGAATCCTTGTATAATGTAGTTAAAGTGTCCCGAGGGGCTGTATTATCCCACTTCTCCTCAATATTTAATGCCTTAAGTAAAATTGCTACTGACCCAGATCAGAATGTAAAAAATGCTTCTGAGTTGCTTGATAGGTTACTAAAGGTGATGCAAATTTCCTCGTGTTGTCAAAAATAACTGTTTATAAATTACAGGATATTGTCGTCGAAAGTACGTTTGATTTAGACGGATTTATACCACTGTTACGCGAAAGAATATACACCCAAAACTCATTTGCCAGACAGTTTGTGATCTCATGGATATCGATACTTAACACAGAACCTGGTCTGGATTTAATAGTCTATTTGCCTGATATTCTGGATGGTTTATTTATAATACTGGATGATCCCAAGTTGGAAGTGAGAAAAATGTGTGAAACTACTTTGGGCGAATTTCTGAGGTGCATTAAAAGTGATCCTACTAGGGTAAATTTTTCAGGGATGATCAACATTCTTAATAAACACGCTCAGGAGAAAAGTGATCTGGTGCAAGTAAGTGTCTTTTGTATAATTATATATTTTATATTTTTTAAATACACTTTGGTGGGAAATAAATGTATGGAACCATTAAAAACAAATATAAATAAACTGTTCACACTGGTATCAGTTTTAAGACAAACAAGTTACTAAAATCTAGTCTTTATAATTTTAAATATATCCTTATAAGATAAATTATCAGCAAATTGCCCAACTCAACACCTAATTTATTTATCAGTAGTTTAGGGAGAACAGAAAAAGGTATTTAAGATACACAAAGTTAAACGTAAATAACGAACACCCTGTATAAAATTTGGTGATACTAATAAATGCAGCTTGTAGGACAATCCTTGTTTAATGTGTATACCAAAAATTAACTTTCTAACATAGCAGATATTTAAGTTAGACCTGTCACAATTTTTGGAAAAAAATTAATAACTCCAAAACATAGAGTTTAAATATAGGATATGGTATAGTCATTTTATTTAAAATTAAATGTAGAACTTAAAAATCCCAAAATTTACAGTGTTTCGGTCCAATGAAAATATTAAAGTAGATGTACCTTTCAAAGAAACCTGATATAAAATGTAAGTAAACTGAAAAAGTATTTCAAGTCAATTTATACTTTTCAGGTAAATCACTTTGAATAGCATAATTATTATATATTTTTTAATTCTCTATATTTTCTACTGATATTAGATTAAATATGAAAAACGTACTCAATGGAATTTAATCTGGTATACTTGAAATATAATGATTAAAGTAGTGAAAATATTTTTAAATACACAAATATAGATAATATTTCAATTTTAATGTAAAAAACTGAAAATGTTTTTTTAAAACGGGTGTATTTAGTTTACAGCCATAACTTCAACTTTCTTATAATGTATTCGTTATTTACGTTTAACTTAGTGTATCTCAGAACATCAATAACTTTGTTATTTTCAATGGAACATCAAATATGTTTAGCATAATTAAATTGAATATAAATATTCCTTATATATAAAATGAATATTGCAATGTTCAATAGCAAAATTTCAAATCATTTCCTTTTTTCTACCTCCTTTCTCCTTAAACTTATAATGAATAAGTTAGGTCAATCACATTGAATAGCATAATTATTATATATTTTTTTCATTGTCTTAATAGAATTTAATCTGGTATACTTGAAATATAATCATTTAAGTAATGAAAATATTTTTTAAATACACAAACATAGATAATATTTCAAAAGTACAACTGCACTTCAATTTAAATGTAAAAGACTGAAGAGACTTTTTTAAAACGGCTGTATTTAGTTTACAGCCATAACGTGGATAAAAGAATTCGTACAACTCTCGGGTCCGGCTATGTTGCCTTACTTGTCCGGAATATTCACCGCGATTTTACCATGCCTGGCCTACGACACGGACGCCCGGAGAAGTATCCTTGTTTATATTATTTTTTTATAATGTCATGCCCATTAATTAATTTATTTCAACGTTATTTCGTGTCCAGTTTTCACATTAATATTCATCGTCATCAATTGACAATCATAAACAAAGTGTTGTTACGCAAGGCATTTTTGAATGAACACAAATCGCTATTTTTGTAAGGAATGGCTAATAAAACACGACGATTGTTATGCCGCGTTATGACGTCTTCGATCAGTATTGGCCGGCAATGTATCACCGGAACGTGAACGCGCCGCAAACACACGCCGTCGATTGCATATCAGAACGGCCGCGAAAAAAACTGATAAAACATGTACACAAACGAGTGTATGTGTACGCGGACGAAATATGAGGTGAAAACTGGAATCCCCCGGCGAAATAAGTAAATCATTAATTATTATTTATTCATTTATTATTTATTATTATTGGTTTTGTTCTGCATGCATCTTGATTTTGCGTTTTTCTCTTTTTCCTTAACGCAGTGACAGACATAAAGGAGACGGCAACAGCTGTTAATTACACGCTGATGAAGCTGATCGCCTTGCAACAGGAGGTGGAGGAATCGACGGAGCTGAGACCAGGAACTGGTGAGATATTTTCACGTATTTTTTTGAATGTAACGCGCTGGAATTTATGCAGATAATGATGTGTTGTTGTTTTACATGAGTCGCAATTATTGTAATTGTAAATAAGTTTTTTTATCAGTTTTAACTGTTGTAAATTACGAGAAATTATAATTAAGGACTAATTAATTGTCTCGTAGCGGACGAGGTGTACCAAGAGTTGGACTTACCCCCAGTTGTAGAGGTTTTGACTCAGTATTTAATGCACAGCTCAATTCAGACCAAAGTTGCTGTTTTAAAATGGATTCATGATCTGTATATGAAGTTCCCATTAAAGGTAAATAATGTTATCTTTTTGTTAATATTGACACATTTCGTTGCCAACGTGCTGTGAATTAATGCGAAGAATCCATTAATTCCAAATAATCGTTCTGATTAAATCAGTTGATTTAAATATGGCAAAATAATTTCAGATGGTGAAACACATAGACGTGCTGTTCCCCGCTCTGCAACGCACGTTGGCAGACGAGGCCGACCAGGTGGTGCAGCAATGTCTGGTGGTGATCGCCGAGGTCATATCTTCTCCCGTACCATCCGGCGACAACGACAAGGAGAAGCAGCCCTGCAACTCTAGTCCGTACTACAACAAATTCGTCATAAGCCTGTTGCAGTCGTTCAACAGCGACAAAAGACTGTTGGACGAGAGGGGTTCGTTTATAATCCGACAGTTGTGCGTGTTGCTCAATGCGGAGGACATCTACAGGACTTTGGCGCACATTTTGTTGCAAGAGTCGGACTTGAAGTTCGCCAGGTTGATGGTGGAACATCTCAGCATGATACTGTTGACGTCTTCTGAACTCTTCGATATGCGGAACAAACTCAAGGAGCTGAAGACGCAGGTAGGCAAAATTGAAGGTATGTGACACGAATTTGAGTTGATCCGTTCGGTGACGGTGTTTCAGGAGAGCCAGGCCTTATTTTGTTGCCTTTACAGGACGTGGTGTCACAATCCCATAGCCACTGTGGCCTTGTGTTTGTTGACTCAAAATTACAAACATGTTTGTGATTTGATTAAGTTATTGTATCCTTTTATTCACGAAAAATATTGGTTAATTTTTATACAAATAATTTCCTAAACCTTATTCAGTGGAAATTTGGAAGTAACTGTGGATTTCCTCATGGAAATTGATAAGCTAGTACAGTTAATAGAGTCTCCAATATTTGCCTGTAAGTTTCAAATACACAAGTGGATAATTTGAATTATTCCAAAAATCAGAATAACAATGGCAGATTGCAACAAATATATTATCAAAATATGTTTTAATAAACAATATAATCTCATGCATAAATTAAACAAAATTGCTTCAACAACAGAACCTTTAAACCATTAATAAAACTAATATCACCAAACCCCTCGAAAAATTAATAAAAGAAACTAAATTAAAATGAAAAAGAACAATATTTTTCTCGGTTTAATATGTGTAAAAGCAACGCTTGGAGCCACGTTTTGCTCATGATATCTGCCACGTTCACTCCATGTTGGAATACGAGTGATATAAAGTGTACCTAAACTCATAAGTCAACAAACAATTACTCCATTCGGCTAAAGTCCATAGGCTGTGATCGTTGGCCGATGCTCCTTGTTTAACAGAAGGTGTCTCCTGGCTCTAAGATCAACTTCAACTTACTTGGTTGGTGGTAGACAGGCTTACATTGATTTCAACGTCTCCATGAAGCCTGGACGCAGAGAATGGGCCATTTCGCCATGTTTTGTAATTCGTAACTCATTGCCGACCACCACCAATGCTATCCATATATAATATTCAAACAATACATATTGATCAAGATAAAATTATCGAAAATACTTTTAAATCAATTTAATCTAGAAAATTGAAATTATCCACTTGAAAACATGCACAGTTTAATTAATCTAGTGATAAACATAGCTACTACATGTGTTTGCAGATCTGAGACTTGAACTGCTTGAAGTACCTTGTGATAAAAACTTAGTGCGAGCCCTATACGGTTTGCTAATGTTGTTGCCCCAAACGGAAGCTTTTACAACGTTAAAGACACGTTTGAGCTGCATTCCCAGTTTGCACTTGCACAATGAAGAAATGTAAGTCACAGTAATTATTGCTTACACACACACGTACATTACATATTAATTTTTCAGGGCTACTACTCCTCAGAAACAAACGGCAAGCAACTCCATAGATTTTAATAGTTTACTTAACCATTTCTTCGAAGTCCAAGAACGACACAAACAGTATAAAAAATCAATACGCGCCAAAGAGATATTGTCTTTAGAGAAAGACGCTAGCAATATTAAGATATAGATCTTGTATATTTATAAATATATTAATCACATTCCTAATCAGCGTTTTATTTATTTTAAACGATCTCGTATCTCCAGTGAACATATCTAGTATTAATTTAGAGGTGTAGGACTAAATCAATTAAAATGGATTTGAGGCGTCTGACGCAAAGATATTTAAACAGTGTTTTACCAGTTACTCAGACGTACGATGAAATACTTAAGACAAAATTGGTG
Organism: Aethina tumida; assembly: GCF_024364675.1. Taxonomy (NCBI): domain Eukaryota; kingdom Metazoa; phylum Arthropoda; class Insecta; order Coleoptera; family Nitidulidae; genus Aethina; species Aethina tumida. Next base: position 39,508,006 of record NC_065435.1, on the reverse strand, counting down.
TGTGGGAAGTTCCCCCTTACAGTAGCAGGATTGATAAAGTCACTTGGGATGGTAAATTATTTGTTTTTAATGAAACCTGTTGTCTTATTAAATTGTATTTCAGACAGTTCTTCTGGCAGCAGTCTCGTTATTCTTAGCGTGGCCCAGGTGCGCAAATACTTCGAACTGGTATCCGGTATTCCTTCCGGTCGCTGCAGGACTCTCTATTTTAGTGCAACTCTTTTTCTATATGATATTTTCCTTTGGAGTCACCGTGTCTAAACCGTTGTTTTGGATTAAATGTGTAAGGTGTGACTTTTGCATAAAGGATCTTATTTAAGTTTTTCTTTATTTGTTTCAGGATGTCTGTTCTAATCTCTTATTGTCTTTTATTACAATGGTGGCTTCTTGGATGTCATATTTTGATTGTATTGCCACATTGGTGAACAGGATACACACTGTAAGTAGTTAATTAAATGTTTATAGTTTTTAAAATTTGTGTTTTTTATTAGATCTTATGTTTTACTGGGAGTCTTATAATTATTATAAGCTGTGGAGCAATACTACTGATGTATAGGCATAAAAAGGAGGTTGTATTGAAGCCCAGAGAACGTCCAGTAGGAGATGCAAATGTAGCTGTAGCTTAACACAATTTTTAAAATATCAAGATAATTTTATTTATTGAATAGTTTGTATTTTTTAGAAAATATTGTAATAAATTCTATTAATATAATAGAGTTATTTACTAATTGACAATAACTGATATCTAATGTAATCTTTCTTATTTAACAACAATCATTATTTTAAACAGCATGTAAAAATTTTATTGGACATCAATGATTTATATCTGACACATTATCTTATCATAAATGCATATTAAGATAAATAAACATTTTTTTTCTAGAATAATATTAATAGCCTTACATAGTGAAATACTATGTATGTTATATATTCAAGAATATATTTTAAACATTAATAATAAAAAAATAGACAATATTATATTATTTAATTATTTTTTATTAATTTATTTATTATTCTTATTAATTAATTTTTTATAATTTAAAAAAATTAATTGACTTATATCTTATCGTCAATTTTTATTCAGTTTTGTTAATCCAATATTTATTAAAAATATACTATATATCATTAATAAAATGTGTCAAAAATATACAGTTGATATTTTCTTTTTAATATTCTCAGGCCGCAGTGCATCAAAAATCATTATTTTGAAATATTTTCAATTGTTTACCTAGTATAAAATATCGTAACACAAGAATAGACTATATGGTTAAAAAATTTTCGTTCGATTTTACACTTTTAGCAGTTCTATTTTAAATTTATTATTAACACACTATAAGCGTGATAACTGTTGATTATTATTAGACCGGGTAATTTTTACCTTTTTGAATGTACTTACTTTAAAAACGGGGTGAGATAATTTTACTCTATTGGTTTACATATGGAACAGAAAGAATTATCTCCTAATTTTTGTTATCATTCAACAACTTAGTTTGGACTATTTTGCTACCAGCCTATAGTGTGTTAATATTCGTAATATATTATGTGAATATTAAAATACCTCTTATATATTTGTTACTCTAACAAACACAAGTGAGAAAAAAACAATATATATTCATAGTAAGCTAAATTATGAACCTTAATTTAAATTCACTCGAGAAAAATTAAAAAAACAAGCAAACGAGAAAACTACTCTACCAACTATAAAACATCACTATCGTGTTAACTTCTACCACAACCACAATAAATGTTATAATTTATTATACTCACTCTTTATTCAAATTATTATAATCATCCCTTAATTTTAATATTTCTAATCGTGAATTCGTCATCTTATATATTCTCACATATCTCATTTATTTTATAAAGTTTATTATTGAAAGATAAATAAAAGTGAAGCAAAAGTAATAACACACATGTTAATTTAAAGTAAACATCAACAGACAATTATACTATTTTAAATAAGGTGACGGTAGGTAAAACATTCGAACTACTGTCAAACATTGAGGTTAATACGGTACAAAAAAAAAACAAAGTTATAATTTGGCCACGTTTTAAAACATTGTAGTTAATAAATATAAAATAAATATATTACGTAAAAAATTTTTTTTTTGGTATTTGTGTCGACTTATTGCAAATATGGCGATCTTTGAAGAATCATATCCTTTTTCACGGTATAAATAAGCCGTATACGTACAAATCGTATCTGCTTAAATTCGTTGCAAAATAGGATAGCATTTGATTATGATAGACCAACTAAAAATATACTGATAAAATTTTTGTCGAGGACAAAGTGCAGTGTAGATCTCTAACCTCAAAACATCTCGCGTTTTCTTTGTAAACACAGGATTTAAATGAAAAATTACAATAAATCGCGTCGTAGTTTCGATGTTTAAACAGGGCAGAATACTTGAAAATATTTATTTAGGTAAGAGGGCTACGATTTTTGTGCGGCAGGTTTGTCAACATTTAAGGGATTAATTTTGTATGCACGTTTTTATTTGCGCAAAACATTGTGCGCACTTTGTTGTTTAAATTTCAAATCAAAACATCTATGAATGTACCATTTGTTTTTTCCAATTTGACAACTCAATTTCTAGTTACTTTAGTAAACATTGTGTTGTAGGTTTAAGCAATGGATGTACCTTAATATCAAGGACTTACTGTACTGATACTTTAAATAGAGTTGTGCCTTTAAAACATGTACTGGTGGTTTCAAAACTATCCAGATATGAATTTGAGCAAAGACGTAACCAAAACCTAAACAGTAAACAACTGGAAATGTTCCTTAAGAAACGAGGGACTGATTATGATAAATTAGTTAAATTCCATGATTTACATAAAAAATTTGAAGAGAATGTTATCAATACTTTAGAAAAGTTAGGTGTTAAGGTAACTGTCGGAAACAGGTAATAATAGTTAACAATTTCTTAGACAATAAAAAATATTTATAATATTGCAGGTTTACTGTTACTGATGAAATGGTAAACAATGCAGATGTGATAATGCCTGTTGGAGGAGATGGAACTTTCTTACTTGCTGCCAGTCGAGTAAAGGACAATAAGAAGCCTGTTATTGGTTTCAATTCCGATCCTAACAGATCAGAGGGCCATTTATGTTTACCTAAAAAGTACTCTGCTAATGTCCAGGAAGCTATAGAAAAGTTACAAAAAGTATACTTAACATTTATGAATATTAAATGAATATTAAACACATATTTCCAGGGAGAATTTAATTGGTTGATGAGAAATAGGATAAGGACATCCATTCTTAGTGATGATCAAATATTAACACCAAAATATTTGCATGATGTTGAAAATGAAGTCATATTAGTGAAATCAACTGGGCAGACCTTTAAAAGGGGTTCAATGAAAGTAGTCCCTGTTTTAGCTTTAAATGAAGTAAAAAAAGTGTTCAATTCCAAGAGATATCAAAATTAATTACTGTTCATTCTTAGGTGTTTATTGGCGAGTCATTGTCTGCTCGCGTATCTCATTTACAAATGAAACTGAACGGATCTTCGGACACGACAAATCTGAAATGTTCAGGATTGTGCATTTGTACCGGAACCGGCTCCACATCGTGGCATTTGAGCATCAATAGACTGCCAAAACAAACTGTTGAGGAACTGCTAAAATTCATGAACTGTCAAGAAGAAAATCTAGCTACCACTCTCTCCGAAACATACAACAAAAACCTAATCTTTAACCCTGGTAATCGAAACGCCACATCCACATTTGGAACCGCATTATCAGATTGATTTTCAGATGACAAACGACTGGGTTACACGATCAGAGACCTGATATCGGCGGGAGTGTGGCCGCAACCCAAAGGCATTAAGTCGAGGGGCTTTGCGACGAAGTTGGAGGTGCGATCGAATTGCTACGACGCTTCTTTGGTGGTCGACGGTGGTGTTTCGTTCTCCTTCAACGATGGCACCGTCGCAATTCTCGAAATTTGTCCTGAGGATTCTTTGAGGACTGTTATTCTCACTGGATGATGCTGCTTAGGAAATAAGACTGCTACTCTTTTTTTTAGTTTGAGGTGTATTTAATATTAAGTTGAAACATGAAAGAATTACAAGAAATGATATTTTATATACATATTTGAAATATAGTACGTTTATTTAAATTTTTATTATTATATATAATTAAAGCTCTTAAAGTGTTCATTAATTTACCTTCCTAATCTTCCAAGCTTATCCAAGTAAAATATAAAATAGTTTTAAGAATTTACTCAATAGTTAAAATAATAAAAGTTATTTAGTTATTTATTTAGATTTGTAATAATTTTGGAACATACTAAAATCATAAAGTACCCAGTATTGATTATGGAATACTCTGTCATCACCTAATGGTTTAGATTGACCTTCCCATGAGGTTCCAGGTACCCAGAACTAACTGAAGAGGTAATAAAACTCTCGTCCATGTTAAACTCATCCTTCCATTGAAGAAAAAATAAAGAAAATTGTACAAAAAATATTACAAATAAAGAAAGAAGACGAATTTTGATGAGCTGCAGATTCGAGGTTCTGAAACTGGTAAAACTACTTATTCTTCAATCTAGTAATAAAGAAATAGTATATTTCAAAATAAAATGTAAACTGATGTAATTGAATAAAAACTATAAATGATAAACACTAAATTATTAACCACAGATTTCAAGTTTAAATAAACTAATTCTGTGAACAATTAATTAAGCAATAATAAGAGAAACCTACCTTTAAAATCTGTAGTATAGTTCAATATGGCACTAAACACAAGATTAAAGCGAATTGCACCAAACCAAAGCGCATCCCCGAATTAATTTGGGGACCGAAACGATCGATACGCAGGTCAATAACAAAGTGACTGGTTTTAAAGTGAACGCGTGGGGATGTGTCATCCCTTGCCCGTGATTGGTCAACACAGGATTTTATGTAATTATAAATACGCATCGCATTTATTTTAAACTAAAATTTTTCCATTGAAATTCCTGACATATATATATATATATATATATATATATATCAAATTTATGTTTTATTATAATTTTATATATATTATTGTGATACGATAAATAAATAAATTTAAATTTAAATTATTAATAAAAGCGAAAACCAAAATTTATATTTGTGTTGGTTACTTAATTAAACATTTATTTAACTATATAGTGGGAGTGGATCAATATTAATTAAAAATAAAACGCAAAAAAGGTCTTTGTATATTATTTAAAGTCTTACAAGACAATATTGCAATTATTCAATTAAAACAATTGGATACATAACTAAAAATTGCTATCGTGTAAAAACATTATTATTTATCTATAAAGAAAACATTAAATGTTTACAGATTTTATTTTTTATTTGCGTCGCCTTAGGTACTACTTAATGTTTAAAATGTGCTATTTAGAGGTTATGGTAACAAGTAAATAATTTTGTTCGTCCGTTTTGTGATTTATGTTGACAAGCATATTCATGAAATGAACGGCAAAACTGCAAATGACGACAAACAATCAGCAAATAACGCCGAATTTTCACCAGTGAAACGTAAACCAAATGTATTCGCACGTAATCTAAGGGTGACTTGAAATTTCGGTTTCAGTTCCACAGAGTCCGGCGGCAGGTGCCCTTCAAAAAAATTTGACAGGTTCTCCGAGGGTGGCACGCGATATTGTTGCCGATTTGTATAATAACATCCAGAAATGGAATGATTTTCACATTAAGGGCTCGACTATTGTAAAGAAAATAGTCGCAGTCAAGTCCGAGAGTCAGGAAAATTACACCATTGAACTAGAGGAGTATACTAAGGCTCTCTTTGAAGTGATGACATCATTGGTAGTATACAGAAATTCTTTTGATTACCTCACTAGTCAAATAATTGCCTTATCAAAGCTGCAAAAGAACAATCGGCCTTTATTTATGTCATTGTCAGTTGCAGATATGGCAGAAATGATAGGGACTATAGGTCAAGCATATAAAAATGAATTTGAAGTGAGGCAATTCAAATTGGCATTAATAAGTTTGTAACGTGCTTTGTTGTTTCAGATAAAGACGACAGTTTTGGAGAACATTGGTCATGCAAAAGATAAGCATGAGGCTATGTTTTATGCTGCAAGTTGGACTCATCAGGATTATATTACAAAGCGAATTGATATGAAGTTAGAGTGTTTAGTAGTTGAAACAGGGCATAGGGCCTACCACTAACATTCTATTTAGGTCAACACCTAAACTAAAGACTGATAATTAATTTGCTCAATAAAAATATAATTTGTATTTATATTTTTTTACTGTAAAACGTACAGTAAAAATTTGTTTGAGGTTTAGTCCAGTGTTTATGTATGTGGATTATTAATTTGATGACTGGAAATGTTGCTTCTTAAATGTCAGTGTTGGTTTTTGTCTAAAACTTATTATTAATAAGCTACCACAAGTACCTAAATGGTAAAACTTTTATATAGAACTCACTAGACTTATCTCACTAATTGTAAATATATTTCTAAGTATAAATTGAATTTATTGTATACTATATAGTTATGCACTTATGTTTAATAAACGTTTCAAAAATAAGGGGTATATTATTAACTGTTGTACCATATTAGTAAGGAAATAATTTGCTAGAACAGGTCTCTTAAATTTTATTAACATATTTTTTATAAACTTATTTCTACATTTCGTTATTAGGTCGAATAGTTTTTAAGTAGAGCACCATAATTGAGCAAAATGTTTACATTCTTCTTTGTACAGGCTGTAAATAGGTCCTGTATTACATAAGTGCAATAGCACCACAATAGATCAAATATTTTCCATTAAAATTATGGAAGTACTTTAAGACACTTTCATATCACATGTATATACATATAGGAAGCAAGTTCCAATTAAAAAATTTTATTCCATTCTTCAATACCAAGTGTTGTCTTCATTGAATCTTCAGTTCGTGAATTGTTTTAAGAAATTTCTTTAAAAAACAAACTACTCCTTCATCCTTCTTTGTCACAGACCTACAAAATACAAAAATTAGTTTGTTATAAAACAAAACATTTAGTCAAATTTACTTCTTGTAACCCAGGTCGTATGGTTCAAAGTATTTCATGTATTCAAAAAGGGGCCAAATACGAGAAATTGGTGTATTATTGCAGATGTCGATCTTAACTTCATGATACTTTGCAATCAGTTCGTCAAATCTGTCCTTCAGATCTTTGTCTGTAAAAAAGAAAATTTTTAATATTGTTTAGAAAAAAAAAACAATAAATATTTGCCCTGTTATCTTTTGTAATGTTTCTACTTATGTCTGCCAAATGTTTTGTTAATATGCTTAATCATAATTTTATCAACAATATTTTTATTGATAAAAAAACTATAATAACAACCCTAACTAATCTTCAAAATAGTACACGACCTTGAGGAGTAAACCATCTCTTTGTCTTGATATGTTATAAATAGATAATGTACAAACTAAAATTGTGAAATTCGTTTATCAGTTTCCATCGGACACATGTGGCACGTGTATTGCGCATCAAAAAAAAACAGAGGCACCCAAGGGGGGATGATGCGTACTCACCTGAAGGTTCCAATTTTTTCTCAATCTCGCGCCAAATGTCATCCTTCACGTTTTGGTCGCCGTAATCCTTGTGCCTTTTATCGTATAATGCCGGATATTTTTTTACCAGGTTTATTAGCTTACGGTCCCACCTCATTTGTTTGTCAACAAATTGTACGTCCAAATAGAGTTTCCCCATGGTCGCTGCAACAAAGAGAAAAATCGAATTAGTCAAACGTATCGCATATATTTTTAGTAAATGGGGAAAATCCTGAATATTAATTTATTATCGGGTGTTCCACCGGATTAATCGTTCTCTGTTGTGTGACACTTTTTGTTCTAATTTTGGATGTGACTCATCTTTTAGGTCGTTGACGCACTATTTTCATTAATAGGTAAATTTACTTTGTTTTAATTTAATTACATTTTATACAAATTCATAGACCGAATGTGGATAATAAATATGATTCATCCGTTTACAGTTATGCGGCTGGAACGAAAGATATTTAAATATCTTTTCGTTCGTTCGTTCGTTTAGATTAGTTTTTAGTAATTATTTTATATTTATATGCACGAGTATTAAATTAAGTAACCAAAAATTAATATTGATATTATAACGGTTATCTTTATAAAAACTATACATGAAATTATTAAGAACAATATCTTTTGTCTAAAAGTTTGTGTTGTGTTCAAAAAATTAACTAACTAAAAAACAACTAATTTTTATATCTCACAATTAGTAATATATATTTTATTGGATTGTAACAGTAAATTCCTTTTAAGGGGTATCTTTGTGTTATCTGACGATTGAAGTGTTACACAGTATTTCGTTTTATTGCAATAATTGAATAATTATTGATATAATGTTAAACATTTAGTAATAAGTCATAATATACTTATTTAATAGTTAAATATAAAGATAAGATACTAATAATATTTCTAGGAATACTAAATCAAGTTGTGGTTACAATACTCAGCAAATAAATAATAAAATGTACGTTACCTATTCACAATCAGTCTTCTAAAAATCACCGAAAAACAAATGTAACTTAACAAAACACACTTAAGCCACTTGGATCAGCAGGAACAAGTCTTATCCTGTCTACAGTCCGCGATCAAATAAATGTATACCTGTAAATTCGAATTGGCGCTGCACTACTACAAAATAAAAGTCTCGCTACTGCGGCATACGCGTGGAAGGGGAAAAACCAGTAGCGCCGATCCGTATTCGCGCATCTTCCGTTCTTTACCCGTTTCCCGATTGACAACGAACGTTGAGGGGATTACTTTTCGCAGATTTTTGTTGAGAAAAATTCCGGTGTTGTAAATTCAATTGGTCATTGCTGACACTTCAGCTGTTAAGATGGTCGATGTGGTCCGATTGTGACGACACTGTCGCCTTATGTCATTTTCTCCAGTGCCTTGATCTTGTGGCAGACCTGCAGCATTCTAAACCAAGGTCGATGTTGTCATAAGAATAAAGCAAAACAAAAATTATCGAGTGGAGATTTCGCGTTCTGTTGATCTAAATTCGGAACGGTAAATGGTTGAGAATTGTTCAAATAAGGAACACATGGTTATTGAAGAAATGGCTGCGGACACGAAGGGGGAAATTATACTGCGACCCAAATTGGAAAATTCTAAAAAAACCATCGCTCTCTTTCAAAAACAGTCCGATTGCTCTTATGTGTCCTGTTATTGGTGAGTAAACATGTTGTTTTATGTAAAATTGCCAGTTATTTTATTGTTGTTTGTAAGTTAATGTCCACATCCAACTGACCTTTTTTACAGATTTATTATATAATTAATAGGAATATATTGTTGTAATTTATTCCTGACAAATTGTCAGTGGTTTGTCAAAATCTTTGGTAAAAACTCCCAAAAAAAGGTAATAATCTCCAAACATATTGTAGAAATGTTGTTACTCCAATAAAAATCAAATAAACATTTTTTTCAAGATGTCGAAAAAAGAAGGAAAATATTATGAAAAATTACGGCCCCATCAGGACGAACTGATACAATTATCAGATTTAGCTGGAATCCATCTAAATCATAAAGTCTTTCAGATACTGGTCGAACTTTTAAACATGGGGGTTGATCCATTTGCAATTCATCGACTGTTGAATAAAATATACCATTATTCAAACAGATCAAAGCATGCAAAGGATATGTAGAACTCACAATCTTATCAGTCATAACACAATGATTATAAATAAATTTTACTGATGCCATACTGTCTCATGGTTTCATTAAGTACATTTAAGTGCACATCTTTTTTTTTAAGTCCACTCAAATTCATTATGAAATTGTGCTTAACTATTGTTTAACTAAACTAGTCATTTTTTGTTTAAGTGATAGGATATTGCAACATGATTTAATTTATAAGTAAATTCTGCAGAAACAGCATCAGCTTAAAAATTTTCAAAAGCACACAAATAGATATTTAATGTTGTTTTCTCACACAAACATTTATTAAAAAATTAAAATGTATAACAAAAATTTTTGTTAATGTGTGGGCACTTTAGTAGATAAAGATTAATGTATTTTATTTTTAGTGACTGAGTAAATAACTTGTAATAATATTTTTGCAATGAATATTTCGTTAAATGTGTGATTTAAAAATAAACGTTTATTAAATTTGTCATAAATAATTTAATTAACAACCTTTTAAGCATGAATCACCAATATCTATAACAATCTTAATCGAATCTTTAATGTTTACTTATAAGTGAGCAAATAATATTAATTTAATTATATTAGATAAAATCATTAAACAACGTACCTAATAAAAAATCTATCAAAAATATTAATAAATCTGAGTATTTTTTTGAATAAATCTTTTATATCCGCATATGTTTTTCACCGAATATAACAATTAAACGACCGTCAGTAGTGAATAGAAAATAGAGTGAAATAATTAATACGATGGCATGTTTTACCTCCATAAAGCAACAGATTACGAATCAGGCCGCATGAGAGAATACACTTCATTAAAGTAACGACTAATTACAATGCAAATTATTTAATTCACAGTCAAATTATTAAAAAGTCGTTCGTTACAGTAGTTGATAGCATGAGAAATTGAAAATAGTTCCACTTCTTCTCCTAGAAAAATTAAAAACTCGTACAAAATTATTATTCCCAGTTATAAATAAAGGTTTTTTTTTAATGAAAAGTTTCCAGCTAAACGTTTTTATAATATCGATTAACTTGCGACATATTAATATTTAATCACTCATTTATAAACATGTATGATATTCAATGTTAAAAAGGTGTAGGTTTTTTCGTTGAAAACAACGTATTATTAATGAGCCGAGTCCGTGTACAAATTAATGGTTAATGCAATGGAAAAAATCGCCGTGTTTACAGTTCAACGGTAAATAAATAGAATTACCTGTATTTTATTCGTTTAACTATATCAGTTGTGCAGTGAATAATCAAAATATTGTGTTATTTATGTTAATTTCGTTGTTACACTTGTTTTGTTATTTGACTCGTTTATTTATGGATAATATGTGTTTGTTTACAGCGAAGAAAACGTCTTCAAATTGGCCCAGCAGGTCGCTTCCAAGTATCCTGATGAACTGGACAAGTGTTTTGTCACGTTCATTTCCAATCACAGCCGGACTGTGCCATTATGGAAACAAAGAGCTGGCAAAGATGAGGATCGATTAGTTGTTTGGGTATGTTCTCGCATTAAATAATTGTTTCAATAACGTACAATGATTTTTTAAAGTTTTTAAAATAAATGCGACAGTTTTAACGATTTTTCCAGGATTATCATGTGATATTTTTGTACCAACCGGAGCCGGAAAAGTGTCTAGTTTACGATTTAGATTCTGAACTTCCGTTTCCCACATACGTGCATAAATACGTCACCGAAACGTTCAGGACCGATCACATACTGAAGCCGGACTTTTTCAGGTATGTTGCATTGAAATTAGATGTGGGATTAATGAGTTTGGCCGAGGACGGCCGAATAAATGAATTGAACTGGTGGTGCGGCTGAAGAATTTTATTGTCTGGGTAGAAAATACCTCCCGCTCAATAACCTTATGGCTGGGGGGCTCCCGTTGGGATAATTTTCCTTATTATATTTGCCTTGCTGAATTGTCAAATGTATCACTCAACTAATCTGCGACTATGTTTTTGTTTTTGTCCAATTAATACGGGATAACCTGTTATCTTATGTATTGGAAATTACTAATTTCGTCTTCCCACGAGGCGCAAAACTATTTATCTTTACTTTTTTAAAAGATAACACGGATTTATGTTGTAATTTTGTTTTTTTTTTAATAATGCAAACTTATGTGACCTTGTTGACTATTTTTATATGATTGATTTTTAATTTGTTGTCACCTTTTTGTTTAATGACATTAAAACTTCTCACTAAATTACCATAGTCAATTATAATACATTTTATTTAATTTGTCACATTAAATTTTATTTTTAACAGTTAAAATAGCCAATATAATTGAATGTTATTAGAGTAAATTACTAAAACCAATTATAATACTTTATATATATTTTTGTGTTGAAAATTATTAACTAATTAAATTCCAGACTTAAAAGACTGTTAAATGATGAAAATTCAAAAAGTTAAATGTGTCAGAATTTTAAGGCAAAAATGATAATCACTGAAATTCCTCAAATTAAAATAGTGATACAAAAATTTGCTTAAAAACATATAATTTTATTGTTAACTTAAAATAATATTGAAGATTGCTAAAAAAATTGAAAACTTACTAAATTGTAACAAAGACAAATATCTTAAAGTTCAGAGAATCAGCTTCCACAAGTAAAAATGGTTTAAAAATTGTTGAATGTTGAAATTCTTAGATTTGAAGCTATAAATTAAAGATTAAAATTTGCCAACTATATTGAAAACTCATAAAATTTTAAAAAATTGGTATAAATGCCAGAATTATAAGATAGGAAGAGTAAATACTGAAATTCCTTAAAATGACATAATGATGTTACAAAAATTAAATATGTCAGAATTTTAATTTTAATAATAATCATTGAAATTCCTCAAAATGAAGTAATGATACAAAAATTTGTTCGAAACCATACGATTTTATTGTTAACATATTTTAAACGATAAAAAAGTATTGAAAATTGCTAAAAAATTAAAAATTATTAAATTGTGATAAAGTTGAAAAAGTTTCAAGATATAAAAATAGTGAAAAAGTTGTTGAATCCAGAATTTGTCATCAATGTTGAAATCGATACACAAAAACTAGAATTTAAGTTGTACCCGTGAGTTTTATATTTTAATTCACAGTGTCATATTGTTTAGGTACTTCCGGGTCGTGCCAGCCAATGACTTTCTTTTGGAATTCGCATCGGACAGACGACACATGAAACGCCAGGATGGATCTTGGATTAAGACACCACCAACTTATCCTGCCATAACTACGCAAAGTAAATAATCCCATCGAGATATTTTAAGTGCACATTTAACCGTTTCCTTTCAGAAAATCCCCACAATTTGGACAACTACATACAAATGGACGCAACAAAGGGACCGGGCCAGGTCTACAGTTTGGTCGAGTTCGTGCATCGATTCTTCAAACAGACGCCACCGACGTAGCTCACACATGCACGATCTTGTACGTTTATTCAGTCAATTTTTTATCGTGCTCTTAAATGTTGACCGCACAAAAAGCCAAAAAAAAAAATTATACAAAAAAAAAATTTGAATCCGTGTCTGCAAACGATTCGTTATGTCTAATTATAAACGATTGCTTCGATTTTAACTCTTTACTCTATCGATATCTATGCACTTTTCTTATCTTCACTGTTATACAACTATATACTATTGGTCCATGTAGTCCGCCAAGTGCTGTCACGATAAAAAAGTACATTTTTAGAAATAAACTTATTTGAGACCATTTGAGAACATTTTTTGATTCTGAAATTTCTTTACCCAGTACTTGGCGACTATCTAGGTTAGTCCTGCTAACATTTTATATAAATATAATAGTTTACATTGTTTATACGTATTTATACGATCGATTTTCTAAAAGTTTATTTATTCATATACTGTAGTTTTTCTGATATATACAATTTAAAACATCAATTTAAAATAAAGTTTTAAAAGTAGATTGTGTGACTAGGTCCTTGACTATATTTTTATTTTGTTGAACATTTGTGTGTGTTAAATCTAAAAGATCAAGATAAGAACTTTAATTAATTTAGACAAATATGTGATATTTTAATTGAGTGAAATTTATCGTTAATTAATGTTTAATATTCATTTTTATCAATTGCAAATTTCATGAGCGAAATTATATTCTATGTTTAAACCTTATTTATTTTACTTTTTAATGTTACGACAATTTCAACATAAAATACTCATGAAGTTTGTTAAAAATTGACTAAATGTGGTAGATTTAAATAATAGATTTCCTCTCTTCTTGTCGCTTATGAAAGGTTTATATTACCTGATTAAACGGGCCATGGATATTCTTATTCAATACTTTAATATATTGATTATTAAGACTGCACATTTGCCTTCCATTTTATCTTATACACAAACGTTTATAATCATCAGTTTAATTATAAGCATTAGTACAAATATTTCATTGTTGGCAATTAGAAAAATGTTTACTATTAAGTTAATATTTGGAAAAACTATTCATAAGTAAAGTACAAATGACCAAAGTTATAAATTTCGAAATTTTAAAAAGGCAACACAACTTAATAGTAAAGCATTACTATGTCTGGCTTATTTATATTTAATTAATTGTTTAGATGTCTTGAGTACAAGTTATATTGTAAGCAAATTGTGAATTTATATTATATTATATTATATTGATAGATGATTTATTTCAAAAGTCAACAAGGCCTAATTATAAGTGTTAATTGTGATGTAGCTTATTGTTAGTTAATTTTTGTAATGTATGTTCTATAAATGTTAAAATATAAATTAATAAAGGATTTGATCTATATAAAAATATAAACCTAATAAAGCACATTTTAATATGTTATACATTTGTCTTATTTGAGAAGTTTTGTATTTATTTTTAGGTAATTTTTATATGTTACAAAATTTTCCAAAAATATTGTGTGCGCCATCTGTTGATTGGAGAACGCAACATACTATTACAGATTTCTATAGTAAGTTTGGGTCACGTGACTTGAAAGCTCGATTGCTTCTGTCAGACACCTTCTAAGGGTGGGGATAAATATGTCAATGGAAAATGTTTATGTTAAAGTTGTCGCAAATGGCAACAGTACGTATACCTAAAAATGTGTGCTAAAAATTTAGTTTTAATAAGTTATGTGTTGGTGAGGTGTAACGATAGTGTAAATGTCAGCTGAACTGTTTAAATTTAATTAGTTTTTATTTTGTGCAAAATGGCTTCTGGCGATACAATTGAGGCTATTGAAGTCTTGGATTCAATGAACAATACCAAGGATCCTGCATTACTGGACGCCACGGCCGCTGGAGAGGCCGAAGGTTAGTTGTTCACCCTTTTCCGACAAAATTTTCAACATTTTGACCCCGTTGGGAGACTGAGTTTTCGGGGTCACCAGTGATTCATGTTCTCTTCTTTTCAATTAATTTATGCTAAAGTATGAGGCAGACAAAATACCAAACGGCTTGAAATGAAATTTTTGATAATGGATCAGCTATTTTTACATTATAATTTGGCGTAAATTGTTGAATAAGTGATGATTTTGACAACGTTAAATGTAACAGGCAAATTTTGGACAAGAGTTGTGTGTACATCACTCGACTCGCAATACCCACTAATTGGATGGGAATTTACGGGGAACATCATTGTAAATACTGACTGATGGTGATTCAACGTAAATTTTATTCACTTCCATCCAAATGTAATTACATATTTAACATATTCTTATATAAAATTATCGGTTATAAACAATTTCTATGGAATAATTTTATTATCGAGTCCGTAGTTTAAATGATTATACCACCATAACAATTTTAATGTCTATTGTTAATAGCATTAAAATAGCCTCCGAATATCATTCGTTGTTAATGCGGTTTTCTTGTACTTCCGCTTAATTTATCAATAACTTTTATTTTTCAGATAAGGACAGCAGTGTCTTAAACAAAAGCCTTCAAGATGTAAGTAAACAAACGCGTTTTCCTGTCTCCTAATTCTTGGAAATTGCACGGTTTTGTTTAATTTGCATTCTTTTTTATTTATAATTAAGTGGACACGACAAGATATTTCAACTTTCAAAAGTCCCAAACCGGATCCGGCAAACATTTTGGGTCGAGACTGGCGAAACCCAACGTTGGGGCTCAATTAGAGACCGTCACAACTTTCGTAGAAATTGCCGATTGAACTTTCAGCTCCAATTAATGGGACTGTTAATCAATACGGTTTGAAATTTTTTATTCGCTAATGATGTTTATTTAAATTAGGAAAACATTCTTGAACAAATTTTATACGACGAATTAACATGCAATTAGCTATTACTTATCGTTGTTTTCCTGATTGTAACATTTAGGAAGGTAAATTTTCAATGTTAGCTGGTATCGCACGGTATATTATTATCGTCAACGGCGATGGACACGCTTCTAATAGTTCAAAAACAAATTATAATGACGGCAACGATAGAAATAATCATAATATGTTATAAATTACGATTACCAAACCGTCCATAAAGTTCTAAAGGTCGCTTTTATTGAACGCTTAATTTTACTCGTGCTTATTATAATCAACAGGTAATTTATTGCATTTTAGACTATTAAATTCGAGATGCATTTTATTATGTTGGGATAAATAGTTGAGACCCATCATTAAAATTTAAATTTTTAATATAAATACTATACTTTTTATTAATTTTATAAAAAGTCATGGTTATTTTGCACAATTTAAATTAATTAGTCTTATCAGAATATTATAAATTATAATCAAATTAGATAGACTTTCATGTAAATGCACATGTTGGCATATATTATAGGAAATATATTTTTTCTATGGTACGTACGTAACAGGTACTAAATATTTTATGTTAGTTTTATTAGTTTTTTTAAGATTTTATTACATTTTAATGTATGGCTGTACAGTGTAAATCAATTAAGTTAGTTTTAGATTTTAGAATTTCATTTAAAAGCTTGTTAATTATATCCACGTTTTTTGATTTTACTAGTGTTTTACAAAGAAATGTTAGTTACAACTTAAGGTTCCAGAATGCTACTGCTTCAGTCCCTTATAAATATTAAATATATTGAAAGAAAGATAGCAAGCCCTACAGTATGAATCAATTAAATTATTTACGAAATTATTACATTTAAATCTAACAATTTAGTAAACGTTTTGTATATATTTTTATTTTGTTTTTAAGATCATTCATTATATTTAATATCGATTGATTAATCATAATTTGATAAACCTAGTAAATATTTATAACAGTTTTCATTCTCAGGGTTTATTAATTTTTCATAGAAATCTGAATCACACTTTGAGGTTTGTTTACTTTTAAAATACACCTCAACAAAATTAAATACCACATAAAAGTCATTGGGAAATAACAAAGTTATGTAGTTTTGTAAGCAGAAATTTAAATTTGAAACTTTATAATTAAGGTTCCAGAATGCTACTGCTTCAATTCCTTATAAAAATTAAATAAATTGAAAGAACGATAGCATGCCGTACAGTATGAATCAACTTAATTATTTATGAAATTATTACAATTAAATTTAACAATTTAGTAAACGTTTTCTATTTATTTTTGTTTTGTTTTTAAGATCATTATATTTAATATCGATTCGTTAATCAGAATTCGATAAATCTAATAAATATTTATAACAGTTTTCATTCTCAGGGTTTGTTAACTTTTCATAGAAATCTGAATCACGCTTTGAGGTTCGTTTACTTTTAAAATACACCACAAACAAATTAAACACCACAGAAATTTAAATTTTGAACTTTAGAATTACATAAAAATAAAATATCTACTTAATTATTTCCTTTTTTCTTTGATTATATTATTTTTTACAAAGAAAGGTTAGTTTATTTATAGTTTTTCAGAATGCTACTACTTCAGATTTAGTACTTTATAAATATTAAATATGTTGAAAGAACGATAGTAAGCCCTACAATATGAATTTATTAAATTTAACAATTTAGTAAACTATATATTTTTATAATATTTTTGTATTTTATATTTTCCTAAACGTTGGTCATATCTTGAGGTATTTAAGATCATTATTATTAGTTTTTTTAAGATTTTACTACATTTTAATGTATGGTTGTACAGTGAAAATTAATTAAGTTAATCTAAAATTTTACATTTTAGAATTTCATTAAAAATAAAAAACCTTTTTAATTATATCCATGTTTTTTTGATTTTACTAGTGTTTTACAAAGAAATGTTAGTTACAACTTAAGGTTCCAGACTTGTACTGCTTCCATCCATTATAAAAATTAAATTATTTATGAAACTTTAACAAATTAAATCTAACAATTTTATAAACGATTAATATATTTTTGTTATCATTATATTTAATATCGATTTGTTGATCAAAATTTGATAAAACTAGTAAATATTTAAACAGTTTTCATTCTCAGGGTTAATTTTTCATAGAAATCTGAATCACACTTTGAGGTTCGTTTACTTTTAAAATACTCCACATCCAAATTAAATATCACAAAAAGTCATTGGGAAATAACAAAATTATGGAGATTTGTAAGCAGAAATTTAAATTTAAAACTTTAGAATTATATAAAAATAAAATAACTAGCTTTTTACAAAGAGAGATTAGTTACAATTTAAAAATATAATATATTGAATGAACGATAGTAAGCCCTACAATATGATTCAATTAAATTACTAATTGTTAAATTTAACAATTTAGTATCTATATATTTTTATAATATTGAGATTTTTAAGATCATTATACTCAAACAATATCAATGAGCAAATTTTATGACATTATCATCTATTAATTGATATATTTAAAATTTTATAAATCTGTTCATAAAGTTAGTTAATTTCTCACATTTTGGGGCTTGTTTACTTTAAAGATCTCACCAGAACCGAAAATGAATTAAGATATTAATACAATACACAAACACTACTTAAAAGTTTATACAAATAGTAAAACCCAATTAATTTCTTGAACAAAACAACCAATAATACCTTCAGGATTTCCTGTGTTTTAGTTTCCTTTTTTATGAATAATTTGTGATGAAAATTTACAAAATTCTAATTATATCATGTTCTATAAAATATGTATGTTTATTAAATATTATTTTATGAGAATAAATTTTATAACTAATACATTATTTTCAACATTTTTGAATATTTTTTACGAATTTATCTTAAAATTTATTTTTTTTAATTAATATTATGTGAATTTTCTAAATATTTTCCAAAAATATGCAAAGATATTTTATTTAAATTTATTTAAATTGAAAAAAAAAAACAATTTTTTTAACAATTTTGAAATTTAACTATACTTTTGAAGAATTATAAATTTCACACAATGTGAATTTCTCTCAAGTCTCAAGTCATTTAAATTAAATTGTTAATAGTTAAAATAAATTGTTAATAGTTAAAATAAATTTTAATTGTAATTTAATTAATTAAAGTTGTTTAGACAATTTTGGCATTATTTATATAATTTATAATTTTGCATTAATTATATAAACAACAAAGCTGTGTAATATTTTCTTAAAGAATTTCAAAATTTATTGATAGTTTTTTATGAATTATGAATTGATCAATTGATTTATTTAAATTTGTTAAATCTGGTAAATTTTTATAAGATTTTCCTTCATAAAGTTAGTAAATTTTTCACATTTTGGGGCTTGTTTACTGTAAAAATCCCACCACAACCGAAAACGAATTAAGCTTTTAATGACAACACACAAACACTATTTAAAAGTTTATACAAATACAAGTAGAACCCAGTTAATTTCTTGAACAAAACAACCAATAAATACCTTGAGGATTGCCTGCGTTCAAAGTGCCACAACAATAAAATTTTGCACAGTACAAATTCGAATTGACGCCGGTGATATCATCAAACTCTACATAGTTTTGTCTATACACGTGTTAACATATCGCAGATAATTGAATATCGACTTACATATTGGAGTACTTGCGGTGGAGACTGTCACAATAAAAGTGCTGTGTGAAGAAGGCGGTCTTTGGGTCGCTGGAGGTTTGAGGGTGTGAATCATCGGGCAGGAATCATAAAAGAACGACGATTCCCTTTGTCCTCCGCACTTGGGATAACTTAACTGTTACGGCATTGCGCAACTAGTGCTTATTAGTGTTTTAGGGCCTTTGATATTGTGCGTCAGTTTGGATGATGAATGCCGTTTAAGTGAACCGGCCCGACGAAATTTAGGGCAATGTAGTAAGTGTTAGATTGCGGCCACAATTGTTTTGTTGTTAATATTTAATTGATGTATTTATTTGGGAGATGAAGAACGTTCGCAACGTTAATCCCGTCGATTAAGGAAGCGATATTTAATGTTTGTCATCAATCTCGGGTCTAAATGTGATGTTGCAAAGTAAACGGATTGTCGCAAATTGTATCTTTTGTCGCCCTCTCAAACGGAGGAACCGTGGAAAAATATCCAGTCGAACTTTTTTCCCCCCGTTGATTCGATCTTCGACAAGAAGACACTTGTGCCGAAGTGCACATAATTGTACGCCCCGGTTGGCGAAAACTTTCTCACGTTTTCGCCTTCCTCGTTTTCCCGTTTCTGAAATATTCAAACGCGTGTGCCCGCTAATTTCGGTGCGTCGTGAATGTTTGATGAACGTCCGTGTTTGCACACTGCGACAAAAATTTAACAACGTAAGACCTGTGGCCGGCTTGCAGGACATGGACATGGGGGTAGGTTAGTCACCTCCACGGTACGTGACATCTGCCGTAAATACACCTTTGTATCTTGCCCGGTTGTAGTTTTATTGGGCGCAGTTTTGTTTCACGTGGTCAATCACCGGTAAGGTACCATCTTTATCTTATCTGCGACACCCAGTTTTTTTTTTGCTTCTAAAAACTGACTTTCATGCGTTCACTTTTATTAATGAAAGTGTCATTAAAACGAACTGTGCGTGTCCATCCAATTATTGGGTTCGATTAATTATAAAGGACGTTCTACAGGGTGATTCACTTAATTTATTCATTATGCTTTATGTCCAAGTTTATGGATAACGGAAGGAGGTAACAATTATAGCTTGATTTGAACTACTTTTCTAATATATTTTGAACATAATTTCATTTCCGGTTTCGCCGAACATTGTTAGTTTCAATTGATTTTTGGATTCTTAAACTCTAATTGCAAATAAAATAACTGTACAATATCTTATGAAACATACAGGTGTCACAAAATTGATCTTTAGCATTAAAATTAGTGGCTTTACAAATATTTTAATATCTATCTGTCAAAATTTTTTGAAAAAATTAATAACCCAAAAACTATTAGGTATAGATATAGAACATGGTACAGCCATTTTATTTGGAATTAAAAATCCAAAAATATACAGGGTATTCTATTGAAAATAACAAAACTGATGAAACAGGTGTTCAAAAAAATTAGTTATAATTGCTACAAAAATTTCAAATCAGTGCCATTTCTCGTCCTCTATAAATTTCTAAAGATTAAGTAGGTGAATCGCCCTGTATGCTTGGGACAAAATGAAACACATCAATGTAGACCTTCGTTAACAACAACGGAATAATTAATTAAGGAAGAAATCGTAATTTCGTTCACGTCGAGTGCACCTGGTTTGTTTTGAAACCCTGTTTGTTATTGGAAATTGTATATTTAGCAAATCTATTTCAATATCCCATCGAATTATAAATATATCGCCTTATAATATTGAATTAATCAATTTTTGAGTAGTTTCCTGTCGCACTGGGACAATATTTGATTAATCAGTACATCGGCATTCGATTTATTTTTATTTATTAACGTGAAGTAATCATAACTATGAATAAATAGATCGTAAATATATCTGATATGTTTGTTCCACACAATCGCCACTGAATCACTTCCACTAATTACAACGTTCGATTTGAATTTTTACGCTACAAGTTAGTGAGTCACACCATTGTCACAAACATATTAAAATATATTAATTAGTGGCACAAATCGACATAACTTCAACAATAGACAAAAACAGATCAATTCACAACCTTTTCATTTCAATTATGAAGTGCAAATTGAAAATCGTTTTTAATTTAAATTCGTTTAAAACCCTTTTGTCGAATAAAATTCGAATGTCGTGGATGAAAAGGCTCGCAAAACCGATATTAAAACAAGGATATCTCTAAAAATATCCCGATTGAATTGCGGCACTATTTAATTGACACTGCCGCACAGTCTAAACAATTTTTATTGTCGTTATTATCGTTGCGATTTGTAGGAGATTTTATTGAAGGCAACTCATACTGTAACGGATATTTTCAAATCGTTTTATTTATTTTAAAACCCATAAAATCTATTTAAAAATGTTAATATTGTTAAGTTATTTATGTAATTGTTTATCTTAACAAATACTAATGTTGTTTTTAAAAATAACAGTGTACATTTTGGAGGAAATTTAAATTTTTAGTTTCCTTTCTTATGTATAATTTGTGATGAATTGTAATTCTATATGTATGTTTATTAAATATTATTTAATGAGAATAAATTTTCAACTAGTACATTAATTTTCAACATTTTTGAATAATTTTTACGATTTATCTTAAAATTTATTTGTTTTAATTAATATTATGAAAATTTTGTAAATATTTTCCAAAAATATGTAAATGTGTTTTATTTAAAATTGATTAAATTTAAAAAAATCAATTTTTTTAATAATTTCGAAATTTAAGTATATTTTTGATAAATTATAAATTTCAAATAATAGTTTCTCTTAAGTCTCAAGTCATTTAAACAACTTTAATTAATTTTAATTAATTAAAGTTGTTTAGATTTATGAATTTTTCTTAAATTAGGTAAATTATAAATTTCAAAAAATATCTTTTGTGCCACGCCATTTATAAATAAATATATGGAACTAAACACATGTTTTCAATACAATAATATATATATATATATATATATATATATATATATATATATATATATATTTTTTTTTTCAAACCATCTTGTTTATGGTATTTGGAGAATCATAATATTTATTTTAAATATCAACATAATTATACCAATACTAGGCTTGTTACCTGACTCCCAAAAATTGTAATTGTAATAAATATCATCATTTTAAGAATTTATTTTAATATTTGTTTTCCAATTAAAAATCATGAAATTTTAGTAAATATTTTCCCAAAAATATGTAAAATTTTTATGATTTTTGACTTGTAGTAACAAAATTTTCTTGAAGAATTTCAAAATGAATTTATAGTTTTGATGATTTACAATTTTCAGAAAATATCTTTTGTGTCAAGCCATTTAGAAATAAATATTTGGATCTAACATTAACTTTTGTTTATTTTCAACATTAAACTTTTGACAGATTTTAAGCATTAAAATATTTACACGTAAAATACTTTCAAAACACCTTATCTATTTGGGGAATAATAATATTTATTTTAAATGTCAACATAATTATACCAATAATACGTAAAATTCTTGTTACCTGTCTTTATCTTTCAATAAACACATTATTATTTTAGGATAAAGAAACATCTGATCAAAATTTGAACTCAATTCATCAAATCGAATGCGTTTTAACATTTTCGCGACGTTCCAAAAGGGGAATTGTGTCATCCACACACTGAATCGGCCTCTGGTGATTTATTCAGCGGAATCGTTCGAATACGTGTTGCAATATCGAAACTATGACTTGTCGGAAGCGTCACGTACCCTTTTCATATATTAAGATTGCTTTTATTTAATCAAACGCTTGATTAGGATTTTCCTTTATCCACAGTTTGATTTGTTACATGTTACGACAAGGAAAACGGTTGTTGTCGCATACCTACAACGTGTTGCACAATCTTTAACAAGGGGTTCGCATTAAACAAACACTGGGAACTGGGATTACAGAATTCATGAGAAATTAATTCTGCGATTACACGCCGCAATTCTTATGCAGTGTCCCAAGCGATGCAATGACAATCAGTATCTGCTCTTCAAGCAGTAAGTACTAAGTTACAAAAAAGAAGGATTGAGTCATAAAACATTTCATTGATTTACTAATAGAAATGGTAAAAAATAAGATGTGGCAGTTTGGATTACTTTAATAAAATTTGAAGGTAAATTTTCAATTAAATTCTCCGCTTATTCATTGTTTCATTGCTGTCTTCACTAATTCCTTTAGTATTTTACACTGTAATTAATTAGTACTTAAACGATTTTACTTAGAAAAATACTACTAATAATATTTTTAATTAATTATAAATTTTAATTAACCCAAAAGTCAGGTTCTTTTCTTATTTTATTTATACATTTTAAATGGAATAGTTATTACAAATACCGTTCAGCAAGAACTATTTTTAATTGCTTATAAATCCTAAATTTAAATGGAAATAATAATTTTTCAATTGCTAATGAGTATAAATATCCTTTTTTATTTTAATTAATTTTGGTAATTCTTTAATAAAAATATTATTCAAGAAATAATGCTCCTGAAAAATAGTTTATAAAATTATACAAATGTACAATTTTCAAATGGAATAATTATTACAAATGTGTTAATTGGCTTAAGCAACAACAACAATGTTTTAATTGTTTATAAATCTGAAATTTACATGCAAATATTGATTAATTATGTATCCTATTGTTAAAAAGCAGAATTATCCACATTCATTTATAGTAATTTTTGAATAAAATTATAAATATTATTTCAGAAATAATAAAATAAAACTGTGACATTAAAGAGGAAGTTATAATTTTCTTTTAATACAGTATATCTTTATAGTTTTGTTTCAATCAATGTAATAATTATTATAAATATGTTAATTGTGATATAATAGGAACAATTCCTGATTAATGTGTAAACATAAAATTTAGATGGAAAAAACTAGAGAAGATAATTTTTTAATTAAGTTTACTAATTATTATATTTTGAAGTGTCAGTGACCAAAATTAGTAATCTTAAGTGCATTATTATATAGTAATTTTTAATTAATCCAAAAGTCAGGTTATTTTCTTATTTTTTAATAAATTTTGAATGGAATAGTTATTACAAATATGTTAATTATACCGTACAGTAATAACTATTTTTAATTGTTTATAAACCCTTAATATATATGCAAATAATAATTTTTCAATTGTTAATGAGCATACATATCCATTTTTATTTTAATTAGTTTTGGTAATTCTTTAATAAAAATGTTAAATATTATTCAAGGAATAATAAATTAAGTAAAATTATAACGTCTGAAAAATAGTTTATAAAATTATACTTATGTATAATTTTCAAATACAATAATTATTACATGTATTAATTACCTTAAGCAACAAGAACAATGTTTTAATTGTTTATAAAACTGAAATTTACATGCAAATATTGTTTAATAATGTGTTCAATTGATAAAAACCAAATTATCCATATTTATTTATAGTAATTTTTTAATAAAAATATAAATATTATTCAAGAAACAATAAATTAAAGGGCAAATTATAATTTTCTTTTAATACTAGTATCTTTATAATTTTGTTTGTTATAAATGCAATAATTATTATAAATATATTAATTGTGATAAAATAGGAACAATTCCTGATTAATTTGTAAACATACAATTTCAAGAAATAATAAATTAAAGGGCAAGTTATAATTTTTTTTTTTAATACAGTACATTTTTATAATTTTGTTTGCTATAAAGGTAATAATTATTATAAATATGTTAATTGTGATAAAATAGAAAGAATTTATGATTAATGTGTAAACAAAAAATTTAAATAAAAAAAACTAGATAAGATAATTTTTTAATTAAGTTTACTAAATATTATATTTTGAAGTGTCAGTGAGCAAAATTAGTCATATAAAGTGCATTGTTATTGTTGTATCATAATTTTTAATTAGAATTTTGAAAAAATGAGTATGTAGTATACTGGGTGACTAATAATATTTTCAAAGATAAAATAAAGCAAAATTATAAATTTAAATTAATCCAAAAGTCAGGATATATTTTATTTATACATTTTAAATGGAATGGAAATTACAAATATGTTGAAAAAAAATGAGTATGTAATATACAGGGTGATTCACCTAATTTATTTATTATAAGTTTATGGTTAACTTGTATGCCAAAAATTTTACTTTCCAGCATGAAAGTTTGTGACTTTACAGACATTTTGGTTGGACCACCAATCTGCCAAAATGTTTGTAAAAAAATTGGCAAATCAAAAATTATTTTGTTTAGGTATGGAACATAGTACAGCTATTTTATTTGCAATTACATGTAGAATTAAAAAAATCAATCATTGTTTAAATTAACTTCGAAAAGTAGTTCAAGTCAAGTTATAATTACTATCTCAAATCACTTCCTTTAAATATGCGAATTAGAAGACTGATAAGATAATATAATAATAATATTAAGTTCAAAAAAATAATACACAGGCACAGGAACAAATAGAAAATCCTTCGGAGAAATGAAATTTATTCACTGCAACTTGGTAACATTCAAATGACTTAATTTTCCAGCAACAACACATTAATTTCCTCGACAAACAGGAAACTTGATTAAAAATAATATAAACGTTTTATGTATTTTATCAGGAACTGAAAACGTATTAGAGAGTATTTTGCAGTGAAACTCATCACACTTGAAACGTTAAATATTGACAATGGATTATGAGCATCGCCTTACTTTCACCTGTAATCGGCACATTTCTTGGCATTCTTATGAAATAAGTAAACTAGGTGTCCCAGTTTTCAGCCATTTAATTCATTAATGCATGCAATCTTTTATTTATGAATTATATGCATACGTGATATAACCTCGTGTGCGTTACAAGATTTTAAAGAGCCGCATTGTTGTAGGATACACTCGAAATTGTTGGCCGTTAATGACGATTGTTAAAAACCCCGAATCCGAACAAAGAATGACACCGTTAAGGAATCTGTCGAGTGCATTTCTTGCAACAATCAACTCTAGAGGCTTTATTGTCCGCATTCACTTCAAACCTCCAAAGATAACGTCAAAGAATATCGGAGAGAAGTGTGGCGAGAGTATCAATTGTTCCATAAATAAACCATTGATTTAATTGGTTCGAATTCTCGATTCACTTTGCAGGTTTATTAATATAACTGTGGCGGTATTATTATTGTTTTTTACTTTGCCCCGATTGATTTACATTGGGAATCAACAAGTATTAACGTCTAACAAGTGAAATTAGTTAATTAAGTCATGATATCATCGACTGTTTGTTATCGAAAGGGAGAATTAAGCTAACGTAATTGCTTAACGCCATTAATTTACCATCAAATTAGTTTATTGTACAAGGAAAGTGCGAGTTAGCTACATCTGAATTGCAGATTATGGTAATGCCGGTTTTAGAGGGCGTTTTCAATAATTGTTATTTACTGTTGGATCGTATTTTATCCACTTATTTTGTCATCGCTAATATTGTATTAAAATTTGTACGTAGTATAATTAAATCGTACTACTCTAGGTCTAATAAAACAAAAACTAGCACCTAGGTATTTAATTTCAATTCATTTCTCAAGTTTCCTATCATTAATACAGATGTTAAGGTCCATATTATATATTAATAATATCTATCAATATATACTTACTTATATTTATACTTAAACCATTACTGCAGATCCATACATACATACCAGGGTGGGTCAAAAAATCGATTATTTCTTTTAACTTCCGATACTGAAAAAGTGGTTCCTAGACGTCTTCAAAAAAGGCTCTCCTAAGATCAGTTCTTTATTTAAAAAAAAACAGGGTCCTCCTCACCTCAATTTTCCATTTTTTCCTCAATTCAATATGACAAAACCCATATCTCGTCATTACTTGATCGTACAGAATTTACATTTCTTGTAGGAAATTGAATGCTCTACAAAAAAGGTATCTTACAAGGTTTTCATAACTCTTACCGTTTAGAAGATATCGGAGGTCAAAATTTGAAGAATTTAACAACAATTTCAGACATTGTCTATTTCAGAAAAATTAAAGATTTTTATTTTAAAGATTTCATTAAAATGGAATTTTATTACAATTAGGATATTTTGCATTTTATAATATTTCTTTATCTATGAGTTATAAAATTTAGAAGTAAAAAAGAAATTTTTGTTATATTCTTCGAATTTTGTCCTCCGATATTTTCTAAACAGTAAGAGATATGAAAAAATTGTAGGATATCTTTTTGTAGAGCATTCAATTTCCTACAAGAAATGTAAATAGAAATTTTCTGTATGAGCAAGTAATGATGAGATAATGATTTTGCCAATAACTAACTGTAGAAAAATTGGAAAACTGAGATGAGAATTACCCTATTTCTGAGATAATTCATTATCTATTTCAGAAAAAAAAAAGATTTTTATTTTAAAAATTTCATTAAGAATGTAAATAGAAAGAAAAACGTACGATTTCCTTATATGAAATTTTATATTTTGATGCTGTATTAACACGAAAATATTACACCAAAAAAATAAATTTTTTTTAGCTTTAGTTATAAAAATAAACTTTTATTGCAATTAGTATATTTTGCATTTTATAATATTTATTTATCTACGAGTTCTAAAATTTAGAAGTAAAAAAGAAATTTTTATTAAATTCTTTTAGTTTTGACCTCCGATATCTTCTAAACCGTAAAAGTTATGAAAAAATTCTGAGATATCTTTTTTGAAGAGCGTTCAATTTCCTACAAAAAATGTAAGTAGAAATTTTCTGTACGATCAAGTAATGATGAGATATGAATTTTGCTATATGAAGCTGAAGGAAAATTGGAAAACTGAGATGATGAGGACCTTCCTATTAAAATTAAGAGCATTTTTTAAAGCTGTTTAGGAACCAATTTTTCACTGTGGAAATTAAAAACAGAATAGTTGATTTTTTTGTCCCCTTCCCCTAATACATACATACATACAAATATTTCACTTCTAAACAAATTTCACAATATCATTTGTGACAAGTGGAACAAAATAGGTCCTAGCACTACTCCTTGTGGGGTACCAACTTAATTTATTAATTTGTATGAAAAGTATTTATTAAGTTTGATTTTTTGATATCGGTTTGTCAAGTAATTTTCAACCCAATTAAGTACAATTCCCTTAAAGTGAATTTTATTCAGTTTCTGTAACCATAATAATCTTTGAAAAGTTCTCCTGAAATCCACAAAAACTGCTTATGTAATTTTATTATTTTCTTTGCCACTAAACCATTCATCACATACATTCAAAATAATAGTTTTACAGGAGTAGTGTCCTTTACGAAAACCACCTTGATTATATTCTCTATTACATTACAATATCTAAAGTACTATTTCCACGCACTTGAAATAGAATAGTATATATTTGTTTTTATCATAAGTTCAGTGATCTGTTGTTGTTTCTAATAATGATATGATATTTTTTAATTACGACATTGCAGCCAAATCGAATGTATCAAAGTCTACGTTAAAAAAATATTCTCTAAAATATAACGTCCGACTTTATTTTTATCAATACTATTTTGTATTTGTTTTAAAACTGTCAATAAACCATGATTAAAACGTTTAAACTTCCTCGGTTTTAATGCGTAGGAAGGAAAGTAAATAGAAATCAACCTTGTTTGCGGAGATGTATTTCATAAATTATAATACCAATTTAAACGAATCGGTTCCATTGTTTTGCGAGGTAATTTCGCGTTATATTTCTTTCAAATCAGCCACAAATCAATATTACACACACAACGATTGAGCCATTTCATTATTTTTTTACCATATCAATTTCGCATCTAAATTGAAAAAATATCAAATTTTCCGGTTGAAATACGATCGGCAAAATCAATGTGGAAAAAAGAATAACACGGACGTCGGCGGAAGGGCGAGTAAAAATGCATGTGCACACACAAGTTTCGTCGGGGAAGTTGTTTCGGTGAAACATGAAACATGTTAACGTAAATTATCCATTATGTGTCATTGAAACGAATAAACGTTGCCCGAGTACACGAGTCGCTAAATTTATGTCGCTCGATAAAAATGTGACTTTGGTCGTATGAAATTTATTCAGCAATAAAAAATAATGAAGATGGTTCATTGAATTTTTCGACTGTGCCGATCGATGCCTGCAATTATTGAATTATTTTTTAAACGTCACTTTAGACTGGGAAATTGTTGTGAGGAAAATAATTGTACGACAATTATCAACTAAATGAGATGACGTCAAGCAAATATTCAACAAATATTATCACAAAATCCACCTACGTTTTTACAGTATTTTTATCGACCACAGAAACAACAAGTAGCTCTTTGTTTTATTAATAAAATGCGGAATATTCAATTTTATAAATTCTCTACAATGTACGGGGTACCCCAAATTGGACTTCTCTGTTAAATATTTACAGGCAAAATTGACTTCAATTTTATTAAAACATTTTTCATATCTCTGAAGTTTAAATGATTTTTTCCACAGGTTTTTTATATCAAATCAACACTTCAGTAAAATATGTTTCTAAAAAGTTTAGTAAAACTTTGTTATTATCAACGTAACACCCTGTATATTTTTAAATTTTTAAATTCTGCAAATAAAATGGCTATACCGTGTTTTCAATACTCTTTGAGTTATTCATTTTTTTCTAAAAATTTTGATACATTGATGGTTTAACTAAAACGTCTGTAAAGCCACCAATTTTGATGCTGGAAAGTTCATTTTTGGCATAGGAGTTAATTATAGCACTCCATTAATGAGCACCCCAAATACGGGTTCGTTAATTACGTATAATTTTGCACACCTTAAAATATCGATTGATATAAAATTTCCTATACATAAAATGAACATTAAAAGAGATTTAACTAAAAATGTAATGTAATATTTTCAGATACAAAGTACTACCAAGTACATTTATGAAAATGAGTGTTATTTTTAGTTCTATATTAAAATTGTAACATATTTTTTATGCATCAATATTGAATATCTCAAAATTTAAAAGAAATATTGTTATATTTTAAATAGAAATAATTTAATAGACCTATGAGAAATACTATTTTCTAAATGTTTCATAGACAAGAATATTGAGTATCTCAAAATTTAACAGAAATATTGTTATATCTTAACTATAAATAATTTAATAGATTATAAATTATATATTTTTTGACATTCTTAAGGGAAATTCAATTATGGTTTATATAAATATAATATTTAGAAAATTTAACATAGGTATCTATGAAAAATACTAATTTCCAAATGTTTCATAGATGTGAATATTGAATATCTCAAAGTTTATCAAAAAATTTGAGATATATTGACATTTTAAAAGCAAATTCAATTATGGTTTATATAAATATTATATTTGGTAAATTTAACACAGTTACCTATGAGAAAAACTATTTTCTAAATGTTTTATAGAGAAGAAAATTGAATATCTAACAAGAAATAATTTTAATAGATTACAAATTATATATTTTTTGGCATTCTTAAAGCAAATTCAATTATGGTTTATGAAAAATACTAATTTCAAAATGTTTCATGGACGACAATATTCAATATCTCGAAGTTTAGCAAAAAATTTGAGATATATTGACATTTTAAAAGCAAATTCAATTACGGTTTATATAAATATTATATTTAACACAGCTACCTGAGGAATACTATTTTCTAAATGTTTTATAGACAAGAATATTGAATATCTCAAAATTGATCAGAAATATTGATTTAACACAAACACCTAAGAAAAACAGCACAATATTAAATATCTCAAAATTTATTAAAAAGCTTTTGATTTTTCAACATTTTAAAGGCAAATTCAATTGTGGTATACACAAACATCAGTCACAGTCAACCAATTTGGGGCACCCTGTATGTTAGACAGTTGACAATTGACTATTAAAACATTTATAATTAGAGGCCCAACTTCTTGTGTATATGCAATGTTATTTTTATTTATTAGTACGTATTTTAACAAGCAGATATTTATAGCTATTCAACCTACCTTCACTGTACAAGTCATACAATAAGATCTATCGACAGTTTTTTTTTTTAAATAAATATTCTAGTGCGATCACTATAAATGTAACCTTTCAAAAATTTAACTGGTACGTATGTTATTACAATGGTTTTTATTTAATCTTACGTTTCGAGCATTATTCATGTGTGAAACGTGCATCATCTTTCGCAGCAAACTTTATTGCGGCACGTGTCATTTCTCCAGTGATGTATTTGTTTAAACGTCTAATAAACTGTTGGCGGAATAATATACAAATTACGTCGTGTTGACAAACTAATAAATAAATAAGTTTAATTGAAAATAAATTTTAGATTTTGTCATTTTGTATTATTGCTGAATTAACAGTTGATAAAAGTTATCAGTCCACTGGTTATGTTGGATTAAAAATAATTGACAAAAATTGCACAGTTTAAAGTTTATGTATAAGTCGGCGATTTTATTTTGACACAGCCGTTTCGTTTTTACAGGCAGGACAGAAACAGCTCTCCACAAATGTGGCCAAAACGAAAGCGGAAAGGGAAAAAGAAAGGGAAAGAAAAATTGGACATCGAAGGGTCGGTGTAGGAGGCGAGATCACCTACAAGAAGATCCAAACCAGCCAAATCATGGGATCCATACAACTCGGTGAGTTTCAAAGGGGCCAAAAAAGAAAACCACGGTTAACGGTTTATTTCTAAAATTTTCGTCATCCGTTTTACCACCTCAGCAATCGGAATTAAGAACACATTTCGAATGGAAATTACAAAGTCCTGCGACAAAAACTGCATTCGATGTGCGGCACAATTTTAATCGGAACTCGTTCACGTGACCTGCGTCTAACTTCGTCAAAGGCTAGTTATCAGTAAAGGTCACTAATTTACGTACGTTACTTTCGTCACTTTTTCGTTTAAGGACGGCGTTGGGCCGTGAAATGCGAGTTTTCGGGGTTCGGCACCGAGCCGGGAAAGTTTCGATCGCCTTAAACGTTTAAAAACTGTTGTTTTTTTGGGCCCGTCGCTTTCTTTCGCCCGTTCGAACGTTACGAGGAACTGTTTTCACTACCTCGTCATCGCGTCGCATTGAATTTGAGGCCTCGCTAATGAGTCATCTCGCTAACCTTTATCGGGAATTACCGGTGATCATTGAAACATGTTTTTTTCCTTTCTTAAATTAGCGTGTTCTGTTGTGTTTAACAATAATGTGGCAGATAACACGGACACCACGTAGTCGCGTGTGCGATCTCAAGTGGTCGCACGTTCAGCATTTACTGTGAAAATGCGATTTGCTTGGCAACAGAGTTAAAGGAACGGTTTCACAGTTATTCCGGGACGTCAAACTGTACCGTTTACTGTTTCCATCACTTTGGCAGTGGGACGCCCACTGTTTTCGTTTAATACACTTTCGCCGCCCCCGATCGTTCTTAATGCGTTTTCAAATGTGCGGAAATCATAAACGGAATTGGAAAACTTTCGCTTTTTATGCAAAACTTGAGGGTCAATCACGTGTTTGGTTTGGAAAATTTTCTGGCTCGACGCACGGGTGTCGATCAGTAATGGATTGAATTTTTTGTGGCATTACCTTTAAGCAGATGGATTTTTGTTTAAATTGGTCATAAGGGCTACAATTATCCCTTGAATGTCCCATTATGTGTAATTTATAAAATCAGATACGACATATGACACATCAAGCTCCACATTATCATCTTCCTCCGAAATAATATACGTCGTTGTTATTCATTTTTATTATGCAGAACCAGTTTTTTGTGTATGTTATTTTTAACATAATGTTACTAACATTATGCTGCTAACAGAACGTAAAATTCTCGAAATAGACCTTTAGCATATTATTATTCTTCACAGTTTATTATAAAATAATTCCATTACACTACTTTTCTTAACATTTTTATTTAAAAATGTTAATTCATCTATAAACTGCAAAATATTTCTGTAATTATCGACTTTAGATAATAAGGGTTTTTAAATTCCCTATTTGGCTATCCATAAACATACAGAAAGTTGCATTTAAAATAAAAAAATCTTGACATTTTCTCTGGTAGTTTGTTGAGAAAATTTAATTTTCTGGCTCATTGATATCAGACCTTTTCAACAAAGTTTCATGGTTGTAAAAATTCAAAATATGTCTAAACACTAATAACGAGAAAGTTATTAGTGTTTATTATTTTCAGTAGACTGTTACTTACAGCATGTTGCTACTAGAACCCAAAATTACTGAAAGATTTTCAGAGAAATAATATTCCGTTCTTCTTATCCATCACAGGTCTTTGACATAATATTATGACTGCCATTTCCCTAGAAAATAAACCCATTAGGCCATTTTCTAACAGATTTTGCATAAAATACCAATTCCGTTAGAAACTGCTAAATATCTCTGTAATAAATACTTACATAAATCGAAGAGTTTTTAAATTCCATAGTTGGCTATCCATAAACATACAGGGAGTTGCATTTAAAATAAAAAAGTTCTTGACGTTCCAAGTTTGTTAATATTCCTTACATTTTCCCAGGTATTTTGTTGAGAAAATTTAAAACATCGACATGTGATACATTTTAAACAATGTCTCAAAAGTCTAAAAATTCTAAATCTGTGTTAAAACACCTTATAATGGCAAAGTTATTTTGCTTATTATTTTCAGCAGACTGTTACTTACAGTATTTTGCTGCAAGAACCCAAAATTACTGAAAGATTTTCAGAGAAATAGTATTCCATTCTTCTTATCCATAACAGACATTGACATAATGTTATTACTGCCATTTTCCTAAAAAAATATACCCATTAGATTATATTCTGAAAGATTTTGCTTAAAATACCAATTCCTTTTGATACTACTAAATATTTCTGCAATTAGTAACTAGATATAAGAAATAGTTACACAAATTGAAGGGTTTTTTAAATTTCCTATTTAGCTATCCATAAACATACAGGAAGTTGCACTTAAAATAAAAAAGTTCTTGACGTTCCAAGTTTGTTAATATTCCTTACATTTTCCGAGGTATTTTGTTGAGAAAATTTAAAACACCTACATGTGATACATTTTAAACAATGTTTCAAAAGTCTAAAAATTCTAAATCTGTGTTAGAACATCTTATAATGAGAAATTTATTTTGCTTATTATTTTCAGCAGTCTGTTACTTACAGTATTTTGCTGCAAGAACCCAAAATTACTGAAAGATTTTCAGAGAAATAGTATTCTACTCTTCTTATCCGTAACAGACATTGACATAATGTTATTACTGCCATATCCCTACAAAATAAACCCATTAGATCGTATTCTAAAAGATTTTGCTTAAAATACCAATTCCGTTAGAAATTGCTAAATATCTCTGCAATTAGTAACTTTAGATATAAGAAATACTTACATAAATCGAAGGGTTTTTAAATACCTTAATCGAGGATTCATACAGGACGTTGCACCTAAAAAAAAAAATGTTATTAATGTTTCAAGTTAAAATAATATTTCTTACATTTTCTAAGTTATTTTGTAGACAATATTTAAAAAAAAAAACTGAATGATTTAAACAATGTGAACCTTATCTATATAAAATCCAAAAAGATACAATAAAAAGGTTGAGGTGGTGAAAAAAGTCATAAATGTATTAAAGAATGTTTGAACATTGCCAGAACCCCAGTCCTATAATGGTATATCCAATAATTAAAAAAATATTGATTATTTTTGACCGTGGAGCAGCACCTTTAAAAGTATTGAGTGTATGTCCATTTTATTCAGAATTTTATCGACAGTTAAAAATATGCGGGTGTCTCTTTTGAAAGAACGGAGTTAATTTCGCCTGTAAATCCATAAGTGGAGCTTTCATTAAAATTTTAAGCCAACACCTTTCGCCCTTCCGTGAGACCTCAGGCTCCCGAAACTCTCCGCACAAAAAATTTCAAAATAAAATTAAATCGAGGTTTCTGTTCTTCACTGTATATGCATGACATCGTTAGATGATAAAAAGATAATGCGTCTGGAATTCGCGTTATCTCAATTAACGTTATCATCAGTCATCTGTCCACAATGATTTCAGTTGTTATGTTGGACGATGACGCGATGACGTGCATACCAGTTCAGAGTTTTCAAACAGACCTCAGCAAATCGATTCAAATCGGTAAGGAATAAAATATTTTTCACTCCAATTTCCACAGGATAAATCACGTTTCTGAACACGTAATTACACAGTGCAGTGAACAGAAATAAAAAAATAATGAAAACGGCACAGTTCGAATATCAATTAGCTCTTAAAGTCCGCGTATAATTTTATTGTAGTCACAATTAGTCATGGGTTGCCCGCTTTGTTTTTAAACCGTGTTCAATTGGGTTTAATTGGAGGCTGTTCGGTTATGCTGCGATTTATTTAAATTTAAAACGACCAATTAGGCCAATCGATTGCTTATACCTTTTGGCGACACAATAACATCAGCATTGCACTTGCATACTTCCAAAGAAAAAAGGTTAAATCGCCGGCATTCCATGTATCTGCTCAGAGGTAACTGGGACGCGGTGATTAGGCAATTTTTTGTTGCTAAGTCGGCTTAGAAAACTGATCGATTCCCGTCGTGTTCCGCAGGTATCCAGCATGCGGTGGGTGGACTGGCCTCGAAACCCGAAAGGGACTTGTTGATGCAGGATTTCATGACAGTGGAGACGACCAATTTCCCATCGGAGGGCTCGAACCACACTCCCGCCCATCACTTTTCCGAGTTCAAGTTCAAGAACTACGCGCCGATCGCCTTCAGGTACTTCCGGGACCTGTTCGGTATACAACCCGATGATTTCCTAGTGAGTATTTTGCTGATTTAGTTTTTGGCACGTTACAACTAACACACGCTTAATTTATTAACATTGTAACATACTATTGTGCATGGCAAGAGGGATTAACTTTTGTCTTGAATATATTTTTTTGAGTTTATGTTGGGTTTAAGGGATTACATGGATTTTCAAGAACAAATGAATACATTTTTTAAATTTTATTCAAATTTTAAATATATGAAGGAACATTTTATGAATTTCTCATTTAAAAATTTGAAAATACAACAAAATTGACAAAATTGTAGATTTATATTAAAATCTGGAGGTTTTGCCTTGTGACGTAAATTCTGATTAAGGAACTAATCCCCTTTCAGTTACTATGGTAGTTATTTTTATTTTCTAAATTTCTGTATGGTTTTTAGTTTTTATGACAAATACCTTCTAAAGTAGAGAGAGGGTGTTTCTGTTTTTGATTGTTTACAAACTAAATAGAGAAAAACTTACTGAAGTATTCAGAGCTCAATTTTCTAAGAAATCTGACTTTAAACAAACAATTTCCGACACCTTGTATAATAAGAATAAAAGAGAATAATATATTTATTTAGCTTTTTTCAAAGATAATTTCCCCTAGTAAGAGAAACACTACTGTAAAAGATACAAATATTCAAAACACTTCTAGAATTTTACTCCAGTTTTCACACAAATAATTATAATTTCAAAAACATGATTACGAACACATTTTTGCGGGAAAAACGTAATTTGCTCGTGAATTAATTTTGTTATTGACGCTTCCTTGAAACCGCATTGACGTAATTAATTTATGCAATTAAATAATTTAAATTAAATCATAAACATTAATTAAAACACAATTTTTTGTCCTGGAATTGTATGCAGAATTTTTTTTAATAAAATTGTAACATTGACTCTAACAGGCGCTTCCACATTTAATTACGTTAATTTCTGGGCATTTTTGTTGATATCACTTTTATTTCTAGATGTCGATGTGTGATACTCCCCTAAGAGAATTGTCGAATCCCGGGGCCAGCGGCTCCATATTTTATTTAACCAGTGATGATGAGTTTATAATTAAGACTGTTCAACACAAAGAAGGAGAATTTTTACAAAAATTGTTGCCTGGTGAGTATAACAGTTATTTTTGTACACCTAATTGACTGGTGGAGGATTACAACGTTATTTGTTACAGGTTACTATATGAATTTAAATCAAAACCCAAGAACTTTACTACCAAAATTTTTTGGACTGTATTGTTATCAATGTAATAGCAAAAACGTAAGACTGGTAATTATGAATAATTTGTTACCTAGTTCCATTGTTATGCACCAAAAGTATGATCTCAAGGGCAGTACGTATAAAAGAAAAGTAAGTGACACCTCACAGTACGCAAACCTCGGAATTATTGTCACCTTTTCCTTTCGTTTCAGGCGTCAAAAGCCGAAAGACAAAAACGATCGCCCACATTCAAAGATCTGGACTTCATGGAACATCATCCGCAGGGAATTTTAATGGAGGCAGACACCTACAACGCCTTAATTAAAACCATGCAGCGGGACTGTAGGGTGTTGGAGAGCTTCAAAATAATGG